>NC_090676.1:5451250-6102500 GCF_013368605.1 Nyctibius grandis | reverse complement strand
TGTGGAAAGTACCTAAATGCTGTAAAAAGCAGTTTGAAATATTGTCTGAGTCAGATGGAGCTTGAAAACCACAGAGATCTCAGAGACACTCTTGGGAAACCTCCAGCTGAGATTCCCAGATAAACTGGGATTAACTTTGAGAGGGTGTGACCCAGAAGTTGGACACTTGGATTAATAAGGTCTCCGACAAAATGCCCAAAGCTCTCAGAAGTCCTCCCAAGGTTAAGTGTGGGGGAAGAGGAATCGTGATTGTCAAATAGGTTGTATAATATAATGCTTTGTTTGTAGCTTTTGAGTTCAAGAAGGATGTCCGCTTTGAAGATCAGTAGTGTTCTGTCAAATCACTTAAGATTTGGTTCAGAGCCCATTTATATTAATGGGATGACTCCCTTTGACTTAGTAAACTTAGATACTTCCTATCAGCTTTGAGAGACTTGCCAGCCAGCCAGCCTTTTCCTACTCATGAAATAACTGGGAACCAAATCTAGAAAATGTATTTGGCGTTGGTATCAGCAGATGGGCTTTAACCTCTACTGTGATTGCCAGAGATGTTCTCAGTGCAACGTAGGGAGCTATTCAGCTTGTCCTAAGACAAACGTTTGCACTTGGTTGGCTGAATGACTTGCTAGGCTTTAACTGTATATGATTGTGTATATATAGAACTAAAATTATACTTTCATTTCAGCTGCTGCTTAGCCCTGAAAGCCCCTAGGGTCCTCAGAAGTCTTGCTTTACTCTGGTGTGTTGTCCAGGTGCCTTGGGTATGCTGCAAAATGTCTGTCGCAGGGCTCAGCATCTCAGCATGTTTTTTTACACCATGGCTGTGAAACCCACATTCAGGGTTCATAAATGAAATGTTTTCCTACCTCTGTTCCCAGAGAGGCATTCAGGAGCATTTTCAGTGCACAAAATACTCTCTGGCTACAAAATGCAGCCATTGTTTTCTTTTCCAGCACAAGCGGAGGAGTCAGTGGTATTGCAACAGCAGGGTGAGGCCAGGCAGACAGGTTAAGGACAGATTTTGAAAGCTAAATCGAGTCGGCCAGCAGATTTTGCAGAAGTATATAAGTGGTGTGTATGCCAGATTCTGGCTGATTACAACAAACTAGGTGAGACTGTCCTTTAATCCCTCTGAACTCAAATTCAGGAGAGAGTCACCCTCTTCACTCTTACTGTGTTGGATTTAGGTGTGCAAATTCCTTTTCAAACCTGACCTTGCAACCTCTGCCCTCCAAATTAGTGCATTTTTTCCATCTTTTTTCTAACTTAATTTTACGTTTTTTAAAAACAGAAAATGAAAGAAAGGATGGCAATCAAAATGACTTGGTAGAGCACAAATGTTGATAACCACTTAAAAAAAATGGCCCTGGCAGATATATTTAGTTTACCTAAGAGTTAATGGAAAGCAGCGTCCGATTTCAAGTGTTGACATGATTTGTCAAGTTTGCCATTCTGTATATTTGGAGTTTCCTTTGAGGGCAACTGACCCGAAACTGTAACTCTAAATAAGCACCCTCTTCAAATAACCAATGGCAGTTTCCTAAATTGCCAATCAAATCCATAAATAAAGGCACAAACTCTGAGTGTATTAAAGTCATGTTTAGCAGAAAAGAACTAAACAATAACATTCTTGTTAAAATGTATTTTCATTTCAAAGCAGTTTTCCCATGAACATTCCAAATGTAAAGAGTCCTAAAGATTTCTAAATTATCTTTGCCTTTGCTTCTTGGGTGGGTGGGGGGAAAGAATGAATCTGAAGCTACATTAGAAACACTGAAGTTGGATATGAAAGTCACAGACACACAATACTGCATATTGTCATAATTATCACTTCTTTCTTAAGGAAAAGAAAGACCAGTTGACTTGTGTTAGGAAGACTCTAGAGTCTAGGCAGCATTTGAAGCAGTCTTATGTTGCAAAAGAAAAGGAATTGTGTCTTAGTGTTTTGTTCACAGAAAACACTACGTCATTGTGGGCAGTGTTCACACCCTCCATTTTTAGCATAGACATCGAGGACTGGCATCTACCTTTCCTAAGTCCTCTGGGTGCAATCTAGGGAAAGAGGAATTCTGCTCCAAATTGCTCTCTGGAGTCAGGGTTAAGCAGGAAACAAAGAGTGTGAAAGCAAGCAGGAGAGGGAACAATTTTAAGTTAAATTTGGCTTCAAGTTCTGCCTTTCTGCCTTGTCAGCCTGGCTGGGCTTTCCACTCCAGCCCACTTTTCTCTCATGTTACTCTCAAACCCTTCAGTGGTGTGTGAAATTAAGCCTGTCTTTCACTTGCCATGATATTGCACTGTTCTTAATGTCTCTTTAAATTAGGCTGCTGGGGAAAATGGAGTGTCTTAAGGAAGCCAACTGCTTCTGAAATCCCTGTTCTCCTCCTCTTGGGTTTGGTATTTTCATGGGATCCCTGGCTTCAGAGCTCTTTTCACAAGGAAGTGATTCAAGGCCTATTGGAGTTAACAGACTTTAACTAGCTTCAATGACCCTTGGATTGAGATCTTATCTTTCACAGGCATTTAATTCTTGCTTCAAATAGTCTTTCTCATTCAGATCATGTTCACATGGTTGCTGGAAGATCTTGGAAATCCTAACACATCAGTGTCCCTAAAAAAGGGAGTGATTTCTGTGCAAAAGGATGCCCTGTAACACATGCTGCCCCATCTGTGAATTAACTGCTGGTTCCATTTTCATTATAGGCATTGGGGCACATTTTGGGAGCTGAAATAAAAGAAGGTTAAAAGCCAGCAGAAATCTTTCTTGTATTGCAGTAGTCTTACATAGCTCCCAAAGATTATCTTCATCGGGTGCTTCCAGAGTTGCAAGGAAGGGAACTGGAGCAGAAGCACTGGTTTAGAATATAGATTTTGCCCACGACTCTCATTATTATCCTTTCTCAATTTTCAATCCACGCAGTTTTTTGGGTTTGGTTTTTTTTTTTTAGAGCTAACCCAACCCTGTATCAGGAGCCTCTGCTGTGAGCGGGGAGGAAGGCTGGCAGAAATGCCCGGCCTGCACAGGCTGTCTCCCCTTGGCGGTGCAGCGGAAGGCACAGGCCTGGAAAAAACCTGCCAAACATGCTTTTTTTCTCAGAATAGCCACGTTCACACCAGCAGTTTTGCAACCACAGCGATGCCTCCCAAAGGCTCTGCATTCCTCGGTCTCTAACCGCTGGCGGAGCGCTGGGTCTGCTGGCACACTGACAGAGCCCACCTAAATGTAGGACAAGGTCCAGATGCAAATTCAGTGGTGTTTTAGGCTCTCTCCCAGCTGAGAGTTAAGGACTATGTATCCCAAAGGTGTGCAAAAGAGTCCCTCTCCTGCTTTCCAGACCACTGGTGGCCAGGAGATGAGTGCAGGAGGCTCCCTGTCCACCCCTTCCATCTACTTCTGCTCCTAAACCCAGGATTAGTGTCACGGTGCTCAGGGAGATGTCATTCTGGAGTTGAGGGAGTTAATTTCCCCTTTGCATGAATCAATAGCTATCATCACATGATGTGGAGAGTCTGAAACCTCAAATCCGTGCCAAAGTGCTCTGCATTACGCACACACCTCTGTTTTGCCCTCAGGTGCAAGACGCAGTTTAGTGAGAGCAAAGATGCCAGTTTCTGTGCAGGTATTTACATTATCACTTAGATTTGCCCCAGGGTAAAAAGGAGGAGGGAATCCTCCGTTTCAAAAGGATATTTTAGTCTATGGGGCCACTGGGAATGTGTTTTCCTAAGTGCTATCTACAAGCAACAAGAAACAAAAGAGTCGAGAAAGACTCAAACCAGTCTTTGTCACACATAAGCAACACCACAAAGAGCACATTTATTTTTAATCTGGTATTAAACCACAAGAATTAATCTGCAATATTCAAACACTTAAGCATTTAAGTAATATTAAAGCTCACTTTTTTTTCAGAGTATGTCACACAAAAATTTATGGGTGCCAGTGAAAACAGTAGCTGGGAAAAATCTGCCTTTTGATGTTCCTTCAGGAGAAATCAGGGGGCTGATAACTTCTGCTGCAGTTTAGTTCAATTATTAAGAATTCATCACATTTTAAATTCCTTGGAAAGTATGTTACTGTTCCTCCCCAGAACCACTGCAAAAGGAGCAGGCGCATAAGCACTACTACAGAGCAGCTGATGGGCGCTAGAAGAGCCCCTTGTGCTCCAGCAGGAAAATCCCAGTGACTGGAATGGGACCATGATAAAATGGCTTCAAGACTGGTATAAAGCTGACGTTATACACCTATCTTCAGATTTTAACTAAAACCGTGAACATTTTCAAGGAAAGAGAGTTCTCTCAGGGTGACCTTTTGCTTAGATCGAAAGGGAAGTTCTGTCAGCTGAGAAGAAAAGAGTTGGCAGAAAATTATGTATCACAGCAGTAAACCTTCTAAAATGTATTTTTGTAGCACCTTTTATCTGATACCTAAACTTTGTGAGGCAGAAGAACGACATCATCCCACAAAAGCACTCAGAGGCGAAATGATTAGCCACATATCACATTGATTCTAATTTTATATTCAGGGTTGTAAATCTGGAGTAAGGTCTTTGAGGATGCTCTGAATTTACACCAGGTCAGCATCTGGCCACTTGCCTAAAAGGAAACTGGGGCTCTCCTTCCCTATTTGGATAAATATTCTCCATCCAAAAAGTAAACTATCCTTATGATGGTGTTGTGGTACTTAGGAGGAGTTTAATTCTGGTTGAAAACTTCTGTGCTGCAAGCTAAGATGAGGAGTCTGGGTCTGTGGTTGGGGAGCCACGTCGTGATACAGTTTTTCTTCAAAGTACAGATAAGTTGGACTCCAGGTTTTTGTCTCAGATCCCTTCTAATATTTTAGCCTAGTGCTGAGTATTTTAGCTGTTGTAAAAATGTCACTTAGCTGGTAGAAGTCTGGGCTCTGATTCAGGCATCCCATTTAGGAAAATGCCTGAATTTCTATTCAAAAAAAGTACTTTCAGTGGTTTCCTTCCTTCCTTGGAATATAGATTTTGTCCTAAAATCTCTGTGTGATTTACTCCAGTTCCTATATGTTCCCCATGTCTGTGCTCCTGTGCTTGGAAAATGGCACCAAAACCATTGATGTAACTCCATGGGAAACTGGGAATTACTTCATTTGTGTTTTGGTTTGGAAGAGGCTACAGGCATAGTGTGATTTCCAGGCAGGACTGAGGGGACTGTTTGTCAATTGTATCGTTTTCTAGACAGTTTCACAAAGTGTGTAGTGAATGTTAAAGAGGCAGTGAGAAGGCTGAATACTGCGGAGATGATAAATCATCATGTGAAACTCAATAGGAATTGTTTCTTTAGTTGTGTGATATGTGAAAACTGTGCTAGAGGCTACATCTCTCAGAGCTGCCCATTACCTAAATTCCCTTCAGCTCAAACGTAAATCCTTTTAAGAGACTAAAGATGCTTTGAAGTTGAAGAGTAGCTCCCAATGACAAATATATATTTTTTCTAAATGTTGTTAGACCTTTACTTCTTCCAACAAATCTTTTCTTTGGATTCTGTAAGACACAGCTTAACTATAATAAAACAAGCCTGGAGATATTAATATTTTTGAAACTGTCGCCTCCCGATCTTTCACAAATTTGATTGCTATTGTTATTCTTACTTTGTTTTTCTTATGTCTTGTCATCTTTAATGTTGTTAGAGTGTGTGAGAAATGAATTTTGGGGAGAGCACATAGAGGCTGCTGAGCGGCGCTGGGTGCCAGCGCAGTGCCAGGCAATCAGGACCAGATGAGGAGCTCAGCTCCCGCCTACGCTTCTGTCCCCAGAAAGTTCCCGCTAGTATGAGCTGTGGTGGAAATGTTTTATACACAAAGGCTGTTCTCTCCATAGAAGGAAGTCTACTCCAGGTGAAACCAAAAAGTCAGCTGGCTTTTGGAAAGCACCAAAAATTAAGTGTATGGAAGAATGGAGCTAACACATGCAGGTTTGCACAGAAATTTCTTGTTGGCAGAAATCTGTACTTTCAGCTAACAATGAATTCTTCTAAGAATTTTCTTTCACAACTTTTCTTCAGGAAATATGATTTTTTTTTTTTTTCCATGGGGAAATGTAAAATTCTTTTAAAGGTTTAGCTGCATACTTGGGTGAAAAATATTGACTTTGTTATAAAGCAATTTTATGAAGTAGATGTTTTGGGATGAAAAAATTCAAAGGAGAAGAGGTTTGAAACCGCCACTATGTTCCATGGGATTCCTCAAAACACACAGAAACACAAACACATCCTTGTGTTCCCTGTGTGACAAAATGTGAACAAACAGTTCCCACTTTTATTAATAGGAGCTGTATGTCTAAAACTTCTGTGTTGCTAGGCTTTTCTTTTGCTGTATAAGGACAGACTTCCTAGAAGGAAAATAATACTGTTGAGAAACCCATAGAAGCTGCCTTTGAGCATGAAGGCAAAATCACAGACTTCGTAGAAAGCAGCATGAATGTCCTGGTATTAATCTTTGTAAGTGGAGAACCTTATCTGAATAAGGTTTTGGCCAGAGAACAGTAGCACTATTTTCCTATCTCTTTTTCTTATGTTCACTTTGCTTTCTTTCAATGCAATTACCATCAGGGTTTCTTTATCTTGAGAACTGAGGGTGAAGCTTTTCAGGAGAGGAGAACAACTGAGCTTGGAGAGCCCCAGTCTCAGTCTCAGGGAGTCCAGGTAACACCACTTGTGTTCTGCATTGCTTTGCTGTGCAGGGGTAAGAACGAGACTAGGTGGGTTGCAAACTTCAGATTTGAGCCTTCCCAAATTTCAGAGCTTTTTGGGTTTTGCTAATTATTCTTCTCTGGAAAGCCAACCTGCTCAGATTCTGTTCTGGGCTTTTTTAGTTTCAAGACCTCTGTTCGTGTAAGCCATGAGAGTTAGTGCTTGGACACCATTTTGTCTTAAAAGGATATTTTAAAACCTCAGGTCATTTCTCCTTTGTGAGATGAGTTGCTAAAAACAGAAATTACAGAATTTAGGGTGGAGTTTTAGTTGTGGGGTTTGTTTTTTCCTTCACAGGGCTGGAGGTCACCATGACTAACCAAAAAGGTATTCCCAGGTCCTGATACTGTTTTGCAAACTGTTCTATATTAAATATCATCCCTCTAGTGAAAGCTGTCAAAACACTTTCATCTAATCTTCACCAGTAGAAAAATCTTAGTGATGCCACATAACAAGCATTATACAAATAACTGTCAGGGTTCATTAAATCTCCTTTGAAAAAATTGTTTTCTCTTGTGCTTTGAGTATTTTAATTTTTTAAGGTGTCATTTCTAAGCACTCTAGTGTTGATTTGCTCCTGGAACTTTAAGATCTCATTTTCATTAATTTTAATGGAGGCTCTAAAATGCAGAATACTAGGGAGTATTTTCCTATCCCTGTTTATATTGTCTTTATGCTATTTCAGTGACACAAAAAAGACTGGCTATTGCTTCAGATAAAGCAGATGAAGATGCTTGCATGTCCATTTAAAAAAGCATTGTGTCCATGCTTGGGGCAGAAGTGGATGGAAACTGAGTATAGAGGCTTTAGGCAGCCCTAGATTACACCAAGGCTGCTTGAGTGCCAGCAGACTGTAACAGCGTCTGAAGCAACTTGCCCATCAGCAACATAAAATCAGCCCAGCTCAGGGATGCTCTGGCTCATGAAAGGATCTAGATTCCAAATAAATTAATCTGGATCATTTATTTATTATAATACTTAAAAACTCTACTTTGAGAGGGCTGGACAACACACACAACCAAAAGACTGTCCTATCCCAGAGTCACGTCCCAGACAGCAGGTGAATAAAGACAGAAAAGTGCTGGGAAAAATTGAGACGGTATTGGTCTGCAGCACCAATAGGTAGCAATTTCTTCTTTTCTGTCATATTTTTCTGTAAGGGTAGAACTAAATAAATTGCTATTTCACACACCTTTGCGTGTCTAAGTATAGAAACTATATAGCAGAAAACCTTCTGCTCTCAACTCAAGTCTTGAGATGCTGTGTGTGCTAGTGTAGCAAATGAACGTGTGGTTATAGCATTACTAAACAGGGCTTCAGGATGGGGAATGCCTGCAGTGAAGTTAAGGTGGAGATTTCAGTGCACGTGCCAGGGCTGCAGGTCATCCCTTTGCATCTTCACAGAGGCAACTACTTGTCACAGTCCTCCCATCATTGCCTGGGTAGTTATTACCTTTCTCTAAAATTTCTAATGCTCTAGTAAAGCTAGGAACAAAGTCAGCAACACTTCAGCTGTAATTAACCCTGGCCCTGCAGGAGCGGGAGCCAGCAGGGTGGCTCTGGAGCAGCCCCACACAGGCCCCCCAGCCGGGCACTGTGGGCTCTCTGCCCCTAACGGGCAGGTCGGTGATAAGATAAGGACCTCGCTGGACTTTGAATGCACTGACATTTGCTCTGAGAACAGATTAAAAAAATGACATAGAAAGTTCCCAGAGATCTAAAAGCAGAAACATGTGTTGGAATATGAGTACAGGCTTTTTTCTTCTTAACTAAATTGAGCAGTAGGAGATAGGAGTTTGGGTGACCCCTTCTTCCCAGTGGGTGTTACGCAGACCCAGGCTTTAAGCACTTCCTTAAGGACTGTCAGGAGACCGGGATATAATTCAGTCAAAGAGGGCAGCACAAGCAACAATGTCAAGGGAAGGATTTTATGTTTCAATTTAAGTGAATCCATTTGTTTTCTTTTTAATGGGAACAGCACTGTGACTCTGCAAGAGTTAGAAATGAGCTCAGCAACTGGAAACTAAAAAGCAGAAATCCTTCTGCTCCTCGGGCTGAGGTTTGTGTGTCGCTGTTGTAATGGTTATTTTGGTGATCCAAGGGGTGGCTACGATTAGCTCTGCCTTGCCATCACTGTACCTGTGCAGATCGCTTTAAATCCATCATCCATAGGTTGCCCAACCCTAAAAAAGGGTATGATATCGCTTGCCTTCACGTTTGAGATTTCATGAAAAAATGTGGCCTGTAAAGATCTGCGCCTATTGTTGGTCAGGATGCAATGTAAAGATGTCTCCATGCTATGGACTTTGCACAGTGAAGTTTCTAAAGGTGGCAACATGAAGTAAGATGAGAGGCAGGTGCTGAGCGAGCTGGAGGGAGACACATCTTTACTCAGTGCTCCTGTCGTTGCCTCTGCAGCCAGCTAAAGCTATGCTGGTTCATAGCTCTTTCACCTCTCCTGGCAGGTGTTTACAGGCTTGGTACCAAGAGCTTTAGTACCTGTTCCTTTCCACCTAGAAACTCTACAACTAAACCTCATGGACAAAGGGGTCTCCACTGACAAAGGGGTCTCCAAATCTCCGGGTTTAATCTGGAGTAATTCAAGGAGCCCTGCTTTCATGTGATAGTTTATATGCTGTTCAATTTTTCTCTTTTCCTCTCTACAAATTTCTGGAGTTTTGCATTTTAGAAGGAGTGATGCTCCTTTTATTCTAAGACATATACAGTTTCATTGTTTTCCTGTTCAGTCGCTGTATCCTGCGGTGGCAACACTTTGAGAGCCAGCTAACCAAGCTGGGAGAGTTTTCCAGAGTACTGTCAACCGGATTATTTATGTCCATTGCAAAAATAACTGGGTTTCTAAGTATCCATCTTGTGGGGCACTCTTAGCTCAGTGTAACGTTTTCACCATGAATAACCAATTGAAAAACTCATCTTGCAAAGCTGTGTTAAAATGCCCATTTGGGGAAAATGCAGGCTTTAGCACTGAAGTGGATCTGCTGGCAAACTACCTCCAAAAAATGAACTTTACAACGCATTTCAGAAAGTAATATATTTTTACACATTCTAAAAGCTATGCAATTTATTATCTGGACCTGTTTCAATGTTTGATTTGACTGCAAATTCCTAGCAGAGGTGCCAGTGCAAATGCTATTTCACGTTTGTCCTGGCTGTTTCAAAATAAAGCTGTCTGAATTCGGGTCTGGGGCCCCAGATCTGTCCGCACCGCTGCAGCCCTCCAACCATGTGAGGATGGAGCAAATGTGACCTTTCTCAAGTGCTTCAGATGCGAATCTGCGGGACAGGAAGGTCCTTCCCTCCCTCCCTCCCTCCCTGTGTAAGTGAAGGGATTAGATTCGACACCTGCCCACTGAAGTACAGGCTTTTGTAAAGCAGCAGAGAGCATTTCCAGTTTGCTTTGAAGAGGCAGATGCACTTCAGCTGTTCAACGCCTATACAAGTCAGGCCATTTATTTTGGTGCTTGAATAGATGTAGGTTTTTAAGGTCAAAAACCAGCATGGATTTCAGTAAAGAAGATTTTCCTTAAAAACTATACAGCTAGGAACATATGATTTAATTCAAAACTCAAAGACTAGAAGTATAAGACATTGGACCAGTTTCTCTTTTGACAGATATTTGGCCTTTACTGATCATTCTGCCTGTCCTACCCATGACATGGAGGCAAGGGGTGCACCAGCGGGAGTTTTGGAAGCCCCATGACAGCACGTGGGCTGGGGCTGTGGGGCAGGCTGGCCCCTTGCCCCAGCACCTTGCTGGGACACACTCAGGTGCCTCTCCGCACAGAGTCCGCTGGCAAAGTCTTGCTTCCAAAAAGCCCTGAAAACCTCTTTTCTGTGTAAATTTGTAATTCTTGTTATTGAGAGACTCAGGAGTTTAAATAAAGCCCAGAATCACGTGAGGTGTTCCAGTCAACACATTTTTGTTTTTCCTTTTTAAAACATTCTTAAAAACATTCTGCAGTCATCTGTGTGGCAGCCAACAGCCGTTGCTTCCTTCCACATCAGAACATGTAGAAGCATCTATTTTAGTTGGGAGAAAACAAAAAATCACACTAACTCAATTTTCCCTTTGATCCCTCATATTTCCTACATGCTTTCCTCTCTGTTTGTAGCATCTGACATAATTTCTTTGGTCAGATTTTATGCCTGAAGTCATTTAGGCCAATTTTAGCTTCTTTTTTTTTTCAGGGCTTTGACGTCTCAAGCAACTTAATCTAGGTCAGTAAAGTACCTGCTGTTGAAAGGAATTTTCTTGAGTAATGTTTTGATGTCAGAAGGGCCTTCCTCGGCATGTGCAGGTCAGAGGTCACCAAGCGCGTACAGTATGGAAAGGGCAAGCCACTACTTGTTAAATGTTGGTCAAAAAGCAGTCTGCAATGATATATATACATATTTTAAATCCTTTTAAATGAAGGGTTTTGTGATTTTTAAATGGCTGAGGTGATGTAGTGTAAAAATTCCAGCAATGTTTTCTTTGGGGAAGAATGTGCATGTGAAATGCTTGGGTTCAGGATCACACTGCAGACGTAGCAATTACACCGGTTTTAAATAATTCCCAGACCAGATCTAATTGCTGAGTTTGTGACTGTGTGAGCCTGGTGAGCTCATTCGTGAGAACAACTGCAGGATTTGGCCCATGGATTACAATGAACCGTTAGTAGCTCATAGCGGGAACAAACCTGATGTAGTTAATAATGGCACTGCTGACTTTTGTATCAAGGTCGTGGTTTCCAATTTCTGCTTTTTTGCTACTTTAAAGTGCATTTTTGAGGACCCTTATCATGATCCTCAAAAGGGCTGCAGAGCAGTTCTCCATTCTGTCCTTTCATGGCCGTGTCTCTTGCAAACGCCCAACGAAGGCGCTGGGGCCGGGTAATTAGCTCTGCAGCCAAGCAGAAATACCAGCTGCTGTGATTTGGAGAAAACTGAAGAAAAATAGAAGATGTTGCATGAGCACCAGAATTAACAAAGATTTTATTCTGGGTTCATATTTCATGATTTATTTAATTTTGTATCTGAAAAGGGGAATCTGCAGATGAAGCTTTTCCTGTTGTTGGGTTCAGGCATTTGCAGGGACCTCTTTCCTGTACCTACCCATCTGTTTTCACAAAAACAGAAGGAATTTAAATTACTATTTCTCTGACCTTCTGTCAGATTTGATTAAAAAGGGTTCATACATAACTGAGGTGGGTCATAGGTACAAAGGCAAAAGCTCAGCAAAATGTATAATTGCTCTTCATTTCCAAATGACAAAAAAAAGAGGTTTGCCCAGTTGTGAATTACATTTATCTATTTCTTCAGTCATTTCAAAAGAAGAAGCACAAGCCAATATTTCAGCGCTGGTTTAGAACAGCCCCTGAAAAAACTAATTTGAATGACATTACTGGAAACTAAAGTGATTGTGTATGTGCTTATTTAGCTCATCACTGAGTAGTCTATCAGTAGTACACTAACAAGTAGTGATATTTTTGCCCTTTTAAATTGACTTGCCTTAATTTGTTACATTTGGTTAGCTGGTTTCTAGTGGATTAAAGTATGACACAATGGTTCTCAAATTATGCTCTGCAGAGCATTTTTTGGTGGGCTTGATCGAACCCGTGGTCATGAGATGCTGTTTTCCTTCATTTCCAGTTGAGAAGTTGTATTATGAGACCCTAAAAATATATTCACATGTTTTCATTAAATTGTTTCTCCATGGTAGCAATTGTTATAGTTGCTGTGTTCATGTCTTTGATCGCTATTGGGAGGAGTGGTGGCTTTTGTGATTGGAAATGGATGAAGAACGGAGCCAATCAAAATATGTGTTTGCATAAGGGATGTGTTTTTTGTGGGGGAGAGAGAAATCTATTTCCATGTGTATTAAGCGGAACACGCCTCGCAAGTTGTTTTTGCCTTTTCTTCCTTCTGTGAACTTTTGAAGTAGAAAGGTTTACTTAATTCATTTATTTTTAAACTTATGAAAATGAAAGGTGTGGGATTTATTTCTGGGAAGGTCTTACATGTATGCATAAAATGTTTTGGTAGGCAAAGAATAACTTACATCGTGACTGTTGCATTTTAGCAAAGATCTCTTTTATTCAAACATTTCTTCAGGCATTTGAGTTATACAGGAGGTTGCCAAAACAAAGCTTTGAACACCCAGAGTAAAACAACTTTCCTTCTGCTTGCTCAGCTTTCCTCTTTTAAGAAATGAGATTATGAGAGGTCACCATTCAGTGAGTTTCTCAGTTACTATTGTCTTTCAAGCTAGACAGGATAAAAAAATCTAATAAAAGAAAGTAAGAAAAATGTACATTAAATAAATATATACATACAGAAATATATAAATACAGAAATACTTTGTATCACGATTTTAATAAATAAAAAAGCATAAAATAGGTGATTTTTTTCTCCCCCACTGCCTCTTTCAGAGTTCAATTTTAAGATATAAATTCATTCTTGAAGATGTCTCAAAAGTGCTCTTTTAACTAGGACTGGTCAAAAACTGATTTCCCTACCCTGAAATTTTTCTGAGATATGTTAAAAAAAACTACTGCTCTAAATAGCTGGAAAAATTCAAGCTCTATTCCCCAAAATGATGTATCTGAGAACAGAACATAAACCTATAAAATGAAAGTAAATTGAAATATCTTCATACATAAATGTTTGTTTTAAATTGAGTTAATTTTAATCATATAGTTCAATTAAACACCTTAATGAGAAAGAATTTAATTTCAGATTTGAAACAGAGATTTTTCATTTTACACTAAGTGCAAGAACTCCCCACTTATGGCTTCACAGTGTATTTTTAATGTCAGTCGGTGTTTCCTGGAGATGGTCACCTGAGCTGAAATCTTTGCCAATCAAAGAAAAAGCAGAATTCTCTAGGATTTATTTGTTAGCCTTGTTCTTCTCTGGGGGTTAAAACTGAACCTTCCTCCTCCTTACAGCTATAAACATTACAGTCCACACGAAGAGAAATCTATTTGAAAGTGGCTGAAAAAAGTCAAGAAGGTAAATTAGAATCAGCTGCTTTCCAAAGCCTTTCTTGTCTCCATAAAACAATACCCTCTCCTGCCTCCCAGGCTGTGACTAATTCTCTAACAGTCCTTTCGTTTCAAGTAAAGCTCTCATGTAGGCTGACCATATTTTAATGAACAAATGCAGTGAAGATTGACTTTACAGGATTTTTTTCCCCCTCTTTACTTCAGCAGCAGTAAGTGCACAAGGGACAGAAAGTGGAGAATACTAGTCTCAACGTAGATGTTGAAGGA
Source organism: Nyctibius grandis (assembly GCF_013368605.1). NCBI lineage: Eukaryota > Metazoa > Chordata > Aves > Nyctibiiformes > Nyctibiidae > Nyctibius > Nyctibius grandis. The sequence goes on along the minus strand of NC_090676.1, from coordinate 6,088,512 downwards.
CCCACTTTGACATACCTGTGGGTCATGGCGTGTGTACAGTTAATTGGGGTTCACATTGAGGAATGTTTACTACCAGCATGTATGTTGGGGACCTCTGTGAGGAAGCATATGCGAGGCATATTTCTGAGGACGTTCCTTAGAAAACTGTCATGTCCCTACTTTGGGGAGAAGCAAGGTGATGGGACTAGCTCCAGAAGGCTGTAAATGGAGGGCTGGGGTTCTGTCACAGCCCTCTCTTTGGAGGCCACAAGACCAGGAGTGTCCCCAAAGGGCTGCAGATCTGCCCTGGGAGGGACACAGAAAAAACAATAGTGTTTTGAGCTGCCTGCTCAAATCAGATGTATTCCTACCTGGTTGGAACAGCCTGGCCAGAGGAAAGGGTTGAAAGGAGGATCGTGTGGTCAAACCTGCAAAGAACTGATGTTGTTTAAATCCTTGCCCTGCAAAGTCTGATATCTTTGCATAGTTTAACAGTGAGCTCTACTTTGATGTTTGAAAGCGCTAATCTCTCTTTGTAAATGCACATCAGGCACTGTCAGACCTTCTCCCGCACAGTTTTTAGAGGGAAACTGGCTCTTATGACACTCAAACTGATTGATCAAAGGGAAGTAATGCTTGTTTGAAAGAATTGAGGCATGTTGGCCACCTCAAATTCTCACAGGTTTGACACCTTTTTAGGCTGATTTAGCCCAGAGTAACTGAACCTGCTTTTCTAGTGACTCCGCTTGCGGTCCCGAGACCTGTTCTTCCAATTTGCCTTTCTGAAAATTAGGGAATCCCTTGAATCATTCGTGGTCGTGAAGACTATGTCTTCCATATAAAACCCTTTACTATTAAGAATCACAAGCCAATTGTAAATTGAGCTACAAGAATAAATGCAGAATAGCTCTTTTGATTTCAGCTGATACCTAAAATTGTGTCACAATGACAAAGACCAAAAAAAGCCACCTCCATCTTTTTTTTTTTCTTTAAACTTTGTTGTTGTTGTTGATAGGAGATCTTATTAATTTGAGACACCTTCAGCCACCCAAGTGCCAGAGGGTCATGCAGTGCTTGATAGCTTGATTGCAGGGGCACTTTATGGGGAACTAGACGGAAAATCCTAGTTTGTTCCTTTTTCGGACACCAGTGGCTGGTACAACACTGAGCAGATATAGTAAGGAATCTGTATTTGGCCAAGGTTTTGGTGGTTCCCTTGCTGCAGAGGGAGCTGTCTGGGGATTTGCCATCCCAATCACTGCTGCAAGCAACAAACTCAGCACAGAGGTTGTCATGGCAAAGGATGGAGCCAGAAGGCTGTGCACCACGCGCCGGGGTGACTATGCATGCGTGTGGCATGCTTGATATGCTCACAACTTTTTAGCAATGGCGTGAAACAATGGGAATCTGCCAACCTGATGTGTCAGTAATGTGAAATTCGTTGGTAAATGCTGCCTAATAGTTGGGGTAATAAAAACCGAAGCGCAGATCGCATGGGGAGTTCCCTGATGACAGGCACCTCTTGAAGCCAGCAGTGCCTTGGAGCAGGCAAAGCGAGCAGCTGGGCTGGGCATTTGGTTTCCTCTCAGAGCTGGTTGTTTCCTGCCGTTGCTTGACCAGCAATCCTCTGACCAATATCTGAAGCTGTGCCCATGGCCTTGGAGTCACTGCAGCCAGCCCAGACTTCTCTCTCCTGCTCCCTTTAAAAAAATCTGTGACTTTTCTTTAACTGGTGGTTCCTGGGCTGTGAGACTCCACACACTTCTGTAAGGACACAGGGCTGCTTCTGCAGCCACATCTGGTCTCCGAAACCAGGGTTCCTTCACAGTAACTCCTGCATTGTTTCCCTGTCGGCCATCAGGGACAGAGCTGGGAACAATGGGTGTGATGGAGCAGCATTTCAGGAAAATATAGATCCTGTTTATGTAAGCAAAAAGCACAATTTTTCTGCCTGAAAACTCAGTCTAATTCCTCTGATCTTCTTCAATTGAAGGTGCCTGGTTTAGCTCCTGTGAACAGGATCCAAGATCTCTTGTATGAAGAAAGGGTCTTGGGGGGATGAAAGGGAAGTAAAATCGGAAATTTTCATATAATCTTATATCATTAGAAATCCCCTTGAAGACAATTATTCCTGTAGTAATGGCATTTGCATGTAAGCAATGATCCTACAGTACTTTCTTCTCATAGTCACTTCTTGATTCTGCTTCAGCTGATTCTTGTTGGTTATCTCAGGAATGTCAAAGATGAGAGATGAAGCCTGCGTGTGTCTTCCACTCCCCCATACGTGTTGTTTTCTTGTTCACTAGCAAACCTCTCAAGCTTTGGTTCACTTGTTTGTTTTTATTAGCTATTTGCTTTTGTATCTCTTAGTGCCTTAAAACTATGCAGGCTAAAGGTCTAAACACTAAGAATGGTTTAAGCATCCTTAATTTGCTGGTTGTTTTATTGCAGCTTCAGTTGTGAGAGCATTACAGGAGTAAACATGTTGGTAGCCCATCAAACCTGTGAGGCAGTACCTTACAATGTCAGCACTGCTATTGGCTGTGCAAACCCAAATGGCTTCTTCAATAACATTTCTGACAAGAAAAATCACTGACACAAATGTAGTTGATATGCTTTGAATTTAACATCTTGTCCCTTGGACATAGTGCCTGAGGCTTAAAATACAAACAAATCAGCCCTTCATAAGGAGATGCTCATGTGCTAAATCCTTCTTTTCCTTGGCTTTGACAAACATCAACAAACATCTTGGCAATAAAGTGCAAGAGATTACATGTTATATATGGGCAGCAAGCATATAACGCAGCGGAGGGAGGGACCATATCTGCTCCTGATGAAAGCAGAACACTATTATGCTATTAGTCATGTGAAATACATCCAGCACCAGCCTAACAGTCAAAACTAATGCTAAGGCTCAGGGGTGTCTTGTCAACTCTTGGAAAGCATAAACCTCAGTGGGTACATAAATTGGTGGGCAGATGTCATACCTTGACTGGGCCTTCTTCCAGGAGACTATCTGCTCATTTCAGTACTCCTTTGCTGCCCCCTTCCCTTGTTCCCAGCCATTCATGACTCAGGCAGATACAATATTGGTTGAAAAGGGCAAACACTTAACTGAAAAAGTTAGTTAGTTGAAAATAATGTCATATTTTTACATTCCGCAATTCTCTCTGTAGGGACAGTAACTGCTGTTTATTTTAGTGGCTAGTGTATATATTTAGAGTGATTTTTTTCACGTTACACGTAGGACATCACCTACACTTAAGTTGCTTGTCTTACTTTTCAGACCAATAAAACTTCCACAGATGAAAGCTTGTCTCATGTAAAAGAACTGATGAAAAAGTGTTTCTATGGACATAAAATCTGACATGATGATAATCTGAAACTGCTCACTCCCAAAGGATGACAAAACTCCAGCAACTTCAAAACAAAGAAAGAATTGCCAGAGGGGAAATTGTAATTAAAATTAGATAACCTTTATGAAAAGCATCCAATTTGTAGTCTATAAAAGCGTTTTAGAACCACCTTTTTTCAGCCCCAGGACCATAGCTTCAATAATTATCTCAAGACTTTCACAGTGGAATCAAAACATGTTAATTTGTTAATGAGTCAGTAGGTAGCAGAAAGGAAAAGACACTAACAAGGGAATGCAAACATAAAGACTACATTTCTGTTTTTAAGCAAATGCACTGTTTAAGTCAAGTCGAAGCTTTGGTTCCTGTGGAAGTGCCCCATCCCTTCCGGAGAGAGTGGTTTTGAACTGAGTGAATTGGCCTCTTCCACACTTGATCTTAGCCAAAAGGCCAAGAAGTGCATCACTGAGCCTTTCAGATGGTGTGGTTTCATCTCGAGCCCTTTCTGCAGGAATACGGGGCTTCTGTAATACCTGTGCCTGGCTGGGAGCAGGGATTGCCCCACACACCTCCCCTCCCTGCTGGGATCCCTTGAGCCATCTCTGAGCCCCACCACAGCACAACTTTCAAGTGATAAAGTATGTGAAATAAGCAAAGCAACCTCTTTTGGTTGTCTTCTGAGGTGAGTAATGGCCTTGCCTGTCTTAACTACCTGCCTGGGGTGGGAAGGCAGTTGCTGGACTAAGGATTATATTGAGTGCTTCTGGCCTGAGAATCTATGAGATCTCAAAAAGCAATGAGGAACCTTGAACCCAGCTGAGAAGGTAGATTTCTTCTTGTTTCCCCACTTCCCAGCAGAGTTTTTCATCCACCCTCTGGTTTGCAGCAGCTAATCCATAAACCTGGCGCTTCTCCAAAGCGACTGTACAGGTAGTGGCTGCTCTCCCAGCAGGGCAGAGGTGGAGGCTTCCCTGTTATTGTGCCAATACAGAGCAGAAAAAATGTTATTTCCAGCTAATTATTGTATGCCTCAGATTAAGAGAGGATTAAGGACTTCTTTCAGAGTTTGGGTTGTTGTGGGGTTGGAGGACAGATGTGCAATGGGGAGAGATAGGGAATGGAAAGCAAAGCCTGAAGAGAAATATGAAAAGGAAGGAGAAAGGGGGAAAGAGAGATGGGAAGATGAAGAGGTGGAAGCGAGGAAAGGAAAAACCGCATATGAGGAGGAAAAGTGGGGTAGTGGAAAAGTCAGAAAACCCATTGTATTTACATGGATTGGGACTTCTTAATACAAAAGAACTTCAGCCTCAGGTTGAATAAATCTTCTTTCTTTCTTTCTCAATTGCATTACAGCAGTCCCACTTAATGTATGAAGAGTTTAAGGCTGGATGATATCAATACTATTAAGTAGTGCAGAGCTCAGGGAAGTTTTAAGGCCAAAATATCTCTTTCCATCCCTTCGCTGCTGAGTGCACCAGCACTAAATCTGGGAAAACCCTGCTAGAATTTCCATAAGGAGGAAGTCTCCTCAGCTGTTGTGTTACCTACAATGTTGGTAGCCCCAAGGAAACCCTGCAGTATGGTGGCAGGATGGCTTACCTGGGAATTAGGGACTCTGGAAGAACAAACTGATCTATCAGTGCCCAAAAGCATCTGAGTCCCCTTCATACTATTTGTTGCCAAGTCCTTTCTCTTTTCTATGGTCAGTAAAATTTGGGATTCAAAGGTGCATCCAAAACTACCTGCATCTCATTCATCTTTGCTCTTTCCAGGTCCATTCTTTAGATCAAATCCTGTTTTCTGCTCTGTCCTCATTCAGCAGCTTGTAATTTTGGTTTCTGAATGAGCCGCAGAGAACAATACATGGTGTTCACACACGAAAGTGTGTACTACATCATTGCAAGTGAAAGCAGTGTAGGTACCTACCATAATCACCTCCCTTCACTAAGGAGTTGACAGAACAGAGAGGTTAACAGAAGAAGAAGGGCTGGAAGGAAAAATAAGAATAGCAAGGGCATAAGTAGTGAATTTCTGGGTCTGAATCTTATAATTAGCCAGGGCAGACTTCTCTTTGTCCTAGGATTAAAAAAAAACAACTAATGTATTAGGTTACCTGCCAAGTGAGCCATTTCATTACCTTTGGTAACTTCACAATGTGATAATAATCAGGAGGACTAGATTTGATCTTTTCCAGTTAAGAAAATAGGGAGGAGGTAACTGTTTTCTCTGCCTTCTTCCACATGACATGGTAATCCAATGTGTTGTACCTGACAGCAGGAAAAAAGCTGCACATCTTCCCAAACGCTCTTACACATGGCCTATGCTTGCAAGCATTTATAATGATAAAATATTCATTATATCATTTTTGCTTAAGGCAAAAATATTCTGGTGATCTGATTTAAATGCATGGAGTTATCTCATGCTGGTCTCTATTTATGGGAGCAGTGACTCCACATACTGCTATTATTAGCACTGTTATGAATGTTATTTGTGCTTTGTTGCAACACTTGTCATTTAATCTAACATCCCAAGGCACTTTATGAAAAAAAAGATGTTCCATATCAGTAGTGCCAGATGTAAGTAAATATTCTTCCAGCCAGAGATTTACCTTTACCTGGGAACAGCAGGCTGCTGGTTACTGCATGGGCCCAGAATTCAGCAGATCTGGATCCCGTTTTTAGTTTTTGTAAAGGAGTTCTGTGTTGGAAGAAAGGTTGTCCAAGGGTTAAAACCTTGGGAGAAGAGGGAGACGGTGAAGTGAAGGAGTCAGCTGCCAAGTTCTTTAACTTTCTGAATCTTTTTATGTAAGGAAAATGTTTTGTGCCTTCCATGAGCTACCCGCCACGTTGTCAGGCTGTGAGTCATTCAGGCCAGAATCAGGGGACTCAGGTGGAGCAGAAGAGCTTTTTGAACTCACTGCTGAATACACAGCCCCAACACAGTGACCGTTGGTTATCAGGCAGCCCAAAGCAGGTCAGGAGAATTGCTGGAGTCCCATGAGTCCTGGCCAGGTGCAGGTTGGTGAATTCCTGTTCTCTCTGGTCCAACTGGGACACCATGGGTGGCTGGATCCCAGCTCCACATCAGACCTTGACCTGAATGTCCATGCATCCTGCTTTCCAAATAAAGGAAATACAGATGTGCACCCTAGATGGGAGGTCAGGGTGGGGGACCCAGCTCATTTCAAATGGAAACAACAGAATTGTACAGCAGGATGGGAGATAGAAATAGGGACTTTTCAAGGATTCTTCCTTCTGGAAGATTTTCATCTATCAAGTCCCCCCTCAATGATGCACACTAGTTGGCATGACTTTGTTGCACAAGGAAAAGGCCATGCAGCACAACTGTCAGTGCACGAATTGCTGAGGAACCATGAGAACACGGGCCATCAAGTGAGTCTCCTATGCAGTAAATGTCCTGGATAAATATCATCAATTATAGCAGTATGTGCCAGAAACTTAAATATCCTAGTGAAGACTTTCATTCAGGAAGTAGGGACAGCAATGCATACCTGCTTGAAAGAGAGTGATTTTAATTATACCTAACCAGGGACAAATATGTCTCCTTCATTTATTATTTGTTGTTCTGCTCTGGTCTGGAAAGAGGTATTTCACTGGGCTTTATTGTCAGCCTTCGTGCTGCTCTACATAGAATGTGGAGGGTCGTACCAATCCCCTGAATCATTCACTCAGCAGCATTGTTTGGGTTTGGTTTAGGATGTTTCTCAAATTCAAGTTGAGGCTGGTTTGATGTTTCACTCTTCAAAGTTATTCACCACCCAAGCCCTTCTGTGGCTCCATTGAGTTCAGAAGTTGGCGCTGGAGCCACGTGTTGTATCTGAGCTTTCACATTAGCAGCCAAACAAATTAATCTTTTCCAAAGATGCAACATGGAAGACTATTGCGCCTTCTATTTTTATGTTTTTTTTGCTTTGTTTCACACTCAGACTCTGGGCTTCATTCTGTGCCATCTCCTTGCCTTGAATACTGAGTAACTCCTTACATGCTGAAGCTACAACACCTCCACACCTCCTAATTGTAGGCCCATAAACCAGGGCAATATGCCAGTCTAGGATTTTCTATGAACAAATCTAAACTGACGTAAACAAATCTAAACTGACCTGCAATCTTACCAGCATTCTTGTTTCACAGTACCTTTCACTTGAAGGTCAGACTGTAGGTTCCTAACCTTCTAATTAAAAGACTAGAAATAGAATGTGGAGTTGTCTCATGTCCCAGACCGTCGGTGTCAGCTGATCCATGTTACACAGCATAAATGATTGGACCACTGGCATTAGAGAGCAGTGGTAAACAGCTTTGAGCTCTTTCATGGTGTCCATTTGAGAACGCTCATTAACCACACAAACTTTCCCAGATGAACAAAAAGGTGAATGACATTGTGAATCACAAAAAATGGAAAATAATAATCTTAAGTTAAAGATGTAATCAGTCTGCAACTAGCAAAACTTTGTCAGCACAAGAATAAGATGTTCTCCTTAATCCTGTCCTTGCTGAAAGAAGTTTATTCAAGTATTTATCTAACCTTGTATTTAACCAGGAAATCCAGCTGAGCTAATCACTTTCTGCCAAAGAAATATTTGGGTGCTCGTCTACTGTGACATTTTTGCGTGATTCTGTACACTGTGGCCATTCTTCTAATGGCTTAATCACACCCAGAAAGAGCCACACATTTTCCAATGATGTTTCCTTCAGAAAAATCAGAGTGTGTTGTCATCAGAGAAGACATAAGAAAACGTTGTGCATTATTTGTAGAGGTGATGCCTCAAGATGAGAGGCCAAGGGGCTCTGCCTCATGTGCTTTGTATGGACCTTTTCTTCTCCTGTCCCAAGTTCATGTGATTTCATTCTGCACTTCACATCTTTAACCTGCAGTATGGCTCTTTCCTACTGAGATTTCAAACAAGAGTGTATTTTTTGTGCCATAACACCTAAGAGTTTGATTGCTTGGTTACCTCTATCAATGTTGCACCTCAGAAATAATACTGGAATATGCTTTGCTGCAGATCTTTTCATAAATAGCAAGATATTCCCTGTATACAGACACATGCATCCACACTTAGTTTGTGATGTGCTTATGGGTAGGGAGACATAAGAGAGAATAAAGAAGTTTTACTTCTCACAGAGAGGAAATTATATGGATAACAGCAATCCTGGGAACTCTAGATTTGTGGTTATCCTGGGTAGAGACTTGAAGACAAAAATTCTTGAGGACGCTTGCTTAGGGAACTGCCACTCCCAGGCTGTAACACCAGAGAGGGCATCGTGTGCCTCAGTTTCCCTGAAGGTAAAATGGTGGTGATGGAACTGACCTCATTCCAGGCCTGTGGATGAACACTGCTATGTATGTCTGCTCCTAATGCTGGTCCGCTCTCCTACCACGGCAGTTGCAACGGGAGAAAAAACAACCCCAAGTGGCCCTTGGATTTCACCACCCCATCCCACCTCCATCTGTGCAAGACTCACATGTTAAGATCATCAAAAAAGAAGAAAAAAAAAAAAGAAAAAGGCAGACACTGGAGACTAATTCCCCTCCTTGTCCCTTGGAAGGATTATTCAACAATAATAATTGTCAAATAATTAGCTGCCACCACCCCCTCCATTGTCCCCTTCAAATCGCCGCCATGCTGAGTCACGCTGTGGCGAGGGCCTGGCAAGCTCCGGGTGTTCCCGACGTCCCAAGGCACTCTGCAAGGCGGCCTCAGAGCGGGTCCGCATAGACCTCCCCGACCCACCCCGGAGCCACCCGCACGCTGGTACACCCGTCCCGAGCAGCACGGAGCTGCCTCGGTTTCCCCTCAGACACCGGTGGGAGCTGGCAGGCTTGCAGCAAGCCCTCTGCACTCTCAGCACCTTGCAGGATCAGGCCTCGAGTTAGAAAGTCATGTGGACGTGGCTGCAGTCAAATGTGAAACAGCTGAATGTGCTGCAACTGGGCACATTGTCTTCAGATCAGGCTCTGGAAGAATTAAAACCAAGTGTGTGATCTGAGCATGCTGAAATGAACTCCAAATGAAATTAGAGTGAGCTCTCTCCTTAGCAGGGAGCACAGGATCAGATTGTTAGGGTTTAATAAAGTGTGGCCACTATTTTAATAAAGTGTGGCTAGTATATTATCCAACATGCTTTTACAATTACTGCAGAAACAAGGACAGGAACTTCATTAACACTTTACAGGGGAAAGAAAGCTGTGCTACAGGCAAATGATATATTGCTATTGTGACTGTAGGTGTCCTGCATTTAAGAAAACAAGGAAAAATCCTGGGGAAGGGAGTAATTACACTGTCAGCAAACGTGTTTATGTTAGTAATGAACTATTCCCTTCCAAGTCCCACAGCCGCCAGGAGCCTGCATCGCAACACGGCAAATTTCTAGGACAGAAGGTGACTCCATAAACACAGCAAGAGCTGTAATGTGAGAGACAGAACTCCTGCAGGAAAAAAAACCCATGCAGAATAATTTACAAAATGTGTTTTCCAGGCGGCAGCACCAAGCATTGGCAGGATTACACTCACCGCTTTTAAAGCGGAGGTTAACTGCTTTGATAAAGCGCAGGTGAGGTGTATCTTGCGAGTTGCATGTCAGGCAGGATTAGCTCCTTGGCGAATTATCAAAGCCAACTGATAGCGAAACAAGTTGGGACTCTCCTACAGTGGCAGTTTAAAACTAGGTGTAACTTCACCTAAAACAAATGAATACAGCGGGGGTGTAAGGGGACTACCTAACTAGTTAACCCCTTCATTAACTCTCAGGCAGATTACAATGTTTTGTAGAAATCGAGGAGGTCTCAAGAAACTTAAGATGGTATTAAGTTAGAGTGAAATTCAATTACTGCGAGAGTTTGGGGATTCAGTTTGGGGTATTAGGAGGAAGGAAGGGAGAAGGCCATGAGCTGAAATGCTTCATTGAGTCTTGTAGTGCCCCTTGCTGCTCAGCTCTGCACAGATTCCCATGTTGCAGGAGCAAACTCGCAGTAAATCACCATGCTCCTCAGAGTAGGGAAAGGTTGCTCTGCAGTTTGGAAAGAGTAGTTCTAAGTATCTGCTGAGAATGTAAAACCACCCATTGAATCGCTGTACAGAGTTTTGAGACAGATTTTTATACTGTTTTGAATTAGAACAGCTGAGGCACTACAGGAGAAATCCACATGTGAGGAATTATTAATTCCTCCAAATAGTCAATACAGTAGATATCTCTAATGCCTGTAATAGCACAGATAATCAGGCACAGGCTCAGAAATGCTGCCCTTTATCTTCAGCTGTCTTCTAACAACTGTTTAATTTTGCTTTTTGGTCTCACTGTAGCAGGAAATACAAACAATTGTATATGCTCACAGCGAGAACATGTCTTCATTTGGCGTCCCAGCTACCCCAACAAGATCATGCAGTTTGTGGAAACTTGGAGAGTAACCAGTTCTGTAGCACTGCATATGGAAAAAGCAGGCATGCAAAACTGGATGTCGGGCTGAAAATGTGGCTTGCCAGGGATAATGAAAGGGATGGGAGGCAATTAAAAAGGAGAAAAGTGACAATCTGACAACATGCTCAATTAATGTAATCAGATTTCACATTCACTTCATGAGTAGTAAATCAAAACATAAGTAGGAATGATATGAACTTTTTAATATTAAAAACTATTCCCATAACATGCAAAGTCAGGGAATACTAGTACCTTTCTACCTGGCTGTTGCCGATCATTAACTGATTTAGGATAGACCTTGTTGAGCAATTACGTTTAATAAGAGCTTGTCCATACAAGCTGCTATCAGATGTCATTTTATACAGTTTCAAGCCAGATATAATGGGTTAGATGCACATATTAACTTTCTGTAATACTGTACTGGCTTTTTATGGGAGAAGGGTGGGAAAATTCAAAACTGATTATTGTGTGGCTTCCTTTCAGACAGTTGTATTTGATCTAATTTGATTTATTGCTGCACATTTTGAATGAGCAGAAATGTCTCGAGGGGAAAAAAGAGACTTGTTACAGTAAATGTTCGCATTAATATATTTTCACCTGCTTGCTTGGTGGGCTCCACAGTTGGCTGTATTCGTTACTGTTTGTGAGTCTTCTGTATTAAAAAAAGCTACTCTTTATCTTTTTGCTCTCTCTTGTAGGGATGTAATGAGCTTCCCACACCCTCCGCAAGATGTGATTGTGTAACTGATCTATGCCGGCATAACAGTGTCTTCACCTAGATTACTAATATTGCTAAACACAAATGCAGGACAAAGGCAGATGTTTATTTTTGTGAGTAAAGCACAGCTGTAACTCATAGGCAATTTTTTCCAGGTGGTCCTAGAGGGTAAATGTCTTGAACCTGAGAGAGAAGGGAGTATGGAGATTAGAAGTTCCACTTCTTTTTAGAGAAGTGTATAAAAGTTTGGGTGCTAATATTACTGGAAGGCACAAAAACCACAAACAGTTTTCCTGATTGCTCAAGGGCTTCTGGGTCCCCAGTGTAACTCAGCTTAGTCTTTAATGTACTGCCACTGTTTTTCTTCAGCAGTGAGACATGGGGAGATGAACCAGTGCCTTTTCCATCACACTCTAAGAAAGGCATACACACTTAAAAAGGCATAAGAAAATGCATCTATGCATCTGAGCTACCTGCTCTGCAGTGTGAGGGCTCAAGGTTCTTCTGCAGTTTAAGCACAGAATTATAAAATCAGTGTTCTTTGGGCTGACTTTTGTCACTGACTTTCTGCATGATGGTTGGAAAGGGCCATATCTTTGCAGTGAATTGTTACATAAAACCTTGTTCCAAGAACAGTTTATTTTAGGAATTTATTAGCATCTGTACTTCACAGACTGCTGGATCCTGTGACCCAAGCCAATATAGAGCAGCACCACAATTTCAGGTGACTTGTCTGTGCATCTGCGCTGTGCGTTATGTGTCTGTAAGGCCACATACTGTTTCTGATACCAGTTGGACAGCAGGTTGTGTGCACCAGCTCTCAAGTGATTCACACCATTTACTGTGTTGGGTATTGATTTGCTCCTGCTCAATCTCCACTTTAAACAGCATTGTTGATGGGCACCGGGGAGTGTCTGCACTGCCTGGGAAACAGGGCAAGTCACCTGAGCTCTCCTGAAAGCATGGAGCTTTTAGGCAGGACCTAAATCTCTGCACCTGAAAACAATAATCAAACCACTCAGTACAAATCCATCCCTTTCTTGGGTGGGTTTTAAGTTCAAAACGAGGCTTTCCTGCCTTCTCTAGCTCAGGTAAGTCTTATTCACTAGCATTACACAAATTTGTTACAGTTTTATTTGGCACTGTCTCTGCAAGTGTTTCTGTATGTGTAATGTCTCACTGGTGCCATGTGATTGCAGTGGCATGTGTTTGCCTTGCTGAGGGAGATCCCACACTTTCTGCTTCATAAGATGAATTTCCCTTTGTCTACAAATGTTTTCTGGGTTGGTTTTGATGCTGATCTTCATTGGGTCAGCCTTGGTTTTGCTCTGTAGGTTATGTGCATGGGGCTCTTTCCCTCAAACAACTATGCAGCATCTGTGCGTGCAACACACAGTTCCACTGTTTCTTGCTGATGGACTGAAGAAATACCTCCTAAATTAGGTCTTGACATGTTTGGTGTTGGCCAGGGAGGTAATTTGTTCTGCTGACACTGGTTTGGATATTTTAGTTGTGTTTGCTATTCACTATGAAATCTTTCTGAGAAAAAAAGCAGAATTTACATAAAACTAGAGGAATAGAGATTTATTTCAACATAAAAGGGGGCGGGGGCTGAGAAAAGAAGGTCACGTTTTCTCATATTCTCTTGACCTGTTTGGTAAGGTTTCTGTTGAAATTTCTCCTGTTACGGCATAAGTTTATGGTGTATTTCAGTATGGCCTGGGTATATCTCTAGAATGGTCTAAAAGAGAACACCTCTAAATCTGTGGGAACTTCTGATTTCAATCTCCATCTAGATGTGAAGTTTAATTTTCTCAGCTGTATTTGCATCCTGAGATATAGAGAAAACGCAAACATTTGGTATTCAGAGAAGTATATGTCATTTGCATCCTCATCTCCAGCGACTGCACGTACCGTCTGCCGGTGTGCAGCCGACGTTGCGCACGCAGGCTCGGCTGCCTGCATCGTTAGGGTGACAGCGGTCCCAAATCAAGTATCCTGCAGAGCGACTCTGCCTTTTCTCACATGCATACTCGTTAGGGAATTTCTCTTACTACCTGGGCTGTAATCCCTCCCCAAGGGGGGACGCCTCATGCACAAAATTAATTTAATTTGGCCACAGAAACTCCCTGTGCCCTGGGTATGTGAGTCTTTATACATAGAGGAAAAACCATCTAAGGCAAAGCTACTTCATTTGTAAGACCCAGTAGAAAATATCTCACACCAGCCAGAACGGAGGTCATTATTGAGCTAAACTTAGCCAATACTTGATTTAGAAAAAAAAAAAGGGCTTTTCTTTTTTTTGCCTCCTTTGAAAAGCCATTTGAGGCTTGATCTGCCTTTATTGACTGAGCTGACTAAGGTGCAGGAAGGACAAGCTGAGTCTGCTCAGGTTTTGGAGATGGACTAAAGGCAAGTCTACACCAGGCATCTCCTCTGCATCGTGCTTTACAGCTCAAATGGGGTGAAAATTTTCCCCATTTTCTGTATTTTTTTTAGCTTTTCCTTCCTTTCTTCTCTCTCTTCCTCCCCTTCCTTTCAGACAGGTAATTATATCTGGTGTTTTGAGGGGTAAATGTTTTTTCAGCAATGAAAATAATTTTGCAGGAAGTGCTTGCTTTTTTTCAAAAAGCATTTTTTTCGTGGTAAAAAGTGAAAATTAAAACTATTCAGTTGAAAACAAAAATAAGATTTAGTCCAAAAGCCTCTGAGCTTTCAGTGTAACTGAAAATGTTTGAATGGTTGAAGTTCCTGCAGAGGATGGAGGGAAAAACAAACATGTTTTCACCATTTCTAGTGATTCCAGTATTTCACCTCAAGGGGGAATTTGGGTTTGTTGAAGTTGGTTTTTCCACAGCAGCTGCTATTTGAGTCCTCTCATTCCCTTTTTCTCTTTTTATTGCTTTTCCCACAGTTTAAACCAGATTCTAATATTTCTTATCTTCCTCCCCTCTTTCTTTCTCCAAAACACCCACCTACTCATGAAAGGAGAGGGAAAAAAAAAGGAGACACACAGCTGAAATTTATCCTTTTAAGCAATGGTAACAGAAATTAAAAACATTACACTGATTTCCTTTTTTTTTTTTTTTTGTAACTTTTTTTTTTAATTTGTTTTCCCTTCTCTTCCAAAACTTAATAGCCTCTATACTAGCGTTTCTTAGATGGCATGTGGATTCAAGGGCTTCACATTTCATCAGCATCTTTAATGAGCTTGAGGTGCCTCTAATAAATCTCAGCCCTTTTAATGAATTCTTTATAGCTCTTAACTGCTTCAGATAGAGATTGACGAGTGTAACCGGTAGCGCAAAATCTTGGCATACAATAAGACGAACAGCCCCATCCTTTCCCTCTGGCATCCCATCTGAATTTCTGTAGCGGAGATAACCAAGAATCTGTCACTGCTATGAAGTTCGTGAAATTTAATTAGGAAACTAATGAAACGGCTGTTATATAGTACTACAGTTACCTAGGAGATATTATGTATTGTTTAAGAGCTTCTACCAATGGAGCAGGATTGCATGTGTTAGAGACCTGTTATTTGAGTGAAGGGAGTTTAAGACTGACCACTTCTCTTTTGTAAACCATTTTCTAGTAGGATTAATACTGTACTAGAAAGACATATTTGCATTCCTTGTAAGAGCCGTTTATACACTATTGATGAGCAGAAGCTAGGATATCAGATTTAAACACCACTCACTTTGGAGAGAGATGTGGACTAAATTTTTTTTTTCTTTTTCCTAATTTCTGTTCTTGTTCACATTCTGAATCAAAAGGGGCTCATTTTCCATTTCTAACTCCAATGCCCTAGAAATCGTCTTAACGCAGTTAGAGCTTTTCTCTTTGGGCTTTTTCAGAGCCAAAGACTGGGCCAAGTTGTCTCAGCTATAGTGGAGGAGCCATAAATGACTATAAGAGTAGAATCAGATTAGATTCATCATGGTGGATCTTTGCAAGATCTGCTCCTGAGCAAATGCTGGGTGTGATATGTCCAGACCTACTCTTTTCAACTCAGTGGAAGTTGTGGCACTAATTTCAACCAAGGGAGCTTCACTTTTATGCAATTATTTTCAATCTATCTCACAGTTAGTAGATTAGATCAGAAACCCACTCATCTTTGTATTTGTTTAGAAAGTTTTTTGTGATAAGTCAACTTATATTTGAAAAAGAAAAGCTGCTTCAAATAAAGAACTTTTTTTTTCAGTTCTGAAAATGCCAGAGAGAGCTTCTTTGACCATTTTGAAACCATTGTTTTAAGAAGAATAATTGAAATGGAAAAAAACTATTGAAGCTGTCCCACCCCTCCTAACTGTATCTGTTTGGGCAAAGCAGCATATTCCAGCAATAAAAAGAAACCACATTAAAAAGTATTGACCAAGTCTACTTAATATTTATTGCTCTTTGATAACTGAAGAGAATTGGAAAATCTTCTCAGCAAGGTTCCGTGAGAAGGATTTTCTTGGAGAGCAGTTTTACTGAGAAAATCATGGCTCCATTATGACTTTCTTAGCTGAAGACATGGCCTTTTGGCCCCTCAGTAAATGAACATCAAGGACTTTTTTGCAGTTCCTGGAAGCTCATGGTAAGGGGATTTTATTGTTCAAGACTGTAGATAGCACACTAAGCTGAAATGGAGGCAGTTGTTTCCCCAGAATGCTTGAATTGCAGTAGGCTGCTGAGAGGGTGGTATATGTGTTTGTTCAATAACATGATTGTTGGAGCCTTCCAGTGACAGATGCTGTTAAACTGATTTATCATCAACATAAAGGATGTTCAATAATAATAAACCAATGATGAATCTTCACTTTCTGCTGAAAGGCAGCAGCTCATGGCTGGTGGCAGGCAGATGGCTGAACTTGTAAGATGAATTCTACAGACTTCAGCTCAACAGTCAGAATGTTTGTCCTTTAAAACTAATAAGAGAGATCTTTAGTGTACTTTCAGCCCTCCAAAATGAATTGTATTTTCAGAACAGCTCATAGCATTGTCCTAATGACTGATAACAGGTTTCTCAGCTGTGGTGTGTTTGTGGCGAATAAAGTATCTTTATCTGGTTGCGACAAGGGAACCAGGACTCACCTCTATTGTTAGATCTTTCCTTGTCTTGCAGAAGTGTCAAGTGAGTCATTTTGCCTTGGTGAACAATAGTGACCTCATTAAGGTGCTGTGAGTAGCAACTGACTAATGAACACGGCATTGAGCTCCTCCTGCAAGTTAGCAAGTGCCTTTGAGCCAAGAAGTTTATGAAATTATATCCGTGAGTGTTTGACCTATCAGACAAACCTTGTACTGAACTGGTGACAGTGTTTGACCAACGCATCATTAAGATTTACTGATAGTTAGGAAGGAATTACGTGGAATTAAATGATTTTCCTGCAGGCCGAAAGGCTCTTGGGAATGTTAGTTGATTATGGAGCTTGCTGCCTCTCAGTTGTGGATTCAAATCCAGCCTTATTAACTCTTACTGAAAAATTACTTCTCTGAGTTATACTTTATCTATACTGAAGGGGCTCTGCTCCAAATGAGATGTCCGTAACATGACCTAAAATCATCTTTGTTGTAAGGAATATTGGGTGCTGCTACAAAGAACCAAGAATGAATATGAATGTGCCACAGGCATCACCTAGAAGCGGAACATCTCAGAGTAAGCATGGAGTTAAACTTCCGTCTCTGTGGTATAATTACTGAGTGAAATGGGCTGTTTGTAATTATGATGATATTAAACCTGATAAAATTTTTTGGCCAGATTCTCTTCTCGTTTATACTGGTATGAATCAGGAGACTGTGAGGGGAGATCTCGGCCAAAGAGAGTTCTTCAGATAAACCTCAGGCTAAACAAGATTGAAATCTTCCACACCCATGATACCCCTCCAAACATCTCTTTTGTTCTTCTCTTAAAGGCCAGGTATATTTATGGTGCAAACCATATTAAGATTATTGCTATTAATTAACTATGTTCTGAAGTTTTTAATCTCGTCCTCTTCAGGAGCACCAAAATAATTTACATACCAAAACAATAGTGTTGAAAAAGTTTCCATCTGTTTTCCATCTTTTCCAAGAAATTTTTAGACATTGGCCTTTTTCTCAGGAGACCATGTCGCCGAGGAAGCATATCCTGACCAGCCTTTCAGACTACACTAATTAAGGTGTTTCTATGTGAGTCATGGGGACTTTCCTCTTCTTTCATAAGATACAAGTGATGCTCTTTGGGGAAAAAAAAATCTGAACAGTGTTACTAATGGAAGGAAGCATGATAGCCTATAAAATCACCTGATTTTAGCTGTTACAGACAGAACCATATAAAGGCTAGACTGTCAGATGATGTAAATAGCTTAACTCCACGGACTTGCTGATGAGCTGTCCTTGCACATTAAATGTGTAAAGCAAATACATGACATCAGTAAATCTGATATAGCAAGGTGGCTTTGGATGTAAACCATTTCAAACACTGAACAGATTCAAAAGCAAAATTAAAAGCTACTTATGAAAAAATTACCAGAAAAAAATCTAAATAAACAAAACCTTATTTATTTGCAATGCATAATTTCAGCAGTTTTATTTACAACAAAATCTCAGTTCTTTTAGAGATAAAAGCTGTTATACAATATGTTATCTCGGTGACTATCTAGCAATCATTCTTAATTTTATTTAGGTAAACACTTGCAACTTTTCTTAGCACATACAAAGTGATGAGAAAATCTTGATTGCTAAGTGTAATTTCACTAAGTCACTGCTTCATGACAGGAGTTCTAAAGAAGAAACGAAACAGAACAGCCAAAACAGAACTGCATGTGACAAGCCAGGAATTGGTTCTGCCAAATGTAAGATTTTGCTTGTTCTGGTGGCATTCAGGTTTATCTCCAGTCTGTGCTAGACCAGGACATGATCTGAACTGGCCCTCTGGGTTAAAAGGGAAAAGCATGAGCAAAGCAGCAGCTAAACCCGCTTGTCCTCTTTCCCCATCCCCAGCCTGGAGCCGAGGAGGGCAGGTTGAAAACCAGGACCTGCCTCCCGTCCTGAGGGGAGCCCCAGGCCAAGGGCAAGGTGCAGGCAGCAAGCAGGGATGTCCTGGGAAAGGAGTATTGCTCCTTCCTCCACCTGAGGAGCTACATGACCCAGACACGGAGGAGCTCAGCGGCAGGAGGGAAAGGACCTTGTTCCTCGCCTCCGTTTGAACTGGCAGTTCGCATCACCCTTCTATTTTCACACAAAAGGGTATTTGGTAATTTCGTATTCTATAACAATGAGTCTGGTATTTCCGTAGTGATGCATATTGTTATAATCTCTCTCTGCTTTGTTTCCTCGACATATTTTTTTATTAAAAAGTCTTCCCAGCCTTAAATAAGTACAGAATAAGTGTGGTCATTCTGGGAACATGAGAGGCCTGATTATCTGACCATCAAAGCTTATGCTGTAAACAGGATACTAGTAAACAGGAACTGAACCCCATATGGAGAGTCTGTGGTTTTCTTCAGCCTCTGTTTGTTGTGTCTTACATCCTGTTAATTATAGAAAAAGAGCTGGAAAGTTGGAAATAATCTTTTCTCCAGATTATTTCCAGCTTCCCTCAGATAGAAGAAAATGCAATATAGTACTGTCTTACCTTTCTTCCTTCAGATGTAAAGCATTAAGACAATTCATTCCAAGGGGATCACTTTTCAAGAGGATTATAAGCACATTTTTTTTTTTTAATTACAAAATGAAAATTAAGATCTTAGCATCTTATTCAGGGAATCCTTTCAATTTTAGCACAGCTTTTCAGTGTATTTGGGGTTTGTCTGAGAACTTTTGATACTGTTTTAAGACCATTTGTACAACGTGTAATTCACATCTCAGTAGGTGGGTTCTTAGAATGAAGATTCTGTTGCACAAAAACAAATGACAGAATTTACTTTAAAGTCATAGTTTTCAAGTTATCTGCATTGTTAGAAGTCTTGCTAACAGTGTATCTTTCCGAGCCTACTGGCATCACTTGCTTAGCTACAGCAGATTGTCCATGCATCCAGAGAGGTTTCTCCAGAGTTGGCCAAAGCAGTGGGCAGAGCAGACAGCTAAGCCTGTGTTCCTACTGCTTGTTCTTTACCTTTACTTTATATAAATGATTGCTTATCTTTCCAGTATGGTTCAGTCCAAGCTTCCAATGTTAGCAAATGGATTCAGAGGCAAAATACTGGAAAGTCTTACCTCTGAAGTTTTGCATTTTGTGGTATGTTCCCCCTTTTTCTTAAGAACCTGCTTTGGAGTTTTGGTGCCTGATGGAGCCACATCAGAGGAATGGTGTGAGGGGGTCATGCTTTGTTTAGACCTACTCTTATCAGATTAGGCTTTGGTTTTGCAAAGCAAAAAGCAAAAATCTGTTTGGTTCAAGGTTCTGTGTTATCTGTGACGAACTGAAAGTACCAATCACTGCTTATGTTTCTTAGACAGCCCTGAACTGGAGACCACAAATAAATCTCCTGTTATGTTATTTTTCAGATTTCTACTCTCAACACTGTTTCTTTAAACAGCTCTCTGATGCTAACCATCTGCTCCAAATTGCTGCATTACTCGGCCTCTGTAAGGCCAAGTCTCTTGCACTCTACCCCCAGCAGCAAGCTCAGCATCCAGTCTCAAGCCAAGTCCTCCCTCTGCAATGCAGAGCCTCAGCTGCTATCGGGTCTCATCCCCACGGGGAGGAAGACGGGAAGAGCTCTCCTGTCCTGTATCCCCCGGGCTTAAGGCCTTGCAGCACCTCCAGTCCTGGGGCTGCCACTGGGACAGGAAAATAATGTCAGGATTATGGGAGCACCAGAAAAGAATTAAAGAAATATCAAGAGAATTGGCTGCTTACAAACAAGAAGATTTGGATGCTATAAAAATGCTCAGTTCTGGCATAACTCTGCTCCCATTAAACTCAAGGAATAAAATCCCTACCAACTTTACCAGGAGCAGAGTGTGGCTAGTGCTGAGAGCTTTTGAACATCCCACTGCATAGCTGCACTCACTTTATGTATCCATTTTAATGACATGGTTAATAAAATACCAATGGAGCTCCAAACAGTTCTGTGTTCGTTTTCCAAAGCAGTTTGACTCATCCATAATCATAACCAGACTTCCAATTACACTGGATTTTAATTGTTCTCCTTTAAGGATAATTACTAGTACTCTGAAAAAAATTACTATGAGTAGCTGGTGATGAGTAGGAATAGGCATCCTAGCTTCTCTCAGTCTGTTCTGTCATTTGAGTTACGAGGAATGTAATCGGATATGTGACACCCAGACAGAGTGGTTTCCAGGATCTGAGAGTGCTCTGTTTCAGTTAATGTGTTAATTTGGGTTCCATCTTCTCATTTGTTCTGCTTTGATCTATCATTTCACAAAGCCAAAGCACCAGATTATTAAGTGTGTGTGCTTGATTTATATGCAAGACTGCATTTGCATACACATTAATACTTTTAAAGTTTTGGTCCAAATTTCTGCAAGCCACGGTATGGAGTAATACGGGTTGTAATTTCACACTGCGTGGCAACAACTGGTGGGAATAAAATTGTCCTGCAATTTGGCCATGTTCACATACCAGAAGCTATTTTCCATTTGGAGATTTTGAATATTACCAATTGAAATAGATCTGTAAGCAAGCTGTAAAGTGAGGCATTACATGAGCTGAAGGGCATGGAGCTGTAGGCTGAATCTCATGCTCAACATATCTAGACTTCCAAGAACATGACATTAAAATCTCAGCAATTCAGACTTATTCTTCTTTCTGCTTGAGAATAAACAGCCAGGGACTTTATCTCCTGACTAGGAGAACAGCTTGGACTGAATTTTCTGAAGTGCTGCCTGAGAGGTTAGATTTGCAATCGTTTACGTCGCAGGGCTGGTTTTTGGCATGATTGTATTTATACTCACCTAGTTAAAATGCCCGTGCCAGGATTCTGCTGCCACTTATCTGTAAGCACATATTATACAAGGGTAAGGAGGGTGTCATTCTGGCAGGCTGGGTCTTTCAACTTTCAGGGCTCTGGGAAGTTAAAGATATTTTTTCTCTGACACTTAGCCCAAAGGGGTTAGCAGAGCTGCTAAGATCCAGAAATGACTGTACTTCTGTAGAACTTTCTTCTTATAATTTGTATAGGAACCTTTGAGACATAGAGTAATACAATAATGTAAATATAATTGTTTAATCCTTTAAGTTTTATTATAGTAATTATTTGTATTAGATGAGTATTGTTTTAATAATACTGTTTTTCTTCAAAGTACTCCACAAACTCTATATTACAGTTAATTTTATTTTAAAAAAGGTTTCCAGTGGGAAATATTGACCCTTAAAAATGTGTAGTTTTGCTTGTAAAATGTCTGTTCCAGTGATACTTACACCCATCACAGTGAAATTTAGGAAAATTTCAGGAAAAAAGGTTGGGATGCCAGCCTATAATTCTGCCAAACAGATCTCAGCCAGCATAGCTGTGAGAGGTGAAGGTCTCTGGTTCAACCTCTGCTTGGCAGTCTTCAGCTGAGGAACTGTGACTTGGCACTTCTGTTAAATTAAGTTACCCCCTGAGCTATCAGATAAGCTGGATCTCTGGTTGTAAATGTTTGACCTTGTTCTTTGCTAGAATTAAAAGATCTGCTTGGGTTGTTTTGATTTTTGGTTGACCGGTTGGCTTCAGAGATGCTGGTTTGTATTTTCTATGAAGTATATCTGCCCCATCACTGCTGTGGCTTTGCATGTTACGGTAAAGAGATTCGTGGAGGCTGAAGATTTTCGCATTTCCTAGAAGTGGTCAATGACTGGGTTTGCCTTCCAATGTCTAAGATTTTACTCAGTGGAAAGATCATCTTAAACATGAACTGATGTCCCTTGCCCTCTGAAGGTCAGTGATTTGAATTTGTTGCAGAGGGATACGGTTGTCCTGCTGGTTCATGGCCTGGCTCTTCAGTGAATCTGAAATTGTAAAGGTCCATGTCTTGCTCAGATCTACCAAGCCATTATCAGATCTGGATGCAAACCCAGAAATAGATGGTTTTGAGAGCTACTCTCTCAGTTTGAAGACATTGCTTTCCCTCCATTTCGTTTCTGCTTCGTAAATATGTAGCAAAATTTTGCCTCCTTTTAGCTTGTCAGAATAATCTAATCCAGACATTTCTGATTCAAATTATAGCCTTTTCCAACTAACAAACTTTCAGAACTGGCTTTCCTTTTAATCCCTTTTTATTTATTTATTTTTATATATCTTGTCGTAACAAATTATGTTGCTTCATGTCATCTTAAATGATGTGGTGTAAAATTAAAAGAAAAGCCACTTTGTAATGTACCAAAATGTTATTTAAAAAAACCCCAAAATATTTGTCATTTATTTTGCTCACAAGTAATCCCAAGAGGCAGCGCACTGTGAGGTTTTCTGTGAATGCATTTACAATAGGAGCCAGCCACACATTTCACTGAATCAACAGGCTTGTCTTGAGATATTTACGACACGAATGTTGAAACTTCTGTTTAGTCAGCCGTCCCCTGGGAAGACATCATTTTTGATAGCGCCTAGAGAAATTCGGCACATGTTGTCAAAAGGGTCTTTGAAACACCCGAAAAATCACTGAAAACACAACTTTGATGGCTAAGTCATTTAGGGTCTTGCAAATACTGTGCTGAGTATCCAATTCCCACTGCAAAGAGAATGGAAAACGAATGTACAACGCTCCCAACAGCTGGAGCCAGCAGCAGCACAGCTGTCTTCATCATCACCAGTAGAGACAGAACTGCGACAATCCCATTTTGTCCCAGGAACTGAGAAACTACCATTAGCTCTGGATGTGTCACCTATAAAAAAATCATGGCCTGTCTGCACAGCTTACAGGCTGACTTTCTGTCACTCCCAGGGAGGACGCTGCCCTTCGTTTCACCCAGGGAAGGCTGGATGCCTCTGGGCTGGGACTCTCTGGCTCACTTCTGGTGGAGGACTATGCCCTAGTTAACAAGTATCTCATTACTCTGCGTAAAGTTTGCAGTCCGAGTCAACACAAGAACAAATAGTACTTTTTTCCTGTGTTTGGGACTCCATCCACAAGATCCCTAAGAAGCGCTAGCAGCAGACCCCATACCCTGGGGATGAAAGGCAGAGGCATGTTCTGCAGAGGTTGCATGGGTATGAGAGCAAAGCCCGCCTGGGGCAGGGCAGGGGAGACCGATCTGCGAGGCTGATGCCAACCTTGGTCCCAGCTCCCCAGCCGCCTCCTCTTACCACAACCGCTTTGAGTGTCATCCGAACTATTTTTCCAATTAGAATCAGACTACTTCATCATGTCCTCGGTATGAAAACACTTGCGAAGGGGGCAACTTTTGATCCCTAAAAGCTTTCAGAAGTGTTAATTCCATGTCTGGAATATTGTCACGAAGCGGCTGAATTCCAGTGTGCAGAAGAGCACAGGCGGCACCCGGGGGGGTGAATGCAGCCTGCTCAAAGCTGTGCCATGTCGAGAAGGGCATTTCTTGCTAGGCTTTGTGTTCAGGCTTTTATGATGCTTTTAATATGAGAGACTCTTATCATGGATCATTTACTTCCATGCTTGTGGTTTTACCACTTGGGAGCAATTATAGGATGCTCTGATTCATGCTAAGGGAAGAGCTGACGTTTAGATGGTGAATTATGTGGCTATTTTTTGGTGGACTTTTGTTGGTATCGAGCTAGAAGATGTTCACGCACTTTGGTCCAATTAAGCTGGTGATTATCTTGTGTGTGGCCACACAGTGTATTTTGTTAGCTATGCTCCTTGGCTGCTTGAAAAGGAAATATTGATAGAAGTTTGAACACAAGCTGTTAATGATTTGCCTTTGCAATAATAAAGTCAGGCTCTTGATAAAGATCCACTATGTTTTTTTCCAGTGCATTTTTTATTTATTATTTTCTTTGATTTTCCAGAATGTCTATGCTCTAACCATTTCATTTTGCTTCTTTTTTTGTCCCACCAGTAGTGATGTCACTTGGAGATCTGATCGTCAGCATCATAAAACCAGTGCTAGGAAAAGCCACAAAATATTGCATAAAGTCCAGAAGGACTGAAAGTTGAAGGATTTCTTTCAGAAGATATATTTTTTTCACTGGTAAGTAGGTGGAGCCATTTTATTTTTCCTGATTACAGTCTAGAACAACTCATGTTGCTGTGACTGGTATTTTGATGTCATTGATCATCTTGCTGAAAAAATTTGACAGAAGCAGTGTTTTTCCCCAGTGCCCTTGTTGTAAATTATATATGTTTCATACTGTGTTATTAATTAAAAACTGTTTTCTTCCATTTAAACAATGTAATTTCTTGAGGTGGGAAAAGGATTTCTTTGACTGATGATCCTTCATTAAATTTGGAGTAGAAATTGTTTGCATCTTTTGAAGTTGAACGTAAATCTGGCAAAACATTTATTGCAAAGTCTGAACTTGGGCATAACTCTTTGGAGCCCTGAGGCTCACATGAAGTCTGGAGTGGTGGTCAGAAGAGTCCTAAAATGAGCCAAAGGCAGCAATTTTAAGGAGAAAAAACCCATATGCAACTGTTTGTTCTCCTCTCAAGCATTTGAGGGGATTAAAAATTGCATCCAAAGTGGAACGTTAAATTCAACCTCAACTATGGAGACTTCAGGCCAGAATTTGTAATCCCTTTGTAGTATTTCACCGATGGAAAGAGCGCGGAGAAGTGCTGCAGCTGGCCCTTGTAGGAGCAGATCTCCCACTGAGGGAGGTTTGTGTGCAGCTCCACTGCTGCAAAGGGCAGCAAATCTGAGCAGTTGTCCTGGCTCCAACTAGCTCTGAAGATCAGGGAGTAAGAATTACTTTCTCCATGCTCCATCCTCTTTCTCACCAGTTTTTCCAGATTAAACACTGATCAGATGTAGAACAGCTTCAAAACAAGTTTTCTTTCCTCTGTCAATTATATTTCTGTGAAAAATAGCCTATGGACAGCCAGTCTACTCCTTCCAGCATATTTACTGACTTCAGACAAGTAGCACTCCTGGAATCATTAATTCAATTAATTGAAAACCATATTTTCATCTGATATATTCAGACTCCTTAATGGAGCTTTTTGGGTTGTTAACCTTCTGCCATCTTTAAGACATGAGAGGGATGGACAGGGAGAAATACGTGCTCCAAAAGTGGGTCATATTTGACCCTCTTCACTAGCCTTGGCTCAGTCTTTCCCTGACTTAACTTCATCCAGATATTTATGTCAGACAAGCTTTAAAAGAGCAAAGCAGAAAGGCTGTCATTTCCATTTAATACAGAAGAACTGTTTTACCAGGTATCATCTTTGTGCTTATCCTAAAACTGTATAAAACATTGTCAGTTACAGAACATATACAAATAACATACACTCATGGGGTTTAAGAGGACGAAATCCAGATGGAAGATTGTTTTCTGAACAGAAAACATGGGCCAAACCCTAATGTGCTGCAGACTGGCACGGCTGCCCGAGGACAGTGCCAGTTTGCTGTGGCAGAGCCCAGACACATTTTCCTACACAGGCTTCGCTCCTGCTGCCTGAGCTGCATCCACAGCAAACATCTCCTTTACAATTACCTGCCATGGCTGCAGCAAGCTCCCAGCAACTGGGATTTTCATTCACCTGAATGTGATTCTGGGGATGGGAGTTGGGACAGCAGCATGAACATGACTTGTGTTTATCCCCTGGGCTGTGAGGCCAGCAGCTGCTCCTATTAGGAAGATTTGCATATGGCCTTGGCACGGTTTTAAGTGAAATCAACTGTTCTTCATGGGTGGGGACAGAAAATCTGTCTCCTTTGGACTTGTAGTCATTGCTGTAACATTAAACCCACATTTGGGGTGCAAGAAAAAATTGAGTAAAGAAAAAATGAAATAATGATCCTTTAAAATTAGAGTTTTTAAAGTAATTAAAACCAGAAAATAAGAGGTGTGAGAAGTGAGCAAAGAGTACCTGTGTGTATTCATAGTCATTTAAATAGAAACCACTTTTATTTTTGAATGCTAACCTCTGCCTCTCCCCATCCTTCCATGTCCCCCACCAACAGGGCAGTGTAAACCTGGAGAAGCAACACATCTAGCAGTTAGTGTTAATCTCATTAATTCATATCGCACAACCTGAATAGCTTGTTGCTTTCCATATAATATCTTATTTCTGTGAGGGCATCTGTTGATCCAAAGCACGAAGGGGGAGCTGGGACAAGTGTTGGATGGCAGAATCTTTTGAGTCAGTTCTGCGAAGGTTTTTAGGTTCTTAGCTTTGGTTTCAGTGGCAGTTTGGCACCTATACAGCAATCAGGTATTTAAACACCAACATGTGCCTGGCCTTTCTGTTTTGAGAAGAAAGGACTGGAAAAGGATAGATGTCTCCAAAGGCTGGGTGGCATAGAGAAGGCGAGTAGGGAATGTGTCTTCCAAGAAAGCAGCAAGTGGGTATCAAATGAAAGGAGCAGATGGCAGATTCAGAGTAAGGTAAAGGAGATTCTTCTTAACATGCTTTGTATTTAAACTATAAAACTCTCTGCTAGGGGACATTGTGAATGCTGAAAGTTTAGGTTACTGCCCGCTGCCAGGTCTGCTTTACAAACCTTCAGTTGGGATCGCTACAGCCGTTCCTAATGCTCCTAAAGAGCCTAAACGGATATTTCATAAGGCAGCTTTGAATCTTGATTAGTGTGGACAAATCACTTTGAAATTTTTGGATGAAAGGGGCTGCATAACGGCTAAGTCTAGCCCAAAACTTGCTTTGTGCGATGTGAAAATGATAACCGAGTTGACAAAACTCATTAAATGCAGCACCTTTATCATATGGTATAATCTGTAAAATGTTGCAACACAAAACTTTGGCGAGTTACCAGCACATCATCATCCTATTTCAGTTACAGAACAGTGACATGGCGATAAGCTCCTACTTGTTCAGCATCAAGCGCTCCTGGGATGATGTATTGGGAAATTCCCCACTGGGTACCTAATGTTTTACCTCTGCCTGACGGCTTTGTGCCGGACTGGAGAGATGAGGAGCTGCCCCCACCAGTGACTCTGGCTGCCGTCGGCTCATGGGGCAAAGGCTCCCGCAGTGCTCCAACAAACAGCGATAGACGTGGGCGGCAGTTACAGAAGGCTGCTTGGAAAAGCGCTGTACAGATTTCACAATTAGGACACAGGTCAGTTTTTTGAGGATTAAGACGAGGTTGGTCCTTCTCATGCAGCTGATCTCCACTTGAAGGACATGAGAGTTGTTTTTCTGGTTTTGTTGTCACAAGCAGAGATAATTAAGGTTTGGATCACGGACATTTTATTGTGGGGGGCAAAGAGATTGAAGAGGCTTTTGGCATGGTGATAGAATTTTGGAAACACTTTGTGAGAATCCAGATTTCTTGCTGCCATCTGGAGTAGACAAAAACTAGCTAGGTGTCATGGGGGTGTTTTCCTAGATTTTCTTATAGTAATATAAATTTTAAGTGAAATAAATCTAGCGTTTTAGCAAAATGGTCTGCATAGTCTATTGTTGAGTTCATAGAGAAATGTAACAAACAGTATTTTCAAGTGGTTTTGTATTCCAGTGAGACTATTTCACAAGCTTGTTCTTAGCACTTATGGAACCCTTTATATTTCAGAGCTCCTGAAAACAACAAGCTTGCTAAAAAAAATGCAAGCACTATTTTTAGTGCTGCAATGTCTAAAATAATAGCACATTGACAGGAACTTCATCAATTTCAATAGGATGCCACAGTGCTTGGTGGTTTACTGTCCCCCTCCAGCTCCCACTGTCTCAGCTCAGACGGACGAGCCTGGCTCACTGTGGTGGAGCCTGGGTGGGCACGTTGTTTGGGCTGGCCGGCTGTAGCAATCTCTTAACCCGCTGCTGAAATGCAGCCACCTCTGTGATAAAACCTGGCCTCTTTTGAACACCACCAAAAAGCCTTCAGCTCTGGCTTTATAGTGTGAAGCCCGAACTTGGAAAAAGTGGGGTTTCAACTGAAGCGCTTCTCCCTTCTTACTGATTTTTGACCTGCTCCTTGATTTCCCAGTGAAGTCTCTCAGCTGTTATTTCTCCCATTCCTGAGTTCCTTTTCCAGCATTTTATGACAGACAGTAGAGGCTCTCTCTGAGCACTGAGCACCTACTTCGACATAAAGACGTCTGCTCGGGGAGGAGGACAGACATGCTGTTCCCATCCTGTAGCTCTCTGAGCCAGCCATCGAGCTGCCTCTGAGCAGCGTATCCATTCTCGCAGTAACCCTGTTGTTTCTCCCCAAATGTAATACGAATCCAGGAGCAGCTTTGTTGAACTATAATCTGGGTCAACAGTGTCTGGTAGGTTGAAAGGTCACGCTGAAATTCCATCTGTTTTAGCTCTCCATTGGAACCATGAAAGTACTTTAAACTTGAGATGTTCTGTAGCATTCCTAAATTATCAGTAATGTGTAGTGACACCAAGAACTGTGGTCTAGAAATGCCATGTTTCTTTTTTTTTTTTTTTTTTTTTTTTTTTTTGATCTAAGTGGGTGAAGCATCAGATTTAGGAAGTAAATTCAAATCAGCTGGACACAGGTCAGTGGCTGTATGTGGAAAGGGACGGTACGGTAGGTGCCTCTGGCCCGTAAAAAGCCTGTCCTACTGAGATCTGGCTCCGGGACTTATTAAATACCAGCCATTTTTGACTAGTAAAAGACCAAACAATATGTGCTTCTTTTCCTTTGATGATTAAATTCAGACTGAAGTGAGGGGTATCATTTATATAGACACTTGCTTTTATGTATGTGCTGTCCTAAGAGATTAGCACATTTGCATGCTTACTTATAAGGCTTTTTTGCTTTCAGGTGATAGCAAACGTAACCTGTGGATTGAGGGAAGTGCCAAGGTGTCAGGGAGGGCAGGGCACATCTGCCTTTCTTCTGTCACTTGGGGTCCAGCCAAGTCTCTTCAGAATCTGCCCTGGAAGTGCTCAGTGCTGCTGGTTCCCACTGCTGCTCGGCCCAGGTCCTGAATCATTTCCAGTGCCATTAATTTCTGTCTGCACCAGGGACCCCTTTTTCAACGCAGTTAATGCTAGAATGTAAAGGAACAAATTCACGTGGGAGGAAGGTCAGGAGTACTGACACTTTTATGTCACTCTAGGGGCAAGTGTAGATGAGGTCTGAGTATCTCTGATCAGCTGATTTGTGTTATCCGTTTTACATCACGGTGTTAAAGCAATAAGGGCTGACTGATACAGGCCTGTGCTCGGTCGGTCTGTGCCGTGAAATATTAACAGGGCAGTGGCCGAGACTGTAGCTGCAGGAATTGCTGTTAACATGGGGGAATCAACAAGCTTTAATTTCAGCGACATTTCATGGTTTTCTTAACATCTCTGTTGCGCTGTGTAAGGTACAACCGAAGTGAGGGCAATGGTGAAACGCCCCATGAGAGTGACTCCGGCTATGTTCGAGGGAGGAGAGTGTGCCCCAGCCTGCCTCCCTGTCAGAGAGCACATCCTTCTAACGGTGTGATGACTGCCCCAACCATGCCATCCAAAATCAGCCACATTATCTCAGAAATAAGTCTTAGCCGACTCAGCTGGGTAGGGAAGGAGCGATGTGTGGCTGACAGGGGCTGGGGCGATACCTCCTGACGTGGAAGAGGACACTGCAATTGCAAGACCGTGAATAAATGGCTGTGATTTTTCACACAGGGATGTTTTGCTCCATTAGAGACCAAGAGAGACTGACTGGCACTGGGACTGCTTAGGGACTAGAAAGCAGGGGCAGCTTCTTCATACTGGAATGTTCTTGAGATGTCCTACCGACAGCCCCTGCGCTGTTCGGTGCAGGCGCAGAGCTGCCTTGGTGCAGGGCAGCTTTCTGTACGCGTATTCCCAGCACCTCACTGACAGCTCCCGATAAAGTGTGGGTTTAAAGCTGGGTTATAAACCAAAGACCACACTGGTTTGTATTATTTATGTCTAACACAGAGACAGTGCCACCCTTGGCGACCTCCTCCTGCCACCTTTAACCTTTCAGCTCTGTCTGCTGCCTCCCCATCCTCAAGTCACACAAAGATGAGAACCAAACTCTTCGCTCTGGACTGCAGTGTGATAATTGAGCGGAGTCACGCTAGCTACACAGAGACAAATCTGCAACTGATTATGAGGTTTTCTTCTCAATTAATTGTCAGAAGCAAAGGGACGTTTGATGTTTAATGTCTTTTTCTTCTTGTTAAATGCATTCTGTTTGCCACCCGTCCTCAGACACTGGGAATAGACAGAACTGTACGATGTAAAGGCTGTGGAGTTGTCAGAGTATTCACGCATGATCCGTCTCAAGTGTTCGTCTGTTTTGACGTTATGCACAGGTCTGTAGGGGACTTTGGTTTTAGATCTGTTGACAAAGTGACATCAACATCTTACTTGGAGGCACCATATTAATCCTAAAGCCGAGTTCAGGGTGTGAGATTTAGATGCTGTGCATGTTCTCTGGGCCAGGAGAGGGAGGATGTGTCTCTTTTGCGCTCCGTGGACACGATACCTGATTGTGGACGTTAAAGTGTGCCCAGACTGTCCTCACAGATCTGTCTTTGGACAGAGGAAGACAATTCCTCTGTCTTTGAAAAAACTTTGTTGGAGCTGGTGTTTCTTCATGTGATCTGAGCCCAGGAACAGCCCTTTGGCTGTCATGAGTATTTCCAGGGGGAAGAAATGGGGAAATAGCAATGGGAAGGAGGTTAGTGAGAGTTTTAAAAGGGAGAGGAATCAAGATGTGCCCTGTGCAACCAAAGAGCAGAGTCTTCATTTAAATTGAAAATTTGAGACCAAAAGGACAACTAGCTTGTGAAACCCTCTGCTTTTGTAGTTTTTTTTGTTTTAAAAAATGATAAACTTCAACAGTTTGTGGGTGTTTTGCACCTTAGGAAATTGTGAACTCCTCCAGTATTTTATAAATTCGGAGGATTTACGAAGGTACAGGGGACCAGTTCATTTTTGCGACAGGAATATGAAGCTCAGCATCCCGAGTTATCTCAGTGCTGCTGAAGCCATTGCAGGAGCTGGCAGAGAGCATCATGATTGTTCATAAAGCAGAACACCTCCAAGCTAGACCTGTGGGTGACATCCTGATCCCAGTCAGCTCAGTGGCAAACTTTGTGCTTGCTCCTACAGGGCTCAGTTTCAGCCTTAGTGTCTGCCATAAGCCTGCTCGATACTGTTGGGACTCAAAATAAAGCACAACTTGAAAGATTTGCACTAATTGTAATTCAGCAAATTACTGGCAGAGCTCTGATTAAGACTTTAAGAATTCCTGGCTCCCTGCTGCGACCACAGGCAGGATTGAACTGATTACAGAAAACCTTTGGGAGGCTCATTATTTTAGATCTAATATTTTGAACTTTCAGGAAGATCTAATGTCGATCAGAAAGTAATGAATAGCTCTATGAAAAAAGGTAAAATAGACACCGGGCTCTTGTAACTTGGAAATTGCCAGAGAAAACAAGTCAGTCATTCTGCACTAGACTGTATTTTAAGTTACCAATTGCACCAATTACTTAAGATAAATCTCTTAATTTGTTCTGTTTTAGAAACAACAGGGATGTCATATTTCTCTCCAAAAATCTAATAAAAAACATATTTGAGGGACTATACATCCTTTTTCACATTTTTATAGTGAATCTCATGTTATATTAATGATGGTTTACATTCTGCTTAACCACTTTATTACAGCTAGAGGGGAGGTTTATATATATATTCATATGTTTGTTTGTATACAAAATGAATAATTGGTGAAGTCTGGCAATTTTTGATGTGCTGAATAAACTGATGTGCTGAATGGGATGGGGAGCAGGACAGATACAGAGGAAAACTCAGCCCTGCATATGAATCTGCCTCACTGATTTTTCTAGTGCAGTTAATAATGTCCCTTGAATGCTCTGCAGAAGCCGAGTCGATAGTTATTTGTTCAGCCCAGATGCACAAGCCAGTTGTGCACTGTGTACAGCCCAGCTGGCATTTCTCCTGACTGGTCTGTGCTTTTCAGGCATAGAAGTACAGAGATCCTTGATGATCAGAGGTGAAGGTTTAGCTATCACACAGCTAAACTTCAGCACTACCTGCTCTTGTTGGAGGTTTTGATGCTCCAGCATGCCTAGGGAAAAGAGTACAATAATGTGGACTTTTGTTTTGCCTTTTTTTCCCATTATAAATTAGCTAAATGTTTAAATGCACTGTCAGATTTTATTTCAGTTGCAATGAAAGTTCAAGTCAGTTCTTGTCTTATCCAAAACAGTGCGTCCTATCTTTACCTCACGCACACACAGCCTCTTTCAGATGTGTCAGATTCAGCACCCAAACTCATGAGTGGCTTTTGAAAAAACTGGGCAGCATGAAAGCCCCTGCCTTGTTCAGGTCATCTCCCTCTGCTTTGTTGACATCTCTCCCTGTATTTCAAGCAAGGAAAATGTCAGGCAGCAGCGGCAAAAAGCAGAGAAGCATTTCACATTAAAAACAACACCACTTCAAGAAGCGTGCAGACTGATTCCCCAAAAAAAACCTGTTGGATTAAATTATCTGTTCTTCTTCCAGGTTTATCAAAGAGACCGTGGCTTTTCTGGATCCCGAGAGATATAAGGATAAGTTCAGCTCGTGTCATCCTTCTCAATTTCCTTAGCTGACGTGCAACCTACAGTTGGATGCATGATGTAAGTAGACACGATACTTTGCAATGGACTTTGTACAGAGTCCTTGCTATGAGTGCCTGTGGGCTTTATACCAGTTATGGCAATATTGCCTCCTGTGTGGATGGCAGCCCTGGCTGCAGCAGGAGCCCTGCCCTCCTACAACATGGATCTCACTTCTGAATACACTACAAAAATTGGTGCGTTTGAGGCAAAGGTCACTGCAGACAAAGGCAGAGACGGTACACTGCACGAAGCACACACAGAAAGGTTGCTTCTGTGATACATCAGCCAGGCGTTGTAACTCCTTTTATTCAGGTTAGGGTTAGCAATGAAAAACCATGGGGAAAAGAGGGAGAAAGGAGGGCTTCTCAGATAAAAGCAGAGCGAATATGTTTATTTTCTCACTGGAACCAGAAAATTAGTGTTTCTGCTCTTGTTGAAATTCGTTAGCTGTTTGAGACAAGATTTCTCATGCATAAACTTCTACAAGAAAAGAAATAGCAAAAATACAGGCCCAGTATTGGGAACCACTGACCTGCAGGTGGAAGTGCCAATGTATTCTTGTCTGCTCCTAAGTTCAAGGCAAGAGAGATGCAGGAAAGCTGCATTCAGTTCCCATCTTTGCTATTGTGTTTTGGAAAAAAAAAAATCACTGGACCTTAGAAATCACCTCTCTAAGAAAAAGATTTGTGCCTTTTCCAGGAGTCCCAACAGCTCCTGTTGGAGCTCTCCCCCTAAATCACATCCTTAAATGGTCACTGAGTCTGGGGGAGATGGTAAAAGATGGGTTTCAGCATCCCCTCCAGCACCGGCCACTCTGAGGCTGGATCTCCCCTGTGCTGCGTGCCTGCTCTAACCACTGACCTACGGGGAAGGGGAACCATCTCCCTGGATGTGGGACACTTGCCTTGGAAAGGTTTCTTTTGTTTGAAATTGAAGAAATGGCATTTTCAGTTAATAAAAAGGTTTTGCCTGGGTATAGCTCTTAGTACCTCAAATCAGCTGCCAGGCTTGATGTCAGGGTTGAAGTGAGGGCCCGACCGTGGCTCTCACGTTGCAGACAGACTCCCACAATGTGAAGCCTCCTGCCACCACCTATAACAGATGATGAGGGTGGGACATGTTTTGCACACCTCCTCTGCTCAGGCAGTTCAGATGAACTGCCAGGACATGGTTCTGGGTTTGGTTTTTGGTCTTTGCCCTCCTTGCTGGTTCGTGCTGGCAGGGGAAGTACATAGCCTAGCTGTGCTCGCACGCACACGCCGTCATTTGGACTCCTGCGGGTGTAAGGGAGGCTGATGGGGTTTGTTGGGATCACTGTGTTATCTCCCAGGCCGTGCAGGGAGGCCTGTAGGCTAGATGCTGAGGGTCTTCCAAAACAAAGCCTCAAATCAAACACAGTAAATTAAGTTATGGCATATGCAACACATCATGTCAGTATTTATGTTTGCAGCCTCCAGCTCCGGTATCAAAAAGCCCCGGAGATGAGTGCAATAAATAGCCAGTTCACAGAGGAGTTGGCAAGATTTATTATGTTTATGATTCTGCACAAATAGTGTAGACAGATTTCTTTTGATACAGAGATAGCTTCTGTATTCAAGTCACTGAGGAGAGCTACACTTGTGAGGATTTGTCCCCAGCTGAAGTCTATATCATTAGGTGCCTATAATTCCTTGCATGCGGTGTTTTAAACACTGCCATATAAAGGGGTTTTATACAGACAGTGATTTTGTGCTGCCCTTCTGAGATGGTAACACTAGTGTTATCTCTGTGGCTGGTGTTATATCATTGCAATTAAGTGATAATCATTATTGACTATTTCCATAGAGTCCTAAATGTGTGCGATGTGCTGCAATAGTTGAAACATGCAGAAAGCATCCCATTAAATTTACAGTCTGAGGCTTTGGTACAAGTGCCATGGAATCAATGGGAAGTTTTTCCTTGATTTCAGTAGGAGCTGGATCTTGCCCAAATAGTGCAAAGCAGCCTCCCACGCTGCAGCACAAATACAGAGAGGCATATGGTTACTGTCAAGGGAACAGGTGGATATTCATATGGTTTGTAAAGGAGCTGGAGACAGCTTGTTGCATTTTGATAAGAAGGTTAATCCAGGGAACTGGAGTAGTGTGAAAATAGCAAGGAGTACAGCCCGGGTGGCAGAGGCAGCAGAAACAGGCATGGGTGAGACTGGGGCACAGAGGGACAGGGGAAGCCTGGCACAAAGTTACGCAGAGCTTTGGAAATCCGGAGGAAAAACTCAACTAAATAAGTGAAAAAAGTGGAGGGGCAACTCAGCGTGTTTGAGAGCAAAGGGCTTTGTGGTGGTTTTTGCTGGGGCTGGAGGTATTTATGGGGGCTGGAGGGAACAGGACAGTCCCCAGGTGGGTGCAGTGGGGACAGGGCCGTGTCCTTCTCGGTGCAGAAAGCTGCACCATAGCTGCTCATGAAATTTGCCCCCTTTCCTTCCCCTGCCAGGCACGTGGTCACAGGGAAAAGCAGCCAGGATGGTCCCCCTCGCCCAGGGCATGGTGCTCAGCGGTGGCAAGGGTAGCTGGGGTTGTCACACACAAGGCAGCAGCCTTAGCCTGGGCTTCATGTCGCTCACACCTCTGGAGAGCAGTAAATTAGCGGACCAGGGGAACTGCCTTGCTCACGCTGGGTTTGAAAACAAGATCCCCTTCAGCCCCTGCCGTTCAGCACAGCAGGAAACCAAAAGCTTCTGATAGCAGAGATGAGATATGGCTTCAGTGGGGCAGAACTGGGCACAGGGACTCGTTCCCATGCACTTGTCCCCACCATGAAGCTGTTGCGGTCCTGCGGGCACGGAGCATGGTCAGTACAGCTCACACTGAGCATACTGAGCTCTTTCCTCTGCCCCAGGCTTGGAATAATCTTTGTGTGTGCTGGGACTGGGTGGAGTGGGTTTGGATCAGCTCAGGCTGGAAAACTGAGATAATCTTGAGAAAATGAGCAAGTGAAGACATTTTTGTGCAGCAAACCTGAACATGGGTTAGCCCGTTGTGTTGTGAGATACTGCAAATGCTCAAAACAGAGCAAAGATTTATAAAGTGTTGTCATGCAGCAGATCAGAGATCTGCTAGAGATCTCATAAAGACTATCGCAAACTCTTCACGTAGTAAACTACAGTAAACTAGCTTCATAATGGGAGCCATTGTGCTTTTGCCATTTGCAAAATGAAGGCAATAAAATGTAATTAAAAAAATGAAGAAAAATCTTGTGTGTATGAGAGAATTTTGTAACTGGAACTCATTGTTTATACTTGCTCAGCAATTAAACTTCTGTGATGCTAAAATAGGAATGTTAATAATTTGGAAATGCTAAATCAGCACTGTAGCAGTTATTCTTCTAAAGGATGTGTTTGGAAAGGTATCGAGGGAGATAACTAATCCTTGTTGCTATTATTTTATTAACTCGGGAGTAGCTTATAAGAGTCCTCTTGAATATTTATCTGATATATCTGCCAACCCTAAGGAACTATTTCTATGTGAACAAGGCCACATTTCTCCCAGAGAAAATGTTAACCAGTCACTCTTTTTAAGAGACGTGAAGAGAAAACCTAGCAAAAATCCTTTCATAATCATGTTGAGATGGCAAGGAGGCATGTGAGTGCGAAGGTACTCTTCTGTGCTCAAAGCACGGTTCGAGTTGCCTGTGTTTGAAATTGAATTTTCATTTTATTCTGAAACTTAAAGCTAAGAGCAAAGTATAGAAGCGGATCATCCGGTGGACTTTCAGCTTGTAGTAAAACCTTGCCTATCTGTGTAAGACACTTGTAGCAAGGCGAGCGGGCGAGTCCTGTGGCCAAGAGCCTGTGTTGCACTGCCAACGCACCGGTGCAGGGTCCCTGTCACCAGGCACTGCTTGTCACCAGTTTCTGTGGGCACACAAGAAGGGGCCTCAGGCTCAGTGAGGCCAGTCCCCCTTCCCAAAATAATAGTAATTAACAATGTGGGGCATGAGACGGCCTGGCATGTACCTGCGTTGGGCTGATTTGTGTTTGCTTATCGTATTTACTAAGGCTTTTGTGGTGTCTGCGAGTAACTGGGCAGTGCTACGCGATAGATTGCATTACTTTTATTGCAAAAACATGCGAAATGCCAAGAAGCGAGAGGCTGTGGGTGGAGGGACAGGCGCTAACGGTGCAGCGTGAGCTCCCCCTGCCCGCGGCCACCGGGAAGCCTTTCCCTGCCTTTCCCCAGCCCGCCCTTCGCTGCCCTCTTCCCCTCTCTTCCATGTCACACACTACATATAGCCTGTGAAAAAATGCACGTCAGTTATTTAAGCCTTTTTTTAAGTCCAATAAACACAGATCATTCAAAGGAGATGCCAAGTGGGTGAGCACTGTCCTTGCCCAGTGCTCGGGGCCGTGGCTTTGTTATGTCCCCAGCCCACCCTGGCCTCCACAGGGCTCTGCACAAGGATGGATGCTGCAGCGCTGGGGTACAGCAGTGAAGTCCCAAAGCAAGTCCTCCGTGCCCTCCCGCTCTCTCCCTTACCAGCAACAATGCAATCAGAAGGTAAAATTGGCATCCAGTGTATCTTGCACAATAAGCACAGCAAAATATTTACCCAGGGACTGTGTTTCAATGAGGTGAAAGGTTTGTGGGTTCCCATTTGAAGGTGAATGATGCCAGAGGCCAAAGCCACAGATCAGGAGTAGCTCAGTAATCCTCTCGTCTGGGAGGAGAGAAGAAGGCTGACAACCTATTCTCAACAGAAAAATCATATAGATATAGATATATAAATGAACACATAAGTTAGCTGGAGTGACAAGCAGCCTAAAGGAGAGGACCTGTGGACCAGATTGGTGCCCTGAATGATGTGAGATATTGTGTGAGATGGATGGCAAAGGTTAGAAAAAGGAATACTGCATCCATATAAAATGTAGTTAGTTAAATATATTTTTTTAAATTAAAGCAGGATCATTTATGGTGTGGCTAGCTAAGTTATTGGTTTCATAATTGGTTCTGGCTATCCTCTGTTAATGCAGACCTACTATATGCCAAATTCAGTGCAGCACTTCTGTGTGATATAATTGACACGTGCAGCTCCCGTCCAGTTTAGAAGCACAGTAATAGTTTCCACTCCAGTGTCGTGTGTGGTATAGAGATGTCACAGAAGTTCACTCGGGCTGCCAAAGTGGAGTAGTTGGAAAATGTTCTTATAAGGAAAGCAACAAATACTTGGCTAAAAACTGCCAATCTGGCAGCACTTATACAGGTTCTTCCCCAGCAGTCCGGGTACATTATGAGAGAAATTGTTGCTCAGGCCTTGTGCATCAAACCAGAGAGCAGCAATCCCATGCTCAGGCCTGAAGCAGAGGGCGTGAAAAGGCCAGTGTCAGTGTCTGCACCTTGTATGTTCATGGAGTTTCGCTTTCCAAGAGCAGGGCTGACCCTGGACAGCTTGTTCACGCTCAGCCGCACAGCACTGCAATGGGCACCCGCCTGTCCCTCGTCTCCTACGGTGGCCTCACCCCACACCAGGCAGCACATGGTTTGGGGTGGCTTTATACTTGTAGGGTAACTTACAGAAACCTGCTGGTGCAAACAGACCCAGCTCTGATGCCAGCTGAGGAGCTTAGTGAGCGCTTTTTAAAAGAATCCAGACTGTGTTTGTTTTTTAAGTATTGCTGAGCGCAGCGTGTGTCGGCTGAGTCAGAGGGTCTGGAGGGCAGAGGAGACAGGTATGGCAGGGGCAGTGGAGGTGCCTTGATTTGTCGGTATGTCTAAGCTGTGCCACTCTCCTTTTCTCCCCTCTCCTGCTAAGACCTCTCCTTTCTACCTCTTATTTTCTCTCTTTTTCCCCAAGAGCTCTTGGCTTTCCACCTGCTCCTGCAGGGCACGAACACGGAGCCCAAGCAAACCCCTGTCGGTCCTGGTCTCTTTCTGCCCCATCTCCCACTTACCACGACATTATATCTGGGTTATTGTATTCCCCCCTCCCAGTGACGCTGCGGTGCTGCAGTGGTTCCCCGGCCAGACCCCTCTCTGCCGGCAGAGGTCAGCAGGCCCGGCCCGACACCGCCCGGGGCACCGCGGCCCCGGCACCGGGAGCGGGGAAGGGGCGCGGACCCCCCGCCCCGGGGCTGAGCTGCCTTGGGGAATCCTGGGGTGCCCCGTGAAACCGGGTTTGCTTTGCATGAAAGAAAAAAAAAAAAAAGAAAAAGAAAAAGAGTGTTCAAAGTAAATCCGAGCAGGAAGATGGGTAAATGAATCGGTGTGTCCGGAGCTTTGCTGGGGATGGGGTTGTGCGAGCAAAGTTCCCCCAGGTTTTCTGCTCTGCTCAGGGCAGGAGGAGGGGGTTGGGATTTTCCTTCAGGGGCTGGGAACACTCCTCGCTCTGGTAGAGGAGTTGATTTACCTGCTGTCTTCTCGCAGGTGCCTGGATATCTCGGTGACAAGTGACAAACGCTGCCCAGGGGTGGCACAGGGACAGGCAGGCAGCATCCCCCAGGACAAGGCTCACTGAATTCAGAGAGCCTTAAGGGAGCGTTTCTGTGGCAGCTACGCTTTTGATGGCAGCAAGGAAAAGAACCAATATTGTCACAACCTCACTTTGTGAATGGGGTGAAATTATCCCACTTAAGTAATATCTGCAGGAGGTGAGAACTGTTTGGCTCAGTTCATTAAGACAGTTAGTAAAAAAATACTCAATCCCAATGGGCAAAATTATTTTATCTAAGCAAAACAATATCCCTTGATATTACTGACAGTGAGATGGTTCCCGTGAGTTGCAGAAATGGCAGCTTTTTATTCTTTCATCCACAATGATTCCTTAGTGAATAGTGAAATGTCCATTCTGATGCCCCAAGCACGCCGTCTCTAATATTTAGGTCTAGCTCTGGCAATCAGAAGAAGCAATTTTGGTTTTGAAAATTTCAAGGGAGCTAATGACTTGCACCATGGGGGAAGATATTTAGATCACAACAACAGGAGATCTAAACATTTATTTCTGCTTGACTTTCTGAAATAAAAGGCGACATAAGGAGGAACGGCAGCAGGAGCTGTGTGAGGCAGTGTGATCCTCCCCTTCTTACTCAGCCTTCTGGGACACTGCTTACCAGTTATTTTGTTGGTAATAACAAATAACAGCATCGCTTGTTTCTCCTCCAAGAATTTTGAAGT
The DNA here is from genome assembly GCF_013368605.1 of Nyctibius grandis. Classification (NCBI taxonomy): domain Eukaryota; kingdom Metazoa; phylum Chordata; class Aves; order Nyctibiiformes; family Nyctibiidae; genus Nyctibius; species Nyctibius grandis. The sequence goes on along the minus strand of NC_090676.1, from coordinate 6,048,270 downwards.
GATTGTAGCAGGATTACACATTGTCCCTGGGTTACAAACACCCCCACAGAAAAACAGGATTATGTGGTCCTCTCAGTTTAAACCATTGGGAAGGACCAGCCTATAAGATGAAAGAGACTTTTATTCCTGGAAATCAGGATTTCCTGAGGCCAGGGCTTAGCAGACTCTTCCACTGGCGCTGGCGTAAGCTGTCCCCACCCTGCACTCTTGGCGCGGGGGCTTGCTGTGAAGTGCGTGGGCTCTGCTGGGCCACCGCCACATGCATGGGGCCACGAGGGCACCCCACAGCTCGTGCTCCCCGTTCCCAGTCATAGCGGATGTCCCCAAGAGTTGTACCCTGCTATGCAGCACCAGGGCTTTGCACCAGCCTGCTCAGGTGAATAAAGGTTCAGAAAAAAACAGGGCTAGGCAATGAGTTTTGCTTCTCCTGCCACTGGTATTGCTGGGGCCTCCAGCCAGGGCTTTGCGGGGCTTGTGGCCCTGCTGTGGGCATTTCTGCAGTCCTCTCCCAGCTGCCCCCAGCACCTCTATGTCCCAGTGCTAGTGCAGACACAGGTCAGGAGAGGAGGAGCTGCACTTCCCACAGGGCACACGCTCACTCTGGATACCTACATGTACCAAGTGTCCTGGTCTCAGCAAGCTCCTTTCCTGCTTCGCTTCTAAGCATCATGAAAACCTTCCTTGGTACAATTTTTCCACCAGAGACGCTTCTCTTTTATTCTCTCATGAAAAGGCATCTGACACCAACTACTCATTTGGGAAGGAGGAAATTCTCCAGAGAAACCCACAATTATCACGAAGCCCTGCTGTCCCCACAGACTCCCTGATGTATTTCCCATCATACACATGAGCCACCACCATCCCACGGGGACCCTAATTTTTGTCAAGGTGCTTCAGCATTTGCTACTTGGGACTCTGCCATTCATCAGCTCCTTCCCCACTTGCCTGTTTCTGCATTAACCCACAGCAGCTGCAGTCTCTGCAGCTGAGGGTGGGGTTTTATTAGCATTTAATTAGCTGTGATCTGGTCCTCCTTAGAGACAGCCTGTGCTGTGAGATGCTCAGAGTCATGAAAAGCCATCCCATGGTGTTAGAGATCATCTGTGGTTCTCACAGCTCCTACCTGGACAGGGGTGTGTATGAGGTGCATAAAACTGTAAGTCGGCGCATGCATGGAGGTAAGGCTGGTCCCTTCAGAGCAGTCAAAGCCATACTTAAAGATTGATGATTTTTCTCAAGTCACATGTGGTGATGCTGCTGCATCTCTCCTGGCTCTGGGGCAGCAGGCAGCGCTGCCCATTTCCAGGCAAAGTCACGCTGAGGAAATACAGTGTTATGGATAAATCACAAAAGTAGCATTTAGCATCTTTTCCTGTTTCCTCTATGTCATATAACATTGACCAAATGTTTTAATTGATGCAGATTCTCAGGGGATATAAATGAGCACAGCTCAGCTGACTCCTGGGTAAGGATTTGGTTTCCTGAGAATGTGGTACTGCCTCTTAACTCCTTGTCTTCAGCACAGGGCTGCTAATCTTTTTTTGTTGTTGAAGGGTTGAAATGTGCTATTTTTATAATTGATTTAATATTATATAATTTGCAGATTCTTTGCAGAGGTTTTAATCTCAGGCTTGCCTATTTGTTACACTTAGATAAATATTTTCATAAAGCACTCATTTACTCTTTCATCACTAGGTCAATTGGAAGTGCTTTGTAAAATGACTGTAGAGAGCTCTATGTTGTCTATTAATATTTTTAATTCTTCTGTGATAAAAGAGTTGATTATAACTAAAAGCAGAGAATATATTTTTCACTTGTAATTTGGATTCTTTTAATTGCAAGGTACCAATAAGGCACAGCACACCAAAAATAGCATGGGCAAAACCAGTTTAGCTACTTAAAAAATGCCATGAGAGATTAGCAAAGTATTCATGGACACGAACCATATGCAGACAAGAAAGAAAAAGGACAAATCAAAACAGTTTTAGCAGGTAAGCACCCACACAGCAGCATGTGTCATATATCAAAGAGGCACAGACTGTAAAACAGCGTCCTGCGGTTTGCAGCGAGTAGAAAGGCTCCCCATAAAAGCTTGATCATCCTCCGTCTTTGGTTTCACAAGCCATCCTGGATAGCAATTGCAAAATTGAGTTGTAAGCATCAAAAGGAGACTGGGGTCATCCTAGACCATGTCTATAAGTTTCTCTGGGATCCAGGAGGCTGAGAGTATTGAGCGCTTGGCAAGTGTGGGATTCCTGCTCTGTTGGAAAGTCTCTCTTACGAAGCTTTGTATACAGAGCTCATATACACACCGTGAGGTAAAACCAGATAGCATAAGGGTAATTCTGCTTTCCTCTCAGCATCCATAATATGAGTGACATTCCTAACTCCCACTAAAAAATACTAAATAATACTAAAAAACACTAAAAAGTAAGCCAATTGCTAACTGATTAAAATCTGAGAGGAAAAACTATAAAACCCATTTTTGTTTACACACCCATGCTGTACTATTATAATAGGAAAGAAAATTGCTATTTATTATTTATATTTTTATCTAGCTTCCAACTGTTTTGACTTGTTTTCAGGGTCTTTTACGTTTTAATTTCCTGGAATAAGTGGGCAGCAATGCTGGGAGGCAATTCCGTACAGCCAGGAGGAATACGCAGTGCAGTATTTTATGGAGATATTCCTTGTTTGATGGGTTTCCCAAACTGAAATGAAGGTCACTGACTTCACATGTGCAGGATGGTCTCCGTTTGGGGAGCGCATGGCTTTTGTTACTGTGTGAAATGCAGAGGTGATTACCGAATTCTTTTTTAAGGTTAAAATTATCCATCTGCCTCCTGTTTTCTAATACCTGTGGGAATACGTTGGTGCCTGTAGGCAGCATTTGTCTGCTCAGCATCTTCTTGAGGAAAATAGCAAGTGTCTTCCAAGGTGCCCCAGTGCTCAGAGTCACTCAGCTGAACCTGGTGGAAAGACCAAAGGGTGGGAAGACCTGATGTACCTTAAGGCACATCAATGTGAGAAAGGGTTGGATCACAGCCTGTATAAATTAAGGTCAACACACCTGATAATTCTGCAAAGCGTTGAGCAGCTTGGGTTTACATTGCTCCAGCTCCGAGACACTGCTCGGCAGGAGCAGGTCCCCAAAGCACGAGGACATCTGGGACAGTCGGGCCTGCTCAGCTTACCAAGGCATACCCAAACCTAGCACTTCCCCGGGTACAACAAGAACTCTTTAAATGCAGTTAGGACTTGAGTTACAGGCTGGTTTTGCTGGGTAATTATTGGCATTACTGCAGCGTTATCAAAACTGGATTTCACTGCTGATCTGGTGGCTAATCCTTACATGTCCGGAAGGAAAGCCTGCTGCTCCTCAGCTGTCTGCCTCCCACACCTGTGCCCGCAGCAGGTAGAGTGCAGGGCTTCCCACCCCAGCTTGTGTTTGCACTATCTACTGTTTGCTGAATGATCTGCTTGTGTGAATACATGGTGTGAGAATGGGCCAGGGCAAAGGAGGAGCCTTTTAGTTCAGCCCTTAAACAGGGTCGAGAATACTAGCAAAAATTAGCCAAAAATATTTGTGTCTCCTGCCAATCCTTCTCAGTGATTTCTTTCTTTTTCCTTCTTTTTTTCCCTCCAAGTTTCACACAAAGCTCCGTCTTTAGGATTAGCTCTCTACAGGCAGCTCTTTGTATTCAGTTGAATTTAAGATTATGGCTGAGCCATAAAAGGGGAGAAAGGTGACACTGGAGAGTTTCTGCAGCAGTAAATCCTGAAATATTCAAGACCATGACATTTTTGTAGCTGGCAAATGCTGAGCAAGGCATATCTGGTTGACACTGAGGCCCAAACCTGGTTAGGTTTCACAGAAGAACCTGCTGCGAGTCTCGGGTTTAGGTGGCATCCTATACATTTAAAGAGATTTTTCCATCAGATATCAAAATGCTATTTTCATTTGCTGCTGTTTGCAGTGAGGGGATGAAAATGCTCCTGTTGTTAAACCTTGCAGGCTGAAGAGCAGCCAAACAGCAGAGGGAATGCGGGAGGGAGCATCACGCTGATAAGGGCCACAGGGACTAATACCGCACTGTCGTGGCATCAGGACCTGCTTATCGCACACTCGTAGGCTTTTGGAATTCACTGTGAGGGAGTGGGAAGAGGATGGTCCTACCTGCTCTCCACTCTGGGCTGGAGGAAGGGGAAACATTTGCCTAAGTCATCTGATGCTCTGCAGTGGATCCATGGCTCAGTGCAAGGAATTTGCGTTGCGCAGGAATAAACCGATGTGGGGCTAGAGTGAAGGGTGCTTCTTCCTGCTGATTTTTGAACCTTTACTTCTAGGGCTTCAACGTCAAGGCCTTTCTGTGGAGGCTTCTGCCCAGAGGACTGCTTGGGGGGATAAATAACTTGTAGGAGAACGAACCTTTAACAGGTTTTACATTCGTCTCCAAGCAGTCCTGAGCTGGTGATAGCTATGGACTACTGGGATGTGCTTAGAATGAGGTGTAAGTACATGTGCCTGTGCACGGAGGTGTATGTACACCGGTTAACTCTGTCTGAAAAGGTTAATGTCTTGAGGCTGTGCAAACCCAAGCAGACTTATTCAAGTTCCAGTTCATCACTGGAACGGTATTAAATCAACCACTAGTTACAGGCACATGTCTAAGTCACCAAGTTTGGATTCACAGACCTTGAGACAAATGGGATCTTGAGGATTATTAACCTAACGTGCTTACCACAGGCTTCCCCACCAGAATTCTTGTGCTAGAAATCATACTTATGCAAGTGACGCTCATATAGGCAATGAATTTCAACTCCAAAATTCATGTCTTTAGTGTTCAGAGACAGGAAGGCAGCTTGAGATGTGGTTTCTCCCCATATGTAATGAGTGTTATTATGAGGAAATCGTCTACTTGATGTGTCCAATGATTCTTTAAAGTCTTTGGATGTATTTAAGAGGGTACCAGAGCTCACCACAAACGGGAAGAGGAAAAGATTTATGAAGTCTGAGGCTTTGTCACCATGGTGACATCTATTTGAGTTTGGAAGTTGCATTAGTTTGAGCTCACAAATTCTGCTTTTCCTGTCGTTAAAGTCACACCTTTTATCCTCTCAGTTAACTCCTCCTTCTATTCCTATCCCACGATGACTGCATTTAAAAACTAAATTTCCTTTCAGGGAACAAATACACAGGATAAATTACCTCCATCCATTGCTGCCTCCAGCAAGCTGCCACTGGTGCAGTCCGTATCTAAGTGGACCTTATGTATAAATGCAAAGCAAAAAAAAAAGTCTTTCTTCTCCTGTGCCAAACAATTTAACAGCTATGATCGGATATGTCTAAATGTGAGAGGTCTTTATCCATCCTTTAATAATCACAGAGCTGACCACATTCACCCCTCCAGTGACTCTACTGGATTAGGTGGAGTTCACAGCAGAGATGAATTTGACCTACTAAGTACATCAGTGGTCTTTTGGGTTTGCTTTACATAGCACGCAAAGAAGCTCTTCAAACATTTGTGGTACAACATAACCTTGACTTCAACTCTAGTTTTAATGGCTACTTGGAAGATGACAAAGACCACACTCTTTGGGAGACTGCCGTAGGGTGAGAAGCCTCAAAACCACATGGCCAAATCTAAGCATAAGTGAAGTTGATACAGCCCACACGACTGCAGTGGCAGATGTCAGAAGTATGCCAGAGAAAGCCATGCTCCTGGCTGACAACTGGAGGGTAAAGAGTCTGATGCACAGCTTAAAGCAAAAAATGTTCCTTTGATGGATATCCAAAATTGGTGACTGCTTCCTTTCAGGATGAGCATGCTGTGCCTAGGGAGGTGCTGATCATCTCTTGAAACAACACTGCAATCAACATGGAATGATGGTGTGACAGGAACTGTGATCCATAAGCAATGGCACTTAAAGCACTTGATTTTGATGAATTTGGGCATTTTTTTTAACTTGGCAGAGGGAAAAGCCAAGCTGTGGTTGATGGGTAGCGCCAGGACATGATTTATCCATTCGCTAATGGTTTTCTGGCCACTGAGAAACAGCAGAAATTCTGTTCTAGCATCTGATTTTAGAAGGAACTTTCTCCCCTGCACTGACCAGCATCACACATCATCTCTCCCTGCCTCAGTATGTGCTCACAATCAAGTTCACTCTCAGTAGCATGTATTTTATTAAATTTGGCTGTGAGAATGTCACCAATTATGAAGAGAAAAGCAAGAGTGGAGGTTAGGGGGGAAAGGTGAAGGTTAAATTCAGACATTCATGAGTTTGTGGGGCAGTTTGTCCTCAAATCAAAGCCAGGCATTCATGTTGAGCTACGTAAACAGGAATAAACGCTCATGTGAAACTCACTTAAGCAGCAAAAACCCATAAGAATGTTTGCCACAAAATATGTGCTTTCTTCTCCCTTCCCCTCCTCTCAGACCCAAAAAAGGAGGTTGCTCAGAGCATGTTGCTATCCTGGACAATGTGATACCTCTAAAGATAAAGACAAAAAACAATCCCTGCCAATAGACACACATTCATGCCCAGAAGGCTGCTGTGTGCTGCAGCCACTGCTGTGAGCACAGCCTGCGAACTGGCTAGCGTGGGATCCCAGAGCAGCGGCGCGTGCCCAGTCCTGGGGTTAGGAGGATACATCCAGGTCCTTCTTGAAGTGTCCGGTGATGTTTTTGCTCAATATCACACTCTGTAAAAGGTTTAATTCAAGGTAAAGTTTTGGGAAGGAATGGGGAAAACTGGTAAGAACATTTTTTAAAAAGCAAATTAACCTCCAATCCCCAGCTACCTTTTATTTACCAAACAGAAGAAGTTTCCCTGTGTGATACATTTCTTAAATTATAGGTTTCCCATTTCCTGGCATCCTAATAAAGTCTAGATGAATGATGAGAGAGTCTGCTGGGAGAACGAGTAAACATCTCCTACTGTCTGGAATGTAAGACGACTACTGTCTTATCCTTTGTTACAGGTTGTTAAGATAAAATTACCCTATATATCAACAGCACTGTCAATGAAATTAGAAAGGGCATTCTACCTCCAAGCTGCCTGGAGGGTTTGAGGAGGGAGGAGGGCAGGCAGTTGTTTCTCTGTTTATTTTGGTTTTCCATTTGCTATGAAAGAAAGAAAAGGGTTTTGTTTTGGTTTTTTTTGGCTTGTTTTGTTTTTTAATGCAAATGAAAAAGAGGAGAAAAGCCAAGGAGGATGTACAAAGGAGGTTCTGGGTATTTTACCAGCTGTGCAGGCAGGAGAGGAAAGAAATTGTGGCTTGGTGAAAATCCTGGGATAGTTCATGCCTGAACTGCACTGGCAGCAACGTTTGGGTGCAAAGAGACCCTGCAGCTGTAGATGTGGCCCCCATGTAGGGCAGAGGCTGTGAGTCCCTGAGTTAAAGGCACTTCATCTCTCCTGGGCTTTTTGTCCCCCAGCAAGCGTGAGCTCTGAGCACGCCTGCCTGGCTGCAGTGTCCTTCAGGGTGCTCTCCCACAAGGGATCCCGGTGGCCAGCAAGGAAGGAGCACCCCGGGGGGTTTCACCAACAGTACCTCTCTCATTCAGCACTTGAAAATCGCTACTATTGAGTGTGGTTAAACATAACCAGCGCGTTGAAAAGTTAAGAGGCCTTGGGAAGACAGAAGCATATGTGCGTGACGTATTCCCCGGAGCCTCATTCACATAGGAAGCGAAGCTGACAAGGAACACTTTCCAGATGAGTGTCTTCTTTTCAATTATTTTCAATTCCCTTTAAATAGCAAAGGCTCCTGGGGTAATGTGTGCAGGCTCTGCTTGCTCTAATGAGTATTATCTCCTGCAGTATGTCCTGCTGGTGATGAGCCAAGGGTGCTCAGCACTGTCCTTCCCAGTGTCTGTGTGTGACTGCTCAGGAAGGAAAAGCAAATCCTGGCAGCCCCATTCACATCTCTACTCCAGCAATGACCACCCTGGTCCCAGGGAGACTGGCTAGAGAGAAGGGGAGGGTGCAGACCAGCGTCGAGCTGAAACGATAGGAGGTGAGGGTTGGTATCCTGAGAAAATAATAACCATTTTGGGGAAGACTCAATCAAACCTGATTTCTAATTCAGCTCTGGGAAGTGCCTACACATTTCATCCTTTCTCTAGATTTCCTCAAGACACCTCTCAACCTCAAGTTTTCTTCTGTGGTTTGCCCCATTTCTGTTTCCACCACTCTATCTTCTGCTGCAAATTTGTCAGCTACAGTTTTAGGAGCATCCTCGTGCACATCCCTCTAATCCAGTAATGTGTCTGTAGTGTCTTTTTTATCAAATATTGATGCTGTTGTAGTTTTACTGGTCTTTAGAGAGAAACCACTGGAGAAGATCTACTTCTCCCAGAAAGTATTTTCTCAAAATGTGAGTCTCATGAGCATGCACTTGATTGCCACAATACTAGAAAACCATCTATATTATCTGTGTGTACTCAGGAGAAATCCAGTGTTGACCTGTTTTCCTTGTAATTAGGCTGTATTGCCAATTACCTGGTTTAGACTTGTTATATTAATTGTGTCTTCAGCTGTCACTACTCTTGAATCCTGTAGCCATGAGAGTGGGATCCAAAACTTTACTTCCATTGCCTCTATTCCACACAAAATTAATTCTCTGCTCCAGACACCTGCCCCAGATGACCCCTGTGCTCCAGGAGGTGATGGGCTGTGGTGGAGTTCGAGGGTTTCTCGTGGACGGACAGGGCTCTTGTGTAAGTCAAAGATAGCCTCATCACTTAAATGTCCTCTCTTGGATCCATATCAGCTTCTGTTACAATTTCACTCCTTTGCCTTTTCTTTCTCTGTTTTTACCAAGTGCTTTGTTTTGCCTTTTTTTTAAAAAAAAGGTTTTTTTCCATTTTTGAAACTCAGACATTTCACACTTAGAACATTTTTGTTTTGAAATCAGAAAAAAATGTAACTGAAAACAATACCGGAGAAAAGCTGGCAATAAAAAGCTGAACTTGGGTGAGAAATGCTTTTGGATTCACAAAGCATTCCTGTTTCTGCCATCTCATCTTGTAGTGTGTCAAAACTTTACATGTCACTCTCTCACGCACTTACATGTGTGTGTACATACATATATATATGAGAATTTTCTCTGACAAGCTTTGCTACAGATTTTCCATCCCTAAACACGTCAAGGAAAAAAAATCTTAATGCTCTATTCACAAAATACTTTTGGCCTGTTTCCATTTGAATGTTATGCTTGTTTGCATAGGCAATTCAGAGGGGAGTTCATAAAACCCCTTTTTGCCCAAATTTGTGAATGCCTGCCCGCTGCATGGGCTTAGAATGTATGTTGGAAAAGGGACTGTTTTGGGATGCATACGTTTTGCGCATATCCTTTAAACAACTCAGATATGTTTTCAGAGGATGTTTTTCCTATGGACTGAATGACACATTTGTACCACCTACTAATTTCTTCAGCTCCAAAACAGCACTAAGTAAATAGTGGATGTTTTTGCCAACTCAGTGTTTTCAGCACTTGTATCTTCCCCTTAGAGAGATCCCTCATTAAAGGACAACCTCTTTACTTTAATTCTCACTTCTTAGTTCCAGCAGGAAACCCTTCTCCTACCTCTGTTCCCAGCCTAATACTGTGATAATGGGGACAAACCTGCTGTTCGTAGTCCTGCTGCCCAGCCCTGCACCGCGGTGCCAATAGCAGCCGGCACAAAACGGATGTTTGTCTTTATTAATCACACACACACAATCTGCAACCTGAACTGTGTACAGAAATGAATGGAAAAAGCGCAACCTGACCGCAAAAGTATTATTTTATAAATAAGGTCCTTTAGTAGTAGTTAATTGGATACACATTTTGCTAGATTCATGGAACATTAAAAACTATCATATCCGAATTGACTGACTGAGTTCATGTTACATCTCCAAATTACCAATGACCATTTTGCCTTGCAACTTCAGACCTTGGGTTCAGAAATCTAGCTCGAGGGCCTTTTTTAAGTACATGGAGCTTTTTTTTTTTCCTAATAGAGATTGATTTAGTGTATGTTTAATGGCCCCATAAATCACTCAACATGCCCAACTCACATACAAATTCTGCCAAAAAAAAAAGTTTGCAAGGAAGCAGATGCCTGTTCTGGGAACCAATTTGCCTTGCTCTCTGCATGCGCGTGAACCCACCGTTTCAAGATCCTCCTTATAAAAATGTTCTGCTCTCCCAGGTCTGAACATTGGTCGTTTTCTCTGGGACTGCTTTCTTACTATGCCAAGTTAAACTCGGGCGATTCCCCTGCTGTGCCCGTTCTGTTCTGGTGCCTTTTAGATCAGCAATAAATAAATTCATTGTGCATTTCAACAAGAAGTAAAAGAAAAAGCCGGAGTTGCATTGTGCTTGCTCTTGTGAAGATCTATTGTGTGCAAAGTAGTGTGCTATCAAATGGCGTAGGTCATTTTTCATTACCCCACTGAGGATGCAGCTCAAAGCAGAGGATTATAGAAACTCATTTCCTTTGGTTAAGGAAAAAAAAAAGAGTTAACATTCAATAAACTCAAGGGCTATGACGCAATGTGGCCCTCAGAACCTTCCGAGCGGAGCTGTTAATAGCTTCCTTTCCCAGGACGCGGGTTTGCCCCGTTCACTTATCGACTTTGATGCATTAGTAAAAGAAAATATCAACCCCTCATAACTCTCAGAAATGATACAATACATCACTTGAAAGTAAGCTAGGATCAACACATTGTTAACTGTTTGATCTCTCGAGTCAAAATTAATGATAGGTGTTTTGCACACAAAAAAATGAATGTTAAAAGCCTATTTAAGCTAACTAAAGACATCCCTACAACATCAGGGTTGAATTGGAGGTGATTTCCTGCAATGCAGCTGTTATAAGTTTATCAGTCTGCGGGTGGCAGTAACCAGTAATCATAACCAGATTGCAGAAGGGTGGGATGGAACTTATCTTTAAATAGAAGATCTAACTAACTAACTAACTAAAGCAAGCTGGTTGAGAACTAAGTTCACGGTATTATTCACTAGAACACCCAAGGGTCTGGGAGAAGCCAGTTTTCTGTATATTTAAAAGAAATGAAACGATTCTGAAGGTTTAACTGCTAGGCAGGGAGAAACCAAGGTTCGTAATGATTAACAGCAGACCTCCTGCGCTCTTGTACTCGCACCGTTTACACAATAATGATAGCTAATAAGAAATGGCATTAAGAAATGACTTCAACTTTCTCCGAGATGTTGCCATAGGCTGTTGATGAACTTTTAGCTCATTCTCTTGTGACATGTAAAGGAAAGATCTGAAACATAGCATATATTTCAAGCAGAAGAGTGATTGAAAAAATTCCAAGAAATCTCTCTGAAGAGCCAAAGAGAAGTGTTGCGCTGCGAGACAATGCCTCTGGACAATTACAGCCTGTTAGTTTTAATGCATCTTGAATTGCTTCCGTCTGCAGCTAATCTGACCACTGGAAACAGTCACTTTTGCAATGCCCTTTAATTTTTCTGATTTACGTGTAGGCGGTATCTGTTGGTATTAATATGAATGTTTTCCGGATTGAATTAGAGAAAACAAGACAAGCTTTCAAAGTAGCGTCAACTTTCCTTAAGAAATGTGAACTCCGGAGTGCGTATGAGGCGGTGGGAAACCATGATTTAGGTCTGTCCCAGATCGCTGTCATGCAAACATGAAAAGGGGTGACAGAAAAGTCCCACTGGATCCTCAGATCTCCCCAGCACCGCTCGACAGTCTATTTAGCCGCCTTTGTTCTTAATTTTGCCAAATATTCAGCCCTTTCTGGGCGCTGCTTCAGGCACTCCAGCTCAATCCGTTAGAGCTGCGCTTGCGACCGGTCCCGCAGCCGGTGGGGATACCCCTGTTTCCTAACTTGCTGACCCGTGCAGACCCGCTGTTTTCTATGAATGACTGAATCCCTTAAGCAGTTAAGAAGTGAGTCAAAATCTTCTTCCATCCCAAAGTCAGCCGAACACAGGCTTTGTTTTTAAACCGACACGAGTTTAGAATAGCTGCTGCGATAGCCTTTCCCATCAACAGAGCCGGCTCCTGCGTCTCTCGCGCTCCCTCCTGCAAACAGTCACCTTGCCGTTGGCTTGTAGGAGTTGTCTTATGCCTACACTTAAACCTGGTTTCTAGAAACTGCAGGTCCAGGGAAGTTCAAATTTGCTTTTTTATGGAGAACAGATTGAAAAATGGGAACTACTTTTTAACAGAAAATTCTGATAAAAACGAGTATGTTTTTAAAAATTCTTCACACAGCTTTCCTTCAAATTTTGACAAAAATCTAAACCTAAAATAATTCTTCCCTGTGTCTGACATCTGTACTTTATTTATACAACACCCCTTTTCATAGAATTTTTTAATTTCAGAGGTGTTTTTCAGTGGAGAAAAAGAAAATTATCTGAATAAAACTGAAAATTTGAAATATGTTTCAATTAAGACACTGAACCATTTCCAGTTCTTTGCTTTCTTAATCTTACTCAACAAAACTCTTAATTATTTCTCCGTAGCCATGGGATCAGCTCACTCCCTTCTTCTCCCTAATGGGACTACAAAATCCTCAGCTGGTAGATCTGGCCCTCACCAGGCTGTGAGATGTGACACATCACAGATATCTGGAGAGGGTAAATTTTCCGTTCAACAAAGTAGCAGAGAGAAAGCAATTTCATTGCCTGTGTGAGGACAGGTGGATGGTGGCCAAATACTTTCCAACTTTTAACTTGCTATGTGTTCTCCCAGTTGTTATTGCTTTGGAAGTGACCCATCCCAGGCGGTCTGCTTACTGGTCTGGGACAGCTGGACTGGGCAGGACCTACAGCCACTCAGGGCTTACCCTCATGCCTATCTGCTCACCGGGTGTGATTACTCCTCACCAGGCTCCTTGGCGTAAGCTGTGCCCTCTTGCATACGGTTCCAGGGCTTTGCATGCTTTACAGCCTGTTTTATCATATCAGTCCCTTTAAAAATCCTGCCACGTTTGCAAAATAAAAATTTTACAGACAGGGAAACTGAGGCACTGGTGGCTGATGCCTCCTGCCCAAAGCTATGTAGTGGATGATGACAAATAGAGATCAAGACTCCAGATCCAACACCTTCCACATCAAACTGAGCTACATCTTATTTAAAGTACAGAAGTGAATGTAGCAATTATCAAAGTTAAATATCGGAACTTCTTCTGTAGTAGGTTCTGAAATGTTGTGTTAATACTTTAAGATATAGTAAGGGCTGTGTTAAGCCATTGTGTGTTCTAGTGCAATCCTTAGACTCACATTCACGGCTAAAACGCAGCCTTGCAGGAGTGTGGGTAGCCCTGCCTATCAGTTTCAGCTGGAGGAAAATCTATATGCAGAAAACAGGGGAACTGGTAAACAACCAGTTAAGTGGTTCAGCCCGCTGTCACTCTATCCCCGCTGCATCGCAAAGTGCTGAATTCCTAAATGTGGAACCCAGATGCAAAAATAACAAAGACCACATTAAAGTGATGCTCATCATAGAAGCTATGGCTCTAGAGGCAGATGCGGAAGTGCTTGGGAGGCTGATATAGGACTGGGGGAAGATAGCGCAGCCTACGATGGCTTTTTCAAATAATGGGTGAGGGGAAAAAGGTTTCTGTGCCTCTGCCAAACCTCCTTGTGTGCAGCCTTGGGCATGCGAGACCGTGAGCATATGCCACATGAGCAGGCAGGGCTCCCAACCCCGCTGCAGACGTGGGGCCCCCCAACCTTCCAGACAAGCTTGGGAGAGGACTGTTTTGGGAGCAATCCTTATTGCAAGCCAGCCATGGGATGTGAAAAAATCTACTTTTTTTTACACCAGGCTTTCCAGGGAACCAGTGATCTCACTAGAAACACCCCAGGTGCCCAACCGGCCATGTGAAAGCAGGCCAAGCCCCCGCTCAGAGGCACACCTGGCTCTCCTGCCTCTCCGTGCTGGTGGCAGGACAGACCTGGCTGCTAGAGCCCCCAGGGAGAGGAAGGCAGGACAGAGGCGGGTGCCTCCCGGTCCCCACAGTGGTGTAGGGCAGAAAGACCCTCCACAGTGGGGCCAGGCATGTGGGTGGCTTCTTGTGGGCAGCAAAGGGGGTCTGTGAAAGGCTGTGTAATGACACAATACAACAAGGTGAAGGTGAACAGCATGCACATAGTAAATGGCTAATTGCTTTGTCAGTGAGCTCTTTGGGGTTGGAGCCTGTGAGAAGGGCAGATACAGGCTCCTCCATTCTTAAGCTATACCACCTGCAAGAGAGGAAATGATGCCTTGTGACTGAGAAAACCTGATGGGTAAATTATCACCAAATGAGGGGAAAATCAGAAGCTCCGAGAAAGCCCTGAGTTACAGGACTTTGAACCAGTCACTGAGAAGTTGAGCTGAGGGCTCCTTGCTCAGGTCTGGTTAGAGAGGGTAAGGTTCACTCTGAGGAGGTGAAAGGTCTCATGGCCTTGGGTACTTTGTTGACTTCAGGAAGGTGTGAGATCTCTTTTCCCTGGAAGGACTAAATGCTGGTGCTACCTTGGTGTTGCAGCCTGCTTCTCTTGAGAAGATTCTGTGGGGGGGAAATGAAAAAGGTGACTGGTACTGGAGAGGTAAGTTTACCTTTTGTATTCCTAAATAAAATGATATAGTAGTTTGGAATGACTGAGAAATATGGTAGTGTGGTTTATGTGGGGGTATAGATGGAGTGGCCAGAAGTAGGGTCTGGAGGAGTCCAGTCTTGGGCAGAGCTGCCACCCTGTGTAGGACATAGTAGGTGAACAGCCTCTTCTACCTGTATCTGCTGGTCTTCAGCCAGCCTGGTTATGAGTCTGGAAGCAGAGGTGTTGGGATGTTGAGGTTGGTGACTGAACAGACTACAGCTTAAAATACTCTGTGAATCCTGTGAGGGGAGCTTCTGTGCAGTGTTTTTAGAGTAATGTTATTTTAATTATTATTCAAGTGCTTGATTTCCTCTGGCTTCACCCCCTTCTTGGTCATGACCAGGACTGGGGCTGGTTATATACAGAGGCAAGTTAGGCAGTTGCCTCACTTGCTGTGGCTAGCAAAATCTGTCTGCTGGATGTGTGTTTTGTGCCTTGTTCTGCTGCTGCCCTCTCTGCTCTACTCACTGCCAGGGTTGAATACAACACAGAGTAGGGAAGGTTCCTGCAAGCTCTTCCCACCCTGCAAACAAAATAAACCTGAACTTTTGAATTTTGCTGCTGTAGCATGAGCTCGTCCTCTAGGGAAGAGTGGGTGTTGCTTTATCCATGTAGGGGACCAAAAGCATTGCTTGGAACTGGGGGTGCAGAAACCAGAGTAGGAAGTGATGTTCTGCCTTTGAAAGCTGGTTTGCTCATGTCCTTGGGATAGCAGAGCTCAGCCTGCAGTTCTGGCTGGAGTGATACTGCTGGTCTGCGCCTCAACCCTGGGTGGGACGTGGTGAGCTCTGTCCCAGGGCGAGTTGATTCCAGCTTTCTGAGTAATGCTGGCTTATTGGAATAAGCTTTCCTTTGATCTTGTAGACAGAAGTCCACAACAGCTGCTCAGCAGTAGATAAGGACAGCCACTCTCCAGACTGATCGCGTTTGGAGATTAGTCCTCAGGACGTTGTGCAAGGAAGGAGTGCAGCCCCTAAAGGCAGGACAGTTTTATTGGTGTGCACACCTGCAACTGGGACAGCGGAGTTGGGGAAGGAAGCTAGCTGCTTGTTTATCACGGCTGTAGCATGCTAGGTGTGATGTACATGGATGAACTTCTGCTTTGTCTCTCTCTGCTGTATACCCATAACTATTTCCTCTTATGGAGACTGGGGAGAAATGCTATTCTGGAAGTTGCTGTAAAGATTTTTTTTTTTTTTCGTTTTTAATGGAAATTACTCGATTACAAACTCTTCTCTTAAAGTTTTTAGTAAGAAGTTCTTAAAATTTGTTATTCCAAACAGCCTCACTAAAATGCCTCTTTGTGTATTACTGGACTTAAATGTTGCTTTGGTATTGTAAGAGATGATGACAGCATTCGCTTGAGATGGGTGTTTTTGGCAATGTTGATCTTGGGCTTCCTGCAGGGATCACAAAATCCTGTTGGATACATGTATTTTCAGTGGGAAAATAGCTCCATGTTCTCCTCAAAGCTTTTGGAGGAGATGAAAAATATTCTGTATGAATGATCTCTGAGTGTGGGTCACCATGAGTCCAAGCATTGGTCCTTGCCAGGAATCCACCATATCTCTGGGCAAGCTGTTTAACAGACCGAAGGGCACCTACTTAAGACTTGGATCAGGGCTGGTGTGGCTGATGTTGCCACTTGGCCTTTGCATATCGCACCTTTCTTGGCACTTGGGGATGTTGTGAGCTGAGATTCCCCTAACAGCCATGCCAGTCCTCTCTGTGAGAAGGACATGGATTTGGATGCTGCCAGCAGTGTGGGTGAGACTGTGGAAATAACCTTTGCCTTTAGTCAAAGGTAATCAGGAGTGGTGGTGGACATGACTTCACTGTGCCCACTGCTCAGCATGAGTAACCAGTTCCATGCATTTCCATGCCAACCATTAATTTCCAGATGCAATGACTAGCACAGTATTTTCCATTTCCAGATCTTGTTTGTACTGGCATGATTTAAAATACTTTGTAATTACAGTGGTTCCTATAGTCAAACTGCTAGAGTGATGCACGGTGCTTGGAAGTTTCTTCTTTAGCTAGCAATTTCGGTAATGACAGTAATTCAGATAATCTATCTTTGTGGCCTGTGGCTTTCAGAAGTATAGGGCTTTTTTTTTCTGTAATGTAGCTCTATCTCTATATATAGCTTCATGGATATCTAGTATTCTAGATGTGTTAAAATAAACTTGACTGAGAAATTCCAGTCCCATCACCACAAACTTTCTGCTGTTGCTCTTCATGTTAATGCAAGCAAGTAAATGAGGAAAGAAAATGGATGGGGCAGAGTGGGGAGCTTGGCAGGCTGCTGTGGGCACCGGATGGTTGTATTGCCAGGCAGCTGTGGGGGTTTGGGTGCACGCCAGCAGTGTCCTCTCCTTAAATTGTTGAGTGATTGTGAACATGCTGGACTCTTTCCCTGAGCTAAGCAGACGGGATATAGGTGAAAAAGGCCAGGGCACAGTGAGAAACCCATGGTGTTGGCACTGAGATGTGCAGCTCTGAATGTGCGGGGTGGGCTGTCCCCAGAGGGATGTGCTGGCGATGCCTGACCAAGCTCTGCATTGCTCATGTCTGATCCCTGTAAGTTAACAGTGAAGTGGGATATGGCAGTTTCCTCTCAAGGATGAGGTGGCCTCAATGAGTTACAGCTTCAGGTAGCAGTTGAGCTTCATTTTGGCCAACAATTCACAGCAGAGTAAACAGTTTTGGCAGCCAAATGTGACAATGTCTATTGAACAGGGAAAATCCTTCAGTTTTGGGAAGATGGCTGAATCCTAAAGCTGCTCTCATTTGCTGGTTAAATCTACTACCAACAGAGGTGTTCCTAAATTACTGCTGGGAGAAACTGGTCAGACAGATCAGAGGCAGACATCTCTCTCAGTGTGCAATTATATGTGCTGCTTGCTTTGAGAAGAGGCCAAAGCAAACAGGAAGCAGCAATTCAGGTAGGCACCAGCAACGAAGACTTAAAGTATAGGGCACGGTGTTTATCAGTCTTCACTGTACAGAAAAGGTCTCTCCTTAATTTGACTGAAGAGGGAAGAGCTGTAGCTCAATATTTTTGTACTGATCGAGTAACTGTTATTTTTCCCAGAAGATTCTCATATGTAGAGGAGGGTGGGAGAGGCAGATGTTGATTAAATGTTTTATATGACATATGTTATAGTGTGGAAGCCTGTCAAGGTCCTGACCCAGAAAACTCTTCTGCAAGTGTGTGTGTGAGACCTCTGGCAAGTTGCTCATTCTTACCCTCCCTTCAGAGGCAGGGAACAGAGGTGGAAAGGTTTGCCATGCCTTTGTCCAATTAACCCGTATATTTTCAAGTAAAGGCTGACAAAACTGGGGGATCTTGAGCCTAGAATGAGCCCTTGAGGTCACTACTGTCACATTGACAGTAAATCAACCAAAATCACTTTTTTGAAGTCTTAAGCACTAGGAGCAGTAAGTGTAGTGTCTGATACTCAGTGACCACATAGCACACTGAAGATTGAAGGAAAGAGCTGTTCAATGCACAGCACATCACATCCACGATGTGTTTGTGTTTGGGAAGTCGTATGTTTCCTGAAAAGCAATAAAACCTTACTGAGATAGAGCTGAATTCAGAATCTGTATGTAAACAGAGATTTGGGTATCAATAGTTGTCTTTGCAGAAACAACCCTACACATAGGTTACCACAACTTTCCAAAGACCTGAAAGCTAAAGCTACATCAAATGAAATATTGTTGTCACCTGGCTCCAAAAACAGGGAACCTTAAAAGAAGCATCAAACAGTTTAAGGCTTGCCAAAGCCCAGGTGGCAACAGGACCAGTGAGGGCCAGACTGCTTCTGTTTGTGGTACCTGTACATGTATGCAAGGAAGTGCTGTGGAAGGTGTTTTGAAGACATAACGAAGAGATGTTGGGTATGTTACACCTTTCTCAGTGTGTAACTCCGGGTTAGCTCCATCAGCAGAAATGCTCCATTTGATCCGCAGAAATCTATTGTCTGGCAAAAGGACAATATTTATTTGCTTATTTTTTTTTTTTCCCCACTGCTACTTTCTAGGCTTTGCTTGAGGCTAGTGTGGGTTGTGAAGCCCTTTTCCAAACCTAGATGGGGATTCAACTCCCCAGTTCTTAGAGCAGTAGTCAAGTTACCTTGCTTTTATTAATTGTATATACACACACATATGTATTAGAAACATGTAAACACACATACATATACGGCTGCAAGGGTATCCAAAGCACAGCAGTGGTGAGGACTTGCTGAAAGAGGCTAGGAGCTGGAAAAAATCTGGCAGTTCAGGAAGATGGCTTGAAGTTAGTACTGGAAAATAAACATCAGAAGGACTGGAGTTAGCTCATTTGCAAGTGGTAAAAGAACTGTCTGTGCCTGCCTCCCCAGTGTTTGGTCCTCCTCTCTGCAACCACCCAGTACAATCAGTGGCTCCCCATCAACCTGTCTTGGATGCCTCCTTTCTTACTCATGGCCAGTGGACCTCCATGCCACCTGAAATCCCTTCTCTTCTAAACAACACTGTAAGACGCATTCTCTAATAGTGCGATCTTTGATGCCATCACAGTTTTATTAAGGGCCTTAGAGGTGTGGTAGCCTGTCATCAAGTTTACTGCTTTCCCCACCGATGGGAGAACTATACCCTGCTGCCATCAAGAAGCAGTGGGAACAGCAAAGCCCATTCATGCTTGCTTTGTTAATGAGAAATAGGAAGTATTACATTCAGCTTCAGAGCCTTACTCGAAAAACAGTTGCCCTTGCAATAAAGGGGACCACTCTGCCACCAGTTGCAGGGTGCTGTGCTCATGTCTTTGTTTAGCAAGTGCCCCTGCTGTAGGGGCATCAGCATCCCAGGTCTATTCTTGAAAGCCTGTAGCTTACACAGTTCTTTGGTGGTTTGCACTAAAGTTTTTTTTAATTTGTCCAAGTGTATCTGCAGAAGAGAGATGTTGTGTCTTGCTTGCAGTGTGGTAAGGGACCACAGAATATCTGTGCCATGCTCTTACAAACTGCATATCGAACTTGTGTTTGATTGATCAGTCAGGGACTGACCTAGATGATGACAATCCTCATCATCTGTTCCAGCTCTCCATTTGCTGAGCATCTTTCAAGAAGGGGTAGATGAATCATGGACTTGATACTTCCCTTGTCTTCTACCCCTTTTCACAAAGGGAAAGAGGACACATCCGAGAAGACATCAGAGTATGTCTGACACATGGTCTGGAAATGAAGCAAAAGCAACTCCAGTACTGGTGGAGTTGTTTTTCTTTTCATTTTCTGCAGCGGAAAACCAGATCTGCTTCCTCAAAGACTGTCACTCCCATCTGGAGAATATAACATTTGACCTGCAGGCTTAACTTGCTGTCAGTCTCCCACATCTCCCCAGAAGGAGTCTCCATCTCTTTTAACTTGAAGCTGTTACCTCTTGCCCAAACAACAGGTTTCCCAAGGCTTGTTCTTGAGCCAGATGAGAAACATGAAATAAATGAATGCAAAATACAATCTTCTTCCTTTTTAACTAATTCCAATAAAAACACTTTGAAGAGAGAGTGCTTTGCAAGTGCTAATTAATAGGATTGTCATTGCGACTCCACGTTGCCTCTGCAGAGGAATCGGGCTGCAAAGTGCACTGTGTCACTGAAGACACACGCCTCTCTCTGGTCGTGGTATTTTTTTTTTTTATTGACCGTCTTGTTCTCAGCTGCTACTAGAAGCAGGAAATCTCACAAAGCTGGGAAGAGCTGATCCAGTTTGTGCCTTGGATTGGTTATACTTTTCCACTGATTCCTGTGAAGCTGGAGTTATTGCTTCTGCGCAGAAGTCCCTCCAGCAGCTCTCGGAGGGAGCTGGCTGCCATTCCTAACTAAAGACTGGAATGGTTGCAAGATCACGACTGAGTGACACGTACCACGGACTGAGGTGGTGGAGGTTGGGGTGGGGGATACCACAGCCTAGACTTCATCCCCAAGCATACCAACCTCATGAAAATCCTTTACTACCTTATGTCATCCTCTTCTGTGCACCCAGTGGAAGAAACTGCAGGACTTTGGAACCACACTGTACTGTCTCTATCAATTGTGGTCTAAGCACATCCCCACTGGTATGGACCATGAAGAGCTTTGTTTTTTCCTGCTAACCAAAAATACCAACTTTTTTAAAATATCTGGAAATAAACAGTTACATGATCCACTGAAGTTCATAACAAAGGACAAATTGAATCCTTCATGCTGTGTAACAGCCATAAATAAAGGCTTTATGGCTGAGAAGTTGTAGGCAATGTTCCAGCAAAATCGGATTTATTCCCTCCCCACCCCCTGCAATATAAATCTCTGGAAATGGGGGTTCCAAGGGCTGTTCTGACACAACATTAACTGCAGCTTCTTAAACCAGACTCCCTGCCAGTATTTATAGTTCACGTTCTGTGCATGGTATGTGTGTATGTAACTGCACTAGCTTTTACAGTTGATTTCTCAGTAGTCATGTGAAACCAAAACAACTGATGGGCTGAACTTGGAATCACTTGTGCATTTCTCTAATTTAAAAAAAAAGGGGTGTGTGGGGGGGGGAGAGCCTGCCTTTCTGTTAGGAAAAAGATCTCTTGATTAAAGTTGCTCCAAGTCAACGGTGGCCCAACCTCTGTGAGTGTAATGTTCCTTCTCACCAAAACCACTGACCGGCTTTCCAGGGGAGGCCTGCAAGATGGATTTCAACACCTGTTTGTACAGTTGCAAAGTGAGTAGCTGCTTGCTTCTTCTCACAAATGCTTGTCGGCACCTCTACTTGCTGTCCACTCTGAGATTTAGCCCTGAGGTTTTATGAAATACAGCTTTGGAGTAACTAAGTCCTAAAACTGCAGTCCAGCCAGGTCATGCCCTGTTAAGGAAGAACAACTCAATTCAGTGGATTTTAAGAGCTAGATTCTAGCTTCAGTACCTAATATAGGTCAGTAGTGGCAACAGATCACTGTGAGAAATAGATAGACAAATCGGAAGCAAAACTCTTCATTTGTCAGTTTTGGATCAGCTGAGTATGTTGGTTTGTGCTCCTTTCTTGTATGCTTAGTATACAGTCAAAGGTAGAAGCTAAAATGAGGAATATGTTCTCCTTAAGCAATTGCCCAACTATATCTTTTTAAAGAGGCTGACTAGTACTGCTGCCCAAGCCAGACCAATGTAGAGCCATTGACCTCTCTGCTCTTGTCTACAGCTTGTTGTAAACACTGAACAAAATGGCTTAAACTGTTGGGACCTGAGAAATGATATCTTTGAGCTCTGACCCTTCATAACTGAATCCAGACACTGAATGTCTCTGCTTCCACGTATTTTATATGAAGCACCTGACACAGCAGCGACAAATAACACAGGAATAAATCCAGCAGCCTGAAACAGTTTGCCTTCATTATCCAAGCCAAAGGTCACCTTGCTGGTGTCACCATTAGTGTCTGGCCACTACCAAGGCCATTGCCTGCTCTAGACCTTAGCAGAGAGATCGTGCAATGGAGGGGAAGGTGGGGAGCCAGATCGAAAGGCTCTCAATGTTTCTGTGAGGCTTTTTGTACCCCACAACCACAGTGACATCCCAAACCTGTATGTGCTACTTTGGAAATTTAGCATAAACCTGAAGTGCTGGGCTTGAGCTACAGGTGCTGACATGCTAAAGCACTACAGATCTGCTGAGCTCCTGGCATCGCCCCCTTTTTCTTAAGAGCTACTTAAAATAAGACCATTAGCCCAAAGTTATCAGCAGCACAGAGCTGCTAACTCAGGAGTTGCTTCAGCTCCCCATTCAGAAAGGGTAAGTGCATGTTTTTAATTACGGGTGAGCCTATGGACATTGCAGTGAATACAGCCACTTGCCCCCTCCCAATTCCAGGCACAACTGCTCTGTTCCCCAAATTACTGCTGACTGCCCTGGGATTGGGTTTTATTGCAGACAAGAAAGCCAATTCTTTGAGGGTGAGGTTAATCCAAGCAGCTCCATGTAGAGCCTTATCCTGCAAATGGTTAAATGCTTAACCATGTCTGCAAGAACTAGTCAAGTGCACAGCTACTTTTCTAAGGGTTTGTGGGATGGAGGCTGTAGCCACTTCTTATCCCCCAGTTTCTCCAGCACTTTTCCCTGATGGGGAAAAAAATAATGTGAAGCTGATGAATCTGACTATGCCTTGTCCTGTTTTCCTTTTAAATATAAAACCAAATTCAAGCTGTCTAAAGATTGTGCTGTCTTCATTTATGGAATTAATTCAAACATCAGGATTCTATTAACTGGAGAAAACAGCAGATTTGCCCCAAACTGCAAACCTCATGATATCAAAATAATTCTCAAAACATTAAAATTAAGAAGTCTGTCCTACTGCCTGATTAGCAAATAGACCCTAGGAAAACCAGTGTGTACACTAGGAAACAAATCAGTGCATTAAATAGGTGTTATCCAAAAACTTCTGATCTTTCTCAGATGCTGGTTTAGGAATACAAACTCTGCTGCATTAAGGTGAAGAAGGGAATAGATATTTTTATTTAAAACAGAGTAACTCAAAGTGGCCATAATAACCCATTTGTGTTGCTTTTGTACTTGGGTAATGAATGACTGTAGTATAAAGTGCTCCTAGTTTTTTGCCTCAAGGTCTTGTCAATCTTTACCTGATAAATAAAACTTCAAACAGGCTCCTTTGAGCTTAACTGGGCAGAATTTCTCTCCAAAGGAATGGCTGGACACAGAGAATAATGTGTTTGTGGCAGCAAGGGAAGTCAGCGAGCAGGGTACTTGGATGGAAACGTACAGAGGATGCAAATTCTGAACTCAAAAGATGAGTCTTCTTGGCTTTACTTGTCCAGAAAGTGTCTGTTCCCATCGCAGGCAGAGCTGAAAGCATCGAACAGAGCAGCAGAGGAAATCCTGCAGTCCTTGGCAACAACGCCGAGCTGCGCTTGTGCGAGCTCTGCTCTCCCACTCTAGTTTTAGGCTTTACAGCTGACAGGTCCATAAAAATCAGAAATCTTAAAATTACACTAAAGCTTACTTAAATCATTATCTTTTATTATATGAACGTTGGCAGCAACAGAGATGCCTTTCTGCATAGGGACAAAAGGATCCTATCGTCAGTACTGGAAGAGATCTAAAACAGCTCAATTAAGCAAACATAACATCCTCAAAGTCTGGCCTGAAAGGAAGCTAAAATAACTGATCTATAAAATGTTTTAAATGTGCTTTAAAATGTCATTACTCAGATAAATCTAGCCGTTTTGAAGCTGGTTCACTAGCTTTTACAGCCCTGCCAGTTTATGGCAGCGTATGTATCCATGTCAAGAATTCCTCTTCCAGAACAGTAGATGAGGAGACAAAGCCACAGTAGCGCTGAGAACCGAGGGGAGGCTGCAACCAGCTCGGGAACAGAGTTTTGGCTCCCGGGCCGGGAAAGCTGCTACGAAGCAAATCCGGCAAGTTGCGTGCGTTTGTGGCAGAGCTGGAAACCAACCGGTATCTCATGATATAAGGCTGGACGTGTTGAAGTTAGTGGTAAAGCTTCTGTTGGCTGCAAGACTGGCACTGTAAAGCAGGAGGATTTTTCTGGTGTGTTTGTTTATTTTTTTAAAAAATTTTTCCTCCCCTTGCTGGAACCACCTCTGATTTACACTGAGTCTAAATGCAGAGAATTGGGACCATACAGAGAAATACCAGAAGGTCCTCCTTCTACAATTAGTCTAAGCATACACAACCCGCGTTTACATTAATAAAGGTCTTTCCACTGATGCTTTGCTGGACTTTAGATCAGTGCAGGAGGCAAATTTACTTATGAATCTGTAATCGCTTGTGAAAGATAGTAGTTAACTCCAAAACGCTGATGATTTAAGCCTCTGAATCAGCAAATGCATCTACATGAACTGGCACAACTCTGCTCATAGTTCAAAGTAAACAAGAACCCCAAAATCGCTGTTATGCCCTGAAGATACAATCTTTAGTTAATACAGGGATTTAGACCATTATTTTTTTTCAGCCGCCTCCATAGCAATGCGGTGTGGTATCCACAGTAGGAAACCTCATGCCAGCAGCATCTCTGAAATATGCTAAAACAATCTAAATTAGAAAATGTCAGCTTCTTGGCTGATGTTCCTTTGGAGTTTCTTTTTTCCTTTCTTGTGCCTCTATAATTTTATTGGGATGACTAAATCTCTGAACTATGTTAGCAGTAAACAGAACTAATTTACCCCCTGCTTCTTTGAAACAGCTGCTGACAGCTGCACTATAATTCAATCACGGATCTTTGCAGTGTAGTCTGCAAAACATATTCATATTTTTTGTATTCTTCCCTCTCTGTTGTGTTTGGGCTGAAGGAGTTGCACCAAATAGTGGCATGTGCTGATTTTGCCCGTACATAGAGATTGATCTACGTGAAAACAGAGGCTTGGGATGAAATATTGCCCAGCCAAAAAGGTTCTTCGAATATAGGGAGAATAACCACACAGATACACAATGTTGTCAGGGTATCTTTTGTAAAGTTGCAATGATTTATTTTACTAGTTTGTACAAAAGGCTTCTGACAACTGCTCTATGAAAAGAACCAGAAACGTGTATGCATTTTTGCCAACTGTTAATAAATATCTTCTTAAATAAGGAAACAAATGTGCTTAGGAACTGAGAATCATTTTTCCTGGATGTGATTGAAAAGGAATTCAGAGATGGAAATAAATAATTCTTCTTCCGCTTGTGACAACTATTTACATAAAAATGTACAAACAGCGAAGCTGATGTTGAGCCTAGCAACAGAAATTCTGTTATTATGTTTAAAAAAAACCCAAAACAAAACAGAAACAATCCCCACATAATATTTAATATATGAATACTATACAGCAAGATACCGTGGTCCAAGTTAAAAATGCAATACACCAATGCAGTGACCACCAACACTGAAAGACCCGCAAGAAAAACTAATCCATGACTACTAAATAGTGGAAGATGCGGCCTGATTAGCTTTTAACTTTCTAGGCAGCACCTTAAGTTCCTTTGGGAGGTTTACAGAAGCACTGGTGTATATACACGTACAATGTCATGTATCCGTGTGATTTCAATACCTCCCTCTGAGATGCACTGAGGGCAGTTTTGACTTGGCTGTTTATCGCAGATGGCTCGAGGGAAAGGTGGTCTTTAGGCTTCAGGTGGTGTCCTGCTGTCTCTAACTATCTGGTCCATGTCTCACCTTGGGGCAGCAGGGAGATTGCTGGAGTCACGCTTGTGGAGCGTGCATGTCGCGGCCAGGCTGGTCCTGCAGATGTTTGAGTCGCCTGGGTTGGAAGCCGGGCACGTCTGGCAATGTGGCAACTGCTCGCCAAGGCCCCGGTCCAAAACCTGCCGAAGTCATGGAGAGACTTCCACTCTCCCATGAGCCTAATCCTGCTACTGAGAAAACTGCTGGGAAAACACCAATTGACTTAAATGAGATTAGAATTAGACCATCAGAAACAAGTTTCCCATTTATTTCGTAGACAGTAATTTTTTTCATTCTTTGCTTATTCTTTTTAAAGCGAGGCATCTGGTCTGGATTTGATCTGTGACTTAAAGGAAGAAGAGCAGTGACTGATCTCCAGAATCGGGTGGTTGCGTTCATTTATCTTCTTTCTCTAACTCTCCTCTAAGGCAAGACATGGAGCCAAGTTCCCACTGCGGCTGCGTCGCCCTGTCCACTCACTGTGCGGGGAGAACCATCGCCAGGGATTTATTATGTTCTGGACCCGTCTGTTGGAGGTTTAAGTTTTTGAAGTTTGGAGATTTAGGGCTGGGTGAGCTGAGGACCTGGTGTTTTATTGGACAGAATTTTCTTTTTTATCTCTGGTGAAATTTACGCCAATCCTACTTTCATAATCGCAGCGTATGCCAAAATGTTCAATCGGTTTGTGATTGGTTGCTGCTACTTTGTATTCTTATTCACAACAACTTAATTGAGTTTTAATCACATAAGTGTGATGTTTGTGTAACCTGTGACTTTAAAAGAAGGAAAAAGAAAAGCCTTGAGGGGACGTTTTCTTGCTCCTGCTTCCAGTTCGTTGGTGTGGCTCTCAAAAGGGATTTGCTTTTTTATTATTTTGTTATTTTTTTTTTAAAGGTGAAGCCAATAATAGAGCAGGGGTTTTATTGTGAACACTGACCCGGGAAAATAAGGTCTCCTACCTTGTTTCTTGCTGAGTCTGTGTGGCGCTGGGTGTACGTCCCGGCTTACAGCACCTTCTGCACTTGAGCCTCCACGTTTTTGAAAAAGTGTTGGAACTTGCTCGGTCAGTGAAGTCAATGGACATTTTCCAAACAGAAGCAGGATCTTTAGCTGGCTTTCACAACTCTGTAACTCCTTAGGATGCCCCAGCTAAATGTTAGGTTTAGTCCCTGTTTCTTTACCTTTTGCTGCTTTCCTGTTTCGAGTGCATAGCAAATTATATTTCTTTCTGGTTGCTAGAGGAAATTTCTTTCCTTGTTGACCAAAAAAAGTATACCCAAAAAGTCTTGCTCTTTGGAATTATTTTCTTCAGTTCTTTTGCTTGCCAATTAGAAAATCCTTTTTTTTTTTTTCCTTAGACTGATCTGTCCTTTGAACTTGCGTCAATCCAGATATAGCTTTTGCTGCTATAGTTTAAAACTGGAAGTTGCATGTAATCAATCTTTGCTTATGAAATTGAAGCAAACAGAGGGATGGAAGTAATAATTCTCTAACAAAATACCTGTTCACTCCAGGTATATTTTGTTTACTTACTTTATTGCAAACTGTATTACAGGAACTACACATGCTTATTAGTCACAGCATATTCTCACCTTGGGTAGATTATTATTTTTTAACTCACAATCAACACTGGTGAGTTTGCAATCTTCAGAAAGACTCATTTGCACAAGTATGTATCGCAGGAGCCAATTTTGTAGGCAGATTTGGTTTTAAATGGTTTCTCTGACTTGTTTCAGTTTACAAGCTCATTGTCTGTATTAAACTAAAACAAAATGTGTTCAAATGCCACTTAGATCCAGAAACTGTTCCATTGTCTGAACTTTCAGAAGCCCAGTCCTAAAAACTGTTTGGGATTTTTTTTAAGCCCATTGCTGGAGTGCTAACCTTTTTCCCTCCCCCACATAGCCATACAAAAAACACTCTTTACAAATAACTTTTTTTTTTTTTTTCCTACCAATCTAATGACAGCCACATGCTCGTACCACCATGTTCCTGTATTTTTTTAAGATTACATTGGAGCTGTCATCAAAATAGAGCACTGAGATGGCATTGAGTTGTGTAGGAGCACAGCAGGGTTTCGGCACAGTCTCTGGGTTTATAAAGTGAACCTGGAGAATGAAAGTAGATGCATGTTAAGATTTACTTTTCCCCTTTCCTCCCTCATATTTTTCCTTCCCAGGAAACCTTCTGTCTTTCCCATACGCTCACTCAGACATGTTTCAAACACCTGGCTTTGTGTACAAACATCTTCAGATGTCCCCTGCATGTACGGAGGCTGATGCACGCACCCAAGTCAGATCTAGTTGGAAATCTTTCAGTGAAGCAGGTTTTCATTAGAGAAATACCCATTTGTCAGAGCAGTCAGCATTCTGCAGAAGTGTACCAGTTACGATAAACTCTGCAGTACATGCGGGTGAGGTTCTGTGAGAAATCCCATCAGCTCTGGGCAGGGGCCCCTGTCCCTGTGGCTGCAGCACCAAGACTCAATGGTGGCCAAGGGCTCTGGGTCCCCTGTGCTCCTTGCTGTGGGACCTCTGAGGAGAGGGGTGAGGGGAAAGGCAAATAAAAAGTAATCTACCAGGAGAAAAACATGTAGATGTTTCTACCCTTGGAAATGTAGACGCTTCTAGTTTCCTCAAATACTTTTTGCCATGTTGTCCTTAGATGTGCACAGGACACAGGATGTAGGTGAAGAGGTGAAGCGAGCCTCCTCATGCCCTGCAGATGTGTGCTGGGGGCCTGGGCTGTTAAGCTGGACCCAAGCTGGGTAGGGGAGGGCATCCAGGCAGGTCAGCTGGGGGTGCTGCACCACCAGGGTACTCGGGACCAGCGTGTCCTCTGGCCTATGCCAAGAGCTGTGGTGACACAGCTGGGGCTGAGTGGCCCCCAGCCAACAGTCCCCCTGAGCACAGGCGCTGTGTCATAAGGACACACCAGCTTGAGGCTCCCATCTGGACATCTTTGCACAATTCCATAAAACAAATACACCCACAGAGCAGCTGGGCTGTGCAATTTTGGGATTCACTGACCCCTTCCTCCAACTGCCCCCAAATCTGCTTTTGGTGGCAGCACACAGTGGATCCTTACAGAGTTTTTCCAAGAGATGCTGATAGTGGATCTCACACCCTGCTCTTTCCTGCTCATGCAGTGGGACTATACCACCATTAAGATGTCTATCAGAGGGCCCTTTTAAACTAGAGAGAGCATGTCAATGCTTGCAGCAAAGACAGGGTAATTCCTAGCCAACTATTAATTCAGGCCACTTGGCCAGACATGTTGAGCCAGATGCTGCAGGCATCTTCACGAGCTAATGCAGACCTTCCTCCTCTTGTTGGCTTAGAGATATTTTTATACATAAACTTATTTCTGAGTAGCACCTACCAAGCATAACTCTGTACTAGGAGCTACAGTGCACCTACCAGTGTCTGTACAATGGCATGATTTGTAGCATTCATGTATGAATTCAAGGGGAAAGCACATTCTCCTTCACAGTAATATGCAGCGTAGCCCTCCGGAGCAATGATCCAGTCCTTGATTAAATTGAAGATGTTAGATAGTGGAGAAAGACACAAATATTGTGCAGTGAAACAAAAAGCAAAACAGCACATCAATCTATCAATTCATACATCCACATACAATTACAGCGGCCTGCAAAATAAAAATCTGCCACACTGGCCTTTCTAATGCTATCTTAGATGCTTCTAAAGCGGCTGCTTTTCCTGGAGGGACACATCCCACTGAGCAAACGTGCCCACAGAGCAGCTGAACTTCAGGGTTTAGTTGTTTATCCATTCAGCAGTGTCCTCCCGGCTGCCCACAAGGATCACTTCACCCATCGCTGAAAGGCAGCTACAAGTTTTCAGAACCAAAAATGTCTTTAACCAGGTCTAGAAGAATTGGTAGGTGAAAACAGAGAGCAGTGTGTGTGTTCAGCACTGCCAGGGGAAATTCAGGGCCCCAGCTGCTCAAAAGGACCTTAAGTGTGCAGAGTTTCTAGCCAGTCTCACACTAAATACTTGTATACCCTAACTTTGCAGAAGTGCTTCTTAAGCATGCTAAAGGCAATATACAATTTTTTCCCTCAGGGATATAAAAAATATCCAGTTATTGGCTTATCTCACTATTGCAGCTCGATAAGGGATGCACAAAGGCACCTCAGCTCACACCCCGGTCACACACAGCTCTTACCTGCCACCCCAGGTCCCTGAAGCTGACGTAGAGCTCGTGCTTCTTGCAGGCTTGTCGCTGGTCGCTGCTGCTGTTCTCTGCATGGGGAGAATGGGTGGCCCTAAGGCTGGGCTGCCCCGCACCCGCAGCCCCCAGCAATGCCCTAACAGGGAGTGGGGCATCACTGCTCGTCTGTTGCGCCTGTGGCTTTCTTTTTTAGTTTGTTTTGTTTGGTGTTTTTTTTTTTTAACATTTTCGGGTTTAGTCATAAAATAATGGCTGGGTTCGATACATATGAAATGCTCCTCTAGCTTTTTGTGCAAAGCCAAAAAAGGCATGGGGAAAATAGCTTTTTTTTTTTTTTTCCTGGTCTTCCTCTGATCTCATATTAGCAAAAAGCAGATCTCTCTGATTATTGCCTACTATACAAAAGCAGAACCTGTGAAAGGAGTGATAGGGAAAGGCACCTTTTACCTATTTCCTAAATTCCTGTCTTTGCAACACCTGCGTTACTGGTGATAGTTGCACCTTCAGGCCTACAAAAGCAACATATGACATTAAGATAATGTGGAATCTGTTCTTCTGTCCAGTGCAGCTGGATCCAGATTACAGACTTCTTGCAATGGGTGACAACGCTGAAGCCAAAGAATAAAGCATGGGTCTGAATCGTGGATCTCAATAACCATGACTATCAGTGCAATTTTAAAGTTGTGTCCATCCTGGACATAGAGCCTGAGCTGGAGACCCAACTAGAAGTACCAGAAAATATTTTTTCAACTCTTGTTGCAAACTAACTTAACATGAGGTCCCCAAGCTGGAAGCAGGACACTGGTTACAGGGACTTTTCCAACCTACTTGCAAAAGTAAGAAATTCTTTTGTCCACTACGAGCCTTTAAAAATTGAATTGATATAGCAAATAGATGATACAAATGCACACTTAAATGCAGACCATCTATGCTTGGGGAACTACAAAGCCCAGAGGTCAGAAATATAAGCCACGGAAAACCATTTTAAGAGACTTTAGGATTTCAGTGAGAGGTACAGAAATACATACATGTGGGCAGGTCAGAGAAGCCACATCTATCACCAGGGCTGTAGAAAAACATCATTAGCTCTAGGACAGGAATGACCCGATTAAATATCAGGGAGCTGCAACAAGACTGATGGGAGAGAGTTCTCCCATAGCCTTGCAGGTAACCCCGAGCAACCCAAGGTGGAGGTGAGTCCCACAAGATGATATTGTGTCCTATATTGTCCTTTTCCTTCCACCTCTTGCAAGCTCTCCTTCAATTCAGCGAAGCGCTCACAGAAATGGAGCTGGAATTTGCCACTGCCCTCATTGGAGCTGGCCCTGCGCTGCAGTTCCTGCTGGGAAGGTCACCAAGGGCCCGTTATTCGGAGGTATCTCGTAATTAAGCCACGTTTCTATTTCAAATGTCTGACGGAGTTCTCTTCCATATTAGGAAGCACAGCTCCCCCCAAAATAGCTATGGTTATCCTCAGCAACAAATGGGTTTTGTGCAAAACTTTTGGGACTACTAAACTTTTTGGGGGCTAAACTTAAAAACACAAACTCTGAAAATCTACAGCATTTTGATTAAGATCCACTGAAATATCATTTTGATCACTTATTTCTTTAATGTAATTATCTCACATTTCAAAATGAGAATTTATTTCATGTGGGAGAAAAGGAGATTTTCTGGATAGGTGCCTTTTTTGTTTTGTTTTTTTTTTTGTTTGTTTGTTTTTTTTTGTTTGTTTTTTTTTTTAAAAAAAAATCCCTCAGTTTAACATTGTTTCAAAGAAACATTGTTTTTCTAACTTTTTTGGAATAATCCCTAATCCCAAGTAGTTTCAAACCAGCAACTGAACACTAGTGGTAGATCAAAGAGACAACAGACAGACTGAATGTGGGAGAAACCATTCCCACATTATCCCACACCCAGAAACACTGACCCGGCAACCCGCGCTGTACCTGCCATGTTCGACACCCGGAAAGCTTCCTGGGTCTTTGGCGTCTTTGATCGATTCTGGCTCCTTTGCTTCCCTCCCGCGGAGCGGATACTGCGGAGATGGACCTCGGTAGCTTTGAAGAAGGCTACCGTGAAGGGCTGCTTGTTCTGTGGGCCGTGCCTTCCAATAAGACCCGCCAGTTTGGGATTGATGCTTTGCCCTTAATAACAGAATGGACTAATAAGAGGCCCTGCAGTGACTTTTCATTTTTAGCAGACACACTAAGGGTAACGAGGAGGAGAGCTGCTGGCTGGCTGGTAAGGGTGATTCCTAGGCATGGCTGTACACATTGATCCATCAAGGGCCTGGACTTAATTGGCAAAGCTGCTTCTGACAAGAGCAGCTCAGCACAGCTAACTTCATTTTATATCTGCATGTAAAAGTTACATAAAATAGTCCTACATATAACTATTTTACCCTAAATCCGCTTAGCATTAACTTTTCCTGCATTCTTTAGAGGGGTTTCTTTAAGTTCACCAACCTATAATTTGAAGTGATCCTATAAAAGGAACCATAAAACTCAGCCCATAGGAACACTAAATTCCCACTGCAAGGTTATTAACTTAAAATAAAAATGCCTTGTATGAAATGTTGACAGAGTTCCAGATATGCTGTAGCTGAGAGAAACAAATAGTTCAGACATTTAGAGACATTTTGCTTATTGCCGTATCTCAGCGCTACTGTACCTGATAACCTTGTTCTAAAACTATTGATTATTGTTCATGCTTCCTTCATCTGGGGCTTTTAAAATAATTTTATTTTTGGTAAAAGATGATAAGGTGGGTTCTCTGTAGAATGAAATTATTTACAAAAGACGCAATGAGCGGGTGGCAGTAGGAAATTTCACATTTCTCCCTGTTGCCTCTGAAGGGTGTCTGGGTGCTGTTGTGAAATGGGGGGTGATCTCCAGAATTATTCTGTTCCAAGTGACGGAGTACTGCTGCTAAGTCAAAGTTATGTTAACAGCTTTTGTGATCCTTTTGCTAAGGACGGAGCTGAGCCTTGTAAGCTACAAATCAAACGTGCCAAAGGTGACGCTATCTTAGAGAAGCCCTGAAAGGCAGCCTGAGCAGGGAGAGCAGGCGAGGGGCTCTAGTCCACTGACAAAAATTTCCTTATCTTACTAGTTTCTAACTACTGTGTGAAAAGCAGCTGGTAACCTGAAGTATTTCTAGGTAATATTCTATAACTGTTATTTTTAAGATGAGTAAAGTAAATGCCAAGGCTCATAAATTATTGTCTTTATGAAATTGTTTCTATCTTTGCTCTTGCACATAGCCAAAAAATTGGTAAATGTGACAGACTCGGACAAGGGGGCTGTGGTCAAAGCTCAAGGCCAGGAAATGGACCGGCCTCAGCTGGAGCCCATTCTCTATTTTTCTAAAAGTGTGCAGCCCAGCGAGCAAGTCCCAAGCTGCAATACACGGGATTTGTGGAGAGGACGGGCTCGAGAGGTGTTTTAATGGGAGTGTGGCAGCAGGACGGCTGCCCGGCGTGGCCAGGTCCCACAGCATGCCTTGTGTGGAAGAGCAGGACCAGGCCTTGCAAACTCGATAAAACAAAACTAATCTCAGACATGGCACCAGGAATGCTGGGGCAAAAATAGCAAATGCAGAAACTCACTTTCGTAAATTTACATGTGGACACACATCAACAACTTCCTCGCCTTCTGCTTAAACTCCTTTCTGGAAACTAGTCCAAACAGTTTTCATCTTAAACATTTGAGGCTGAGCCCACAAACTGCTTAAGCAAGTAGCTAATGCTAAATATATAAGTAGTTCCACTTGTGCTCAGGCTTTGCCAGACCGAAGCCTTATTTCCTTTAAACAAGCTCAGCTGTGAGAGTTAGAGCTCACTGCATGCTTCTCCTAGGGCTTCTCCTGCCCTTTCAAAGCAGCCTTTCTGCTTCCCAAAGCTGTTTAAACTAGCAAGTACATCTATGGCTGTGGTTTGTCCAGTGTGAATTATTTCACCTGTACCACGTCTCTAGAGAGTAGGTCAGCAGGATGCAGGGAGGGGACCCAGCTCCACACTGGCACGTTCAATGGATTTGCATTAGCGCAGCCATAAGGAGCATTTGACCAATGATTTCCTCATGTAACACCAACACGTCATGTTCAAGACCAGTATGGTGGCAAAGTTTCCTTAGGGAAAAAAGGCATGTAGTGCTCTGTATGTGAAGCAGCATATTGCTTTTTAACAAAGATGGGAAAAATCCACTTTCTAACTTTCCTATACATCCAGAAGCAAGGTTAAACACAAGGACACATATGCAGCCCCCGTTAGACAATGATAAACTCCTCCCAAAAGAATTAAAGATGTGCTCTTGAACCAGAGGGCATGGCTTTATCTGCTCTTACATAGCTGCTTTTTTAATACTGTCAAAAATGAGATCTTAAGTAATAAACTAAGTAAACCTAAGTGTGCAGCGGCTGTTCCCATGTGCTGCTGCCAAGCAAGGCGTCTCGGTGCTGGGCTGAGAGCTCGCTGAAGGCTACTGAGTCACTCGAACATTTCTTTTGCTTGCTGCTTGAGCTGATCCCCGTTTTCTAAGAGTAAACAAATACCCTTTGATTCCACCCTAGTTATACACTTTGATAAGACTTATTTGGCAAGACTATAAAGAAATAGAAGGATCATTTAAATTAGTTTCTTTTGTATAATTTCATCTGGACAGTGCTCATGATGTCAGAATTTTTTTTACATAGACTGTATTGGCTTCACGGTTTGAGATCTCTATATGTAATGACAGATATAAAGAAAATATTTTTTTGTTTGTTTTCTAATTCACTTAAAGCTTTGGGGGTTGCCCAAGCATATAGTGTTGCATCAAAATCCTTTTGTGTTTGCAGCATATGATTCTCATATGAAGTCCAGGTATAAAAGCAGCTTTCTTGTTAGTGCACACAGTTGGTCTAAATCCAAAATGAAACTTGGGGAGCAAGGAAGGACATGTCCTTGCCATTCAAAATAGAAAAATTCAAGTGTATGGTGGAGAACTGTGAGTGCAACGGTGTGCTGCCAGGGGACTGGGTTACAGAAAACAAGTGGAAAATCATGTCCTGTATCTCTGTATTTACTTTTTAAACACTGAAGTTGGCTTTTCTAACTTTAATGACAGGCTGATTAAAGTATTTTGTTAATCTATTTTGAGAAAGCAGCAAGTTACTTTTTATGTTATTTCAATCCTTTACAAACTCAGATAGATTTTTCAGGAGTGTAAAAAGAAACCAGATTACTAATTTTCATTGAGTAGAATAACAGACTGGGAATTTTTGTCTTTGAAAGCTCTATCTGTGATAGCTCTGGCACTATGCTTTTAAGGGTCCACTCCTGATTGCTCCAGCAGAGCAGTTACTGTAAGTGTGTGCAAAGTTGTGGCATTTCCTTGGATGGAGGATCCTGAAAAGTCTCCACTGAAATCTGTAACGTATTCATAAATCAGCTGCCTTCCTCCTTAATGCTGAAAAATGGGATTGACTTTTGCTGTAAAATTAGTAGGTGAGGATAGAGGAGGACAGAGTTATCAGAAGGCTTTATCGGTATAAGAGTGTCATACTGTAGTATCTGTAGTGTTTGGAGATATTAAGCCTATTTCTAGCTATCGCTTTTCTGTGGACTCTGGGCTCAGTCTTGATGGTTTTCCTATACGTGAACCAGAATTGAACAAATGTGCCATGATCATGGACACAACTTCTGTACTTCCAAGTATTTCCTTTAGGAGGCAAACTGGAAACTAAAAACAAGGACAAGTGTTTGAAAACGGGTTAAGCTTGTCTTGGCTGTTAATTTGCCTTACTGTTTTAGCTTTAAGAGTTAAGATTAAGTTGTAAACCAGGTGGAATTTGAATCTTTATGCAAAGGTGGCAAAAGGTATCTGTCATTGGGCTGGGGACTAGTAATTTCCATGGTGAAGCTCCTGCTTTGTATCTGTGTTTGGGTTTCTGCATTCACTGATCACTTAGAAAGGGCAGGTTAAAACAAACCCTGTGTGCTTCTGTGTGCGCAGGTCTCACACAACTAAAATCACCCTTTCATGTAAATGATTCTCCGCAGGTTGCCTGTTTCAAAACTGCTTTGCACAGTCTTTATGCAAAATGCTACTTACTGGAAATGTTCAGAGTGTTGCATAAAAACCAATAGCAAGTGGTATCACAGATACTCTGAATGTAGTTATCTAAGGACATACTTTCATTCTCCAGATATGTATTTATAATAGTTTTGAGATGCGTTTTGCTTAATCTCTCCTGTGGGGCAGCCAGGCAGTTTCGGGTGGTCCCAAGTCCTGGGAACACCCCAGAAGATCCAGGATACTTTGGTTTCCTTGCACAAGTCTCCAAGTGACCATCAGGAAAATTAACTTTAAGACAAAGCAGCACAATTTTTTAGTTAAGACTTGGTTAGGAAAATTCTCCACCTGATTCTAAACGCATCCTTTCTGGAGATGTTTCAGAGCCAGGTCTTCCCACCCATTCCCAAACCTCAGAAGTTTGCACTATCAGCACACTGCAGACCTCGGAGTCATTGAATCGTTTTGGTTGGAAAGGACCTTTAAGATTATCAAGTCCAACCGTTAACCTACTCCAGACCAGGCATGACTTTACTAGTCATTTCTACTGCCACAGAGGAAGTTAAAATGGTTCCTAGCCGTTTTCTGAATTTGAAAGGACTCTTGTGCCAATTAATACCAGCCTTCTACATCACTCAGTTGTGTCTCTTTGCACATAGCACAGTTTCATCCTCTCTCCTCAACCTGACTGCACTACCCGTAAATCAGCCAGCAGCATATACATACCTTGATGGGGATGTGCACACAGCTAATACTGAAATGACTGCAGACAGGCTACCAGTCTGTCAAAGCATTTGAGTACATCCTTAACCTGAAATATGTCTGTGGATTATTTTTTTATTATTATTATTTGCATCTTAGGCAAATTCAGGAAAAACATGCTTAAGGAATCCTATTCAAAGCAAAGAGTACTGAATGGTTAAGGCTTCCCCTGGCTGGGAATCGTATATCTGAAACGGAGACTCACTGATTGATGTCGGTGTCTGACACTCACCATCAATGCCTTCCACGGATAGCTGCAGGCCAAGGTTGTGTTGGGGATTCACCACCCAGTGATTACTGGTTGCAGTAATGTCAAACACCAGCCACCCTTCTTCTGCAGCCCAGATTGTTCGAGAGTCGAGCAGGAACAAATCTGAATCCCTGAAAAAAAGCAGCGTAATCCCCGGTTACCTGCGCTTTCCACTGGAGTGTCTATAGGCATTCACATACATGCTTTAAGCAACACGCTTCGTCTGCAATAGGCAGGTCATGGGCTGGCATGCTTTCCCCTCTGATCACCTTCAGATGAAGTGCTTTTCTTCTCTTTAAAAAAGGGAGGATGGGTTGAAGCAGAGTTGAGGTGGTTTTGGGTTACTTTGCTGTCACTGTTAACCTTAGAGCTGCTGATGCAACTTCAGAAAAAAAAACACTTGCCAGGCACAGATTTGCAAAATTATTGTTTGCATATGCAAACTTGGTAATTGGGCAGACAATGCTGCTCATTATCCTTTCCACTCATGATTTCCTGACTTTTATGCATAATTGTAGCACTGGTGCAAGCCAGCTGGAACCCTGGTGTGCATATATTAACATATGTAATGGTTTTTCAAATTTGTTAGTCTGAGGTTACAGATAATTGATTGAGGCAATAACCCTCTGCACAGTCACAGGTCTGCATTACTTTGGGTGGCAGTTTTCTTTCAATTCGTTGCTTAATTTTTTTAAAGGCCACTGCTGAGTTATTCTAGTTAAAGAACTAATACCGGAAAATGAGAAAGATCTGAAATAGAGAGGATTTTGTGTATTTGAAAAGGGTGAAATCATTCTGGATTTACAAAACATTTCCTGAAAAATTTCTGCAAAATGAAAATTTGAGAAAACACAGGTTCTGTAAAGGAAGGAATCTTCTCTTGTCAGAAATTAGGAAAGAGAGAAAACTTGGATGGAAATAGTGAAAAAAATTGGGTAGTGGTGCAGTTCCTTTATAAAAAACGACTTTACAAGAAGAACAAAGAAAGACGGTGGAAGTGTCTAGACAAGTCCCATAAGAGCTGCTTTTGTACTTACAGTGCACAAACATGATAACTTGTTCAAGTGTAATTATATCCTTTTGAATGAAGAAATATCCTTGGAAAACCCTTTGATCATGTCCTCAAAGCTTCAAGGCTGCCTTATTAATTTTGTCACTATTCATTTGTCAGTGCAAATATATATATTTAACTTAGTTTACACAGTGCCTCCTGTTTGCATGAAATATCAAGTGATCAAAAATGAATCTGAGAAGTGCTGTCAGCATGGAGGCCTTTGTCTCGTGGCTTTTAGTGATTCTTTTCCCTGTGAGGTACCAAGAAATTAGAGGCTTTTGTCCCACACAGCTGACTCGAAACAGAAATGGAGTTTTATTGCAACGTTTTTACTATCTAGCTTTCCTTTCAACCTTTGTGGGCCAGGGCATGTAACAGATGATGGCTTTCCTCCGTGCACTAATGGATGTCACCGCCTCTGGCTCTGTGCTGGCTGACATGAAGTTAAACTGCTGAAATTAGTTCCCGCAGAGCGTGTGAGCGCATTGCCCAGCGTGCGTAAGAAGAGGATTCTGTCGTCTTCTCACCAACACACGACGCTGTTAACCTTTGGATACGACACGGCTGAATACCTGGATAGAGCCAATGCTGCTGAGGGTGCAATTAGTGCTGCATGTGGGAGGGAAAGCAGTGGCTTTCTGTGTCAGCTCAATTCAGAAAGAGGAGGCAAGGTCTGATGCTTGCAAGAGATGTTTTGCAGGCATGGGACTGTAACAATTGCAACTCCTCCCTTTGCCCAGCACGGCCCGGCCATGGAGGAAGGCACAAGAGAGGGAGTTTTGCTTTCTTTTAGACAAAGTTCTGGTTTGTGGAAGAAGCCCTACATCAGAATTGAACTTGCTGCAACACTTTCTTGCTAACATGTAAGGGATCCTATGGGGAGTATTTTGGCGGATGTTTGGGCAGCCAAAGCGGGTGGCTCGGGAAGCGGCCAGGATGCAGAGATGGAGAGCCTCAACCCAGGTGTTGGGAGCTGCTCGCTGAAGCTCAGTCAGCTTTGCTGGGTGCACCTAGGACAGCTGAAGATAAAAAGCATGGGTATAAACCTCTCCCTCCACATACACATTAGCTACAGGAATGTGAGATGCTTGAACTCTAACCGTGGGACAAATTTCCCGGGGTTTCATCCCCACCCAGAAGCAATGGCCCTGTTCCCACTGTGCATGACGCAGCCGCGCAGACACCTCCTGCCCTTCCCTGTTTACAACACGCTGAACAAAACGCTTCCCAGAGGAGCTGGGGATGAGGGAGTAGTACGGATTGGCCCGTTCCAGTGGCTGAGTCCAATTTTCCAGAAGTAAAGGGTTTTTATATTCACATACTGCATCATTTAAGCATGGCCCCTGACTGGAACTCATGATTCACACAAGGTTTAGTTAATAGGGACTTGGCTTGCTTGGTTTTTCTCCCTTGTACTTTGCAGGTTGAAGATAATAGCAATAATGATAACTCTTTTTGGTTTTAGCCACTGCTCAACTGCAGTATTACTCAGAAAAACCAGCCTTTAAGCTTCCCATGCTGACATGATGCAATCAGGGTAACCAGACAACATGAGGCATCAAGTACCAGAGTGAGTCAGTCTGGGAAATTGTATAATGCGTTTGTTTTCCTGTAGTTACAGCAATGTGCAAACAATAGGCCTGGAGGGGAAGCCTGAAGTGAGAGAGATCAAAGGGACCCACTAAAGGGAAATGTCCTGCCCACACACACTTGGAACATTTGGACCCGAAAAGGCCCCATGTCAGATGCTCTCTGGGAGAAGTTCAGGCACTCCTGGATTAGTACTTTCCACTCTGGCCCACCAGCAGCAGCCAGGGATGGGATGCACAACCTGACCAGTGTTGTAAGCAGAGGCTCCTGAGCTTGGGGCGCCTGTTCTGATGAAAAGAAACCTTTTATTCTTTTAAAAGGAACAACCTCCCTTTAAGTGAAATGTCCTGCTCTCCAAAGACTTATGGCAAACAGCGTTAAATCACTAGCTGATAGACAGCAAGCCCTTTAGACATCATTGTTGGACAAGACATAAAAACACGGAACAGAAATGTTATTCTGCTTAGACTTAAACAAAATTTGCTCTGAGGGCTCCCATCTAATGACTTGTCATATGAGACAGTGCTAGTTAAGTCTAATGTGGCTGGTTTGGGTTTTAGGTTTGAGACAAAGATCTAAGCACAAAGGGAAGAGGTTTCTAGCACACATCTCACCTGTTGGTACCTTACCTACCAACTCGACACATATTTAGAGCATTCTTGGAGCAATGTGAATAATGGCTCTGCAACCAGGAGACAGAAAAGCACTTTAGTTCCTTGGCCCTGCATTCAGTCCCTTCATTTGAGAACTTCAGATCACGTGAGAAATGGTACTGAACCTCCTACCAGACCAAGAGATAGGAAGAGGCACATGATCCTCATTTTACAGAAAATTAAGCTGGGACATGGAAATGTTAATGTCTAGATTAGAGTTACATAAATGATGAAGTCTGGATCCAGACCACAAGTATGTTTTGTTGAGACCGCATCAAAAGGGCTCAGCGTTCAACGTACTTACATCAGCAGGAGTGTCAAAGCTTTTAGCAATGATAAAACTCAGGGCTTTCAGCTCAGTTTTCGCAAGCATCAGGCTGTCGATGGAGCCTAGGATGAAGACAGGAGGTTGGCACTTGTCTGCTGATTGCTTTGGCAGTGTCTGGTGCTGGATGCCAG
Source organism: Nyctibius grandis (assembly GCF_013368605.1). NCBI lineage: Eukaryota > Metazoa > Chordata > Aves > Nyctibiiformes > Nyctibiidae > Nyctibius > Nyctibius grandis. The sequence goes on along the minus strand of NC_090676.1, from coordinate 6,007,418 downwards.
AAACGAGAGGCACCTCCTCTTAGAAACACTCCCAAAAATTTGTCTACAGGTCATATAACTGCTGTGTGGTCTATGAAATTTCCTCAGTGAACTTGGTGTTTTGTGGAATCGAGGGGGAATAACAAGTATTGCAAAGCGAGGGTGGCTGAGGAGGATGCATGTGAGATAGTGTCTGGAAAGCAGCTGGAGTTTTGGAGGTGGAAGGGCTGAAGCTGTCAAAGGGCTGTGTGTGACCAGGGATGTGGAGGGCAGGTGGCATGAGTGGGTAAGAAAGGGAATCACAGGGGATTAGTGGAAGAGAAAAGGACTGGAAGAAGTGAGGTTTGTGGGGGTGAGTGGAGAAATAAGGGGAGACAAAATACAGAAAAGGCAAGTAAGAGTATGCTGAAAGGAAACAGTGAGGAAGAGAGTTGACACGTTGCAATGTGGTAAATCTAAGAAAAAGGATTAACAACCAAGAACCTTCATGAAAATCGTGTGTTTGGGTTCTTATCCTTTTGCTGGGGCATTTTTTCAGTCTCTAGGATGCACTTTGGTTTGTAGCTATAAAGACTAGAAACGTATCCAAAAATCAGAAATGTAGCATCTCTCCTAATCACCTGCCTTGATGAGTTGGGGCATGAGAAAGAACATAGACTAACAAGAGAGACGCAGTGAAAATATGAGAGTGGGCAATTCTGCAATAGCAAGGGAGAACAGGAGATGAAACTCTGCATTTATAAACTAAAATGCTATAAGGTCTATACTGCTCTGCCCTCTTACCAAACAGTACCTGCCTTTGCATCCGTTTTCTTCACTCGCTTTCCACATCCCCCTCATTAGCTCTGTTATTTCAAGCTGCTGGTTGACAAGTGGTAATAAACACTAATGAGCAATTCCAAATGGGATAAAAATAAATGGGAAGAAGGACAGGTAGCGGAAGAGAAGGTGACTCTTGGCAACGTTCATTACCTTGCAAGGCAAGCTGATTTGTGTGCTGTGCTAGCGCTCTGGGCTGCGGGCAGACTTGGAGCCCCAGCTCACCCGGCCGTGTCCTGGCAGCAGCCAGCCCAGGGTCACTGCCAGCAGGTGCTCCCGTCCCCTGCCTGCGTTCAGGTGATCTGCTAGCCCAAAGGGCACACCGAGGCTGCCGGCTGCTGCACTGCTCCAACTCTACCTGCTGGTCTGAGGAATTACAGATCTAACAGTGCTTTAAACAATAACCATACCGTGACCCCTTACAACAGACTTCGAATGCTTTACAAATATGGGTCAACCCTCCTGCTTCCATTTTAAAGTGGGGAACACTTGAGGCACGGATATGTTTAATGTCTTATTGACTCGGCATGTGAACTACAGCCACTATGCCAGAAGCATAATCCCATCCTCTTGACTGGGATTCTAACCCTAGAGGGGCTGTTTGGGTCACAGGCATGGTGCAAGATAGCAAGTTTCCTAACAGGCAGCCCAAGGACAGATCTGGCATGGGGGGATTAGGGCAATTCACATCCAGGTTTGAGCAGATGGAGGGAGGAGAAGGCAGAAAGGACAACCTGGGAGGGTGAGAGGGGATCTGGGGTTAGAAGACATCTGTTTGGGTTAAAAAACTGCTGTATCCAGATTCCAGTTTTCTTGGTGTCATTGCTTAAAGTCAGCTGCAGCTGTCCGAAGACAAGCTTAGGAAAATATTTTTCAGACTTTCCTACTCTGAGAGGGCCCCAGGATCTCCCTGGGCCTCTCCCTGGCACGTTTGCAACACCCTCTGTACACAGACCTGCTGCAGCCCTCCTCCCACACCTTCCCTTCCCTGCACGCCCGGGATCCCCGGCTTATTCTTCCCTCTCCCTCCCCGCAGATAAAAACCCTCCCCGTGTTCCCGGGCAGCAGCCGCCAGCCCGGCACAGCCTGGGGTCTCCTCTGGGTGAAGGGATGGCCACAACAGGGAGTACAGTTTGCTGGAGGTGGCTTCCAAGGACTGGTCTGAAAACTGACTGTGCTGGTAGTGAAACTGATCTCTGTAAATTTTGTTGAATCTTAGGAGATACTAAATTCACTTTAAAATTTCAGCAGATTCCTAATTCTGTTTTGTGTGTCTCTAGTAGTCGTGTTCCCTTTCCTGTGTGGTGTTTGAGAAGGGCAAGATCTAGGTTTCAAAGGCTGATTAAAAGTGGCAACTGGAGTTTGTTACAGAGAGATGCAACATGTTCCCTAAATGTAAAAGCAGTGCTGAGAGAAATGAGGTTATACACATCTCTCTGACACTTTATATACAGCTGTTTCTGTTCAGCATTGAATTGCTGTTCATTAGTGCATCACTTAGCTGAGCAAGAGCCCACTGGGGTATGCAGAATGCCTCCCGCAGCTACCCAAGTGCCTGTGAAGAGTTGTGCCTTGCTAAGCGAGCTCAGCATTTGTCAGAGGTTTTGCAGGCTGCAGCGGCTTTTAGGAATGGTCTGAAAGACGTAACTAGATGCAGCTCTGTTCTTGGAGAGCTACAGGGTTTCCACGCTAAAGTGCCCTTGCTACTGTGCCCAAGAGCATATCGGGATGAGAACAGTTATCAACTGATTTGCAGATAAGTCACAAAAAAAAAATTAAAGCTATTGTCAGTGCCTTTCTAGATGCTGTAGTACTTGCAGATACTGTCATGGTGCTTGGGCACAATGTTAAAACAAACTATACCCTTCTTTGCTGTGCCATCCCTAAAATAATCATACTGGTACTTAAAAAAGCTCCAGAAGAAAGGCACATCTGCTTCGTGGGTTGGGTGGGCCTAAGCCTTTCTTAGTTACTAGAATTACATGTGTCAACCCACAACATGGAAACAGACTCCAATGAACGAGAGAGAAAAGGGTCTGGAGAGGGGCTCAGGTTTGGTCTGGGTGCAGAAGTGGTGCAGTTTGAAGTACAAACTAAAGCGTTCCAGCTGCAAATCAAACCCAGGAATGCATCGTGCAAGATCTTATTTTTCTGTAGGGCTGGTAACATGAGCGTTCAAATCATTCACTGCCTTTGAAGCCTGTGAAATCCATAATGGCCGCAAAGTGAACATGTAGCAACTACATTTCAATTACCAAAGGCTGGTCAAGTACCTGGCTTTATTCTCTCCAGTAACAAAACTCCCATCGACTTCAAAGGGGTTGGGATTTACTCCACAGTGCAAGTGCTGGGTCCAGTGAAATCGGAGATGTAACTCTGGGACAAGGTATTTTAGCTTCTGAAGGTGCAGACAGATGGGCAGGATTGAGCTCTGGTGTTGAGGGGAACTATACAGTCTGCATTTTTTCTGCAGCTTCAGGTTAATAAATTGAGGATGATGCCCTGACTGATAGTCTGCCCCAGAACTGCTGGGGTCCTTTTTGAAAATACACAAGTTCGTATCAATTCCAATAGGAGTTAGGTATCCAGCCTGCTTAGCGGCTGTTAGAAACCCCACTACGCCATTGTGTGTCTCTTCAGCACTTCAGCCCCTTTGAAATTCTTTCTTTGGCCATCGCTTACAACAGCAGAGTCTGAGGGCAATGGATATTTCTTTTGCAAAGTAGTTCACGAATTATTTCATGATTCTAGTGTAAAAGCATCAGAGTTCATTTTTCTCAGGCTCATATCCATAAGCTTTATTTTGACATGGTTCCTGCTTTTAGGTGCCTGAGATAAATGACCTTCAACACCTCGTAGCAAGCGTTGTGCCCTGTGATGTGCGCTCCCTAGCATTGGAACCTGCTTCACTGTCCCACAGCACCCAGGAGCTTCAGCAGCACCTGGCTCCCTGATGGCAACCTTTAGTTCCCACTAGCAGGGTTTGTGACCACAAACAGGGACTTGATGTCCTGCTGCTCAGCACCCTTCTCACACCAGTTGCTGGCTTTATAAAACTCTTTCCCAGGCTTTTGGGCGAGTGAACATGAAGACCAAACAGGAGTTGGACATGAGTCACTGGACTTTGAGTTATGCACACGAAAGCTTTGAGACATGTTATATTAGTCAAAACATCAACTGTTTTCACAGTGTTTATGATATTGGGAACATTTTTGTTCATGAATGTACTTGTTTGCTTAAAGTGAGTAACTGATGCTTTGTGCCTAAAGAATGCTGTACATGCCTTTTTATAAAGGAGATGTTGCCAGTTTGAAAAGCTTGCCTTGCAATATCTTCAGTTTGTCAGAGATATAATTTCTATTAGTCAAAGTCCCGAGTGGCATCCTGTCTGCTACAAAGGATGGGGCCGGGCTCTCACTTTTACTGCCACAGTTGTTAGGCATCTATCTGCCCATGACCGAGCAGGCGGATGGAGGAGAGCTTCCACCCTGTGTTCGAATGATGGTACTATTGAGGGGCAGGGTTCCAGACACAGTCTGCTGTGGTTGCAGCTGTTTGTCTGGGAAGACCTATGCCTGTTATTTTTCACCGACAATAAATTGCAGACAAGAGATGTTGCTGGTTAGATACCTGCCAACCTGTCTGAACTCGTAAAGCAAGTCATTAATTGCTGAGCTGCTAGTACTTATGGTTTATTTGAACTGAGGGCACATCATCACGCCCTCCAAACTGGAGGCTCATCTGAGGTTTAACTGAAAATCAAGCCTTCAGCATATCCAATAGTTTCTTCACCCTCAAAGGAAAAAATCTCCAGTCAGTCTCAGCTCAGGCTTTCCAGCTGCATCCCATGCTGGTTTTGTGGCCCTAGAAGCTCTCCTGATCTCTGCTGTGTGCCACTGTGTTATGCAGGAGAGGCGATGCTGTCACTGCCTCTGGGGAGCCTGGCACTGAGCTCCTGTGCCCTTAAACAGGAGAATACCTGGTGTTTCAGATCCCAAAAGGCAATTCCAGCAATGTCCTGGGAGATCCCACTGCTGTTGTATCATCGTAAGAGCACAGGGAGAGGGAAAGCCATTTGGTTCTTTGGTGGCCATTGCACCTGCCATGCTCTAGGGAGAAGAATCTAGAAAGCGAAACACCAGCAAAGGTTTTCTTCCCTGCGTGGGGGGGAGGGTTTGGCTTTGTTTTGCTCTTGTTGCTAACAACGTCAGATGGGTCTGACTTTCCAGCCTGCTCAGGATGAGACAAACAGCCAAGGAAGCATCAAAGTGAATGGGTGGTTTTTGATCAACATTGGAGAGAGTTTGTTTTCTTTCTCCACTTGCCCAATGACACACCGACTTGGATGACTGGTCTGTGACAGAGGCGGTTGGAAAATGTCAGTGGAAAAATGCAGAAAAAGAGCAAATATTTTTACAAATGTTAGGGACAATATTTTTACCTTTGGTCAATCCAAACCAACAAGAATATTTTTCAGGACAAACTGTTCAAAACTCACCGTTGCCTGTGCCAAAATGTATGCAAAGGGTGAACAAGCAGGAACACTCATTAAAAGAAGTGTTCCTGTGGTGAATATGACGCAGTAAAACTGCATCTAATCTTGTAGCTGGAACATCTGTATAATTAGCAAGATTCATCACCTCTTCCAGCCAGTGGTTCATGTATATGCCTGCCCTTTGCATACATTTTTTTCCTTTAGGAATAAGAATTTGTGAAGGAGACGGTTTGCAGAAACACCTGATGCTCCAAGCAGTTGTATACCCATAACTATGCCCAGCAGGCACCTTGTAGCCCTCTCTAAACATAGTTTTAACAAACCTGTGGATGAATCATCTTAAAATTAAGGTAATACATGTCATCCTAACTCTGTTGGTAAGTTTTCTGGTGGGCACCTACCTCACTAATCAGGATCTGAAGGAGAACTTGCCTGGCATGTGATGATGAAGGATATTTACTCCAAGAACAGGTTTCTGACAATTCCCTAATGCCCTGGCATGCTGGTGAGGGCCTCTCCATCTGCCAACACAGATCTTGTTTCTGCTTTTCCCAAGAGTGAAAAGTCATCCCTGCAGGCTTGTACCTATATAAGCTACTCAAGAACTACAGTAAAGGCAGGCTTCTATCTCTAGAAGGGCCTAAGATGGAACAAACTGAAATGCTTGTAGTAAACAGGACATCTAATGGGTCCTACGCACGTTGCGTAGGCTTGTTGCCTTCTCCTTTAAGAAAGCCTGGTTGAAATGTATAGTTTGAGTTATCATTGTTTGATAAAAACAGATTAATATTAGCATAGTCGCCAAACTCTGCAAATAGTTGTGTCATTAGAAATGCCAAGAGAACCATGAGTTTTGACCCATAAAATTGGAATTCAGATGTGGAAGAAAACACACCAATAGTTAAAATAGCTTTACCATACAGCAAAGCCAGTAGAAATTCTCGCCATTTAAAAACGTTAATAAGGTTTCCTGTCATATCTTAATGGATAAAAAAAAAAAAACACAAAACTTTTTTTCTACCTTTTTATAGCTCTTATAAAAATATAAATCCCCCCTTTTAAATCCCTAGTGTTGCTCTTTTCATAAACATAAATTAGGGCTGTAGTATTACTACCTCATATTTAGTAGTCCTAGAGAATAACTTCTGACTAGCATGTGACTGTAAATACTTTTCATGTAAATAAATGCAATCTCACTTTTGGTAGGGTTTGTACGTAAAAGAAATCTGTGCAAATGAAACTAAGTGCCTTTGATAAATGGTTTGGGATTGCTGATTAATTGGAACTAAAAACAGATGAGAAAATTGAACATATGTTCTTATTTAAGTTCCCTGGAGGATTTGTCAGGGAGCTTGGCGTATATTAATAATTGCTTGGAATGGATTTAATAGCTCATCTTGTAGTTTTGCACACGCAAAACAATCAGTCAATATAAAAAGCATGGTGTCATCTGTCTTTGTTAATTAGGGATCTTGAATGCCTTCGGTAATAAAAGGCTAGTAATTAAGCTACAATTAGAAAGGAAGCATTCGGATGTGGGTTTGCTGCCTCAGGATCCATGAGCGGCAGGAGGAAGAGGGTAGGTCTTCCGGAAATCTTGAAATACTCTGAGTTTATGATCTTTTCCTGCACTAGCACACAGCCAGGCGTGTTTGCTCCTCAGCCACTGGCTGCTCGCTGAGACAAGAGCGACAGCACTGGGGATGCTCCTTGGGGCAGGGGAAGGCTCACAGGGCACCTTCTCCCCATGCCCTCGGTGGCTGGCCAGACGTGGCAGCTACATGCCCACTGCGTTGGTATTGTCTGAGATCTCGCTGTACAACCCTGAGGCCAAAGCCTAGCTCTTCAGACACGTTTGATAGCACCAGCATTTCTAAAAATATTGGACATAACTTTTTGAAGGAACATACTGTGCTTGTGCTTTCATCGGGATTTGCCTGTGGGTCACTCACCTTCCCGGGTGCTCCTGGAGTACCTGGTAGACACTAATCCGGAACGTTTCATTATCGAAGCGTTCGCGGATGTAATCCTTATATATCCTGAACTCGGCAGCCGTCACTGCTTCCCCCTCTGGGATTCTGGAGAGATCGAACCTGAACTCTCGGTAGTGGCAGCGCTGATGGTGAAACTCTCTGTCATGCTCCACTGAAACAGAAAAACAGCCCATTAGCCACCTGCTTTGTTCCCTTTCCCCTCGCTATCAAACAAGCTTGAGAGTTGCCACAACAGAAAAGGGCAAGAATATCTGATTGCAGCATCTCACGCTGTTGTTCGGTTCATTAAAGCCCGTAGGAAATACGTGACTCTATCTGGGCTATTATAAGCATATATGTGTTTATCAGACTCTCTTTGAAACAGTTTTACAGCTGGCTGGTACAGGGTATGGGTGACTGTTGTGTTTTAATGATTTTTGGCAGCTTCATGCTTGACAAGTGACTGGCCGTTTGCCACTGATAACGACCAAGCTGCTGTGGGAAGGAGCTGAAGGAAACAGATGGGGCTTTTCAGGAGTGCTGCTTCTTGGCCTGACTCTGCTTCTGAAAATACACCCGCACACACATACCCACACACAAATATACACAAATTCCAGTCCTTGAGGCTTTTTGTGCCTGTGACCCGCATTCCGTGCCAGCTGAATTCATCACAAACAGCCCCACTCTGAAGGGTCAGACCTTTCATTTTAAAGCATCTTTAGTGATCACGGCTGTGAAGCAAATGTTCAAGGACCTTCTTCCACCACCCAACCCTGACTGTGAAATAACAAGAAGTGCCAGAGTCCTCCCAAGACAGTGTTAGGAGGGAGCGTTATCCTGCCGAGTGACAGGTCTGCCTGTCTTCTGATGGGCAGCTGATGGTCTCGTGTAACACTGCTTGTAGATATTGAAGCTGAGGCTCAGTGATGTGAGGAAACAAAGATTTCAAGACTGTCCTCCAGCAAGGGGGAGGAGAGGTGTCGGTGCCCCAGCCCAGCACACGAAGTGAAGTGCCCTTCTTGGAACAAATTCCAAATTAAATAGACAAGTCGGACAAAGGGCAATGGGGAAACAGGTATAAGGGATGAACCCAGTTGCCAGAGGTCACACCGCATGTCATTTTAAGAGCTGAGGTTTGAACCAGGGACTTCCCATACGTCTCAGTCCCGTCATCTGTCCACTTGACCTCCCTGCAGCTCGACTGCACAATTCAAGTAGTTAGCTCTGAGATTTTCTTGGCAAAGAGCATGTGCCTTTCTACAGGCGTGATTCTGTTCTGGCAGCAGTAAATCCATTGTGTAAATCCATTGACTTAAATGGAATTACTCCTGAAAAAGAGGAGTTTCAAGCCTGAGTCTGGAAAGTGCTATTTAAATTTACAGCGCTGTACGGTGCAATTGTGTATCAGCACTGGGTCAGGGCTGGAGCATGGGGAGCCTCCGGGAACCGGGCTGTGTCCAGGCGCTTACACGGAGCAGGTTCAGCGCTGCTTTGCTGGCCGAGATTCGGCAGCTGGCCACAGGCTCTTCCTCCTCTTGCATGTTACTTCTGCAAGGAGTCCAGGGCTCGCAGTTAGGTGATTGCTGTTCAGGGAAATACTCTTACTAATAGCTGGGATTCATCTTAGAGGAGATTTTTAGGTATGTAACCCCTAAACTTTCCAAGATGAAAGCGGTTAAGTTCAGCAAATGATTTTATAGGTTGGGCAGTCTTAGCGTGCGCTGAATAAACAAAGTTATAGTTGTACCTCTAGCTATAACATCTCACACAGCCTCATGGAGATCACTCAGTCTGTCATACTCTAAAGTGGGGGTATATTGTGAATATGTACCAGCGTTTGTAAAACACTTGGCAGGCTAAAACTGCCCTATAAGTGTTAGTAACACTATTAAATGTGCCTCAATCCTTTTCCTCCAAAGTATTCTCAGCAGAATAAGATAGAAAGAGCATGACTTCAGTCTCAAAGGAATTTGTCTGCGCCTAAATTATAGAGGGGAGGAAAAAATATTTTAATATGGAATAGCTCCTTTAACCACAACTATAGAAGAATGAATATAATGTTGTATGGTTTTCGTTATATTATGGATAACATCACCAGCAGGGTGTATTATAGAGAGGTCTAGCAGTAGGATGTACCAATATGATTTGCTTCCAAAGGTATGGGAAGGCTGAATTTTCAAAGGAAGGTGGGTGCACCTTTTCAGTGTACATATGTGATGACAACTACATCGGCCAACACCGGTCTTTAGCTGCACTTCATATGCAAAGTCTGACAACAAACATAGGAAGATGAAACTTTTTCGGTTGCTGATAGATTTCACAGTGATTCCCACTGCAGAGCCCTAGAAAAAATGTGTCATATTAGTATGAAAAATTAACAGCCAGGGTCATAAAATAAAGAGCCCCGAAGTTTGAACTTTCCCATGCTTTGCAGATGTTTGGATATAGGGTTTTGGGCTGAGCCATCTTTAGTGTTAAAGCAAACATTCCTGTGGCTATAGTCATTAAGATCACGAAAATATGTGGATATGTAACTGAAGAAAGAATCCCAAGAAACCCCTCAACTGAGTGTTTATTGTTTTTCCCCTTTTTCTTTGCACTCTGGACCTATCTGCTGACCCAGAAGTAACAAATCCTTTCAGAACTAATTTATGAGAAACACTGACCCTGAATCAACATCCGTTAGATGACTGCAGTAAATCTTATTACATAATTAAACACCAAAATCTATGTTAAAATAACGTTAAGGGTCTGACTTGAACTCATAAAAGCAAGACTCTTCGTTATGAAGGCTGAAATCCTACCCTTAATTCATGCTGCTGGGCGTTGGTATTTGTGAACATATGGTACAGTATATATGATCGTGCACTTTTTGTAGACCCCAGTAATATCTTAAGCACAACAGCATGAGGTAAGCAGGGGAGCGCTCAAGAAGTCTGAGTTTCCTGGGTTTGATGGGTGTTAGTCAGACCTTTGACAACACTGCAACTGGGTCGTTTCCAATTAATTACCTGAGGAGTTTGAACAGGGAGGGTGTTTAGGAAAAAAAAAAAAGGGAGGGGGGAGAGTGGTATTTTAAGTGTTCACAGTCAAGCGAATTGCTACAGCTCTTTGAATATGACTGCAGTTGCTCCATTAGATCTATAAAATCTGTGATCCCTATTGACACAACATACCATAATGAGAACCCTTGGTCATTCTTGAAGGACTTAATCTCAGCTATTTGTCAGACGTTATGTGTTAAAAGGTCCCTTAAAAGTCATCAAGCAATATGAATATTTGCTGGGGATACTTAATAGCCCTTCTGCCCAAAGAACTTGAACTCATGTTTGTCCCAGGTTCATAGTTCTTATAAATCACTACTACCCAAAGGCTTTTGGTGAATGGTTTTAGCCCAGTCCCTAACTTCAAACATTGGAAATTCCAGCTCAGAAGCTGTCACAGTTCAAACGCCTTGGCAAGGCAGCTGCTGGGAGAGGAAGCCAAAGCTCTGGATGTGTAATCAAAGGTTGTAAAATATGAAAAGGAAGAACATCCTTGAAAAATAATTCTGCTATGAAACACTGTGTGCCTTAGCTGTGGGAAACCAGTGGATTTCCTCTCCTAAAGAAACAATCCAAAGTCCCTCACAGGTGATGCATGTGTAAACGCGCACCTCTCCTCATTTCTGGAAGTGGTAGCGCATTTTGGAGACACAACCACTGTAGACAAATGATGACCTAATTTAACACATGGCTCAAAATCTGCTGGTGCAAAATAACTCTTGGGCATGGTGAGTGTGGCAGTTAATCGTAGCTATGGTAGGTGGGGATCATCAGACACTCCCTTTGGCATAGTTCTTCAGGAAAGGAAAGGTCGAGATGATAGAACTTGAAAGCTGTAGCATGGAAGCAGAACAACAGATTCATGAGAAAATAAGCAAGACACCAAAAAGTGTGCAGGACAACTAAGGTGATCCAAACAAAACAAGCACATATCTTAGGTTAGTGGTTACCAGTAAATTTGCCACGCCTCTGTGGCAAATATGCAAATTAAGCTCAGCATCTTTGAAAGTCTGGCCTTGACTATCTGTCCACAATCTGAATGTGGCAAAGACTGCACTCCTCTATCTGATACAGATCGGGCTCTGATCTCTCTGAAGTCTTTTGTCTCTCCAAACCGACTCTGTTGTGGCATTGTGGTGATGCAAGAGGAGGCAGGATGGCATAGTTGTGCAACAACAGGGGTGGTTAAAAGAAAACAGGATGGATACATGTGCTTAGGTGTGAAGTAGCCAGGTATCAGATGCAAAAATATGGGAAAGCTGGAGATAAAATGTCAACAAATTCCTGGTACTTGTTTTGACGTGCCCTAAAGTGTACTCTTTTCAAATACAAAACTTGAAAACATTAAGATGCAGGGATGAAAAAGTGTAGCTACAGCTAGAACTTGTAGCAATACAGTTGAAACCAGTACCAAAAAGCTAATGTGGGACAGAAAGTCTTGTGATCCTGGTTTAACACCCCACGGTACCCAAACTTCTAAAGCAAATGACACATCAGCATAAAGCTGGGAAACTTGAACTGATCCCATGTTTGGTCATTTTCACAATAAAATATGTTGAGATTAGAAATAAGAGCCCCAACTATTTTCAGCTACTTTGTAAATCACTACTGGTAAATGGAAAGCTGACCTGAGCTAATTCTGTAAACACTGGTGGGTCACTGGTTTTGTAATATGGATTGACGGTAGGCAAGGCATGACACATGACAGCAAAGATGATGTTGAGACATAGCTTGCAGTAGTTATTATTTTTCTCTATGCAACCAAAGAAACCATACCGTTAGTAGCACAATCTCAATCACTAACTCCACGTGTCAAGCAAAGAACCAGTGAATCACAGCAACAATTTTCCAAGACTGACTGTGTCAAAAAATAATTATTACAGAAGTGTTAAAGAGTTAATCCAAACCCCAGGGAAGTCAATAGAAATATTCCCACTAATTGCAATGGATTTCACGGGAGGCCTTACTTTTGCCAATCTACCTACCTAAGTATTTTTACACTCTTGTTTTCTGAAGATGTAAAAAAATCTCTTTTTCACAAGCAAAGTAAACACTGGATGAATAGATTCTGTGCTCAGGCTGCCAAACTGGGAAAGCTTCGGTAATTCCATACCTCCTCCTCCCTGGCACGTTTGGGTGATGCACTTGGAATATATTTTGAATATTTAAACAAGTAAAAACTTAAATTTTCCTGTTAACACTTTCACCTGATAATATGTTAATTGTTTTTATAAGGCACTTTATGAGTAGTTATCTCATTATTGTAGTGCTCACAACAATTAAAGTGCTACTTGTTTTTCATTTACGATGAAAAAAAGCCCCAAAAGGAATGTGCAGTAGGGTGTCTGTAACTTCTTTACTCCCAAAAAAGGCCAGAAGGGATTTGTAAAGGACTTTAATCTCAAATAGATTAAAGGTCCTGAATTCCTGAGACTGAAAGATAAGTCAAAGGAAAATAGATTCCAAAAGACAACACCCCCTCGCCTCAGCCTCTCAGCCAGGCGGGAGACCGACTGCAGAGCCATCAGCAGCTGCCTGCGAAACCCCTCAGAGATTTGGATGCCAAAAACAACCTGCTACACTCTGGCATCAAGGTCTATCAGGTTTTCAGAGTCTACCTGTGCCTGCCTGGCCCCAGGGACTGAAGAAGTCACATAGGTGAGTTTAGTGGGTAGGAAAGTCTTTATCTGCTTTGCCCCTGATAGCTGCAGAAAATCAGCGCTATTTCTTCAGAGATGGCTGAGGGCTGGCTGGCTTGTCCAGTGCATTGGTTTTAGGCTTAGGGCTTTCATGAAAGGGCAAACTACGCTTTGAGTTACACCGTTTCCATCCAGCAGTGCAAAATCTTTCTTGAATTTTCCTAGAAAAAATTAGCTTTAATCCCTTCCATCACCACCCCTAGAGATCCAAGGCAAAACTTCAGGAACTCTCTTGCATCATTTCAGTGTAGAGCACAAGATTCCTAGAAACCAGCTGCCCTGGGACCACCAGCTCAGCCTGGGGTCCCACGAGCATTTTTAGCCTATGTACATTATTGCTTTCAAAGGGAAGGTCCACTCCTATCTACTGCTTCACCCTGCTGTCTCCCTTGGGAAATGGATTCAACTGGAAAATAATTTTCCCTTCCCCAGACGAGTTTTCAGGTGGATCCTGTCCTCACCCAGCCCACCGCAGTGCCCCAAGAGCAGCGGTGGCAGGAGGAGGACCAGGGACCTCCCAGCACGGCGGGAGGGAGGGCAGGGCCACCCCGTGGGCTCTGGGCTCGCGGCGGTTGTGAAACTGCGCTGTAAATTTTCCAGATGCCAAATTTGAGACCTCTTGATGGGATTCTAATTAACAGGCTTTAAATGTTCCCTCTATAAATTGCGCTTCTTTGTCTCTAAATTGGTGGATAAAACCATGTCACTTATGAAATATAGGGCTTTTCTCCTTATGTTAGTGAGGTTCAAGAAGGAGGAAACCAATTAGGGGAAGGATCCAGCGGGCTCCACAGCTGAAAGAGCCTACAGGGCTCAGCGGGATTCCCGACTGAGCAAGAAGTGCAAGGTCAGTCCTTATATTTTTCTGAGGAAAAGGGGGAGTATAATAAAGATTGCAATAATGTTATGCCAGGCCACGGTCTGCTAATGCACATGTTTCCCTCCTCATTGTGCTTGACAGCAAGAGTTACAGGGGCAGTGGCAGTAAATTTATAATGGCAAGAATTTGGGAATGTGAAGTTCTGTGATTGGTTTTCATTTGCTTCATCCTCTCGGCTACAAGATTTACATGCTGACATCAGGCAGCCAAAGCAGCAGTTAAAGAAATATTTGAAGAAACAGTTAAAGAATATAAATTGAGAGTCCTATAAATGGAGTAGAGCAGATGTCCTGGGTTGTGTGATGGGATTTTTTTTTTTTTTTTTTAGTGATAAAAGACAGCATTTGGAGGGTTTTTTTCCAGTGTATAGTTGCAGCTCTCCAGCTCATCTAAAAGCTACTGCAGGGTTTTGGAAAAACCTAAGGAAAAAAAAATCATCCTTGATTTTGGTCTGTGAGATAAGCTTACTAGAAAAATAGCCTGTGGTTTATCTATAACTCATTAATGCATCCCATCGCCAGGGAATGCCGCCATCCTGCCACTTCTCAAAACACAGTCCGTCCTTCAGCCACAGGCCCAAGACCTCCGGGCGTTCGGGGGGGTCTGGGCTCATCTGCTGAAGCCCTGTCCTGATGGTCGCTTCCCCGCCCGCCCTTCTCTGAGCCAAGGCAGTGCTCAGCAGAAGGGAACCTGCAACCAGACGCTTGGTGCTCATGTACCCATTTTACAGCTGGGCAAAGGGAGGTGAAGGTGATAAGCTATTTCTTCCGTGGTAAATCCAGTGTGTGGCAGGGCAAAGTCCTGCCTCGTCCACTGGTGGAAAGCAGGACTAATGCATTAATTTCAGATGAGATGAAAACCAGGCTCCATAAATCCTGACCCCACCCCCAGAGGTTAGAAACAAGGGGGTTCGAAATTCTTTAGTGCTCACTTTGCAAAGCGATCCGGGGTAAGCATTTTCACTCTGAGATGGGGGAAAAAAACCCCTCTGGAGTTAATATTCTTCCTTTAGCCATCACTTCATTTTTTCAGCTTTCAGCATGAAGGTGGTGTTGCCAGCAAGACCACCTAGCCACAAACCCAGCAGGGAGCTTCCAAAATTCTTCTAAACACTGACTCCTTGTTATAAATTGTAAAGTGGTAATAGCAGCAGTGCGTATCCCATCTGTGCCAGGCTTCGGGCCTGGGAAGGAGCGCTCTCCCTACTGCTGAACACGACTTGGAAAGATCCTTTCAGTCCACACATGTATCAGCATTAGCCATTTCTTTGTCAACAAATCCCTTAATACGTACCCTTTCTATCATGTACAGATGTCCAAAAAATAATGGAATACTGTACTACAAGATTAAACACTTTAATGTCAGCATATGTGTTGCATGACTCTGAACAATGGTATCATTGTGCGTGTACAAACAGCGGGTTGAGGGAAGATGGGTTTAATTATCTCTGAAGCAGCAGCAAGTTCTCCCTGACTAAGTCAAACTCCAGCTAGCAAGGACTGCTCAGGGCAGAAATTGGTATTGCTCTACCAGAATGCCTGGGTCCTTCCTGATGTTTTTCCAGTGTCAGGGTCAGTGTCGTACCTGCCTCAGGCAGGGCTTCGGGGAGCGATGCGGAGCCACCTGCTTCCCCAGAGCCGTGCTGCCAGGACCGCAGCGGGGGAATGAGAGGATGCTGCACCTCACCACATCCTCCTGCCCCACGTGTCACCCAGGAGACCTCGAGTTAAATTTCCTTAGGATGGTAGATGGCAAAGGGGAAACATAACCATCAGGAGGGAAAGGACAGAGAGAAGCGTGCGTGCTGCCTTCTGCACTTAGAGACATTCCCCTGCCGGGATTTCTTTGCAGGCACTTTGAGGCAATGCTGGATGGTAAAACTATTTCTCCTTAAAGACCATCCATGAAATATCTAGGCAGGTTACACACAGGTAATCCATTTTCTTTCCCGAGTGCGCCCTGATCGGTACCCGCTTACGCTGTGGTTTCTCTACTGAAATCAGAGCCAGACTAGATGAAAGGTACTGTGAAAAATTTACACGTGGGACTGCTCTGTGAACACGGAATTCTCCTAATAGTAAACAGACCGACCGTGGTGCGAATTCTGATGCGGAGTTTGCAGTGTCTGTATGTGTATCTGGGGAAAGCAAAGTTAAATAAGCAGGGAAGAGTTGTGTTTCTTCATAATACCTTATTCGCAGTCCTAGCACGTGAAACACGGCAGCACATAGTGCTGCAATCCATCTGCAGCTGCTGTAACACACTCAGGATTGCTGCAGCATTTGGGGTGTGTGAGGGAATGGAGAAATGGGGGGTGACAGGGGAGAGAAACAGACGGGAGTTCATGAAGTTGTTCCTTTAGACAGACTCCCTCTATTTCTACTTTCATCTTCCAGGAATGCAATATAAGGAAATCTCCTGCAGGACCTTCCCCATCAGCCTCTTAAATCTAGTTTCTCTTCGCCCCTTTGCTAGGAAGGGGGGGACCCAGGACAGTGCTGACCCGGGGGTTTGCCCCCAGCAGCTCTCCCTTTCCCAGCACCTTGGGGGTGGCATTTTTCCAGAGAGACAGAGAGGCAAACTGGGGACTGCAGTGATGCTGCAAAACGTGGCTCCTCCTGTGTCCTCCCAGCTGGCCAGCGTTGTGGCCATTGCAACATGGCTCAAGCTGTTGTGCGGTTACTGGCAGTGGGGTTAACTGAGGCTGGTATTTGCTCTCGACAGACTGCACCACTGACAGATTGGGGCTGTTCCTTCTCTCTGTGTGTCTGAAAGATGGGGATGCACCTGGACAGCAGCTTGGAGCCGGGGACTCTGCAGCTCCCTGCAGGGACTCTGGGCTGCCCAGGGCAGGCTAAGGCAGCTGCAGAGCTTCCTGTCCACCAAAGGCAACCTTAGCTCTTCTCTACACCCTCCACTAGAAACGTCCCTGTAGTCAAACTGAGCAGTGAGCAAAATGACAGGCAGAAGCTCACCGTTACTGCTGCTTTCTTTTGTCTGCACTGTAATGCCTAGCACGGAATAACGCAGCCCAAGAGCAGGGGTGCGCTGCTGTCTAATGCATCCCCTAGATCCTCTGGATGCAGCTGTGGGAGGTATGTGGAGATGCAGGAATACATTTTCCTTTTCCCTCTTTGAACATTGATGACTGCTACATTACACCGCTCTCTCTGTAATTAGGAGGGACAGCAAGGCTGCTTTCACGATGCTGTGAAATCAGACAGTTGTATCTGGTGAGGCCAACTTCAAGGGGAAGCTGTGCCAGCGTTAGGTGTGAACTCCAAGTCACACATTTTGCCAGTGCATCCAAGGGTCAAGGAGATAGTGGCAGCCTGGGGAGGAGGGGGAGGAATCACGGATGAGGGTCAGGACAGTGGAGAGCAAGGTGGCAGCCACAGCACAGAAAACTGGTGTAGAGGAGAAAGCAGGGTGATGGGTGTCTGAAGGGGGAGAAGGTTGCAGAGCACAAAGAGGGAAAAAAGTTAGTGACTATATGGTTCATTGAGAAAAATAATCCTCCAGTCCAACCAGCAGACAAATGGGGCCCAAGGTGCTTCCTGTAACCTGCTCTGAGGCTGGATGCCTCTCAAAAAATCACTGATGCAAAAAACAGCAGTCTGCCCTGTCTGCTTGTACACACAGCATTGAGCAAATGGAAACAAATCCCCAGGCCCAAGGAAGGACAGACAAGTGGCTGAACAGATCTGGTCAGAAATAATGTGTATTCAGCTAGGGAGATAAGAGGCAGCACAAGAGACTACCACAAGGAAACCTAAAACAGGCTTTTTGGGATGAAATGCAAATTTTGGAATAAAAAGATCCAGGTAATTCTTGAAAGCTTCCAAGTGTGAACCAGATCTTCAGCTTGGACCAAATTTCATTTAAGGGGGAAGACAAGAAAGTTTCTCTGAAATGTTTTTAGCCAGCTCTAACCTAACCTTGGGTAAAGGAAGAAAGCCCACCAGTGACTGTTGTCTGGACGCATGCTCATCCTCGGAGGGTGAGGGCAGCAGCACTGCAAGCTTCCCTGATACCCCGATGTCTGTACAAGGGAAGGAAGCTGGGAGCCTGCAGCACAGGCACCTTGATCTGCAAGACGGCATGTGCAGAGGACATGCAAAGAAAAAACAAATCATGATATAGTAACTCTTCAATGCAGTGATTTGATCATGCAGAGATGCCACAGCATCCAATTAAGCTCTTGCATTCCAGTAACTACACTGGGGCAAACTAAGAAAGCTTCAAATATATTTGATAAATTATATACTGCTCATAATGAACAGTCAGTGTCAGTAATCTTGGGAAGGTCACTGCCCAAACATCTCTGATGTGTTTATACACAACAGACAGAAATGGCTACATGTACCACTAATGCCCCGGAGAGCGTGTTCATCCACCGTTGCAACGTCAGCCTCCTCGGCCTTACACCGGGCCACTGCGAGAGCATGCTGCCTACCAACTTAGTTTCAATTTTTTCCAAATCTTGCTTCCAGAGCATGAAGGACTTTATGGAAGTTGTGCCTGTAAACTGATGCTTTTCAAGCTTATATGCTGCTAATTATTTTCCACTACATGATTTTTTTTCAAGTTGCCTTCTGTTCCTTATTACTATTGGTGTATTATTATATAGCATAAAGTTACTTAATTCAGCAAAAGATTCAACAACATTTGCAAAACTGATACAGAAAGAAGCACTGGATTCTGGACTGGTACAGCTGGTTTAAGGTATTTTAGAAGTAAATGAAATCAAATGAGAATTTATAATCCTTCCTGAGGTCTGGATTCCATCAGACTAAACTCATTAGGCATTAAGGTGCAGGTGCAGCTAAATAAAGGATTGTTCTGCTTTCCTTAATACCATAGATTCACATCTTGAGTTCAAAATAAAAGTCTTTTAAAAGCACATGTATATATTGTGCATCTACTGGCAACACTTGAAAGTTCAGCTGGTGGAATCTTCAAATGCCTCATTTTTGTCACAGGAATGTGCCCATTTCTGCACCGGCCGTGCTAAGGGACACGAGCGGAGAAGTGACTGCACATTGGCCTCTGAAGGCTTATTCATTTCATTTGCATTAGACTTCCTTTCATCTACTGAACAGCTGCCCAAATAAATAACATAATTCTAATTAATCCTCCTTTAATATTGTATTGCCACAATACCAGCATCCCACAAATATTCCAGAGTGTGGGTCTACACCTGCACAGGCTCTCTGGGAGGAACACGGCAGCAGTCGCAGGCGCGGGGAATCGACCCTTTTTTGTGGTTTACTGTGATAAAAGGAAATAATTCAAGAACCAGTTTTCCAGGTTTGAAACCATACGACTTGCTGGATTTCTTAGCTGAAATCCCAGATTCTGGTTTTGTTGAGAAAGTAGTTTGTGGGATATTACAAAATAACCAGTCGATATCAGGCACACGGCCGTCAGATAAGAATCTCAGCCTTTGATTGTAATCAGCAAAATTTCAACTTGGAATGTACACACTCCGAGCTGTGCCATACGACTGCAATCGGCTGGACCTTTTGAGCTTGTCTATGCAATAACAACCATCTGTGCCTTCCTCGGTCAGGCAAGCGCTGGGAGATTAAGGGGCAACAAACTATTCAGGGGAAAGGTCCAGCTGCCCCGGAGGGGAAATCCCTGCGAGAGCAGAGCTCGCCTTGCATCCTTACTGTTACATCTACTGCATGTTCTTCAGGTGTTCTGTATGTGGGAGGTCCAGTGGTATTAACACAGTTTATAAGCCAGGATTATTAGATAGAAATACAGTGTTTGGAGGGATGGGAGGAAGCATTTTGGAAAATAATGATTAGAGACCTCTATTACTGCTTAAAAAGCTACTCCAGAGTGCCCTTTCTCATAAAAGTGGGACTTTGTGACCTATTTCACATTTTTCTTTGAGATCATCATGTTTCCTCCGTGCAGCCAAGATAGCTGAGATCAGGTGGGGCACGGAGCACAGCCTCCTGGGTTTGAGGCACGGGGACTGGAGAGCAGGTCATTGCCCAGCAGTGATCCTCGCTGCCAGCTGCCGCACATCCACTCACTGTCTTTTTGCCTCCTGGCTTATGTGTACGATCTTTTTGCTTTCTAGGAATGTTTGCTGTGCAACACATGTATTTTTATGGAGAAATAGGCAGGGGACTGTTCTTGTAATAATTTGGTATATGAGCCTGAGAACTATGAATGTTAAAGATCTGTAAGTTGATGAAATCCACATATATTTCTCTTGGTAGATGTAAAATGCTAGTGTCTTAGAGCGATGGCAAGTTTAAACTATTATTTCAGGAATGTCCTCAGGAAGACATATATAGATATTGTCAGGGCAATGGTTGGACTCGATGATCCCAGAGGTCTCTCCCAACCTGATGGATTCTGTGACTCGGTGATATATATATATGCACGTACAGAGTGTGTGCATGTGCCCCCTTTACACTTTAAATGTTGGTGGCCAACGCCCCAGGCATAACAGCACCTGAAGGTTAGGAGAAGATTTATTTTCAGTTTAATTCCCACCCACGATCTCTATTATACAAGAGGAATTTTTTTTCGGTACAAGATAAGCCCATCGGTGACATCAGCAGCACCTAGCCCTGCATACCACACTGTGGATCGCAGGGCTGGATTCCTGACACCGAGCCTCTCGCTAGGGTTGGGCCATCCAGGCCTCCTGAGTCAGCCCCTAACAACAGCATTTTCTGTTTTGTGTTGGGTTTTTTGTGTCTTCAAAAACAATTTTGCAATTGCAGTTCTGGGGTAAAAGATCAGCTGTTGTAATACACGCTCGTGTCCTCACACGGGCTGGGTATGAATGAAGGGAACGCAGTTCACGTCCTGTTGCGTGCAGCTATTAAAAATAGCACAGAAATGAGAGTATAGCGTTTATGGAAGTGTCTCTCAAGGAGCAGGAACACAGATCATTCTTCTCCAGCTCGGTCTCTTGCCTACCAGTCACTACTCTCAGTTGCTGGACTACAACTGCCAATACGGGGAGGACAGACTTTCAGCGTATTAGACACACTGACTTAGATTTTTTCCACTGCTCTGTAATATTTTCAGTGAAACAGCTCTCATCTCACAGTTGTGGACTAACGAGCAAAATGACAGTCACTGTTTTCTAAAAAAATATTGGGGGGTTGCTTGAACGTGTTCCTGCATCATTCTGGATTCTTTCATGTATTTCTGTATTCCCTGCGTCAGGTTTTAATGTCACGTAACGGTCAGAGATTTCTGTGGAGATGGAGTCTAGTATTCCTGTAATTTGATTATAACGCATGCCCCTGAGTTGGAGGAACTGTTGTATTCAGAGGTCAAAGTTATGTTCACACCAATGAGAGAAGTTTTACACCACATGTCTGATTACCTGCTCCTTTTCACCTGTCTCGGGAGACAAATGATTCATCACGTAGTGCTGAAATATCTTCATCTGCTGATTTGGGCCAAGATTTAAAAGAGTGATTACTGAAAAGCTTCTTTTTGAGTTGAAGAGAAAGATCTGTACTGAATGATTCTTTTTCAGCTCTTCTCCTCTGCAGTTTATTACAAGTATATTTGTGTAATTAGGGGGCCCAGCAGTAATGTTGTTAAAGTACAAGTGGGCATATTTATTGTTTCCTCCAAAAGGAAACAACAAATCTCCAGCAGTTCTGGTTTTTCCCTGTCTCAACTGACCATTTACTGCTTTATGTAGCTAGCAGATTATGAGGCTAAAGTTACTTTTTTTTTTTCTTTCTATTTCTTTTTGTTAAAAAGAAAAAAAAAATCCCTTCCTTTTTCTTAACAAATGCTGGATTTTTTAAGGATATGGTCAGAAATGGGAACTTAAAACTCAGCATGATGTTTATAGTGCCACACAAGCTTCAGGAAAAGTGATGTGCAGTCCTCTCTATTAACATCTAAAAGTCCCTGTGGGATTATAATTACTGCACAGTAATAAACAAAAATAGCAAGATGAAAATGTTCAGAATATTTTGAGTGACAGAAGCAATAAGTCTTAACCTTGAGAACCAGGAGAGGAGCAGCTTGCTGGCATCGAGCACGTGGGTAGAACAGATACGATTAGTAGGAGTTGATTCCTGTTAGTGGTGAATGATTGTCATCTGTGGCATTATAGATACTTGGCTGATGTAAAGAAATTGTTGTTAAAATGCTGATACAAAAGTATCTGAACACTACTAAGTTGTAAGCACCAGAATTTCTAAATTACAGTAATTTTTAATCTTCCATTTAAATGATAAACTTGAACTTCCTTTCCCTCGGGGTGCCAAAGGACTCATTAAAGTCAATGGGCGTTTCAGGTACACAAGCAGTGAAATCCACCAGCCCTGTTCCCAGTCCTTGCTCAGTGAGAAACTTGTCTCTCCATTGGAATTATAACTCCCAACTACTGATGCTGTATTATTTTATAAGCATTTTTAGTAGTTCTCCCAGGGTTCTTCTGGTCTCTTTTAAATACTGCCACTGTGCTGTGGGAAGAACAATTGGTAAAATCAGAGGACGGAGGCAGCCCCACTGGTGCCAACGAAACGAGGTGGCTGAAGGCAGGATTTGGCTCTAGTAACAGAGTCAAAGCTCGACCTCATTTACAGCCCCCCAAACTTGGTACAGACACTGTGCCAGCTCCTTGGATGGTGTCAGTTGTGGTGACTTCACTGCTGCAGTGGCCTCGTGCCAGGTTGCTCCAGCTGAGGATATTGCCTGGTGACATCAGCGGGTTTGCGTGGAGGTGTAACTCAGACCAGCATCGTGCGTCGGGAGGTTGCAGCCTAACGAGGGGGAAACTTTTTGCTCATGTGAAAGGCACTTGTGCACAACAGGCAAAACTTACAAAAACGATGCACTGCAAGATTATCAGCCTGATGAGCGCGATAGTGTTCCCTTGTCACAAAGAGCCTCAGAAGGCACTTGCTCATTTTAATTATTATTTAGAGGGAAGCGGTCCCTTCCCTCTCCCCCTCCCTTTCTTTTTTTTTAAGGAAGGTAGCTTTTAAGAGCTTGCCATGAAGATCTAAGTTAAAGGATTTTCTCTACTACAAAGCCTGCATAGTTTCCCAGGCCAGGTGGACCCGATAGCACTGACTGCATGCTGAAAAATCTCATCCCCACCCTTCAGGCACTTTAATTGTAAGCCTTTCCAGATACACTGGATAAACACTGTCAAAATGAACCTGAAAGGGTTGTTCTTGTTGGCTTAGCCCTTAAATAATTATGAGTTTGTCTGTCTAATTACAACATAATCTTGTTTAAACTTGGATGGCTATTTGCAGTATCTTTTAAATGAGGCGCAATCAGAAACAGTGAAAAAACGAAAATTTACAATTCTTCTCCTTTAAGGCAAGGAAAAAAGAATTTTTACTCCTGTAACACTTAATTCAACCTGACAACAAAAGAGCCTAACTTGGAAGCTACTGCGGTAAGATAAAGATGATGGAGAATAGTGTGGGACCTCCAAGATGCAACAGAAACTTAATACTCTATGGATAAAATTTTTCAAACACTGTAGAAATACTTTAAGGTAATTTACGGGAAGACTTGAGTGACAAAGCACATTACTCAAAGTGCCTTTCCGTCACTAGGCACTTTCTAAATTCTTTCTCTTTAATTTCTTTACTCTCAGGAGACTTTTAAATCCAGTGAACCAAAACACCACTTTGTTTGTTGGTATAGCGCAGGGCTGGCACAGCTGGCAGACACTGCACCTGTTCCAATAAAACGGGAGAACTCAGAGATAAACCATAGCACTCATTAAGAGGAATCTACTGAAACATGAACAATTTGTATTTTGAATATCCTCCAGGAATAAAAGGAGAAATACACAAACAGACCTTGTTTTCACCATCACCAGTTTAAAATAAATTTGTTTAAAGGGAAATTCAGATTTGTTTCATGTACAAAGACAGTATATACCACTAAAGAAACTATGATTATGCTTTAATTTCTTTAAGAAAGCAAATCATTTTATTTAGCTACTCGTATTCTTTTAAAGAAAAATCATCTGTTGGCAGTTTTAATCAAAATCAGTTAATTACCCCATTCCTTAGTTGTGGCAGCTTTTTCTGCTTTTACATTTTCTCATGCTGAGTAAAATCACATTCTTACAATCTAGCTCATAATGATCAGAATAGCAACATAAACAAAAGCCCTACTGCTCATCTAATAATAAATAACTAAAATTGTGGGAGTTGGGGGGAACCATAGAACTGCTTGGATAGTTAGCAACAAAAATTCACTGCAAAACAGGTTTTTCTAGGCAGAAGAAATATGCGATGTAATAACTGATAGGTTATTAAAAAATCTTAAATGAGAAGAAACATTAAGTAACAGCTACTCAAAGGATAAATTTCCTCAAACATTTGCCTTGATCATCGGTGGTTGTGCCGTTCAACATCCCACATCTCCCTCTCTATTTCTCTCACACATACACACACAAGCATTAAATACAAAATGTCATGAAAATTCCTAAGTATCATTTAATGTTGGCAGCCCTGCACTGTAAAGCCATTTATATAAAACTGTGGTTGGCAGCTCTCACTCTTCCATGGGAACAAATTAACATTGGCATTCCAAACACAGGGAAGTAAGGAAATTAGAAACACAGTTTATATTTGGCCAGTGCTTTGAAATACTGTACCATGCTACTGATGTCAATTAATGAAAAGCAGAATTTTGCGGAGAGGGTCTGGTTTTGAACCACATTAACACACGTTAAACATGTTTGCACAGGAACTGGATTGTAAGCATCTTGGTTCCAAAACAATAAAGCAATTACACTAAAACTTGTAGTCTCAAAGTTGCCATTAATTCAATCCACTCAGTCTGGATCACCAAAGGATTTTCACTGAGTTCAACATGTAGACACAAATGTGTAAAAGAACATGCATGGTGCAGTATTGTGGGGCTTGATCATATGAGCTCACACCCAAGATCCTCTTACATTACCTGCTGTAAATCAGGTAAATTTATGTATAAACAATTGTAGAACATATACCCAAACAAAGGGGGTCTCACAAACTTTGTAGTTTTCTTCAACAAAATGAGTATTTACAAAAAAGATACTTGAATTAGAATCGGTTCAAACTTTGCTACCTGCAACCTTTTTCGTAGCAAAGATGTTTACTGAGAAAATCTTAAACATTTCTGGTTTTCACGTGTACACCAAAAAAATCTAGATGGCAGTTTATCTCCTGGCACAACTCCACTGACTTCAGTGGAATTACTTCAGCACGGAATTTGGCCCTGCAGTCTTTACAACACACTGTTTATTTGTACTGTGATTCAGATATTTTGATACCAGGAATCTTTCATCACTGAAGTTTCTCCATATGAAATATGTCTTGTATTAAGAAATATCAGTTTCACATTTTTGTCAAACATTATTTGCTAAATTCTGCTTGTTGCAAAGATGGGAATTCAGCTGTAGTTCAACAACATGGATTGGGCTAATAATGATAAGCGGTGACTAATAGGAGCTGGTTCATGTTTTGATTGTTTGCAGCAAAGGAAGCCTCCCTCAAAAACAATCTCACGATTAGGAGAGAAAACTGTTTGAAGCTCTAGCAGAAACTACTGCACGCTCATTATTTCAACGCAGGGTCATTTTTTTGGCCCAATTCTGTTCTCAATTGTGCTAGTGTAAATCAAGAGGGAGTTTATGGGAATTACTTTGGACGTACAGTTGTATAAATGAGACCATAGGGCCAGTTTCAGTAGAAATTTGACAGTTTACACCAATGAAGACCTAGCCAAGAATTTTCTCTTGGGTTTTCATTTTCCAAACATATGCGTGTGCAGAACTTCATCCATGTGATTAGTCCTCGTGAGTAGTCCCATTTACTTCAAACAGTTGTAGAATGAAAATCTTCATCCTGAAACTAATTTAAACAGCTCACTCATTTCTTTAGAACTTCCTTCCCTTTAGAGAAGAAATATATACATATAATAGCACACTTTATATATATAAAATATATATGTAAAAAAAAAATAGATTGTTAATTCACATGAGTATTTTGATGCAGGCCCCAGAGAGGAGGACTGTACCACTGGAAAGGGCTTAAAATATTGTGGTCTCTTAATGCTGTGTATCAACAGGTAATCTTTTTATCTGGCCTGCTATCAAAATTTGCTTACTTGTGTTCTTGCTCAAATGACTTCATCCGTCATTGCAATTTCTCACTGGTATTCATCAAGTTAGAACAATTTAGATGCGTAAAACTAAATGTGTTATCATTTTCACCACAAATTAACAGTTTCCATATAAATATTAGCATTTCCTCACTTGGTCCAAGGATGGAAGCCATAATGGCACTAACAGTATATTTGATTTAAACTAATTAAAAACAGAGGCTCTTGCAATTTAATATATTGACTTTACCAGTGGGACTTAAATCTTTTATAATAAGTGTACACAGCTGCACCACTCACCCACCGCCACTTTTAAACCTAATCCCTGCATTCCTCCTGACAATAACATGACAGGATCCACACATCCCAGTATTAGCCTTAACCCCAGTGACACTGCCAGAATGTATTAAACTAAAACATCGCAGTGTCCTATTTAAAAGAAGCCTGTCAACGGCCCTGACTAGGCTTTAGCAGTTATAATCTTTTTCTTAATTAATGTTTCCAACCACTTGTGTAACCTGCTCTCACACATCTCTCCCCCCCTACCCAAAAATGTGTTTTGAGCTTATTTAGAGACAAAAACGTAACGCCTGGTTTCATGCTGCCTGCCCAGAGGCTGTTAAACCTCCTTTGCAAAGGGGGCGATGGGGGGATGCACACACACACGCACACACACAAGCAAATCCGACAGCAAGCAGAGCGCGGTGGGAGCAGGTCCCGTACGCTTCACTTGCGCTCAACTCCTGTTACGAGCATCACAAGATCTGGCCATCACGGCTTGTCTCCTTCAAAGCACTTTACAGGCTCTTGTGTTTTGGCTTTTAAACCACAGTTCCCAGAGGGGGCTTCACCTCCCCAGGACAGCCTGTGTGGGAACGGAGGAGAGACCCTATCTCAGTGATAAACCCGCCGCAGAAGCATGCGAGCAGATGGGGACAATTTCCTTGTCCTTTTTCCTTGCATGAGGACATTTGTCCTCAGCTGCTCCGTTCTCTGCTACCACCGCACCCATATGGCGGAGTTAAATATTTCCTGTTCTGATCTGCCATTTTGCACCTGAAAATTAGAAAATGAATTAATTTCTCGCTAGAACAGGTCTGTACATTCACAGAATACCCGCCGGTTACTCGCTGCACGGTCAGTGTACTTCATACCTTTAGTCTGCTGCAAGCTTTCTACTTTAGCTAATCTTACACCATCAAGTGTTGCATATATCCATACTATCCGAAACGATTACAGGATGTACCTGTTCAGGCTTGAGAGCTTATAACAGCGGTAGGTGGAGGAGAAAAAGAAAAAAAAAAAAAAAGCTGAGGGCTTGGCCTAATGTATGGACAAACCATGTGATCATGACCAGGCATCCAGGGCTAACATTTAATCTGCTTTGTTTCAAGTGGGAAATATGTGAAGATCAAATAAGTTCAAATCCAGGTCAAATATCCTTGAAAATCTTTGATTTATATTAGCAGGAAAATGAGGTTTAAAAGAAGTGATTATGAAAGGGTTACTAAAAACACAGCTGTACGCGTACTCTTATATCTGAGGCTCTCCAAAGAAAAACTGTGTGACATCTATATTAACCTTTGGCTGTACACCAATGAAGGCCTGTAGTGAGCTGGAATGCGAGGCAGCCCCTTCCAAATTTTAACACAAGCCAGGTTACAGCTGCAAATGCCTGCAGCCCGTGCTCACTTTATAAAGTATTCCCCAAAGGAAATTTTTTAACTGTTATAGAATCTTTTTCTAATACCCTACAGTGTTAAAGCCTGTTATTAAAGGGCAAAAGAGATGGTTCTCTATGCCAAACACTTGTCAACAAAAAGGATAGCCAGATGGTATGAAATAAAAGGAAACTTGGGGGCTCTTCAGCTTCTTGATTTACATTAACAAAAGCCACTTTCATGTGCTCCTTCCAAGAATGACTAATTTCCCCCCCCCTTATTTTTTGCCAGGATTAAACAATGTTGTTCATTTTATAATCAACCACGAGACAAATTAACAAATTGCGTATCACTTGTGCCGACTCTTTTAAAAAATATTTTAAGCAAGTCTGTTTACCAAGGCAAGATTACCCACATAAGGACAACTCAATTATTTTTAGAAGAGAGGGTCTAAGTAATCTAGAGGATGTTTACTCCTTAGTTGCTGTTTATAAACTTGAAATTAAACTTGTGCAAAAAAATGCTTTGCGTTTTTTCAGTTTTTAAACCGGATCAGTTTGTAAACTGTACTTGGACAGGATCCAAAACGAAATTCCAAATACTGAAATTATAGCAATAAATTTTAGAAAATTAGCCAGTAATTAACTGACTAACTTAATCAGACCACTGTGGCTAAATTCTCTTTTAATTTACGTGTAACTTCATTCTTGACACAAATCCATTCCCCATTCATCTTAGCACAGGTGTAAGCTGAGATAAAATGTAGCCTGTGAATTAACTGGTTATAAATCTAAATCTAATTAATTGTCAAGATTTTACAGTAACATTTCATGTTTAGTACAAAGCTCCCTGCAACATAACCCTGAAATGGAGCACCTGTATTCTGGTTCCTCCCTATCAATACCCAGTATAAATTCTCTGGAATAACTACACACAGTATCTCCATAGAAATCAATGTGGGAAGGTTTGGTGGTTGTTTTGTTTTTTTTTTTTTACTGTGTAGCCCAGTAAATCTTGCAGTGTAAATATTTTTTTTAAATACTTTTTCCTCTAAAGTTGTACAACTAGATAGATGAAGAATAAGAATAAAGCAAAAAAGTGTATTTGTAGATTAGCATTTGGAAGTCTGGAACAGCATGTTTTATTTATTGAAATTCAAAAGTATTATTTCTTTACTCACTTTTACTTCCTCCATCCCAAGATGAGACTTTATTATGCTGTGACACTTCCTCATTGTGATGGCTCTAGTATAGTAACAAAAGCCTACCTGTGAAATGCAATGCTCACAGAGTCTCTCTTACAAAAGTAGGACACAGTTTACTACAGTCTGCATTTAGCAATTCAGCTCTGCTTTAAAAGGGATCATTGTCGAAAATCTCCAAAAAAAAATCAGTTCTACAATAGATCTTCTAATTTTCCCTGAATGTCATAGAAAACTGTACATATCAAAGCAGGTGTTGTATTTGACTATATATGGGAGTGAGTGGCTGCTCTAATTCATTAAAACATCCATAAACAAGCCTGTCTTTGTCCTACAAAGATGAAAGACCGATGACTATAATGGGATGAAAGGTGTGCACAGCGATGAAGAAAGCTATTATAGATCTATGTCCTTTTTAAACTCGTCCTGGCATGCACTGTTGACAAGGGAACAAAACAGTACAGATAAACCTCCAAAATGTGCCTTGCCGGTAATAATTCCACCTGCTCTTCTTAAAACTATTGGATTTTGTCTGCGCTCTTACTACTCACTGGCTGTGCTGACAGCAATTAAATAAAATGATAATTAAGTATTTTGTGGAAAGAACACTTCTGTATTTCTAAGCAGACTGCAAAACCCAGCAGGCTGAAATGAATGAATATATCCCCTGTGGTCATCACATCGCGTCGGGACGTCAATGATTGATTACGTACACTTTATACAGGTATAAATTGCTCTATAGAAAGTTCTCACTTAGACATAGCTAAAGTGTAATTTTTATTTCACAGTTTATGGATCAATTCCACTCGTTTGTATTCAAAATAATCAGGGACCTGAATATTAATTCCTTTCATGTAAAACTTCCATGGGCTGCAAAGGTGACTTCTCCTTACCTAGGAAGCACGGGATGGGAGCGCTGCAGTTCCACTGACGAAAGTTATGCTGTAAATAACTACACCCGACGAGCAGAGCTGCCCCCCAGATCTAAACTCCCTTCCATGAAGGACTTACATGTTTCATAAAGGTTCCCTCCTCCCTACCGAAATGGCAACCGAAGTGTGAATTTCGCTATCGTTCTTTCAACATCTTTGTCTTCTGTTCGGGACTCTCCCTGCGCTCTGGTTGTACACGGTGTGGGACCCAAGAACCACGGAGAGCAATGTTAGCAAGATCACTCTTATCTCTCCAGTCAAATATTTGACTGCCATTGGTACTTTTGGCTGCTCAAATATTTGATTTTAAATGTATCATTGCTGATCAGCTTAAGTATCTAGCAGCAACTAGACAAACACTGTAATTCCAAATGGGAAGCACCAGCGCTCTCAAAGAGCGCAGCCCCCAGGCCAGATGGAATGCAGCGCTTCCCGCTGTGAAGCTTATGGTAGTCAATAAGGAGGTGCAGCTCATGCAAACTAGAGCTCTCCCACAGCGTCCCGTGTCTCCCTGTCATGCAAGAATTGTGCTGGGGTGGCTACCGTGTCTAATAATTATTAACGGGTGTCACAGAGCCTTTAGAGCTACTGATCTTTTTCAGTTAGTTAAAGCGCTGGGATTAGAGAGGTGGTGATTTAGGTGGTGATTTAATCTTTGTTGCCTCTGAAGTTTCAGACAGTGGAAGTGTCCAGAACAGTGACATCCCTAAAGCTGTTAATGGATTTATTGGCAATGGGGGTGTCTGTAATCCCTAGCGGGTTACATGCCAGAGGTGGGCTCCTCTCGTGCGTTGCGTGTCCCTTTGTTTGGGACAAAGTTTGAGCTGATCTTGTTTTGGAAATACTATTCAGAAACTGTCTTGAACTTGCAGGCACCCAATCTGTACGTGTGGTGGTTTCAGAGCTGCACATGACGAGGTCTAAAAATGGACAGAGTGAACCAGGTCTATAATTATATATTTAAAATAGAATGCTCATCCTGACAATGTTTTACTCAAATCCGGCCAAGTCAGTCCACACGGGTGTGCAATCTACAGCAACCAAATAGAAATCAGATTGGGCCGTGGCATCCAATTAGAGAGGCCTAGCGAGCTGCATACAAAGCATACCAACTTGCGCATCATTTGCATAAACCCATCCACATGTGCTTGTGAAAAGAGGCGAGTTAGCTGCGTAAACTGGGGTCAACGGGAAAAGCTGCAGGAATAAATAAGGATTTACTGTGGAATCCCTCTCAAGTCATTAGGAAAACACGTGCGAGCAGCTCGGCCCCTTCGTCCGAGGGAGCACGGCGCTGGGATGCTGCGGGGAACCATCCGCCTAAGCAGCCCTGATGGCTCTGCATCCCACACAAGCACCAGCCCAGCGCTGGGGGCCACGCTGGGACCCGTGGTCCTGCCTGGGTTTCGTGTCTTCCTTGGCCATGCGGGATGTGGAACAGACCTGCTAATTGTCCCGTTCAACTCCTACCTGCAAATCCGATTTCTGAGGTGCGGCAAGTAACTATCAAAGGGAGAAGACGACAAAGAACTTGGTGTGTCAGCGTGCGGGGTGGAGCATGGCCGGAGCTTGTGGCTGTCCAAATGCCATAATGGGAAGTCAGAGCCCTCTCCATGTTGCTGCCATTTAATTACCACCTCGCCAAGCAGCCGCCTTTCCAAGGGCCACTACCTGCCCTTCCTCGCCCAGGCGGGCTGCCACCCATCTGACCCGCTGCAGAAACAGCTCCCTACCGGGGCCACCTGCGCCACCAGCCCCTGCCCTCCCGTTGGTGGCCAGGGCCCTGCTCCAGCCTCCCCCCGGCACAGTTCCCCTGCCCGGCCATCCCAGATCCAGCCCCGGGGCCTCGCCGAGGGCAGGCACTCACCCAAGTTGACGAAGCTCATGACCATGTCAGCCTCGGTGAGGAAGTTGCTGTCCTGCAGGCTGGCCAGGGGTGGCCCCTGGGTGCTGAAGATGGGCTTGTAGGGGTAGGAGAAGCCCTCGCCCTCCTCGGCGGCGGCTCCCGCCGCCCCCTCCTCCACGGACATGGCATTGTAGAGGTCCAGCATGAACATGGGGGCCGAGTTGTGCTTGCCGTGGAGGTGGGGCCGCGGGCGGTGCGGCAGGCCGAGGATGGAGAGGATCTCCCGCTGCATCTCGCGGCGCTCGGGGCCGCGCAGCCGCCGGTGGATGAAGCTGGAGTGCACCTCGTTGTCCACCGTGAAGTCGGCGAGGACGCAGCGCAGCCAGAGGGCGGGGGCGGCGGCGCCCAGCACCAGGAGCCAGGAGGCGGGCTGCCCGCGCCCCGCCGCCCGCATCGCGGCGCGGCGGCGGCGGCTGCGGAGGGGCGGCGCGGGGGGCGCGGGGCTGCCCCGCCGCGGGACGCGCCCCACCGGCATGCGAGGCGCGGAGCTCCGCGGAGGGACGGCGCGGCCCCGCCGCTCACTGCGCGCCCCCGCAGAGGCGCCGCAGCCCGCTCATGGCCCGCCGGCGGGGGCTGCCTAGCGGCCCCGGCCCATGGACGGAGCGGCGGCGGCGGCGGCCCGAGACGCTTCCCCCGGCGGCGGCAGCGGGAGCCGGAGCGGGAGCAGCGCGCTCTGCCCGCGTCCCGCACGCCGCGGCGGAGCCGTGTGTGCAGCGCTGCGCGGCGGGGAGGCAGCGGGAGGTTGTCTCTGGTGGGAGGAGCAGGCTGGAAAACCCAAGCGCTCTCGCTCGCCCGCTCGAAACCGCTTGGGAGAGAAAATCCCTGTGACTGCCCAGAGGAGGAACATCTGATCAGGTTGCTTTTCAGGATGTTTGCGGAGGCTGCTGGCTGGGGGGAGAGGGTGAGCCGGTCCCAAGGGCTTAAATTAACGCGAACGTCATTAAGGAGAAGACACCCCGGGAGGGAGGGTGGTTTATGTATAAGGAAGGTCCCAGACTCCCAGAGAGTTTATGGATGCAAGTGTATCGTCTGTCTGCACAAACACGCATACACAGGCAAGCTTTTTTCTTCCCTTCCACCTTTTTTTTTTTTTTTAAGAAGTGCAGATGGGCAGAGACTGTCCAGGACAAAACCAACACCACTAAATTATTTAAAATGCGATGATTATATATTCACGCATGTAGGCGTGTATGTCTGTGTGCATAGAGCCCCAGGTCACTTTTTCCACCTGGCAGCCAGGAAAGTTAATGGAGAAACATTGGAAATCCGAGGGGGGGAGAGCTGTAAAACCAGCAGCATTTACTTGGATTGGAACCATCAACCTGTGCACACGGGTGGTTTATGCCATCACATTATCCTCCTCTCTCGCCTTCCCCTTTCCTTCTGCTTTCTGGTACACGCCTTTGTGGACTACTGTCTTGAACTGGATTGTCAACTTTTTAAAGCAGCGACTTTTATTCTTTTTAACTCAGCGGGTGTAACATCCACAGTAATGGACCTCCAGTCCTGATTAGTCCAGGTAGATGTCTACTGCAACAGTAAATTAGACTACTGCTTCCCAAATCTTACTTGGAGAGCAAGGGGAAGGCAGGATAGAAGGGTTTATCTGGGTCACCGAATCCAGCCCAAGGTAATTTCAGAAACCACATACATATATACACACTAAGTTTATGCTGACATTAAGATTCGTTCCTTAGGCAAAGGAGGAAGAAGAGGGGCAGGAAAGAAAGGAGGTCAGTGTTAGTTTTTTGATAGATTGTTCATCTGGTGTTTTCAGATGAGCAATGTCCAGAAGTATCCAGCACCAGATCCTGCATCTGTTCTGGAAACTAATATTCAGCACTTCTTTTAGCTCTTTATGTTTAAGATCCTTATGTAAATGGCATGTAACTAGTCAAAAAAGCTGCATGGGAAACACATTGAGTGATTTAGTGTGTTTGTATGCGTGCATATGCACCTCTTACTAACAGGGAAACTGAGGCATGATATTGAAGTGACTCATGGAGCTACTGAAATAGTGGTGGCACCAACATTAAGCTCCTAGCTCAGTCCTAACACACATTTAGGAATGGCTGAAGCTCTGGGAGGATGGTGGGGGGAGAGAGGTTGTGAAGCCGCATCCACCTTAGGTAACATGAGAGCACTTGCTAAAGTCACTGGTGCTAATAGGGGTGCTCAAATGCCACCCCTGTCCCTGCCTTCCCCTTGCATCCCACTAATGAAAGCACCAATACCTAAGCAGTTGCATTTTGGATGCCCAGTTAAGATCAAACTCTCTAGCATCTTCTGTACTTCCTGAGGAGCAGCACTAACCTGCTCTTAACCAGGCAGGTATTTGCCTAAATTGCTCTCTTGCTGAGGGTGTGGTTTCTAGATCAACTTAAGCTGATCTAAAGCCAGGCTCCTCATGAGAAAGATGGGTTTTTTCTCATCCAACCCCAGCCTGGACCTTCAGCTGTGCAACCCCACCCCTCCCCAATGCCAGTACTAACTCTTACATCCACACACAAGTCAGGAAGCTCATTCTGGTTTTAAAAGTAATCTTTTTTTTTAACCATTTATGTATTTGGTTTTGCTGAATTAATTTTCTGCTGGATCAGCTCCTTGTTCTGACTGACTGCGTATTGTGCTGGAACTAGGGAGGCCACAGGAATGCACAGCTGGGGGCAAGGAGAGGGTGTCTGGGCTGGGCTGCCTTAGATTGGCTTAAACTGGTGGTGGAAGGGCAGACATGATTCAGTGGTCCTCCACTCTCCCTTTCAGCTGCAGAGAACTTGATTTCACTTACTTTTTTATTCCTTGCAGGCAGTTGTTTTTTCCCAACTTTTGAGTGTTGGCCTTTCATCAAGCAGCAGGGTGAGGAGACTTGCCTTCGTCATGGACAATGAGATTTAAAAAATCTGTGGGGATGGAGCAGTGGACTGGAGAGCAGGTGTCTCTGCTGCCTGAATTACTTACACCTGCATAGCTTGTAGCTCCCATTTAAAAACTGACTAAAGTTCAGGTCAGTGTCATGCTTTGGAGTGATATCACTTTTAGAGAAAGAAAAGAAAAAGATAGTTAGGGAGGTTTGGATCCTGACTCGTTAACACCTTAGGTAATGACTGTTGGAGCTGTATGTGTTATTGAAGAAACAGCAGAGGAAGAAAAGGAAACCTTGAAGCCTCTTTATTTGACAGATTTCTTGAAAAAGTGATGTTTGACTTTATTTCCTTCTTGTTTTGTTTGCTTAAGTGGTCTGGGTTTGGTCAAGTTTAGATACATCCTGATTTAGTGCAGGATATGCTCTTTAAAGAGGGAGCAATGCTGCAACTCTGTCCTGTTCTTAGGAATAGTTGAGAGAGTTTGGTCTTTTATAGTAGTATTTTCTATGATCCTTTGATAGTTTGTAGTGGGGGTACTGCTTGCATGTATTCTTAAAACAGCCTAATAAAAACACTCCAGGAGTGTGTGAGAAAGGGAATCTGTTAAAGAATCATTTTTGTGAATGTGAGGTCCTCAGCTCTTGACTTCAGCTTGCTTTAGGACACAACAAAGAGCAGCATTTATTCTGCTGCACACAATAAAGGATGATGAGGCTCAAACTGCAATGGTTCGGTCCTCAGATCTGAGCTTGAATTTCAAATACCTTTCAAACAAGAAAGGTACAAACTGGATTGCCTTTCTCATGGACGTCTTTCTCTTCCCCCCTTTCTTGCCTGCTGAGTAAACCCCGTCCTTCTTCCTGTAGGATCAGTTCCACACAGGTTGCTGAAATATTGGCACCCTCGTGTCATTGTCTTTTTCTCCTCCTTCCTGGATCAATTAAGAAACCAGTTTTTCCTCTTACTCTTCTCTGCTTCTGTTGTCTGTCCTTCTCTTCTTGAGAAGGAAAACTAAATGCTTATGATGAAGTAATCCCTGTTTGTTGGCACTTGCTGCTTCAGATAATTTCTATAAAAACAAACTCCCAATGGTTCTGAGGTTCTGTGCAAGCCACATTACCAATTGAGTAACTTTTTGATCTCTTTGAGCTTCGCGTGTACGCTCTTATCTGATTTTTGTACCAACTCCTGCCATTGTTTTTGTTTCTGTAGAAGTCAGTATAATTGGAATATGTACTTAGGAGATAAAGGGTCTAATTTTAAAACACGCAATACAAAAAATGTGCAGGTATGTGCTTGATGAATTTGTATGTGCTGCTGTGATCATCCTGTACCTGTATTAGGCATATGCCAGTGGCAGAATTTGGCCATTTGCATTCAGTTTTACCAAATGGGCAGTAACAAGCGTGGGCTCTGCTCACAAACTCATTTAATGACTTTTTAAAAATCAGACACAAAGCATTTTTTCCTCTTTTCTGCTGAATCAATTTCAAGCTACTTGCCTCCCTACTTTGATGTCCTCTTTTTAACTTTAACCATGTTTCTTTTCCATTCTGTTTTGCATCTTCTCTCATTTGTCTTGAACAAAGTGCAAGTCCTAAATTATAGCAAACTTTTTTCTTCTTCCAAATAATCCCACTAAAATAGCATGTGTTTGGGGAATTTTGGATTGGTCGTCTGGGCCCTGCGCATGCAAAACAGTTATATAACAAAAATAATGGCATTATTATTTGTGTAAGAATGCATAATTAGCTTGCCTATTTAATTACGCTATATTGGATCATTCTTATCAAAAGTTCCCATTCATCTCTTCAGTGTTATTACTGAGAACATATTCACCATCATGAAAGTAATCGCATTATGGGTAAGCCATTATAATTCGCTCTAATCCAGGAATTTGAACAGATCTGGGTTGAACTGTGCGGGGTTGGACTACACTGATTACATTCTAAAAATTAAGTATTGATTCTCATTGGTGATGATCAGAGGACAGTCAGAAATGAAATTTGTATTTTGGAGTGTGAAAGGGCATTATTACTTCTGGAGATGCTAGTGATAACTAAAATAGAAAATGGTCTTTGGATTTATGAAATGGGACTGTAGTACTGAATCTAATGTTCATTGACTGAGTAAGGTGGACAAAGTTCTGTCCTTCACAGTTCAAAGGACTTCATTTTACAAAACTGGATCTCTTTGGGGATTTTTTAAATTATTATTTACTGCAGAGAACATTAGAAATTAGTTCATATCATTGAAACATTTGTGGTATTATATTTATCATACATCTACATACAGCTTGAATATAGGCCTATGTTATATTATATATATACGTGTATACGTAATTGCATATTGGTAGAGCATGTGTATGTGTGCATGCAGCAGTATACTTCTATAATGTCTTTAAGTAATATATTTCTGTAGCACAGATACATACATATGAGTATTGTTTAATGTAGGACCACTTTTAGGTCCATATATTGCTAAAGCAGCCCAAACAAAACTGAATTTAATTTTGCACTATTAAATTATTCTGTGCACACTTGATTTGGTTGAAGTTTTTGGTATAAGCCCAGGCATTTCCTTCATTGGTAAGGCTGTAATCCGAACATCTGAAATCTTAGGCTTATATTTGTGATAAACTATGCTGAGAACACACTCATATGTCATATTGTTGGGAGCAGACTTGAGCCATGCTGCAGCACCTTGGCAGTGTGCGCCTGAAAGTCTGTGTAGCTGTAACGTTTTCTTATCATAAATGGTGATCTTTGCTTCTACGGTCCATCATCAGACAATCAGGATTCTTCTTATTAACATATATTTATGTCTTCTAGAGTATTTTTTAGTTTTCTGCTGTTTGTATTCACTAAAGATAGAGATGTTTGGTATTTTTACACTCAGCTATGTACAAAAAGCATATAAAACCTATTCATTGTTTTCAAAGTGAACAATAATAACTGATTCTGACCTGTAGAATGCAATGGGACAAATTTGGATGGCTTTACTTTTTCTCTTCAGGCAGGTGCAGAGTAATACCTCAAAAGAACCATTATTTTGTGCCTTTATTCCGATGTGTACATAAATGCTTGCATAACCCTTGCACAGCTGCTGTGCAAACTGCTCATGCCACAAGTATTAGTAATCCTAACAGGGGAGGTTGCATGGAAAATTGGGGTGTGTATGCTAAACCATATGTACCATGCCCCTGAATCATAAAACTTCTGCTGCTGGAGCAGAGAGATCTTTGGAGACCGTGGGTTTTACAGGTCTATAGGAAGCAGGATTATATACAACAGCTGCACCCCACAGTTTCTCTCCTGTTGAGGCTTATCTCGCACATTTAAATAAGCAGGAAACAGAATTTGGTCCAGCATTATCTTAATATGGTCTCAGCTTCTACTTTTATTTATATTTCATTTCCATAGGAACAATTGTTTTAACAGTTTGTTTTGAATACATATTAGAGCCACTCAAATTGGAAGTTCTGAGCTGCCAATTTGGAGCTGCATGGGGCTGCAGAGATACAATGTGCATTTTTTGTCTCTGGTTCTGCCTCTAAAATAACTTTCTTTATATCTGGGATGATTTATAACAGTGTTTCTGAACTAGTCTGAAGCAAGATGGAAGTTGGAGATTCATTCAATTCTCTAAAGCCCTGGCCACAAAAATCCCTTCTCAAGCTGCGCAGAGTAGCACGGTTTGGCCCCAGTTCTCCATGGTTTGAGGAACGTTCCAGCTCCTGGTCTGGCTGAGGGAGGAGGTTTGCCACATTACAAGTGGCTGCATGAAGCAATCTCCCAGAGCTTTAGCAGCAGAAAATCATTAATCAAAAGTTTATGCTGGGGGATTTTAAAATAATATGAAGGGACTGTTTCCTCTGCTGGTGTAAATTGGCATAGCACCACGGGAGATACACTTATTTACACCAGCTGAGGAACTAACCTGGGGCTCTCCCGTGACTGCCTATGGGGTGGTTGGTATTACCGCTGCTCTTTTTGTGGAGGATACTTAAGTACAACGCTGTAAGAGTTTATCTTTCTGAGACTGGGACTTCTAAATCTTCAGTTAGAAAATTTTGCTCGCTAAATAGGGCCTAGCGTGCACTGAGTTTGCTTTGTAAAGGGCATCTTTTCAGCATTCATCCAAAGCCTTTTCTGCAGTTGTCTGAGCCCCATAGGCAAATATATACTGTTAGACTATTAAGATAATTTTTCAGTTAAGACATTGTCAAACTGCAAGCGGGACAATAGAAACAAACCCCCTTTTGTTCTGACTAAACTGTTCCTAATGACCCCCTCTATAAACAGTGGCACCAGTGGAGGTCTCAACAAGGCTCTGCATTGAGACCCCTTTCAAAAGGACAAGCCGAGCAGAACATGGGGCAGAAACTCTCAGAGTTACTGCACTTTACTCCGCTTTGGTGGTCTGACCACAAGAGAGAATCTGTTGTTTTTGTTGTTCAAGGCACCCAAAAATAATAATTTAAAAGCATGAATTTTCACAATTAACATCCTATAAAGAGTTCTAAATATTTGGATTGTCGGGAAAAGAGCAGAAGGAAGCAGTTTGATTGTTTGTTTGTTTGTTTATTTACTTAAATGAAGGGGCTATAAAATAGACTCTTATGAGTTCTATATAAAAGTTTAAATTTTTTTTTAGGAGATTAGTTGTTATCTGTTACATTTCGAATTTCAAATAAGCTTAAAGTCCAAAGAGGTTAAGATTTTTACATTCCGGCAAGATCTTCACGTTTGTTTTGGGGGTAAAAATCATCTTTGTGAATAAAGTGTTTATCATGAGCAGGGGAAAGCTCTGAGCAGGGAAAAGGTTTCAGTTGTTTAGTTTCTAGAGAAACTGCAGATATAGTGACAAACTGAAACCACCAAGGACCAAACTCTTGTTCTTCCGGATGGGTAACTGTAGGACCCTCTGTACAGATGCGTGTAGCACAGACAGTGCGTCTTCACGCAGTTGAGGGCTATGGAGATTATGAATCACTTCCTGATTATTTCTGTCCCTGTTTGTGTGTCCTGAATACATCAGAAGAATAGTGCAGAAGACCTTCCATTTAAACAAAAACCTATTTACAGAGCGTCTTCATTGTATGTAACTGGGAAGCGATGATAGGTCAGGCAAAAGTCCATAATCTGGATGATTTGGGAATTACACTGATTACATTTGCAATAGAAATGCCAGTTTCTTCTGAAAGAAGCTGGAATTTGCGTTCTAGCATCTCATTTAGTAGGGATATTTCTAACTTAAAGCATGAGCTACTGCTTCATTTGGAAACAGATAGGAAGAGATCATGGAAGGAGAAGAGTGTAGAACATCCGTTAAGACAGGAACCACATATTCTGAGTACAGGCTAAATCATGGAGAAAAGTAACTCCTACAAGATTCAGAACACCTTCAGGTCTCCACGATGGGGGTCTGAGGGCACTCTGCCATTGCTGGGAAGGGCTCAGCAGTTTGCAGCTTTGGGCTTTTGTTATTTGGTGATGGATAGTGTCCCCACTCTTCCTTCGTAGGAGACTGGGATGGAAGGTTTCAGTGTGTCTTGGAAAAAGGAAGGATTTGGGTAAGTGCAGGATGAAGGTCTAGTGCCCTGTGACAGGATACTGAGAGAAAGAGAAATGTCAAAGAAATCTTTAAGAGATTTCCAGTAGAAACAAAAGAATCTTTGTGAAAGATACTGTTAGCAAGTCTAATGGAAGGAATGGGGACTTAAAATGAATTGAGAGGATTTGCAAGTTCTTTCTAAGCCTTGAGGCAAGAGCAGAAAGCTGAGCACTTACTGTTTACTATATTTGGTATGTATGGAAGAGCAGTTTGGACATCAAGGGAGCTAATAAAATGCAGAGCCTAATTCGCCTCTCTACTGCAAGCTGTGTTGTTGCGCTAGGGATAGAGAAAATGCTTCTGTTAAAGGACAGTTCTGAGGAAGAGCAGCTGAGACTTGACCTGGCCTTTTGTGAAAACGGTCATTTTTTGTAGCAGTGTGGCCGAGGCCCAATGTTTTCCATGAATGCAATTGCATTTTTCTTATTTGTACGCATGCAAGCATTGTACAAAATGCTGTAGATCAAGATTTCAGGATTAAATACGGTAAATGTGTAATGTGATAGCATGATGATACAGTATTAATTTTGTCACATCTTTACTCAAAAATCCACATTTGAGGATTGTTTTAACTGAAAATTTCTGAAAAAAGACTTAACTGTATCTAACTAAAATTTGCTGCCTCAGAGGCTTTCTGGTTGAGAAGTCCAGGTGGATAGGCTGAGAAAACACCTTGTCTTCTGAATCTATCTACAGAAGCTTACAGGAATTACTTTATCAGAATAAATGAACAGATGGATTTCTAACTGTGTTTAATGCCATGTAAACTAGATTTTATTTAATGTTTTGACTAGAAACTCTCACGTTTAGGGGTTATATTAGAGATGTGATAACTGTTAATCATGAAGAACAACAGTGTGAAAGAAGATAATTTTTTACTAGTTTTTGAATTATTACATTAGGATAAAGATAAGGAAAAAGTAACAGCATGAACTTTATATTAACTTTGATGCAAAATTGCTTTCTCTTAAAAGTGATGAATCTGGTTATACATGAATCTCCTGAGCCAAAATATTCTTCGTACTATCTTTCAAACAATCTTGTGATTCTCTTCGATTTTAATAATGTTAGTAGTTATTTATCCTAGTGCAAATGAAAGCTTATTGCAAGCTTTCAACCTATACTAACAACAGTAGGACACCGGTATATTGGTACAAAGCAGTGATCTTTAAAATTTTCTGATTTGCAGACTTTGGCAACAGTGAATTATGTCATATCAAAGCAGTTTGTCTTATTTACCTTTTTGGATCCCTGTAAAAGTAGCTCATGGGCCCCAAATGCTTGTGAAGCACACTTTAAAAATCAGTGATATAGGACAATACAGAATGCACAAATCAAATTAATTTTTCCTATGCAAGAGCTAAATGTGTCTCACTCTTCTAAAGGCCAGCAACTTGGATCAAGTTATAAGAGAAAAAATGAATTGAAGAGTTAAGGGTGGTGCACTGAGAATTAGAGCTGTCCAGAAACAAAAAAAAAATCTAGTATATAAAAAATTAACGGTTTTGACATTTGTTTTAGATTTGTCACAGAATGATTTAAAAAGCAAAACATGAATAGAAAGAATGAGACATCCCAGAATAGCCAACATCCAGTGGCTAGGGTATTTACTTGGGCTGTATCCAAGTAGCACTTTATGGGATTTGGAGCAGACATTTGACATAATGTTTTCAACATTATTTTTGTCAGACTCAAATGTGGGCTCTGAAGTGGATTGAAAAAGAGCTTGCTTGGAGTCCCGTGCTTCATAGGTGAGACTTAGTCACCAGGCTGGTTGGCCACTCAGTCTGTCTTTGGCCTAGGGTTTTTTTTTTTTTAAACAAAGTGAAGTAGCTGCACAGAGAATAGACAGCCACTTATTCTGTTGCATTTGTTAGGGAGCTATCATACATTTGGGTATTTTTCTGACTTTAGGAGCGAATGAAGTAACATTCACATTTCTACTCTTCTCATTCAGAACAGATTATTTTCAGAGAAATATCTGAACCTGCCTAACTATATTTCCACGGAAATCAATATATTACTTTTAAAAATTTTATTTTTGACAATTTGGCATTTTTTTGATGGCAAAAAGTACTTTGTCCAAAAATTCCCAACCAGCTTTTCTGAGCTGAGATCTACCTCTCTACTGCACGAATGTGAGGCATTTACCTTCAGTATTTTTGTGGGTTTAAGAAGAGATCACAAGTGAAATGTGGTCTGGGATGATAAAATCTGCGTGTGTAAATTTGTGGACACTTCATAAGGAATATGTAGAGTGAAATATAAAAAACTGATGATCTGTCTCTCAGCTAATACTGAAATTAAGTTAAATTCAGTATGTAGGGGAAAAAAAAAAAAGAAAATGTATTGGGTTGAAATTTCAGCTCTTCTCCTTTGCTTTGCAAACATGGATCTTTCAATCCAATCCTTTCATCCTTGTTCCCAGTCCCACTCTGAATCTCATCCAGCTCCACTGGACACACATGTTCAGCTTCTCTTTCTGGTTTAGCCTGTGCTCCTGCTAACCTCGCACTAGTTTGTATTCCTTCCTCCCCGCTCTCTGTCTTACACCCAGGACTGATCCTACCACAAATGCACTTCCCTAGTGCTGTGCACCCTTGGGCGTTGTTGAATAAGAACTGAGACTTGCAAGTGTCCCAGGGGAATCTAGAAGCGTATGTAGAGGTGGGGAGCGTGCATTCCAACAGCACACTCTCTCCGTGCCTCAGCGCTTTCAATTCATTAATCAGCATAGTTAATTTTAAAGACGTTTACAATTTCTGCAACTGGTTATTGGAAAGCTGATTACAGAGTTAATGGC
Organism: Nyctibius grandis; assembly: GCF_013368605.1. Lineage (NCBI taxonomy): Eukaryota > Metazoa > Chordata > Aves > Nyctibiiformes > Nyctibiidae > Nyctibius > Nyctibius grandis. The sequence continues at coordinate 5,964,423 of NC_090676.1, read as the reverse complement.
CCTACTTGAAAACAGTTGTCCCATTACTGTAGATGAAGTCAATCCAGTTCAGCATGCCTTGTAATAAAGCGTTGTTACAGATTAGGTATTCAATCAATGCCTTGTTTTCCTAAAAGAACAAAATGGAAATATATTTTGCATCAGATATGAAATGTGGCTTGCTCAGTTCCCCAAGCAGTTAAATGATATTGAACGATATTGGTGGTACCTATGTTTGATGTCACATGTGCCTCTCAGCTCCATTCCCTTGTACAGATTCAGTACCTGTAATGTTTCACTTTTAACATTCACTTCTGAACAACTGAAGTCTCTAGAAGTGAAAATGAACACCATGCAGGGACAGCAAAACTACCTAAGTCATCTCCAGCCCAGGATTTGGTATAGCTGTGCTAATTCACCTACTGAGAAATAAAATAGTCTGATCACCTACTGAGAAGCAGAATTTATTAGCGCTGGTGCAATTTCCTTCTTGTTCTCCTAGAACCTGGTCTAGCTTGTTCTGAGCTAACGCAGGCAGTCTCAACAGGTGCTGCACACACTTCCTGTAATTTAGGAAGCACTGGGTGATGCTCTACTTTAGATGAAATGTATAAACAAGATTCTACTGACTTCTGGTCAGTGGAGATCCTATCATGCCTCTTAGTCTGGCTCCCTAGGGAAACTACTTACACAATCTTATTATTTGTCTGTCCCAGTTTCCAATATGCTGACACATTTGTCACAGGTTACACAGATGATTCGGAGATACTATGTCCTTACCAGTTTTGCAAGAATTAGCATCTAAGTAGAGAAAGGAATCCTTATTAATGCTCCCATTGAGGAAGAAGGAAGAATTCAGCAATTATTCATTGTGTTTGACAATAGCAAGCCATTTGAGGGATTTGCACGTTACTGTGATATTCCTTGGCGAAAGCACTGTTTTATTCAGCTGCCAAATCAAAAAAGTCAGGGGATGGCTAGGGGAAAGGTGCCAAGGCATGCTAGGGTACTCCCCAGAGAGTAAGAGATACTTGGTAGGGGGGATAGTCTGGAAGGATGAAGGGGGCTGGAGGCATTGCAGTGTGATATGGCAGAGGACAGGAGGACAGCTGGGGTTATTCCAGCAGGGAGGTGTAAGAGATGTAACATAAATCCATAAAGACTTAAGCTTCATCCCTCTACTTTTCAGGGAATAATTTGTTAGGAAAATATTGAGGTCTTAATTTTGGTATTTTGGATATGTTTACACGCTGATTTAACCCTTCTACAATTCCGTGCATCAGTTGTAGCTGGTATACCTCCTTGCTGTTACACAGCAGGGATCTGCTGTTATTTGACCTGAAACGATCATTACGCTAGCTTTATTTGATGTGCATTTAATAAAGTTGTAGCTGTTGTGACCATAACTCATGACTCCCATGTCATTCTGCAGTGGTGTAACCAGCGATGCGGCATTCCAGGAGCCTGGGTTCAAAGGGAAGGCTGGGGGACTCCCATGTATGCCAGAGCATTGTGCCTTTTATGACTCCTCTCCTCCCGCACTCCTCTGTTACGAAGATACATTCTCTAGCTGGAGAACTGAGAAGTACAAAGCATCCTTAGACCTTGTAGTGCAAAATGTAAGAAGCGATGTTATCTGCAGAAAGTGGACTTTAGATTCTATCAGCGCGCATTTAGCATAAAGCATTTCCTATGGTAATGCCTCTCACTTTCCCAGACTTTTACAGGCTCCAAGTGGCGCACAGGCTGCAGACCTCTTTGTAATGTTAATGAATCATCTTAATGGACTGTTTTAGCAGAAACATTCATCACCTTTTGTACCACAATGATTTTTTTTTTGTTACACTTAAATGGTTAAGTAGGCAATAAATGCCTATCAGACCAACCACTATGGTCTAGTAATCCACCTCCCTATAAATCACCGGTGGATTATTATTGTCCTGTTTAATTAACACTCTTAAGGGATTCTATCGGTGGATAGACTTTCACCTTGCACTAAGCAGGCATTAACATTTCAAATAAGAAAAAGTGTGTTTATGTGAAAAGTGTTAATCAGTGTGACCTGGAACTGGTAGTGGTGGGTTGGATGAAGTATGTGCACGTGTACATGCCTGTGTGTCCATGGGTGGTGGTTCCTTACGTCAGTTTTCAACGGAAGCTAAAATCAGACCTATGGAATACTTATTTAAGTCATAGCGAATGATAATTTCAGTATCATTTGTATTAGGTCTTAAAGATATTTGGCTATATTTGTTTGTAAATAGGAGCTTTAAAGATTTTAATTCCCGCAGTTAGGAAGGTGATGGTTTTTGTGAGTGTACGTTTTGTGTGTAATATGGGTTTGTTTGTGGTCTAATTCAGTCTGAGGTGTTTTTAGAGGACTGGATCAAACCCTTTTCTTTTTCTGCAACAAAAGGTGAGAGGGGAAGTCTGATCCTGTTGCTCCTCTGTGAACTCTTTTCAGACTTCACAGCCAGAAAGAGTAAGCTAAGCAGCAAGAGTTCCTGGGAAAGGCAGGGGGGTCCGTAGGCTTATATGCTCTTTGCAGAACAATCCCTGCAGTTCTCTTGCAAATGAAATTCCCACAGTGGGACACAAGCTTGATACAGGATCGCTCTCAATATACAAACATTTTTGTACGTAGTACAACTCAATGCTGGTTTTCTCCTCTTGGCAGAATATAAAGATGGCAGCTTTTCTTTCCTCCTGTAATACAATTTAATGCATTTACTAGTAATTTCCTCATCTTTTGTCCGGGAGAGAAAGACATGTGAAAAAGGCTCTTGTTAAGGCAGTGTTTCCCATCCATGAAATCTTATCCTGCTTTCTTTGATTTTGTTACATTCGTAATACTAGTAGTGCACTTACCAACTGCATGTTCTATGGATACCAACACTAGAAGTGGTTGTGTGAGATAACCAAGTACTCAATTTCCATTTTACAGACAGAGCAACTAACGTGTAAATGTTGAGAGATTTTCTGAGGTCTTTAAGAGTCACAACTAGAAGCATAGCTCAAGAGACGCTGTTTCTTTTGTGCACACAAACCTGCTATGCACATCCTTTTCTTCTTGGCATTTTTGTTAAATTATTTCCTAGTATGGACTCCTGCAAATTAAAGAACAAACAAAACTGCTAAGTGGAATGCAAACACACTAAATCTTTTCAATTAAGAGACTGAATCTCTTGGTATAAATTCATTTCCTGAAACAAAACTCCAGTTATGTAAGATTTAATTATTTCCTCTAAGATTGCATGGATTTATTGACTAACAAAATCTTCTGTTGCATAAATGGAAATGTGCTATTTAATGTAGTTTGCTGATCAGAGGCAAAACCGTAGCATTAGCATTTTCACTGGGTATTTTTGTTTCAGTTGCACACTAATCTGCCAGGTTTTATTCTATTTGTAACTGAAAAGGTGTGAAATGGCTCACAACTGAACATGTGGGAAATAGCACAAAACACTAAAGGAGTTTGAACAAGATGAGAAATTAAACTAAGCTCATAAGGAGTATGTTGCTATTACATGAAGAACTGCAGTGACAGGAAATAAGACTATCTTATGTGCAGGACAGTACTGTGAGGAGGTATGTGTGCATTGATCATACAATAGTTTTTTCAAACCATATAACAGAGATGCACAAAAACCACACAGTTTCAAGTGTAGGCATGTCCTGAGAAGAATCTCCTTCATTCCCTCTAGACACACCCTGCTAATTAAATCCATCATGCCTAACAGTATGCCCCAGGGTTCAATCTTTTCTAGAGCACTGTTACTATCCAACATTTTAGCTCATACAGTGGGCAGCCAAGATTTCATGTCTATGCATATAGTAGGACTCCTAGCCAATATTTCTTAGTCTCCTCCTCTCCATCCCAACCTGTATATATAAAGTATATTTATTTTGGTAGGTAAAACTTCAATGTTCCTTTCAAATTACTTTCTTCTATCCTAATGCAATAACCTGTATGAGGGTGGCAAGTTAAAGTCTAACAAAATCAGGAATCTGTGCTCCATGTAGCTAGCTGGCCATGAGAAACTGCAGCAAGGATGGATATTGAATGACTTCTATAGTCCAGCCAGGTTTTATCAGAACAGGTCATCAACCTGTAGGCTGCCCAAACCTGTTCCACTGCTTCCCCATTGATTAAATATCTGGAGACATTTACACGTATATCAAATTCTCTATAATAATTTATGTTGTCTTAATCACACTCAAGTTCTTTTTCAGGCTAGGGCAAAAAAGTTCCCTCCAGTGGTGAGAAAAATGGTATACCTCCTTAATGTACTTCTGTACATTGAATGTCCTTGGAGCCAAACTATGATCTTGGATTCCCATCAACTGAAATCAGTGGGACTGCAGGGAGTATAATGGAGGTAAAACCTGCCTATGTACACCCAAATGTTAAGGAATTTAAAAACTGATTTTTTCATTTGATTGCAGAGCTGACGTGTATGGGAGAAAAGAGGAACAGAGGGAGTGTGTAGCTTCCAGCCGAGTTCATATGGCCAAAATTCCTTCTGAATCTCAGTACCTGTATAATCCAAAACAAGACAGAGGGTCTTGCCTGGAATTGTCACCAGTTCCTGTCATTTAGGGATTTCCACTCTCCATCCCATGTGTTTTTTCCCAGCCCATTTTCCTGCTCTTACTCTCTGTCCCAGCTATCATCCTGCAAATGTCCTGAGCACTGTGTTCCCTTCGCCTTGGTTCAGGCTCCTAAGTGGTTCTGTCTTTGCTTTTTCCCATTTTCCTCTGCACCTCTTTTCTTTCTTTTTTTTTTGTTTTTTTTTACCTGGTCCATGACAATAGGAGTCAGCGAAAGCAGTGTGGGGATATGTAACAAAATTTAAAAAAAAAAACAGCTGAGTGGCATGAAAAAGGTGGGCATAGGCTGATTATTCACTGTTTTGTTCAACACAGTAAGGGGCATCATAGCTAACTAGCAGATAGCAGGTTCAAGGAGATGCATCTTTTACAGTGAGTAAAAAAAAGTCCATAGAAGAAAAATTCAGTGAATACAAAGACACCACCTCTGGTTCCAGCAGTCCCTGAGTCATAAACAGAAGGAGACTGGGAGGGTATGCTGGGAAGGCATCACTAGACGCTTTTCTTAGACTCTTTTCATGATGTCCGGTATTGCTTGCTGTCAGAAGCAGAATATTGGGCTAGGTGGACTTTGGATTAACAAGTATAATATGTCTTATGCTTTTTATTAAGAATAGAGGCAGGAGGCACTTTAGCCCTTAGTTGTCAAACAGGACTACAAAGTGTTGTGGTGTTTGCTCTCCTCCTACTTTTCCACCTCTTAGACCAATCCAGAGAAGCATGGTGGATGTTTCTTGTATTTTGTTGCCAGCTGCTCTAAAAAGTTCATACAAAATCTCCTCTCATCAAGAAAATTTATGTGCCAATTCATGAGTCTTTTCAGCAGTATGTTGAAGTACAGAGACATTATTAAATCAGATTCAAACTGATGAATTCAGTATAATGGGGGTAAACTCCCAGGCATGACTTTCCATAAAAAATAGTTGCAAACACTAGTTGATCTGATAAAGTATAAGCCAATACTTACGTGCCTCCAGTCATTATCTTTACCATTGCAAATTTTCTGTAAAGACAGAAATCAAATGGCCAGAAAGCCTTGTTTTGCCTGTAGGCGGATCCACCTCAGGTTTTAACATTGTAGAGATAATTATGTCACCCACGTTGTAAACATTTTGTGTTTCTTGAATGGAGAGTCTGTATTGAAAATACTAACCATTGGTCTGTGGAAACTGAAAAGATGCAAAGGAAAGGAAACCAATTTTCTCACTGAGTACTGAAAAGCTGAATGGTTGGAACTGCATTTGGGAAGCACTAAAATTAGTATAAGCTGTCTGAAAAGTGCTAGTAGATTTAAAATCCTAAGGGAAAGGTGGAAACTCATTGGTGTCACAAAGTACCTTAAATAGAATATCTGCAGTTTCAATGATCAAAATCAACCCCTTTACTCTAGCACACATGTTCCAATGTGGTGTTCTAAACAGATGATTAGATAAATATTACAGCTGATGTAATAAATACCTGAAAGTGCCTGTAATAAATACAAGAAATAACCTGTCTTGATTATTCAAGTAACTGCTGCTAGTTAATTAGCATGCTGACATTGTTTGGGCCAGTGGATTTTTGCAATTTCCTTTCAATAGTTTTTCTTTTCTTTCCAACTTTTTCTTTTTCCCATTGGACAAAGTGATGCAATGGTGACCACACAATTCAATGAATTCATTACAAAAAGCTAATTTTTGATTCAAGGAGATGATAGTCAATATTACATTGCAAATTAAGCACTTCTGCTTTTCGCTTGTACAAGAAGAACTCATTCCTCACCAAAAAATGGCACTCTGTCAACTACTAATTGCATAAAGAATTTTAAACGAAAACTTAGCATACAGGTAACATATGTAACATATGTATGTAACACACGTGTGATAAAATATGTGTAATAGTGTAATATTGAAGGTAGGAGATATCTGAAACAGTAAGAAACTGAAGGATGGCAATTTTTATTTTATATTAGGTTTTTCAATTGTAGTCATACTGGGGTGTTGGTTTTGTAGTTGTTGAGGGTTTTTTGTTTTTGTTTTTCAAAGAATGCCTGAAAAATGACTAACATTTTTTCCTAATTTTCAGCTGAACCTCCCACGCTGTAATTTATGGCCATTGCTCCTTGTTCTGTCATATGACACTACCTACCAAGAAGAACTTGGCTATCATCTCTGTGACTACCATTCTGGCAGAGATCAGTCCTTGGCCTCTTTTTCCCCAGGATAACCAAGCCCAGCACTCTCAATATCTCCATTTAGGTCATGTGCTCTTGGCCCTGAGCATCTCAGTAACCCTCTGCTTTAGAGTCTCCACACTGCTCTTGAATTGGGGGAGCCAAAACTGGGCGCAGTATAACCAGCCCCATCTCTTTGAATATGTCCAACTTCACTCCGGAGTCCCTGCGTTGCTCCACCGCTGCTGACTGCCCTTTTCCTTGCCAAATTGTGCTGGCACACACAGATGTCTGGGAGCATGTTGTGCCTGGGCAAATCAGTGCAAGAAAGGGTTTAAGAACTTCAGCTTTTTCCTCATTGTCATCTTTAGGTCACCTTCCCCAACTGTTAGCAAAGCCATATTTTTCCATTATATTTGCCTTTAGAGAAGTTGACTTCTGTGCAGGATACTCCAGTGACAGAAATGCCATCTCTCTATTAGCACATAGATAGGGGCATGGCTAGAAAAAAGGAGAGTATGACAGGTTTTTCCATGGATGAATAACTTCTGCCTCTGTGCCCTGGGGACTGTAAAGAGCTCGTATAAATCAGTGCAAATACGCTATTACTAATCTTGCCAGTAATGATGTGAGAATGAATGGAGTACAAAGATGAACTTTACATATCGTTAGCACCAATCTGCCTCACTGCATTTATAGGCAAATCTCTTACCTAGGAAGTCAGTTGGAGAAACTTACAGTTTTTTTCTTTTTAAAATTACAATAAAAAGATGCATTTGTGCTCCACAGAAATGTTTCTCAAATATCAAGTCCATTTTGGGATTTTACACTTATGAAAACTTGAAAACAGTTATTGATAATAATTTCTCAAACACTCAGCAGAAAATATTTTTATTACAGTGTTTTAGCATGACTGACCTCAGTATATCATTTAATGTGTTTATTACAGGTGTGTCATACAAAACACACAAACATAACATTTCAAAGTAGAAGTTTACTTTCAGTTTAAGTCACCATCAGAAGACTGAATGATCTGTAACACAGGAAAAAAAAATCAAGGCTTTTATTGTTACCTCATAATAGTGGAAAATTAGTATGAATGAGGATCATGACTATATATTCTGCAAGAACTCTACCTTGTAAAACAGGCACTATTTAATTTATGACATGAGAAGTTTTTCACTAGGATTGGAAATTGGTTTGAATCTCTATAAATATTGGCTTTTGCATCATGTAAATGATTTTTTTTTCAATTCTACATTATCTGTGATTAAATCCATCTGATATGAGTACAGTGACCTCTTTGGTTTGTGTTGTGTTGTTTTTCTCTCCGCACAAGAAGAATAAGTACAATATGAACGTGAAATAAGTTCCTGAGAGATGCACACTACAGAAACCAAAAGGTGGGCACAGAGTGTTATGAAAACCTTTGGGTCAGTCATCTTTCAGACCCCAAGTCTATGAGTTTGAAGGCTATGCCCTAGTTCACCAACATACGTTCCAATAGAAAAAAAATGTCATGTTTTCTTCCATAATTCCACCTGTTTGCTTAACTGAATTCTACTATTTTGGCCTTTCTTTGTCCTGTTTCTTCCAGTTCTAGCCTGATAGATGTCTGGTTTGGCTTTCCAACTTCTATTTACCATTTTCTTCCTGCTATCCACTCTTTTGGTTCTTCCCAGGGTAGCAGTGACATGAAAGGGTTTAGGTAATAATCTTGTAATGGATTGCTGCACCAGAATGAAACCTCATTGCTTTTTTCCCAGGGCTCCCTGGGAATCCTTTTGCCACAGCCTTTTTCTCCCCAGAGAGATTATACAAAATTGTTCTTGTGGCCATTCATTCTGTCAGTGTGAGTGGACAATCTGATTCCCATCATTTCCCATGGGTAGAGCCAGGATTCCCAGAAAACATACCATCAGCACAGCACTTCTTAGAACCGTTAGAATTAGTTCCAAATGCCAGACCAGAAGTGCCTGTATTTCACTAGTGTGTCAGTAATCCCAGTACATACACAAATCTGTAGAGATATGGATCCTTCCAGACAACTGATGTGGTGTAATTGTCTTCCTCCTATTAATTATTCAAATTATAATTTTATTACTAATATATTTATGTGAATCTAAATATTTCTTTTCCTGTGGCAACTTTTTTTTGCTTGTTGGCAAAAATGGCTTTATATAAAGTCTTTCCTTTGTCTGTCAGAATATATAATATATATGAATATATATGAATATTTATTTTACTTTATAAATCTTTATAATCAAGAGCCCTTGAAAAAATATAGAAACTAAAAAATATTTTGGAAGTATCCAAGAGGCAACATTTTGTTTTTCTTACTACTCTCCTTACATGTCACAGTATAATTTGGCGAATCCCATTTTCTGGAAGTAAATCTACATTTCGGCAAATGTAGTCTCCATAGAATAAGCATGTTCTACAGGAATTAACTAATTATAATGGAATAATTTTTTCAATTATTTTAAGTCAAAATGAAGGTTTTGATGTATTTGCCATTATAATATGGCTGAAATATCTAGAAAATCAATTTACTTAAAGGAACAGTTCTCTCCTGCTTGAATCTTTAAGAGAGAAGAGCCAATATAGTGTAATAGCAGCTGTTCAGCAGCACCTATTATTTGCTTACATTACATCACTAATATGAGGCACCCTGTCGTTAAAGTGAGAGTTAGGAATTGGCTCTCCTGAGTTGCTTCTTAGCATTCTGTAATTTTGCTGAGGATATGATCTCATCCAGCTCTCCACACCAAGCAAGAATCTGGATTGGTTGATGAGCACGTTAGTTTTCCTTCTGATGAAATATCAAACTTTATTAAATGGCTGAAAGAAAACCTTTAGCTTAATTTATAGAGAAAGCTTTAAATATTGGTTTCTTAGAACTAATGAATGGACGATAGTATCTTCAGCGATGCCATTTCTACACCAGTTATTTTTTATTTCTTCTCCTTGACGTGTTAGGGTCCCAAGCTTGCATTCCTGGCACTCAAAACTCCTCATGAGTGGATCCAAACATGGAAGCATTCCAGCACAATGCATGATAGACCCTTTAACATTACGGAGTAGAGGACACGCAGAAAAATATTGAAATAATAAATTAACACAACATCAGATTTTTAGAAAGGAACTCTCTCTCTCTGGTAACAAGCACTAGACCCACCTGTCATCCACCTGTGCCTAAGGCACAAACAGGAATTCTTAAGCTAGAAAAGGTACTGCTGACAGCAAGTGACTATTTATTGTTTATTTATTGGTTATTAAAATTAATGTGCTAACACCAAAAAAGCTTGGCTTTTGCAGAGGCGTGGAACTGTTGTATATTTCTTTCTAACAATGTGTACGATGATATCAGAAGGCTGATGACTGAGATGTGAGATCTGTCAATCAGAGACTACAGCAAGTAATTTTGTTAATATTTTTGCACTGACTTAATTAGATATGGGGTTTTTTTAAATGATTTAGTTAAGCTGATGCAACATCCTGTAATGGACATAGCCTTAGCATGTAAGTAATCATAGTAAATTATAATAATATATCTTATATGAGTAAATTAAATAAAGGGTCTTAATCAATTGCATCACAATCTGATTGAAAGTTCCCTTTCTACTTTACCATTTGCCACATGTTATCTATCAGACAAAAAGTATTCTTCCATAAAAAACCCAAGCTTTTTCCTTGCTACAGATACACATGGACACTGTGCATTTATCTGTGTGGGAAAGGTGACCACAATAGTTATTTCTGAATAAACTATCCATAATAGCTCCCTGTGTGGATATTCCAGTCTGGAAAAGTCATGGGTCAGACGGTAAGTCATTGCAGAATAGCTTATTCTGCAATAGCAATTCCAGTCAATTTTCCAGTGTAGAAAAGCCCTTACTTCACAGCTCCAAACTCCTATTTGTGCCAGAAGATTTTGTCTTCAGAGACTAGTATAAATTTGTTCTATTCAATTCTTTAAGGCCCACATTCAGCACTGAACTCCCTTTGGGATCAATACATGAGATGAGCCAGGGAGAGCTTTATATTGTAGGAGTTTGTATGTATGTGCACAGACTCCATAGTTTTATGAACCAAACATTTAATTAACACGTTCTTGTAGCTGTGAGCTGTATACATTTTTGGCTGTGAGATATCCTTGTGATTCTTCTGGTCCAGTACCTTCAGGAGCCCAGTCCTAAACCAGCAGAGAGAAAGTTGCCTGGAAGAAGATCCATCAAGCCAAACTCAGGATGCTTGGTACCTTTCATCGCCAACAGCAGTGAAACAAGGCAAAACAGAGCAAAACGTCGTACCTTCCTCTGTGCCCAAATACAGAAGATGATTTACAGCAGGGACATCCAGCCCACACATTCGAGTTTGCTCTGAGTACAGAGAAAAGAGTGGCCTATAAATATACAGAAAGACTTTGAAAAACGTTTGAACGGACTAAAAATGTGTCCTGGAAAGGCAGCACAGGGAAGTCTTCACTGAAGCCCAGTTAACAATCTCCCTGCATCCAGAACTGTTTATACAACAACTCGGTAAGACACATTTTGGGCTGGATTCATGTTTATATTTGAATCATGGTTTTTCTCTTCTCCTCCAGTAAAAAAACCTGAGCAAACCAAGATAAGACATCTGTGCTATTTTTTTCTTTAATTTATTTTTTACTGAGCCGTAGGACCCTCAAAAGCAGAGATTGCCATTTATCCAAAATCACATCACAGTGCCCCTGGCATTTTTGTGGTGTGGACCAATTAACGTTCATAGCTTAATTAAAATCACCAAATGCATTTTAAAGGATGACATAAAGTTGATTTTAATCTAGGCTTCCAAAAATGAAGTAGAAGTCTGTTAATCAACTGCCCCACCCTTTTCGTTATTTATACGGCCCACAGGACTCAGTGTCAGAATGACTCCTACGTCATCCTCTTACTTCATTTTCCCCAGGCATTATTAAATAGTTAATAACAAAGGTCTAAAGTCCATCCCGAGTGTTACCTGTTAGCATAAATCTGGGCCCATGACAGCGCTGGTGTAGCATTCATATAAATGAAAGCACAGATTTTGGCTCAAGTATTTTTAATGTACAGCAGCTGGCATTTTTGGGTTTAAAGAGCAAAATCACACCTGAGTTTTCATGCTTTCTAGGTTTTTGCCAACAAAAGGAAAACAGAAAATAAACAAGACATTTTACCTTTTGAAAGCCAGAAGAAATGGTGCAGCTGTTTCTAAGACCGCTATGTTCAAGCTGTCACATGAACACGGAAGACATTCTTGCTTTCCAGTTATGTTTTAGCACAAATGTCTTCCATTTGTTTGTTTCAACATATTTTCCCTTTAACACATTTTTTTAATCAGATTTTTTCCTAATAACATGTTTATTCAATGTTCAGTTAAAACCAGATTTGGATTTTTACAAGTATATAGATGTTTACAAATCAATTCATTAGGTATTATTACTGCTTCTATGTTATGACATGTAGCTACCTGAGAACTTACCACTGTTGACAAGTGGGTTTGGTCAGATTCTTACTGTACAGACAATAACAGCAGCTGATTTCTGGGAGTTGCCAGAGAGAGTGGACGGAATTGGCTGTAACTCACCCACAGTCCTCTAGTCTTATTATTTATTTAGCTGCTATATAAGCACTTCAGCCCAGATTTTAATTTGATTGCCATTCCTAGCAATGAAAAATGGGGTAATAGGTAAATGATAGGCGTTTGTCTGTCTTAGAAATAGTTGGGCGCTAGGTGCAGAGGGTGGCGCCATGTATTTGGCTGATCTCTTTTATTATTCAGCTGTCATGGGATTTTGATAGAGAAGCTGAAGAGAAAGAGTTTAATATTTTGTCCAAAATATAGACAATTATATTTATTATTTGTATGTGAGAGACCTGTAGGTTCTTCAACAGCAAGGCAATCTCTTTGTTTTATTTTCAGCAGACACATACACTCAGTGCAAGAAAGACACGGATCTGTTCGAGTGAGTCCAGAGGAGGCCACAAAGATGATCAGAGGGTTGGAGCACCTCTCCTATGAGGACAGGCTGAGAGAGTTGGGGTTGTTCAGCCCGGAGAAGAGAAGGCTCCAGGAAGACCTTATTGCAACCTTTCAGTACCTAAAAGGGGCTTATAAGAAAGATGGGGACAAACTTCTTAGCAGGGCCTGTTGCGATAGGACAAGGGGTAATGGTTTTAAAGTAAAAGAGGGTAGATTCAGACTAGATATAAGGAAGAAATTTTTTACGATGAGGGTGGTGGAACACTGGCACAGGTTGCCCAGAGAGGTGGTAGATGCCCCATCCCTGGAAATATTCAAGGTCAGGTTGGACGGGGCTCTGAACAACCTAATCTAGTTGAAGATGTCCCTGCTCATGGCAGGGAGGTTGAACTAGATGACCTTTAAAGGCCCCTTCCAACTCAAACTATTCCATGATTCTATGATACATGGAGGCTTGGATGCTTCAAAGTATTTTCTCTATGTTCTTCCACATGCTCTTCAAAAGAATAATAAAAGTAGTAGAATGCCCAACTTGCCTGTAGAAAATCCTATTCTCATTTTTGTCTGACTTTTCCAAGCCTTAGAGATGCTACAGCTGGGGTTTCTTTCAGGCAGGGTACATGGCTACAGTCTGCAGTTCCCATTGTAAAACTGCGACAAGTGTAAGAAGTTGATACAGTAACTGGGACTACAGAGGGAGAATCAGGCTGAAGGAGTGTCCTGTCTTGGTGTGAGAGCAGTTTAGGAATGAGAAATAATGGCTATGATAGTACCGGACAAGCTCAGACTTCTCACAAAAATTATGTCTTCGAATGTTCAGTCACATAATGCTGCCTGTTTGCAGTTTAATTATTGTCAATGAACCAGAGCGCATATGGCATTTATGCTAATTTGGGAAAAAACTTTATTTTATTTAATTTACTTTGTGTTTCTTTGTCTCAAATGCCTGTCTTGCCCTGCCACCCAAGATACATTACTGCCCCTAAAAGCATTAGGAAATGTTGGATCTCAAAATCACTGTGACAGAGGTTAGATGAAAGTTACTTTTCCTTTTAAGAAAGGCCTGTTAGAGTTTATTTCTGGCTGAAAGATAAAACACAAAAAGAAGGGATGGTAACAAAAAACCACTTCCTCTTATGGTGATTTGGCTTACTGCAGAATAAACATTTTACAGGTGTTTCTCACTCCAGAGCTAGGTAAACTGAAAACATGTATTAGTTTTATGGGTGTTTTTTTAACCAAGATGTTAGTTGGAAGGAGATATCCCATCTGAAGTTGTTAGCTGTTAGCAGTGAATGGCTTTTCACCTCCTGTTTCTCTGGGCTTTGCTCATTAGAAAAAGATCAGTAACTTTTCAGGTAACTGGCAGGAGATAGGTCTGGCTCCTGTTTTGTCCTAACTTATTCACAGTAAAATCTGCTGGCTCACAAAATGTCTGTCTTTCCAAGGATTGTCCAGATCACAATCAAGGAAGCCGGAAAGAAACTGAAGCTTGCTGGAGCACAGTAGCCATATTCCCAAGAAGCTCTGAAATGGCTGGTGGAGATTTTTTTTTTTTCCTGTTCTTACTGTAGTTTTTGAGCCTTCATCTGTCTCCTTAACACTCCTATCTGGCCCAAATACTTCTGCTTGCACTGAATCACTGCCTTTTACAGAGGTCTCCCCTTTTTTTTGTTAGGCTTGAGTGAAAGACTGGATTTCACATGCTATTTGACATTAATTGAAAATAAGCATATCAGGTCCACTGGTGTGCCTACCAGTTTATTAAAAGATTTAAGGACAGACCATTTGGTGAGAAATACTTACCATAGCAATCAACTTAATGTGAGAGACTCCATATGAAAAGAGGGAAAATCTTTTGATAAGGTGTGCAGTGAAGAAAAGGAAAAAGCATAAATATGATTTTACATATTTGATATATTATTTATGCTACTGATGCAGTTATTTATATACGAGAGATCAGTAACAAGCAGTTAAAATCTTGGTACTAAGATAATTGCACATTTTTTGTTCTGTATAGCTCTTTCATTGTGTAGTGATAGCAACAGGTTTTGATCCAGACAGGTTCTTCTTCAGCAGTTACAGACAGACTTTGCAATTGGCATCAGACAGCTCATCCAGACTGTTTCGTAGCAGAGCTTCCTCCAAAAGTATACTGATAAGAGCATATGTTTATAATAGGAGTCAGTCTTAAGGGCACTTTTTGGCAACAGGCTGTCTTTTAAAGCAAACAAATCTGAGTGTGTTTCATTATCTATCATACTTGTTTTATCAAGGGTTAGTGAAATCATAGTGTTAAATTTAACTGCTTCAAAGTAGTAATCTTCTTTTCTCTGCCATCTGTGGTGCCCTCTACTGCACAGCTTTGTAGGAGCAAGACAAACATTGAGATAACTGCATCGGTTACACTGCTTTTTTTCACATTTTTCTTTCCATCCTAACATTTAGAAATGGTTCATTATTTGTTTTCCTAATAATTTTCCCTCCAATATATATAAAAAATGCAGTCAGTATTTGCAGCTGCAAGTCTTTTTTTTTTTTTTTTGCAAGCAGCTTTTAAAAAGGGGAAATAAATAAATAAAGAAAGAGGGCTTTAGGAAATGAACCTGCTAGTTCATTTATTGATTGTAGTTCATTTACTGGTCATATTCTGGATACTAATTTATGTGGTTATATATATGTATATATATATTTACATATATGTGTGGAATATTAAGGTTGAAGCATGGAAATTTTTGTTATTGTTGCTTGCTTTTCAGTCTGTTTTGTTAACTTAGGTATAAGCATTGAGTATTTTGGTTGTGCTTTTTTATAGTCGCTGTTTGCTGCTATGAAGAAGAGACAAGTCATTAAATTAGCTTCTCAGAAGTTGATGTATATAATTTTGTTTGCAATCTGTTGCCAGGAGCATGATATAATTTTGTCAGTTCTATATCAAACAAAAATCTGTTGATTTTGATGTTGAATTGTTGGAAAGAGCTACAGAAATTTTACATAAATATTTCCGGAGTGATCTCAAGGTACCCAAAGGCCAAAGACTTAAGATGAAAGATCTGAAAATTTCAATTTATTAATTCCCCTTTCTTTTGCTTGCCTCTGTTAATTGAAGCACCTTGTGTTTATATCATCATAGCCTGAGGTTTTCCTTGAATAAATCAATGCATGAATTTTTTAATTACCTACCCAAGCTGGATTTGGACTGCTTACTCTTACGAGTACCGAAGAAGAAATGTTCAGGGGTAGTAGCTAATGGAACAGCAGGAGAAACCAACTGCCTCCAACCTTTTAAACACTATGTCATCTAATTTGCTAACAAGTCTAAGCATCGCAACATTTGAAATGCTGTTGGCAGCGAGCTAGATACAGCACAGCTTCCAACATTACTGACTGCTGTGCATAAAAGACGATGTTATCAACAATGGGATTTAAAAAATTTTCTCTAGAAAGGACAAGCCTTTAAGATATTTATCTCCTAAGTAACTGCTAACACTCTCAGAATGACCACTATCAGGCAATCAATTACGGTGGCATAGTTAGAAGTTGAAAATACACTTTGGCATATCATAACTGCAAAGGTGAGAGCAGTTTAAATTCCTCGGATTTGATTTTTTTTCACCATCGAGCTGCCAGTGAAGGAGCCCTGATCTCTGCACTCAAAACCGACTGAAGAAACCAAGCATGTGGTTCTCCAGGAGTACCCGGGGCTGCAGCAGGGCTGTTTCGGCAATGAAGAGGAACTGGCTACACGCTGGTGCACTCCTCTGGCCTTCACAAGGTCTCCCAGAAGTATGGCATTTTCCTTTTAAAATTGCAAAGAGTGAACACCTAAAGACAACAGGTACGAAATACACCAAAATGATAATCAAATGTGGGGTTTCTTTTCAAATCCGCAGCCTGTCTATGGCCACGTATCGTCCATTTTGAAGTGATGCCCTCTGGCCAAGGATGCCACGTGAATCATAAAAGTCTTGGTTTAGCCTTACAAAATTTAGCATTTTTTTCTTAAATCTTGGCTTCCTTGGAAGCCGATGATTCATGACTCTTAGAATTGGGGGTTTATTATTTGTTCGCAACACAAGCTTTTAACAGTGTATTGAGAAAGATTTGAAAACATATCCCAAGTCTGTTCTAAAACTTCTGAATGCCGAAGGCAAATTATAAAAATAGTATTAAATATTTAATCTCAATAGAAGTCAAATTCCATTTTGGGGAAGGAACCTCATTTTTCAACACTTGGAGTTGCACTGGAGCTTTCGGCTCTTTCAGCTTTCTTCCCGCTGCTGAGAACAGTCAGGAAAAGACATTTGATATTGAGGGAAGAAAATAACTGCTGGTCATTCAGAAAGGATGAGAAAAGTATTGATGAGCCGTTCAGTCACTTTGGCCGGGTTTACTCCAGTGACCCCGAGATCTGCATGCTGTGAAGTTTGTGCTTAAATATCTGCTCACGCACAGCAGCTCCAGAGAGGGGTTTGAGGTTCGGTTCCCAGCGAATGTGGTCAGTCAGGAAGGGCGGGAGAAGGTCCCTGTCAGGGTGGGCGGGGCCATCTCCTGTCTGTTAGCAAGAGCGGGAAAAGCCATTGGTGAGTCAGGAAGAGCGGGAAAAGCCGTCGGGAAGGGCGGGAAGAGCCCTCGGTCAGTTGGGAAGGGCGGGAAAACCTTGACTTTGGCTTCTACAGAAATTTTCTTCTTTTTCTCTCCGTCCCTATGGTTTGACCTCAGATCATGAGTTTTATGTCCAGCATGCAGAACAGCCTTTTCGAATTTCTTTGGTAATCTCTTTTGCCTCTTTTTAACATGGCTTCATCCCTTCCAGAGAAGTTGGATTGGTCTGCCCCAACCTTCATGGAGGACCATAGTGTGTGTCCCACTGAAGTGCCGGCTGGGAACAAGGCCAGCTTCAGGGAAACAAGTCTGTCTGGTTATGAGAGCCACGTCCCCAGGTAAAAGATGTGAAAAATAGCACCCATACTCTCTTTCTGTGGTAATACTTAAGTAGGTAGTGCACCATTGCACCTACTGGGCTAGTGCAAAAGCGAAAAACATACTCCCCTATAAAAACACATGAAGGGGCTCTCACACTGCAAACAGCATCTCCGTTCCCTCACACCTCTCCAAAAAGTCTCTAGTTACAGACAGATACAGAAAACCGTGACAATACAAATATACTGAATTTCACTAACAAAAAACTCATCATTTTTTTAAAGAGTCTTTCCATACACGGTATATCAGCCTCAGAGGCTGGACAGGGAGCATCTTAAAAGTATTTTAAAAGGAAAAGGATAATAATAATAAGAGTAATTATGACTTGGAGGGTTCTTAGTCTTTGTGGCAGAGTATAGGAACTGCATGGCTTTAGCGATGTACGGTTCTGGGGTTTGGAGTGTGTTGGTTTATTACGTTGCAGTTTTTTATTTCTAACTGTTTCTCTTGTGTATTTATATTGTTTGCTTGCTAAATGTGCTGTAATATTAATCTTTTATGCTATTAATGTTGAAGATAATTTCTTGTACTATACAGAAACAAGTATCTTCTCATGCTGCAACACACTAGAAATGATCAGGCAAACCCTGTGAGATATACAGTGCCTGCCCCTTCCCTGCTCAGATTTTGCTGTTAACTAAACCAGAGTGAATTTTAAGTAGACATACTTGGCCAGTATTGTATGTTTGCTTATTAAAATTCAGTTAATCTCTGCAAAAGGAGCCAGAATATCAGCAGGGGGTACACAGAGAATTGCTGTCCTCTTCCTCCTGTTTTGCTACATTTACAGCTTCTGTTGGCCAATAAATGGGAAATTAGGTTTGGAACAGAAACCTGGACTTTTGAATTCTGCAGCAAACGTTGAAGTATATCTGGAATATTAAGACAGTTACAGTGGACAGAACCAAATGAATAAGTAAAACAATTATAAGTATCAAAGCAATGACATGGTTTAGATTTCCTATCTACCTATCTGTTCTTTCATCCATCTGCCCATACATATTTTTATTGTATTCAGCACTCTAATTTTTGTTATGCTGGAGGTATGCACCATAGTCAGCTTCACTTACCTATTTTAGTGTTACACATTTAGCTCACCAGCCAACCGTTTCTTTTGTGCTTAACAGAATTTCTGTTTTGGATATGGCAGTGAGATCTAGGATATTAATTAGGAGGAAGATTCTATGAGTCTGAAAGTCAGGGAATCTTGGACTTGATTATGAAACTATTATACAGTAAAAAATGAATTTACGTATTGGCTGCATGACCAGGCCTTCTTGTATTATCAGCACTGCAAATGCTTCACTGCTTCACCTTTGGAAAGCCATTAGTCTCTCTGTGTCCAAGTTTATTCATCTGAAAAACAGAAAAAAATCTTGCATTGTGTTTGTTGAACGGTTTAACATTATTGGACAAAATTGTTAGTAATACGAGTAGGGTTTTTTTATACAGACACTATTACAAATAACATTTTAAAATAAAAGGTTAACACTTTCCAGAAATTGCTTTCAAAAAATGACAATCTAGTTTCAGCAGAATGAGGAGTAAGTGGAAGCTGAGCTGCAAAATGGAAGAAACATATTCAGCTGATAGAACAGAGCTTTACCAACACTTCATTATTGTTTAAGGAGACTCATAGCTAGGTTTTAAAAACCATTCTTGCTGGTTTTGTAACAGTGGGATAATTAATTTTGTGTGGTGTGTACTGGTATTGACTCATCTTTTCTTAGTATATTACTTAATCAAAAAATTGGATTTTGCTGATAAAACTTTGAGTTAAAATATGTGTTGTCTATTCTTTTAATTCCTACCTAAACTTATGATGGTATGTAGTACACTTGTAATTTTAAGGACAGCTGAAATGTTGGAGTCAGATTGCTTATGAAAATAAAAAGCATCTGTCATAACACTCAAACCAGCCTACAGTTTTGCTGTAAGGGATCTGCTGCGAGGTTACTTTGTCTTTTTAGGTGAAAGATACAGATTCTATCCTCTTCACAGTGCACCTGTTGAGACTAAGCCTTCATATAATTAAATCCCTTAACAGTTTGTTCAGGGCAGCAGATCAAAAGGTTAACGTGCAACGGTGTAACAGGAAGTATTTGTACTCTTGAACATTTTTTAAATTTACAGCATTTAAAAACAACTTAGCCCAAATCATAGCCAAAGCCAATATTACATCATTTATAGTAAAACATTAATCATTAGTCACAAACCAGCCAGTTGGTCTAAAAGTTCAGCTGGTGAAAAATTTGATGGTTTCAGGACTGAATAGAAACGTACTTTTAATTGTGTCCTCAGTCACGCATCTGGAATGGAAAGTCAAAGATTTTAGGGAAACTGAGCAAAACAAAATTAAAAAACAAAAGAGTTCCTCCACATTTTTGAAACAAATATATCCTTGAAGCAGTTTTGGATTACATGATTTTTGTAGGAGTGGGGATAGATGATCAAAACTCAAAGTAGAGCTAGATTTTATCATATGAACTGTGTCATTCATTTTCTTTATTTCAGTTCTGAAGTTCTTGAAGCAATAGAAAATGTTATTCAAGATGTACTTAAAAGCGTGGCCCAAAACAAAGCACCTGTCCTCACACTGGCTAACAGATCAGATTGGAGGAACATAGAGTAAGTACTATATATTTTAAAGTCCTGCCTTATATTAATATAAATGTCATGAATATAAATTTGATTATGTAATGTCCAGAAAAGTTAATCATACATAGCTCTATAAGTATCAGAATCAATAAATAATTTGACTTCTTAAAAAGTAATGGACAAATAAAAAGTAATGCTTAGTAACCACTCTGCATGAACAGACATCATATATTAAGTAATAGCAGGCCATAGCATAAAGGGGAATGTAAAACTACTGTAATAGGGGTTAGAAAGGAAAGGGAGGTCCTATAAACAATCATTTTCTGGAAGCAGTAGAAACCAGAAATTATAAGTTGTGTTAGAGTGAAAAAATCTGTTTTAGGCTGGAAACAATTACTAGCAATTTCATCCTCCAAGGCCCTTTCTGTGCTTCCTCTTTTCTTTTTCTCTGCTTTTCCTCATGGCATCTTATTTCTTAAAATTATAGTGATAATCTTATCTTTTTGTTCCTCAGAAAAGATGCATCTCGTCTCTTCCTGTTGTACTTCTTACCTCCGTGTTGTGTTCTAAGTTCATTACCAGCCAAAGAAAGCAAACCAAGTTTCTAATATGTTATATAAATTTCAGATCTTATGCAAGCTTATCTAGACAGGATCAGAGAAAAAGCAAACTGTTCTCCTTTCTAACACACTTGGTGATTTGTAGAAGTTGCTTGTGCAACAGTGTTTTTCCAAGGAGGTCATTTAAACTGAGAATACCTGAAACTGAGAGATTAATTGCTTTCTATAATACAGAAGCAAAAGGATAAAGGAAGACACAAATCTATTTCTTGCCCTGTAATAACTTTGGAGGTCAGTGGGTTAAAGGATATTTAGATTGATAAGATTGCAGAGGTGCTTGTAAGTGGACACATTACAAACATTTGGAGTTGAGAAAGCATAGCGAACCTTCCAGGCGTAACACTTCGGTGGAATACTCACTTAATGAGAACAATTAATTTCTGTCAATCAAAAAACCTGAGGGGCCTGAAGGTAATCAGTTAACTGAGGGGTTGTATGTTCCAGGGAATTTAATGGTTTGTGTCTTGATAGTTTGACAAAAATGTTTCACCATATGTCTGTAAAATTAAAATACTATAACAAAGTTTTGCAATTTTTGGCAATCTCGGGGGAAATGGCATTCCAGGCTAGAAACACAAATGTGAGATGTTATTTGCCCATGAGAACACATAGGGAGAAAAACTTTCAAATTAAAACAAGTTAACATCACAGTATGTTAAAAATAACTCATCAATCACATTAAAAAAAAACCCTGAACTATTACTTGTGGTGGAGAAATGTAATCTCAGATATGCATTTCCATTGAACAGTGACCTATATCCCACTTTAATACAGCAGTTTAAGAAGATTAAAATAAAAATAAATAGACAAAAATAAAAACAGAATGCCAAAATACGAGTGGAAGAAAATATAGTCAGTGGGGCATTTTTTTTCTTTTTTTAGGCAGCCTTTTCATACCTAATCTACACAGCTGGAATCTGCTGGGCAGGATCTAGTAGAACAAGAGAATGATTTCATGTTTGAAACATTCCTTGTGAACATTTGTAGATGCCCAGAGAGGTATTTACCTGAGAATGATGTCAACCAGTGAGAATGCCAGGCCTAAAGCAGTACAGTTTCCATTGTCCAGCTGTGTCCTTCCAGAAAATAAATTTTTAAAAAAATAGATTTCCTATTAGTGGAAAGAAGATTTTATAGAGAATTACTCTGCTGGGGTAAACGCAATCCCAGGCAGAATTGCTGGATGTCCGATCTAGTGCCAGTTTGCAGCTGCCTTTATGAAACAGCTGTGGGAGCCACGTTGACCGGGTCCTTCAGCGTACTGCTTTCGGAAAGGAGCGCTTCTTATTTAACCCAAGCGAGCAAGTGAAATGCACAAATATGTTTTAAATGTTGCAGCACAAAGGCAAGAAAGTTACTTTCAAGCTGTCAGGCAGATGCTACGCTGTGCTGTTTGTTAGTGCTGTCACTTTCCCCATGTGCCTGGTGTGTTCTGCCACCCAAAGGATGCACGGAGCAACACCTTTGACAAAGAAATTTAGAAACGTGTTTTTAGATAAAATTATGGCCGTTTTACCACCAGTACTTTTAAAAAGCACATACAAAACTCTGAAATGAAAAAGAATGCCTTAAAGATGGGGCTGTCATATCATGAGGCACTAAAATAATTTTAAGTAACATAATGAAGTGTCCTTAAGAAAAATAACTGATTCTCTTGGTGAAATGTGCACCTTCAGACATGAAATGGTGAAGCACGAAATGATGGAGCTCATTTAGATTAAATAACTGTTTAAAGAATAGGATGGACCACATTTTTGTTTCCTAAAGTTAATAATGGAATATAATTTAGTTATTCTGATAATAATTTAACAGACATTATTGTAATATGAAATAATAACACTTTTCATACATTCTATGCCAGAAAGTCACTGTGTCAGACTTGATTTGTATTCTAATAATGATTCACATTTTTTCCTGTAATTTATTCCTTTGGTTTTATGCTAAATAATAATTGATGCTGGTATATTAACAGTTATAAACATGTATAAAATATTTTTCTTGTCTCTACTTTTGTCTGGAAACTTAGGTATTTTAGGCTTAAATTCAGTCTCGAAGCATCTTCTTGAGAAACTCTTTCATGTTTTGAAGCCAATGATCAGTTTGGGGGCAGTTCAGTAATGTTTTGAATGGGCCATTTTTGGCAAATGATGACTACTGCCTGCCTTTTTCCTTTGGCCACTCGAACTCCACCCAAACTGATGGTTTCTGTACTGAGTCTGAAAATAGCACTAGCATATTTGATTATAGGAAAGGGGTCTGGGTCTTAATGACGTTGCAGAGAACAATTTACATATACTCAATAAGTTTACAGTTTTATTATATTTGTTTGCAATGTATCAGATTTAAAGATTCTGTAGGTCTACAGATGATACCACACTGTACTACAAAACAAATAAGGAGTGACTGCCCTAGATCAGCACCAAAATTTGGTAAGTTAAAGTCCGAAAGCGGAATTCGTGTTTTCTCTTGTATTTTAGTTCAAAACTTTGTTAAAAAAAAAAACAACAGGAAATTAAAACAATATTATGCACTGTGATTTAGAAGTGTATGGCTAATATAACCAGATATTATGACCAGCCTTTCAGCTTTTCTCTTCTCTATTAAATTATAGTGTTTGACAGTGAAATTAATACAGCATACTTACAGTTTCTACCCTCCCTGAACGAGTATCAGCTGAAGGCATATTTAAAAGGTCTTAATGTAAAAACATCACCCTTCTTCAAAAAGCTAGCTAGTAAAGGAACCTTGGAATATGGACAATAAGCTAATTTCTTTTTCTAACTCAGCCATTTAATTTCTTGGCCTGGACAGCAGGGCATACATTTCCTCACTTGACTCCATCATATTTTTTCTAATTATGCTAGAAATTATTGAGTCTTTTGATTAGTACAATCTCTCTGTATTTTCACAGCACATTAAAATAAGTTTCAAAGTTTTATTTTATGCGACACAAATATGGGTCAATATAAGACAAATTATTGTATATGCGTTTCTGAAAACGGATAAAATATTTTTGTAAAATATATTTTTTCAGCTCTGATGCTCAAAATATTATCTATGATCTATAAGATGGTGCAGAGCAATACTTACGCAACCAAAAGGTAACATACTACATTTCTGTAATTTCAGATAAAGTTGTATTTTAAGAATGTTATTGTGAAAAACAGCATGTAGGATACAAACCTGTAGGATAATGGATTCCTGTACGTAAAATGCTTCAGGTTGATCTGATTATCCATGCCCTCTATAAAATTCTCATGAGAATGAAAATGAGCTGTTTCAGTATTATAATTACGAATACAATATTTTGTCTTGATAGAGATATATATTATTCAGATACACTACTGTTTGGAAGCCAAAGTGTTGTGGACAATATAATCAATGACATTTCTTGCATGCTTAAGATACCTCGGAGAAGTCTACATATAGTAAGTGGCTTATTATGAATGTTTTTGTCATTATTTCCAAATCATATAGATTGAATTGAAAGGTGAAATATCAAGAAAAGTTATCAGTAGGAAATACTTAGTTAAAATCAAAAGTGTCATTTGTGCAAATGAAACCTAATTATGGTTTATCACATCCCTCAAAAGGTTTCTCTCTTCAGAGAAAATTGATAGAGTTTGCTTGCTCCAAAGAGTTTGGGACAAACTGCCAGCTGAAATCACAGAGCCTTTTGCTATTATCTAGTGAAGGCAGTGCTTAAACTTCAGTGTTTAGCAATTTGCTAACTTGGGGGTCAAATGAAAATTTAAAGTATGACAAAGATGTAAAAACCTTTCAAATTTAGTTGTATCTCATGCCTTTGGATCTATAAATGCAGTTGTTAGCATCATTTATTGTAAGTATGCCTTTATATCCATGATGACGACAACATTGCTTAGTGTTTAAAAGGCTGATGGCAGTTGATAACTGCTTATTAGTGGTCAGAATTCCTTTCAGAAGTTTCTTGTTTTGCTATGTAATATAGTAACATAACATCATGTAACTTCCAATTTACTGTTTACAACTTACTGTTTTTTCAGCTGTCTACAACTAAAGGTTTTGTTGCTGGTAATTTAAGTTATACTGAGGAAGATGGTACAAAAGTGAATTGTACCTGCAGTGCAACAGTACGTATTGTAGAACAGTAACAGTAATTCATAGCATCTACCTTTGCATGATATCCTGCACTACTTCTAGCTCAGGTTACTGTATACATTTATTATACAGACCTGTGCTCCTGGCAAATTGAGATATTACAGCCTGGGTGAAAAAAAAGAGATAGTATTGCTCAACTGTATTGCAATTCTGAAGCTCAGCTATGTACTCACCAGGAATATATCCTTTGGATATATGGCACTACCTTCTTCCACGGGAGCCATGCAGAGGAAAGCATATACATTGTGTATCTTAGGCTTTATATTACAATGTTCTGTCAAATAAGTGGTCTGAATGAAAGAACCCTGGGCACTCGAACATACTTAGTTTCTGTCACGATAGACTGATTTCTGGCAGAGTAAGAAAACAAGTCTTACAGCATGCATTAACCTACTCGTATGGTCGTCAATGAGCTGCTCCTACCACACTGGGCAGACTCCTCTAGTAGCAACAGCACAGATGACAAACTGAACTGAGCCTCTATAATCAGAGAAAGAAATCTCTTTTTGGACCCAAATTATGTTCTTATTTACAGAAGTTAAATGACAATACTCTGTCAGCATATGAGTTGATATTGTCTTCATGTGCCCAGCACTGTACAACCAAAGCTATATAATATCAGGCTGCTGGGTCTCAGGATTATCACTTATACAGGAATTAGAAGGGCTTGTATTGTCAAGTAATTTTATCAGAGGTGGTACTGAGCTAAAGAGAACTGAGACTTGCTGACTGTTGTCATGATTTCCTGAAAAATGTGTTCATTGTAAGCCTAAATCGGTAATTTCAAAATGGAAAGATAAACTTAGCTGTCTATTACACTTGGTTTTTAAGCAGAGCGTAAAGACCCCTGTTATTAATGCTCTTCTACAGCTCTTCGTATTTTTATTTGTTGAGTTGTTCCACCCTGGCACTGGAGGTGATTTAGCAGTCAGAAGTAAAAACAGACCACACACTTCAATATGTACATACTCTTTTGCCAAGTTCTTCCTTCAGTTCCTGCTTTCTCATCCATATGCTTGCAAGACTGAGCCAATCCTAATATGAGATGTAAACACTACTATGTCTTAAAATTGTTGCTCCAAAATAGTTATAAAATCGGGTTATAGGTTAATAAAAGAAAGATTTAATGGTCTTCCAAAAGGAATACTTAAATGTTTTAAGCCTGTATTAAATTTGCAATCTTCACACCAAGCACACTTTTTTTCTGGCTAAGACAGATTAAAAAATTAATCAGGACATTGTTATCTCTGTAATGCCCATATCTTCTGTGACAGTAGCACAAACACTTTTGAAAAGCATCTTGTTATGTCAGGAGGACTCCTGCACAACCATACAATAGAGCAGGATATGAATGGTTGAATACGCTTATAAAGAGGTGAAAATGTCAAGATTGATCTTGTATATAGAAGATGAATGGTTGTGTCAGGATCTAATTGTGTCCTTCATTACCTAACGTTGTTATTTTAAAATATATCATTTTCTCTATTTAAAATTATTAATCTCATTTTTGTTGTTTTAGGCAGTCACTGTGCCATCTAATGTTCAAGGAATTAAAAGTATCCTTTGAGCAAGAACTCTCATTGTAGACTGAAAAAATAAACTAAAACCAAAGAATATTCCAAGTTAAACAATGTTCTGGTAATTTTTTCTTTGCTTGTTGGCTCTGAAATTGAGTCACGATTACTGCTTTTGGCTCCAGAACAGGTATTTTAGAGCATTTAGTTTTAATTGATTGGTGCGATGGATCATTTTACATGCAGCTAGCCTTAACAGCAAAGATTTAATCTCACAAGCCAAATTTATGTTAATTGTAGAAAAAGATGCAACTTTTCAGAGACTCCTGGATGATGACTTCTGCCATAAATTGTCCCCATGTATAATGATTACGGTATGCATCTTACATTTCATACCGTCTAGCTAGACGTAAGAATTTGTAGTCGTGCTCAAACTTGGTCATAAGACCATAATAAAACTAATATGAAACATGTCTAATGATACTTTTTAAAAATTTATTATCCTGGTAGAAGTACAAAATACACATTCTAAAGACTTATTTCCTCCAAACATCTCCTTAGAGCTTGGTAGCTTATCAACTTTGTGTGCTGCTGCAAAGCAGCTGCCCCACTCAGTCTCAGAAGGACTTAACTGTTGAGTAACCTTCAGGATCCTAGGTTTAGCAAACTCAAATGAAACAGAATTGGACAATTTTGGATTGTACTGAAAGAGCTATGAAGCCTGGAGAATTAATAGGAATGTGTAAATTGAATATGCATACCTAGTTGTTCTGGGACAAATTTGGCCCACAACGAGATAAAAACATATCCCCATACCTAAGAGAGAGAAGGATTTATACTACGCAGCATACTGTCCAGTTATAGTCAGTCATAGAAAGAACTTGTTTTATATTGTTTCCTTAGTGCCATAAATATTTTTGAGAAGAAAAAAGTGGCCTTTTTATACCAGTTTATACAGATATCAGGGTGCATCTATACACCAGCTTCCAGACCTTACAAATTAACTCCTTAAATAGAGGAATGTATGGTACGTCTACACTGCCTGTAATCCAGGACACATGCCGTGCTCCTCCCTGGCCCATTCCTCCTTCCCTCCTCACAGAGCCAAAATGGGAGCATACAACTTTCCCTGCAAATTAGCTGCTGGAGAAATATTTCTGCCAGCATTTTATTTGTTTGCTTGCTTTTAAATGACAAATGTAAACACATATGTAGCCAGATGTTTTTAATTAACTTAAAACTGTCTGCTTTTATTTTATTTCCTTAGGGAAGAGGCGTACCAGATCTTAATACACGACTTTTGGTCAGAAAGCTGTGGGATAGTTTTCAAATTCCTGTTTTCACCCTTATGGATGCAGATCCACACGGTAAATCTGTAGAGGTTCTATAACTCATTTCATGAGGGATTCGGTGTGTGTGAGTGTGTATGCCTTTGTTTGAATTCAGAATCTGAATTCACTTACACAAAATGTAGAAAATCTCTTATGTATCTACACTGATGCCACCTGAAATTAGGAAGATTACTGCAAACTGAGAAGCAGCTGCTGAAAGCAATAGTGTTAAGAGATACAGATTACACAGGATAAAGAAAGACACTTTTTGTGATAGATGTTGGACAAGATGTAAGAGAGTTGATTATCCTTGGTTTTGAAATGACTATGCACAGACAGCGTGAAACATTGAACTATATAAAGGTGACATATTATGCTCAAATTCTGATTATCTTTACATACTCTAAAACTAATTGTAAAACATAAAGAACCTCACTAATCATAAAGCCACAACTGTTATGCATAAAATTGAATTCTTAATGCAGTCTTCTTAAACATGCCCAGTGTGCAGATAAAACAGACACTTGACATTTGGTATTCTGCAACCTAGGTGTAGAAATAATGTGCATCTACAAATATGGATCTGTGGTGAGTATAATTTTTCCACTTCAAATACACTGTTTTGTAGCCCAGCCTTGAAGCTGGAATGTATGAAATGTTACAGCCTTTGTTAGAATGGCTACTGCCTTTTATCATTTTGTTTCAACACAAAGACAGAGTTTTTAGGCCTTGTGCATCTGCAGAAATGGCTTCTTCCTGCAACAGAAAGAAACTGGATAACAACGTCAGGTGTTTCATTTAACTGTATTTCAGTTTTTCCCTGCTGCACAGGCAGTTCTCAGGAGTCCAAATAGAACAGTGTTCTCCATTTTGCTCTGTTTCTGCCTTAGAAGAAAAATGAAGGCTGGAGAGACCTTGGGAGGAGGAGGACATAACTTGTGAGATGGGTGACTCTCCACAAAGTCATGTTATGTTGGTAAAGATTTTGGTTTGGGGTGAGAATTTGCTTATGGATACATGTGTTAGTGTGGAACATTATGGAAGAAGAGACAAAGGGGACAAGAAGGTATTACTATATTACACTGCTAAAAGATGAGGTACAGGAAGACAATATGGAAGGCAGGCAGACTAAGGTGAAGGCAGAGGGCAGGAGCAGATGGGTGAACTGTTCAGTAGAGCAATGGAGAAAGAACATCCAAAGTAAAAAACCAACCAAACAAACACACTTCAGAAAACTGTCAGAGATTGATGATGTCAGAGTTCAAATGTATGTCATAACGTATGCCTCAAGGACAGCCAGGGAGACAGAACTCCCAAGTATTCAGGTAAGCTGTCACGCTTTCAGCGCTTCCACAAAGGTGTTTAAACTGACAAAACACCATCTTCCAGGATTAAATTAAATTGTCATATTCCTTTCAAAGTTTACTTTGTTCAGTTACAGAGCAACAGGTATATCAAATGAAACCAGAATACATCAAGTTCATTACAAACAGTTGAAATATTCCTTTATACAACATGTAATTTAACGGTGATACTTTGCTGTAGGGTGCTGTAGATGACAAAATTTTTCATGGATTCTAAAAGCAACCTGACACAATCAGGTATTACACCACCACCACTTCTGGTGAAAGTTGGAGTCACAAACCGTTGGGAGCAGGGGGAGTATTCTGAGAAGTATCATTAATTGCTTATTTGTTTTTACACTTTTCCCTAAGATATTTACTGTAGCCATGATACTGGACCAGACGAATCTTTGTTTGGGCTATTTTTATATGATGTAGTACTTTCCAGCAGAAATTTCCAGATTTGATTGTCATTGCTCCTCCTGGCTTAATTTTTTTTTTTTTGGCAATCAGACTCATATTGACTATAAAAAACAAAACAAAACTATTCGGACTAGACCAGCCTAAATCGGACTAGTCTAGAATTTGTCATAGGCTGAAGGGTGCAAGTCCTAGCGAAGGAACGTTTTCCGGCAAGGGGATACTGTAAGCTTCAGTTGCACTATTTTCTCCTATACCATTCGATAGTGAAAATACCTAACTATCTTTGTAATAAAATCTGACCATGACCTCGGAAGGCATATATCTCAAATAATTTAAACTAAAAGTCACTGAATGTTATAGCTGACCTTTCTTATTTTAGTCAATGTCTTTTGAGGCCCATCATCTCACCGTTCCAGCTATAAAGTGGCTTGGTCTCCTTCCATCTGATCTTAAGAGGTTAGTTATTTCCCCAAAAGAAACAGAAGTATTCTTCTGTTTCATAGACAGGAAATGCAATCTGGCTTAATGCACAAAAAGATAACTGACATTTAAATTCATCATTATTTTCATATGTTATTTTGGCTTAATATAAAGAAATAAGTTGGAATAAATACTTTTTAAGTATATGAGAAAATGTAAATACTTTATTTTCTTTTCAGATTAAATATATGCAAAGATGTCCTGATTCCATTTACAAAGCAAGATCAAAATAAGTTAGCAAGTATACAAAAGAGACCTTACATTGCTTGTCAGCCAATGTGGAAAAAAGAAGTATGTATAAACCTATTGTTTCCTATTGCTTGCTCCCCACGGGACAAATCCTATTGTCTGCAGTCCTGTTCCTCTTTATGATGACAAACTCTAAGTATAGCAGAACCAGTAAGGTTTTGTAGCCCTAAAAGAAGGCAAGACTGAGTAAGCCCATGCCCACTGTCTCTCCAAATCAGTGGGCCAGAACTGGCAGCATTTTAAGCTTTTCTGCCATTAGCCATCTGATGATCACATGCTGTACATGGGATTTTACTGCTCTCCTAAATATTACAGGATAAATTACGTCTTCACAAGCAGGGGAATGCTTACAGCAGTTACCTACTCAGTACTAGGCCTCTAATCTCACCTGTAGCTTTTAAAAACCTATGTCTCAATTCAGGCATATATTGTGTGAAATGGTTAGAAAGGAAGAACAGGCACTGTATACCTTCTCCTTCCTGTGTATCCTCATCTTGTAAATTGCTTGTGTTACTGTGAGGTACACACTAGCGAACACATGGACATACAGTAAAGTGTATCTCAGCTCAGTGACAGGGATTTGGCAGCACCATTTCCAGTAACGCTAACTTTACAGTTCTACATGGACATCCAACAAGTGTAATTCTTATTTAAATAATTACCTCACCCTGGATCAGGCTGTTACAGCATCACACATTAATTTGTTCTTTTTTTTAGCTGGAAATTATGGCGGCATCTAAACTGAAGGCTGAAATTCAAGCTTTAACTTCTCTTTCATCAGATTACCTTTCCAGAGTCTATTTACCAAACAAATTGCAATTTGGTGGATGGCTATGAATGCTTGTTTGCCAATGAAATGTTTTTCTTGAGATTTATTTATTTTGTTGACTGCTCTTAGAAAAAAACGCAGAGAGAGGAGTATGCTTCAGCTTCTTGTTAGGTTTCTTTATCACTGTATCTAGATTATCATTATCTCTTTTTGCTCTTTCAAACCATAAGAGAAATGATGATTCTTTTCCAGAATACTATTCTTTCCATTCTGTGGCTTCTGCACTGTAACAATGCCAAATGCAATGGTACATACCTAAAAAGGTAATGAGATACGTTCTTTCCGGCCACAAAGAAGTTCAAAAATGATTCAAGGAATTTCTTTGCCTTCTGTCTTAAAGCACGAGATGATGCTGTACCAACCTTTTTATTTTTGAAGAGAGTAAAAGATCTTGTTTACAACTTATTGCACGTGCCTCCTTTTGGAAATTATTTTAGGTACAGCATTGTGGCCTTTTGTGTTTGCTGTAAACTCAACCCAAAAAGTCGTAGGTAATTCTTCACTTCTGCTTACCTCAAGCAGCTATAAATGTTCTGGCAACCAAATTACTATTTGTCTTCAATGAACAAGTAAGCAAGCAGATGTTACTGATTAAGAATTTAATAAACAAGCCTGTTAATGATGCACATCATAACAGAATCCCTTGTTCATGTTCTTTATTTAGTTGGCTGTAAATCAGTAAAAAGGAGCCGGTAACTGTGGTGATTAAAGAGTACAATAAATTGTATGTGAGGAAACCAAATTGACTGCTTAGAAAATATTTCCGAAGTTGATCTATACAGTCATCAGCACAGATCTTACAGGTAGTATTTTCAGTAGACTTATCTAGTTGTGTTTGGTTTTCTTTTTTTTACTACTGTTCCACCAGTATTAAATTCAGAAAGAATTAAAATTCTTTTTGGTTTACTGCAGAGTAGCAGTGTTACTACCTGCTAATAATTCCTAGAGCCCGGGTGCACAGTCAGTCTAGATGCAGACCGAATACATGGCTATTCCGCCAGCGGGGGCAACGGGACAGGGGTTACCGCACAAGGGCCAGCCCAACGCACAGGCAGCAGGCCCCCGCGGGGCTCAGCAGCAGAGAGCTTTTCTGTGTCTGACCTCAAGGCGGCCTTTATTTTCATGAGAGTGAGTTTCCAAAATACTTGTCACAGTGTTCTACCAAAGGTTAACACGATTTTAATTTAAATAGGTGACGCTTCCCCAAGCTGCAGTAGTTGTATTAGTGCCACTGTAGTATCCAAGGGGAGCTGGGTGCGTTTCGACCCCTCTGACCACTTGTTCTCCCTCGACGTCGGAAGAAAACACCTTATTGGCACAGCGCTACAGCCGTCACTGCTCAGCTGAGCCCGCTCCTCACAGCGCAGGGGAAAAAAAAAGTAATGAATTCTTTTTCCTTAGCGGCAGCGCCACGGAGGTCCCCAGCGGGCCGAGGGGAGCAGGCACGGCGCCCGGACTGGGCTCTTCCAGCCCGGCACACATCCCGGCCGCAGCCTCTCCGCCGGGCTCCAGCAGCCCCACTCGGTCCCTCCGCCCGGCCCCTGCCCGCCCCGCCTGGCCAGTGCGCAGGCACCGACACCGCCCCGCCGGCCGCGGCGCCTGCGCAGAGAGGCGCGGCCTGCCCTCGCGCTGCTGCCGCTTTAGCTGCTGGGCCGCGTCGCTGGAGGCAGTGGGCCCGAGGGGGCCCGTTACACGCGTGAGTCAGCGTCGGCAACGGCGCCCTCGGCCCCGCTCCAATGCACTCCCCCGAACGGCCGTTCCCCGCGCCGGCCGGTTCTGCCCTGCCGGCAGAGAAGCGGCGGGACCCCCGCGAAATGGCGCGTCCTCGGACGCCGGTCGTCGCTGCCCCGCCGGGCCGGCAGTAGGCATAGACACGGGGCTGGGCCGTGTGCCGGGGGGGAGTTCCTCCGGGGCGGGCAGTGCCGGGCGCGGGGCTCCCCCGGCCGCTGGGTCTCCCGCAGCCCGGGGGTGCCGGGGCTGGGTTGAGGGGCATGGCGGGGTTAGCTTCCGCCAGGTGGGGACTGGAGAGGCATCCCTGCAGCGGGAAATGGCAGGGATCCAACTGCAACGAAAAGTGCGATTTTTTAAAAAAAATTTCGTATGTTTTTATATCTCTGGGTGCCTCTCAGGGGCGGTGAGGGGTGTGCTGGTGCAGTGGCTGCGGTGAGACACCCTAGGGATGCCTGAGGGCCTCGCAGGACTCAGTCAGCCTTTTCCTCGTTTGTAGGGCAAGGATGAGTCTGTTTGGATCAACGTCGGGGTTTAGTTCTGGAGGTACCAGCATGTTTGGCAGTACGACTGCAGATAACCATAATCCCATGAAGGTATGTGCGTTTGCCCCCATGGGAACCTCTGTCCTTCTGCTGTGTTTTAATGTGTGATGGCAGTACCTACTAACTCACCCTATAGAATTAATAGGATCTCAGTGCACAGTTTTCAAATGTGGCTAATTTTATTTTGTCTTTTGTCCTTTATAGGATATTGAAGTAACATCTCCACCTGATGACAGCATATCTTGTTTAGCATTTAGTCCGCCAACATTGCCGGGTAATTTTCTCATTGCAGGATCGTGGGCAAATGATGTAAGTACTCACAATCAGACCTACAGATGAATAAAGTGGGAGCATTGGTGCCTAAACTGCAAAATCTGATCCTAAAGACTTGTGCCAGGGCACCTGAAAATCTTCCACTTTGCAGAACTGCAAAATTTGTGTTTGGTGCCAAGGCACTAAGTTTGACATAGCTGAGCTGCTTCAACTGAGAAATTCAGTTGTGATCTTCAGTCATTCCTCTGCCCGTGTGTTTTAAGCTTCAGCTTGGAATATGTAGTCAATGTTTTCCCTGTTAGGTTTTTATTACTTTGATTTTTCTTTTTCCTACTTGTTTGGTTTTTAGCTTCGTTTTCTTATACAATTACGCTAACATAGTTATGCTTTGCCCAGTGAAGGAACCATGAACACAATGGTAAATCATCCAGTTTGACAGTGTAGTCTGAGAAAGATTTAGTTCCAGGAACCTTAGTTTGTTTGGATTGAAGAGTGAGATCCCAACTGGCACAAACAGGGAGAGGAAGACAAACGTCAGCACATTTTTTAACTGATGTGTTTGTTCTGTTGGCCGGTAGCCTGCAGCAGGCAGCTTCTTCCTAGCTGACACTTAAGGGCTCTCTAGGAGAGCACTGGGAGGTGTTACATGATCATAAGGCACTTTTGAGGATTTGAAGTTGTGGGGTTGGGTTGTGGCTGTACAGATCAAAGGAACATAATCAGAGAAGATAAGGTTTCCCTAGTTCTGAAAAAAGCTTGGTGTTTATAATAATACTTTTCGTTGGATGAGCTAAGGCTAGGGTCTTAAAGAAGAGAAGTCTTTTAAGTTCTTAGTGTTCATATGTTACATCTGTCTACGCTTCTCCTGCTACAGGTTCGCTGCTGGGAAGTTCAAGATAATGGACAGACAATTCCGAAGGCTCAGCAGATGCACGCAGGGCCCGTACTAGATGGCTGCTGGAGTGATGTATGTTCCTGTTTAAAAATAAACAATTTTTCTCAAAACTCTAAATAGTTGGCATGTGGTTTCCAGACAGACACGAGTGCCACATGTAGATGCAGCCATGATTTTGTATAGACTTATGTTACTGTAAATATGTGCTAAGCAGGTCCTGATAGAATAGACTAGCATGGGCATATAAGGGTAAAAGTGAATCTGAAAGTAAGAATGTATTAAAACCTAGATAATAGGTAGCACAGTTTTCTCTCTTCGTTTAAAAGAAAATTTACAGAGGGCCTTGAGTGGAGAACCTGGAATATAAAACAGTATTGTATTTTAAGCTGAGTTTCCATTGTATGTTGTTTGTATTTTGCAATATACAATGTGGTTTTCTGTAAGATTTTGCCAGGCCCATGGAATTCTGCAAAAACATGTTTACAGCAACGGTGCACAATCTCTGAAATTAGCTATTTGTGATTTGACTAGCAAAATGTTTAAAGGCAGTTATCGGTTGTCCTGGTTTGGCCCAAACCAGGCCAATTAGTCTTAGAGAAACCAAGGTCACTGCTAAATTCCTCACTGCTTATGAGTGAAGAGCAGAAGGGGGCTCGCACCTGCAGGGAGGAGCAGACAGGGCAGGTGACCCAAGATTGACCAACGAGGTATTCCATCCCATACACGTCATTCTCAATTTCCTATTTATCACTAACCCACTGCCTCCTGGAGGTGGGGCCCAGGAGGGAGGGGCCCTCCTGTCTCCCACTGATTGGTACCAGCTTTGCCAATTCTCCAGTTAAAAGCCTGCAGGTGTGATGGCAGGGGAGCTACTGCCTTTTCCCCTCTGCTTGTGCTGGGGGGAGGTACTGCCTTTTCCCCTCTGCCTGTACTGGGGGGAGCAACTCTGCCTGAGGAGGATTTCCAAGCTCTTGATCTTGGTTTTGTACATATTTGTATATATTTGGTTATTTCTATTATTATTGTTATTATATTCTTTTTCATTATTATAGTTTATTAAAACTGTTTTAACTTTCCAACCCATAAGTCTCTCTCCCTTTTCCCTTTCCCTTTCCCTTGGGGCGGGGGGGGAGAGGGTTAACAGAGAGCATCTGCCACCTGGTTAATAGCTGGCCCAGCTTTAAACCGTGACATCAGTGTTTGCATGATGTTTCAAAACAGAGGGGGGAAAAAAAAAAAAGCAGTGGTAAAATTACCTATGGGATATTTTTTTCTTCTTTTAAAAAAATTCACTGAGTATTTTGGTTCAGTGTATTTGAGCAAGTAACATTTGTGTGTTCATACCTAACCTTTGTTACTAATGGGTAGGTATAAGGAAATGGTAATGGGCAAGCATAGAGAAATGTCTGTTTTGATGGCATCCCTAAATGCACCACCATCACATACAGTTGTAAATAAATTTCCATTTTTATGTTTCTTCTTTGTCTTGCAATCCCTGACAGGTTTCTAATAGATGCTGCATGGTAGAGGTATTTAATCTCTTGGCCTTTTTCTTGTTTTTTAGGATGGGAGTAAAGTATTTACTGCTTCCTGTGATAAAACTGCCAAAATGTGGGATCTCAACAGTAATCAAGCTATTCAGATTGCACAAGTAAGTAAGCAATCTCCAAGCTATTAGGTGTGTTTTTTTCCTTTTCTATTTTTATTAGAAGCTACCTTTATTAGCAAATTAAGCTAATATTTAGTGCTTCTGAAGTAGATACTGCTGTATGAAGAAGAGGTTGTGGGGTACTACTTATATTTTTGAGATCTTGACATGCACATGAATAGGGAGACCTGCAATCAAAGTGATTTGAACAACCTGTGCAGCTATTTCCTCTATTTTACTTGAGAGGGCTCTTTCCATTGCTGCAGTGATCTCACTAAGTCACCCTGCTGCATTATAGGTGAAATAAAATTTTAAGAAATCATTGAATTCACCTTCACAAATACCAGCTTTATGCTGCAGCAGTAACAGGGATTATAATTTACATTCTCAATTTAGAAGTGACTGTCTGTTCATAGCATGTGTAGTTATGGTGACTAAAATGAGTTACTAGTTACATAATTTAAGAAGAAAGTCCTTTTAATGATTGCTTCTCGTATCTTATTTGAGGTGATAAAATTCAGATTCTCAGCCTTGATTTTTAAATCTTATTGGTGTAATTAACATAGGCCTTTCTTCTGTAGCTGCTGTCAGAAGAAGCTGGTGGTTTTATTAGTTTAATTATAGTACATTATTTATTACAAAGTGTTGATTTGTAGCATGATGGATAATATCCTTTATAAATAAATAGAAAGCCCTGCTGTTCATAATTTGTATTTCTGCTGTGACCATCTTCCTGTATAGGGTGACTTGATTGAAGTTCTTTGTGCCACGAACCATTTTTTTCTTACGTGGGTGATTTTACAGCACTAAATAACACAATAAGGTCATGACCAACCTTTATCCTAACTGCTGTGACTGAAGTAATGAATCACATTTCTTGAATGGATAAAAAGTGTAAACACACACAAAAAATATGAGGAGCATAAACAAGAAATGTGGAGTGTTATCTTAATAAATGTATGTGTGTTTGTCCTTTTTTTCTTCAGCATGATGCTCCTGTGAAGACTATCCATTGGATTAAAGCACCAAATTATAGCTGTGTGATGACAGGAAGCTGGGATAAAACTTTGAAGGTATGATTTTTTTACCTGAACAAATGGACACAAAGCAAAGAAGTGAAAATATTTTGTTAAATCCTAATACAAAAAACAGGTTAATAACATAGCCTCAACTCAGAGTTGCAGTATTCTGACTATAGACAAGAATGAAACAACTTGCAACAATTGCATTCTCTTTACTAAAGTAATTTAAATGGTGTATCCTCAACTCCAAGCATAAGTTTGTTCATTTTTTTGCTTCCATCAGTTCTGGGATACGCGTTCACCAACACCTATGATGACATTGCAGCTCCCTGAAAGATGTTACTGTGCAGATGTGGTAAGGCATGATATATGATACTAGTGTCAGGTAGATGACTGGGAATATGAGCAAACTGGCAGTCTTTCAGGCTTCTGTAGGTTAGCACTAAATACTGACTGTTTGTATTCGATCTCTGTGTGATTTTAGCAAGAAAATATAAATTGATCTTGATCAGGCCTCTGGAAAACAGGTATTTGCATCATACAAAACATGCTTAGTGTCCTAGCATCCCAAAACCAAATCAGCACTAGGGCTGACCTACCCTTATTTCTGGATGAGTTTGTATACCACTATTGTGATTCACAGTGGAAGGGTCAGCTAGTAATGAGAAGGTTTTTGATATGTTTAATTTTTTAATGGCAGGTAAGAGCTGATTTGTTTTGTTTGAAGATATTTCTAGAAATTAACTTTGCTCTTTCTCTTCTTCCCCTTGCCCTCCTTCTCCCCCAGAAAGTAGTCTAATTACTTTAACTTCTTCAGGGATTTCTGTGAAATAATAAATAGAATTCTCTGCCATGGTATTAACACAAGTGTCTCTCTTCGAACCTATTTTACAACATTATCCAGGTTCATCCTATGGCTGCTGTGGCCACTGCAGAAAGGGGTTTGATAGTTTATCAGTTAGAGAATCAGCCTTCTGAATTTAGAAGAATAGAATCTCCTCTTAAACACCAGGTAAATTACTATATTTATTACAAGCATATTTATGCAGATTGTTGGAATTCTGGGCTTGCCATTTTTTGGTAAAAACAAACAGTGTTTCAAAACCAAAGAACTTTATCTTGGCATGGCACATGTCCTGGTTTGCCATTGATCTATTGCTGATCTTCATAAGGATTTAGAAATGTAAATACTGTCGCCCAAACTCAGAATTTGACCTATCTCTTGACCTTGTGTGTGTTTTTGCTTACTTTGCATTGATATATGTGATGTTTTGTGTCCCCATGGAAAATAGCATTCAGAAAATCTGTCCCTCAGCCGCTGTCTAAAATCCTCTCTCTCTCAAATTTAGCATCGTTGTGTTGCTATTTTTAAAGACAAAGTGAACAAACCTACTGGATTTGCCCTTGGAAGTATTGAAGGAAGAGTAGCTATTCATTATATCAACCCCCCAAATCCGTAAGTATCACTTAATAAAACATCCTTTCTTTATTGCTCAGTTTATAGTGAGGAAAGTAAAAAGACTTTTTTTTTTTCCCCCCAGTGCAAAAGATAATTTCACTTTCAAATGTCATCGCTCCAATGGAACAAACACATCAGCACCTCAGGATATCTATGCTGTAAGTATTCAGCATATACCACTAGATCATTTATACAGGGCAATATACACTCAGTATAAAATTGGCTATGAATTGTTTGTTCTCCTTGACCTTTTATCTTGCCTAAAGTTATCTTGGACATATGCTTAAAGACCAATCATAGTCATACATTAAGAGGAAAGACAAATTTTTGTACTTCCCTTAAAACAAGCACCCAGTGAATCATTCCTTAAGTCATCTTGCTGGAGATGACACCTGTTAATTTTGCTGATATTGAAACAATAATTAATATATTTGTGTACTGGGATTATGCATTGAATTTTTAGGTACTACAGAAAAGGTTATGCTTTCCTTGTTGCTTTGGTGGGGTTTGTTTTGTTTTTTATTCCCTGAGAACATACCTGAAAACGTTTAAAAACACCCAAGAACTATGTCTAGTTGAAAAAAAATCTCTCCTGTGTATTTCCTCTCTCGGGATTCAGGACATGTGTTGTGAGTGTTCCCATCACCTGTTCATATGTGTGGTGTTTTACATAGTGTTTTTCGTGATTCTTCAGGTAAATGGGATAGCATTTCACCCTGTCCATGGTACTCTTGCAACAGTAGGATCTGATGGTAGATTCAGCTTTTGGGATAAAGATGCACGAACAAAGCTAAAAACATCAGAACAACTTGACCAGCCAATATCAGCTTGTTGTTTCAACCATAATGGCAATATATTCGCATATGCTTCCAGTTACGATTGGTCAAAGGTAAGAAAGGTTTAGACAGATACTCATACTTGCAGTTGACAACTAAGAGTATCCTTTTCACATGAGGCTTTCACTGTTCTTTATAAGTAGTAGCTGAGGCTTTCTAATGTCACAAGCATGCAAGAAAAATTACAATGGTCATTTCAGGCATCTGGTGAAATTTAACACTGAAGCTGTGCATTCTTTGGTTTTTAGCTTCAGTTGGGTAAGATTGCTAAACAATGCTATTTTGCAAATGTGGATGAGCAAAATGTAAATTCATGATTTAGAAGTTATTCTGGTTGCTCACACACATTCTGCTGTGGGGAGTGTCATAGGGCAGTGTGGCACCATAACAGGTTCCCACAAATCTCTTTGAAATGCACATCTCCGCTTCTTGTGCAGATTAACTTTAAAAAAATCTGTGACTGTGGTTATAAATACTTAAACCAGTGTTTGAGTGCCATGTACTAAGTTTCCAGTACCACTCAGTGCAGCTTTCTGGTGGCACTTATTTATGTATTTCTCTTCCAAACTTGACTCAACAATAAATCATACAGATGCAAGAGAATCACAACAAACCATAATATATGGAAAATCAATACTTTTTAATAGTTTAAGAAGGGGGTAGCAAGGTTGAAATGTAACTGATTTTAATGGAATGGCAACTTCCATTGAAAGTATTACTTTCCTGTTGTAACTAGTGCTTTTAAATTTGAGAATAATATTCCATGTTTTTTTGACTGAAATGAATGCAGAAATTACACAGATGAGCTCAATTGCGTGCCACAAAGAGAGCAAAATTTTAATTTACTGCATTGTATTTAGTCTTCTGGATGCTGCCCAAAGTAAGATAACTTTGTTAGATGCTAGAGCAGATGAATTCTTCTGTTTGAAACGCTGGGGTAGACTGCAATGGTAGCTACGTACCGACATGTTTCAGACCTGTAAACCAATATTAAGTAGTAAAACCAGTAGGTACTAAATTTCCTTTCTAGAACCATTTATGTCAAGTGGAGTTGGTAATGTTCAAGTTGTGTGTTGAACTTTAATAACTTTATTAGTGTTTACTCTCCCTGATTTGAATACTTGCATATTGAGTTGATAATATGTATACAAATAATGTTAATATGCAAAATAGTATATTTGCATATGCAGCTGGAGAACAGAAGTATTTTTGCAGTTGCCTACAGAACTTGGGCTTCACTTTGAAAAAATGTGACCTTATTTAATTTAAAAGGTAGAAAATATAAAGTGAAACTGGACGGCCATTAAAGTTTTAGTTTCTTCTCTGCCTAGAATGACATTTAAAAAAAAAAAAAATCATATTGAGCTCTTATGCTGCATCTCTAAAGTAGAGCTTAGAGATACGTGGTTATTCTTTTATGAAAAGCTTTTTTATACCTCAAAAATGGGTAAACATCCCTTAAATTTTACTTCATATGCACAATTCTTG
Organism: Nyctibius grandis; assembly: GCF_013368605.1. NCBI lineage: Eukaryota > Metazoa > Chordata > Aves > Nyctibiiformes > Nyctibiidae > Nyctibius > Nyctibius grandis. The sequence continues at coordinate 5,923,274 of NC_090676.1, read as the reverse complement.
TAGTTACTTGTTATAGTAAGCTGTTTCTAATCCACCAGTGTTGTCCAATATCTGGCCTTAAAGACTTTAAGATTAAATCTTAATAAACCAAACTAATGGAATATTCATATTCTTAGATTTTAAGGTAATGCTGATGTTTCTTCTTTGAAGAGAGTAAATACAGATGATTTTTCTTTTTAGGGTCATGAATTTTATAATCCACAAAAGAAAAACTACATTTTTCTGCGAAATGCAGCAGAAGAATTAAAGCCTAGGAATAAGAAGTAGTGAGTGTAAGTCTGACTTGTGTTACTCTACTGGTTTTCTGCCATTCCTGCCTCTACTCCACTGCTCTTCTGTCATTTGTGCCCTGTTGCACCACGATTCAGTCAACTTTGGATCGCTAACATTTAGCAGGAGCTGTAAAAATTACATTAAATGTGTTCAGACTTGCTGGAGAACATTTTTTCAAATTAGATATTCCAATGTGTTATAAGAAAGAGAGGCCAGCATTCACATGACTTAAGCACTGTCTGTTCCACAGCAATAATGAAATTGCAGCAAAATCTCAATCTGGGTTAGGTATTCCTGCTTATAAGTGCAACTGTTTGTATCTATGGATTTATTTTATTAGTACTACATTAAAATATGTTAATTATAATAGTTCTGGAGAAGTTGTATAAATACTGTATTTTTTGTAAGTACTTAAAGAATTGCAAGTAATTCTTCTCAAAGGAGGCTTGTTTTTACTTATTATTCCAGGGTTCTTTCGTTGCTTTCTGATTTTTAAAATGGAAATACTGTCTACTGTACGCAAGGAAGAAATGCCTTTCAAATTGTTTTCCCTCATTTTTTTGGATTAATTTGGTAGATACGTAAGTGGCCAACAGCAGTGACAGAAACTCAAGACAGAAGATGGGCGAGTGCAAATTCTACTTTAGTTCTTATTAACACTCCAGCGATGGACATAACTTTTGGGCCAACGACACTCATGCTTCTCTAGTACAAAAGAGAAATTGTCAGTTGTGCCAAGTGATAGACAGTTCAGTAGCATGAGCAAACCATTAAAGGGTTTGTTTTGTTCATGACCAAAACAATGTGTGCAAAATACCAGTGGCCTAAACTGCTTTAAAACTGACACCTTTTAGAGTTAAAAGTTGGTTCTTTTACATCTCTTTCAACATGTTTTTGTCCCTTAACAGGGCTTTCTGGACTGAAAAAAAGTACTCGTTTTTGACTAGACTCATTTTTGACTCATTTTTTAACTAGAAAATAGTGCTGGTGAGTTTCATCCTGATCAAAAATGCTGTGAAACAAAACAAGTGGGTCTCTTTCTGACTTGAATCTACCACTGTTTACTTTTAACTAGCCATTTGTAAACATGCCAAAGTTTTCTTTTTAGAAGTGAATGCTTATTATTCCTGTTTAACTGTTGTTTGGTAATGACTAAGTGGGGGGCGCAGGTATAGAAATATCTGTCATATTGTAAAAATCCTCTGTAAAACTGTATGTTGTAACACTTATGATTATGGATTCATGCTACATTTCAAATAAAATTTTTACTAAATGCTTTTTTATAGTCAGAAGTTCTATTATAATAACATGGGCAAGGTAATGTGCTTCATTTCTAAAGGCAGCTTGTCCTTTCACTGTATTTCAGATACATTTTCTGCAAGTAAAGTACTTTTCCTCCAGCTGCTTGAGCTGGAAATCTAATGCTTTTTCCAGTTGCTGTTTCATTATGAATGATTCCTGTGGTTTTGCGTCAAAAGAATTAAGAGGACTAGTGTAAAAGGCCTTTTGTTGTACGAGAATGAATCAAGTTCCTTGCTATTTCAACAGCCAAACACCTGACAATTTGTCTTTAGTACAAATGAATTATACTATCCTCAAACTCTCTGTAGCTTACTGGTCCTTTAACTTCAGACTCTTCTCTTTACAGCGGTCATCAGTTTTTGTTGGGTGTGTATTTCTTGTTTGGTATAGTTGAGGAAAGTCCATGAAGTGTACTGTGCTGTTGTTTAGAGGTGCTCTTTTCTGAGTTATATTTCTCAAGTTAGTTTTTTTCCTGCTACTTCTATGTTTTACATGGTTTTAGACTTCATATTCATGGACTATTTGTTTTCTTTAAGATACGAAAAAGTTTCCAGCAGTTACATCAATAGCTGGTCATTTGCTCAAACATTTCTTTTGATTTTGTTGAATTTTATTTTTAAAGGTTGTGATAGTTATACTGTAATCTTTGGTTGTTAGCACATTTTTCCAGTCTTCCCACTCAAATGAATATCACCAAGCAATTGCATGCTAAAGGTTGAGTGTGTGTGATCATTGATGGCAAAAAAAAAAAATCTTGTGTGCAGGACTCCCACTGGTGTAAACAGGGAAAATGGAATGTATCATCTGTTTCTTGTTTAAAAAAATCTGTTTCTTTGTTTAAATACTTAAAAATGTGAACGAGTGATGAGAAAATAGATTTACTGTAGTTCAGCAGGGATGTTTCTGCTAGATCCGATGGGGTTGCACCTACTTAAGTGGATACTAAGTTTAGCCAAAATATATTTTTATTATGAAGCCAGCACTGGTAAGTCTCTCTTGTTTGGTAGCACAGTTTTGTATTAATATGTTGAGTTCTTATTCTCTTGTTGGAATCAATTTCTCCTTATCTGTCAGCGAGGTTTCAGAATTAAGTAGTCATCACATTAATTGTTCAGTCTAATTTTAGAAGGGCATATTTTCCATTATGTTGCTGTGCTCATTAGATATATTCAATTGGGAGGACAGAGTCAAACTTTGAACTGATTTGTTTTCCATTACCCAAGTTAAGAGAATGCACTGGCAATTTACTCCTCCCTGGAATTATTGCGAGGTTCTCTTGTAAAGTACATACAGCTGTATCCCTTCAAGCATCAAACATGTAGCGAGAGCTTATTCACACACAAATAAGTGTTAGCACTGGTTCTGGAGTATTAACTTGCTATTCAATGGCAGTTACCTGTCCAAAAAACCTGAATGAAATAGAATGTAAGATTCTAACGTGTACACAAAGCTAACCGTAGGAATGCTAGATTTATCAAATAACTCATTTTCATTAATTTTTTGAAAGTTTGCTGTCAAATGTTTGTGTTTTATTGCAGATAAATAATCTTTGGCATAAAGAGCGACTCAGTTAAGCCCCCCAAAATGGGGACATTTTATAAACATTTTCAGATGAGTTATCTTAACCTTCCTCCTGTTAGTGTCACATGTCAGTGGTCTTGCATGTTGGTTTAATAAAGTGTATTTTGGAAAATGAAGCAATTGTCAAAAAGTTTTGTCTGCTAAAGCTTTCACAAATGAAAGCAAGACGTGTTCGCACAATGGCAAGCAGTCAGGCAGAGTATCTTAATTTACCATCTGTCAGATGAAACACAATAGCTGAATTGGTGAGTACTCCAGCCTAGCTCCTCAGCTAGGAAAACAGGTTAGAGTCATTCTCCAGAAAGTATGGTTTTGGGATAGAGGTGGGGTTAGGTGTACGTGGGAAATTTCAATAAAACTATTGCTTAGACCTGTTTCAATTTAATTGTGATTACGTGCTGTTCGCAGACGAGGTGCTTGGGCAACGGTCTGCTGTAAGGAATTGTGTCAAACCAGTCTCAAAAGGTTTACACTGTCTGGCCTTTGAAGTTATAGAAGCCACTTATTTCTCGTTTGCTTTTCTGCTGTTGCTGTTTGTAGAGACGAACCAGGGCAAAGTGAAGTGTTAAGGTTTATGCTGTTATGTTTTTACATCTCCAGATTCGCTAAGTAAGACTAACGCTACCTTCTTCCAAAAGTTTTTGATGGAGATTCACTGTGCATAACATTTCCCCTAGATTGTTCAGTTTACCAGCCAGGTAAGCATCATCATCAGTGCTGCAACACAAAATAATGAATGGATCAAATTCAGAATAAAAACAATTCCCTAATAAAATTTTCTACACTAGCAGTTGCAGTTTGCACAAAATGCTCTAAAGGTGTAATTTAAAGCTGTTGCTGTAAATCTTCTGTTGCGCCAGAAGATGGCAGCATTGGTGGCTTCTTGAAAGCTTTTCCTGCAGCGTGGACTCCTGCACACTTGGCTGCACTGGAGTTCTGTGTGGAGCTGGCAGTGCCGTGCAGAGCTACTGCACGTGTGCTATAATGCAAGATACAGTTATTTGTAATACCAAGCTATCCCAAAATACTCAGAATGGATGAAGGTACATACAAGATGGAGATACTTTTTGAGTTTTACAGGAGTGTACATGATATCTGTCCATAAATGTAAACCAAGACCTTTTTAGAACAAACGACGAGATGCTCTTTTAGCTGCTCAGAGAGACATCTGTATGGCTGCCTGAGTTTTGGAAACCTAGGTACTATGAAAGGTGTTGGTGGCATGTTTGGGGACCAGACATTTTAAGAGCTTAGAATTAGGTGAGGGTGGAGCTGAGTGAGTTAGCGTATGAGCTTGACTATTGGTTCCCAGTGTTGTAATTAACTTCCCTTTCTAAGACAAATCTTAATAACTTGACTACTTTTCATACTGCTATCGTAGGAAACTGTAGGTTTAAAACTGGTAAGCAACTCTAGGGGTTTTTTTCTAAACTGGATTTCTTGAAGGAAGAAAGAAAAAAGCCAATAAAAATACTTCACTAAAAAACAAACAGGTAAGCTCAGTGATAAGCTACTTAAGAGCACTTCTTTCCAACAATTTGAAATGCAGTGTCTCTTTTATTTTCATTTTCAAAGCTGGGAAATGCACCAGATAATGAAAGGGAGAAATAGTCTTGAATTACGAGATTTGGGTATGTTTTTAAATTGCTTATTTACCCCGTGTAGCTATTTTGTCCCTGAGGCCTATGTGACCAGTAGCCCCTGCTCCTGACTCCTGCTGATGTGGTTAGCATAACTAACTCCATTTTATAAGGCAAGCAGCCATTCTCTGTGACCAAGCGGGTCATGTATTCGTTCCCTTTCCCTCATTATCAGGCCCTGAAGGTCCTGTGAACCAAGTAGACAAACCAGATTTCTTCTTCCCCTCCCTACGAGCCTCAAGATTCTTGGGTGCCAGGCTGATTACTCCCTTCCTTGCTGGCCTTGAAGGTCCCCGGCACCCCACAGTGATACCCGTGACCTCCTGGGGGCCAGCGATGCCTCCATCCTTGTCTGCTTCCTCTGAGGATTGAGTGAGTCATATTCTTTTATATTAGTTTTGAGTCTAGATTATGATTGTATATTGATAAAGCAAACCACGTATTAAGATCCAACCTGATCTGCAGAGGATCCAGGTAATTAGCAATTATAAGGTAAGTTGTATTATAAATTCTGTATTATGCTACTTACAGATTGTACTACATTGATTCTGCTTGTGCCATTTTAATCATAAATTCTGTGCTATACTAATCATAATAGCCTGTTAAGAAAATAAAGTTTTAACTGTAACTATAATTTAGTGCTGTTGTTATTCTGCCAAGGATCACTAAAAGAATCTGTCTGTCCCCTTAGTGTTGGGTGACAGGCATAGTTTAAAAGAAAAAAACCCAGTAATATCTGCATTGACAGAGTATCGTCTTTGCACACCTCAGGCTGGGAGTTGGAGTTGGTAGAACTGTGTCTTTCATCCTACAGCTCATGTTCAAGCAGCTGAAAGCCATCTATTCTTATTTCCAGGTAAGCTTAGGTTTATATACAGGCAGTCCAGAGACCATCCTACTGCTCTCAGCAATAGGACAGCCATTTTAAGTGTGTAAACTGCTACAGTTCTTCCTTTGCCAGGTCAGAATAAACACAGTACCATCAGCTGGCTGGCTGTGATGGTTTCAGCACACAGATGCTAGTACTTTCATTGCGTGGTATGTTCTGTGTACACATGGAGTAGCCTCTGTTCCCAAAAATCCGCAGCAGGAAACAAGCTCATGAGAATACGGCCGCTGGAGTGGCACACTGGGATATCACAACTACAAGCATTAGGAATTAAAAGTGGCAGTGATCTGTCTGTACTGCCCCGGGTAGGTCCCACTTGACACGGCAGCAGAGGCTAGCACAGCACAGGGCAGGAGTCAGGCTTACGGGTATCTATTTCGGTTTGATCAGACTCATTCCTCAAATGCAAAACAAATTAATAAGAATAAAACAGTGCAATAATGCAAAGCAAACAAATAATAAATGCAAAGCATTTATTTGTACTATTTACCTGCTTCCTAAATGGGGATAGTACTACATTAGGTAAAAGGAATTAACACTGTTTAGGACTTGCTTGTAAGGTAATAGGAGACTGAGGCAATATCACAAAGGGGACCATGTGCCTCGGGAACACTTGCACATTGACACAGCGATTCCAAATGTTTGTGTTGCATCAGTTCTGCAAATACTTTTTGTTACAGTGCACGAAAGATACAATACCTGTCAACATCAGCTTTGTAAAGAGAGACCATTTTCTTATGTTGACTAATTACCCAGTGAATATATTCAGTTTGAGGAGACACTTCAATAATTTAGCAGGCATGTGCCAGGTAATATAGGAGCTTTTGTCTTACTAGCGGCATAGATCTTCAATCATGTGTAACTCAATCTCTGGCTTTATGTATTCAAGGAAGTGTTTCGTATAGCTCCTGTATCAAGTGCCACTGAAAAGCAGGCCTAGATGAAAGATTAAGGTAATGCTCTTAACTGTGAATAGGGAAAGTTTACCCTTTACTGTCCACTGTATCTCTTGCAAGCAATAACAGCTTTATACATGTGACATATGTATATGCTGAGATCCAATAATGAGTTTGTAATAATAGAAAAATGGTGGGAACTGCATGTTAAATACCCAGGTCAATTAAGTCTCTCCTTGCTTTATGGTGTATTAACAAATGCTTTGTAGTTTGATACTGAATGCTTTCTGTCTTTAATATTTTAAATGCAAATCATTAGTAGTGCTGCATTCTTTGGTTTGCTGGACCAGATAAGGAAAATGATAATGTTCAGTTCCTGGGAAGAGTACGAAGCAAAACTCAAGTAACGGATTTTCTTCAAACCTCCACAGGTATTTCATTGCAGTTGTGCCATCTCCCAGAAAGGTGTAAGTCTTTTTCTGTCTTTCTGAGAATGCATGTCATATATTCACTCTTTATTGTCTTATGCTCTTCTCTACGTGCTTCTCCACTAACTAAAAGCAAGATGTAGTAACTGGCCCATGTGATTTAGCAGGAAATGGCCTGCCTGTGTTTCAGTTGTCATGTTCAGCTGATGTCATTGTCATGCTGCAATGTTGGGGACATCATGTTGCTGGCAATTGCCTGTTGAGCTATTGATGGCTTTTCCTCATCAGCAATGACTGCGATGCTCCAGCCGATTGGATGCGGGTGTTGTACTGTTAGGAACTGGATGGCATCACCTGAGTGAGCTTTGACCCTTGCAGTCTGTGACTGTGCTGCCCTTCTGTGGCAGTGTGGTAACTGATTTTTTTGTAAAAGGCATGTCTTAGGCCTTTTGAGATCATGTAGGAGCAAAGGAAGCTCTGAGGGTGGCAGCACTCAGCAGTAGCAATGGAAAGTGGGTAACCATCCAGTGGACTTTGATTTCTAACATTGTCCATTGGTCCTGGGAACTGCAGGACCAGAGGTGGGAGGAAAGAAATAGCAAGCTCTGGACACATACCATCAATAAAGAACAAAGCACAACATTCCTGAATATAAAAGTCCTCCTTGCTGGTAGTTGCAGGTATATGTGCATGGCCTCTTAGTTTCACTGGCCATTATTTCTCTTACGCCTATATTTCAATAGAGACTTATATCCAAGGCTTGCACTGCAGTTCTGCCTTCCTGTGGCAAGATCCTCCAAGCAATTATGAGCTCTGCAATTCCTCTGCCCAGCTTCTGTTTTATTTTTAGGGAATCTTGTTAGCTGCTATCATGATTCAGTTTGTCCTTAGTCTTGGCACAGACACACAACTTTCACTTTATGAAGGGATATCAAGTGGAAGGGCAGGAAAGTCTGGAGAAGTAGAACTAGCCTTTAAGGACTTTTCCTTTCACCACTCTCTCTCTAAAATGTGTTTGTGGTCCAGTCAGGTGTCCCACTTGTTGTTTCTCTCAATCCCAAAGTTACCAATGTTCATATCCATGTGGCATCCTATTATGTTCTTTTATTGTAGGTTACTTGCATCATTAGAACAGATCATTCTGTGACCACTAGAGCTGACGGTCTGCTTCTATGTAACTAGCATAGCCCACAAAGGAAATAGAGCTTACTCAGCATCCCCAGCTCTGAAATATTTCAGAGGAGGATATAGTCCTATTGGAGGATTCCTACTGAAGCAAAAGCCTATTCAAAAAGGAGTCCTGATGAGGAACATCCTCTACTCAAATATTTTGTTACAAGCAGCCTGAAGAGGAAGAATTTTTATTTTTTAATTCTTGTTGTAGCAGCAGCTCTGAGTTAAGCCATGGTCATGGTGTGTTCAGGGCCTCAAAGCAGAAAATCTGAGACAAAGGGCCCAGATGCAGAATTTCCTGCTATAGCCTAAACCAAATGCCACTGAACGCAGCTTCCCTCAAGATCTCCCTGCTACGCTACTGTTCACAGCCTAGCTGGTGGCCAGCATCCAGACTGAGCATTAGTAAAACTAACAAACCAAACAGTTCCCACAGTAAGCCCCTTGCTCTCCAGCTAACTTATTTAACTGCGGAGATTCTAAGAGGGGTGTTTCATCTACTGTTGTTGCAATAACCAGTAAGCGGGTATCCATGACAAAACCCAAGAGCACTGCCCTACAGCAATGAAGTCTTGGCCAAGCAGCAGCAGAAACCGAAAAAGGTCAGAGCTCCACAGTAGCCCTGCTCCATTTTAAAAATAAAGCCCCTCAGTAAGAAATGAGGGAGGTTCTTCAATGGCTTTCGGATCAGACCTGGGATGTCTCAACACAATTCTCCCAAAGACATCAGAGGAAGAAAGGGGAATGCTCAGACTACACAGGGAGAGCACCACAGAGCTTCACTGACATTCATTCCACCCCTCCCTGACAAGGGAGGGACAAGAACAGAAAAGATTTTGCGGCGTTGCAGACAACAAGGAACAGGGCTAGCCTTTCCCCTGCAATGAATTTGCTGCTCTTTCCCCATCTCTCTGTCCTGTTCTTGTGCTCCCATGTGTACAACTCCCTCTGCCATAGTTTATTTTCCTTCCTTTAGACAGGGACCATTTCTATGTGGTTCTGCACCTGGCTGTTCCGGCAGTGCCACCTTCTCTTAAGATTTTCAGTGGAATCCAGAACACTTGGTTTGGTGATCTGCAGCTGCTCCATTTCACATCTTGGATAATGCTGCTGAAGTCCACCAGCAGGAGCCTTTGTGTATCAGTTTTGCATAGGCCTCAAGGAATATATTAACACGTAAGTAAAAAGCCACTGAGTTCTCTTTACTATGTTGAATTACCATAAAACTAATGTTCCCAATCTGTGTGAGAATAGGATACTCTGGATTTGCTGTACAAATCCTATACATTAAGAATGTGGATGGTTGTACACCGCTGCTAAAGATTACTTTTCTCCAGGCTTCCTCATTGATTGACCAATGTAGTTTTGTTACAAAGAACTAAATACAGCCCTACAGTAGCAGGTATCAGACCTGTGTTCCCTTTTTGCTTGCAGTCTGCTCTCGGATTTGTGCTAAGCATTGTCCAGCGTTCCCCAAGGCAGCTTCGTACTTTGAGATGCACCTATCTCTGCAGGAGCTCTCTTTGACCAGAGAAACTTGAAACGTGCTCTTCTCAGGTACTCTTATCATTGTAGTAAAAGCACAGGAAGGTGTCAGCAAACTAGCCCTGCCAAGCTCCTTCAGTTTTGATCTGGTGGCTGGATTTAATCTGTTGGTGTTTTGGCGAGGATGGCTGTTTATCACAAGAATGAGCGAAAAAATGTAAAAAAAAAGTACATAAAGTTACCCTTACTAGCTTTCTCTTCTCTTTCCCACTGTGTTTGTGGTAACAGCTCATTAGACCCTGTGCTTATAATAGCTGTACCATGAGACAGGAGATTTCATTTCCCGTCCTGCTTTCCAGGGTGCGGCAAAACAAATGCACGCTTCCCCCAGCCACGCCGGCCGCACTGGGGGGTTTGCAGTGTTCACTAAGCACAGGTTTAGCCCTAATATTTTTCTTGTTCTGTTCTGCCTGTAAGAGAACTTCCATTCCTGCCTCTAGGAAAGAAGAGGAGCTGGGATTCCTCCTTTGAGAGATGTGGGGCTCGTGTTTGAAGGGGAAAAAAGTACGTGATGTTTTTCTTCCCCCTGACCAGTGTAAGCATCAAGAACTGAGATACTTCTGGTAGCTTTTGAGAACTCTGTGAGCCTTGCCTTCCTTGCAGAGGAGCTGGAGTCTGTTTGGATTAGTTGAATCTTTGCCATCATTTGGAGCAGAATGAAGCTCTGAAAAGGCCAGCAACTGAATGCCAACTGGGTTGTCATTAGCTCGGGCGGCCCAGGAAGCAGCTGATGTGCAGTTTGTGGTGGAAGTCATGCAGACAGCAGGGGTATGACTCAGTGGTGGAGAGGCCCCAGCCTCTGGCTGTATTCTGACCCCGAAGGTGTATTCTGGGCTTGCTGATGGGATGGACCAGGGAGAGCCCATGGCTGCGCACACACACATCACTGCGTAGAACACAGCAGCTCCAAGGATTCCCACGTGACTGTCCCTTTTGCAGAAGGCTGTTAATGTTGCAGTGGTGGTTGGTGCTGCTGGCCCAGCTCCATCTTTCTTCCACAGTAATCAATGGAAATGTGTCCTAGTCTTGAAGTCTGGTGCTTTCAGAATGAAAAGCTTAATGGCTTTCTTTGGCTTTTTTTTTTTTCTCTTTCTTTTATGAAGCATAGGGTGTTTAGATCTATGAAGCAGTGCAAGAAAAATATTAATGAATAACTATGGAGTGCAGACATTAATGCATTCCTTTCTCTTGAAATAACTGGCTTTTCTCTGTGGGCTCTGTAAAAGAGAATTGTCTGCAGAGTCTGAATCTGCTGTACAGAAGCCAAAGTAGATTATCATTTAGAACTTCACTGGCTTTTTTTGCTAACGTGTACCTCTGCATTTAACATGTGGCAAAAAAATCTCTCTGCCAAATGATAACCCTGTAGAGGCATGATAAATGTAAGGCACAGGGACAGTTGAGGTTCTGGCTAATGAACTTCTGGGTGATGGAAACGGGGACTGAAAAATGTTTTCTAGGACCCCCTTCCCACACCTCAGCTCTAACCCATGTTGGGTGGCAAGAATAAGAGCATTGTAAGCACTCCACCATCGGAGTGTTCGCTAAGGGTGGATTCTTGAGGCACCGAGTAGCTTTTCAGCTTTTGTTTTCCTGCAGTTATGAAGGGAGGGTTATGGGGCTGCACTACAGTAACTATACTCCCAGCTTTTCCAGGTCAGGGCTGAAAACTGCAAGTCAGAGCATAGACAGTGGCATTTCACAGCCTCCCTCGTATGAGCTGCCCATCCTGCGAGGGAACAAAATGCAAAAGGGGGACAGTGGAGAGGAACCCCATTGCTGACCACCAGTGGAAACGGGAATAAGGCATCCCTATCACACAGAGGCAGGCTCCATGGATAGATGTTGTCTGTGTGTCCAGGGGCAAAGCAGGAGGCTTAGGAACCTGCTTAACAAAGATAGTTTTGGACCTCTGTTCCGTGTTTAAACCCCTGGCTCTTCCTCCTTGCTGGCTTGGTCCAAGACCATCCCTTCCCTCCTGCCTTGGCTTCCTAACGTGCCTTTGCCACCCAGCGTGTCACAAAGGCTGGCACAGCACTTGATGGCTTTGTCCCTGTGTCCGAACCTGCCAGGGATTAAACTCTTGCAGTTGAGATTATTGTGCAATTGAACAGAGGGAGGGAGGGGTGAGGAGATCTCTCTTTCGAGGCGGGTTTCTGTGGCGGGCTCCTGCAGCAGCGCTCCCCTCGCCTCCCCCACCCGCAGCCCCCGGGCCCGCGGGGTTTGCAGCTGCTCCCCGGGAGCCGCCGGGACTCGTGGTCTGGGCCCGGCTCGGACCGAGGGGCTGGCCGCAGGGGACCCCGTCCCCCCGGGGGTCTGCCGGGCCCAGCGGGGGTCCCGGTGCCCGCGGGAGCCGCTCCGCCCGCGGGGCCCCTCCCAACTCCGCTGCTGGGCCGGGGGCAGCGCCCGGGGCCGCAGGGACACTGACCACTAGCCCCGTTGCCCCCCCCCCCCCGGGCCGGGCCGCCCGCCCACAGGGCCGCGGCGGGTGCGCGGGCGGGCGCGGTGCCGGACTACGCGCCCCGAGCGCCCCTGCGCGGCGGCGGGGCGGGGCGGGGCGGGCGCGGCCCTACAAAGGCGGCGGCGGCGGCGGGCGGCCGCTACTCACCGGCACCGGCGGGAGGGCGCGGCGCCGCCCGCGCTCCCGGGACAAAGCGCGGCCATGAGCCGGCTCTAGGCCGCCGGCACCCAGCCGCCGCTCCGCTCCCTTCGGCCGCCGCGGGGGCTCGGAGCGGGTCGGGGGGTGGTTCTTCTCGTCGTCGTCGTCGTCGCCGCCGCTGCTGCCGCCGCGGGGTGGATGCCGGCTGGGGCCGGCCGCGCCCGGCACCATGCACACCGTGCAGAAGGACACCACCTTCACCAAGATCTTTGTCGGGGGGCTGCCCTACCACACCACCGACTCCTCCCTCAGGAAGTACTTCGAGGTCTTCGGGGACATCGAGGAGGCGGTGGTGATCACCGACCGGCAGACCGGCAAATCCCGCGGATACGGCTTTGTAAGTGCCGCTCCGTGTGTGTCCCCCCCGCCCCGGCCCCGCTCCGCTTCCCGACGGGCCGGGCGCCGCGGTGACGGGCGGCAGGGCTGCCCCCCCCCACACCCACCGCGGGGAAGGGGCTGGCAGCGGTGCCCGCGGGCCGGCGGACCCCCCCGGTAGCAGGGCCCTGCCCCGCTGCCCAGCGCCTCGGTGCTGCCGCCCGTCCCGTGGCTGCTTGGCGGTGGTTGCCGGGGCCGGGGAGGCTGTGCCCGGCGGGAGCGGGGGTGGCCCGGCCAGGACAAGGGCTGGGGTGGGGGGGCCCGCGAGGAAAGCCCCCCGTGCGGGCCGAGGTTGTGCCGCTCATTTCAGCACCTCCTTCCCCCCATCCCGCCGCCTTCTTTCTCTGCGGGCTTCAGCGAGGTGCGATGTGCTGCCCTCGGTCCCCGCGCGGGCTGCGGAGCGCGGATCCTCCCCCGAGCTGGCTCTGCTGCGGGCAGCTTTGGGACTGGCTCCACCAACTTCTTAAAAAAGCGCCGGGGAGGAGGTGAAAAGGGAAAACAACTGGCGTGAGCCCAGCGGAGTAACTTGGCGAGGGGGGAGCCCTCTTTTCTACCAAGTCCCCAGGAGCCCTTCCCGTCTGGCTGCACAAGCGAGACCGCGTGAAGCGGAGTTCAGCTCCCGATTCAAAACAGAACAATAAATAAACTCCACTTAGTGCCTGTTGCTGGAGTGTTTACAAAGTGCCGTTGCTACAAACAAGGCTGTGCTTAATTCCAGGTGACCATGGCAGACAGAGCTGCAGCTGAAAGAGCATGCAAAGACCCAAACCCCATCATTGATGGCAGGAAAGCGAATGTGAACCTGGCATATTTGGGAGCAAAACCAAGGAGTATTCAAACTGGTGAGGCATCCAGGAGATCCCATCTCTCTCTATTAGAATAACTTGTAAGATGAGGAAACAAGTTACTCAGGCTGGATTCATCTGATCTGACGATACGTGCATATCCCTCATAGTTTTATTGACTGAGGACACTAGTCCAGTTACCTCTCTTCCGTGTCTTCTTACTTGTACCTGTTACACTAGTGTTATACATCTAAGTTCGTATAACTGAGCTAAAGCTGTTTTCGTGTTACCCTCTTCGTTACGTTGATATTAACAGTAAGATCTGTTTCATCATTCCGCCCTTTGGTTTAATGACCACAGTACCCAGTGTGTAAAATAAGGCATTATACCCCATTGTCTGTTCCATAGCAGTGCTTTCACACTGTTCTTTAATCTGAATTCCCATCTGGTCCTCGTGCATATCACAGACGCATATTAAAATTAGCTTGCTTCTAAATGGGGCTCTGAGTTTGCTCAGACGTGTGGTCTGAGGTGTAATTATGCATGTATATTACGAGTAGAATGTGACAATAGATGCCAGTCATTAATATTTCTTTTTCCTGAACGCTTTTTTAGGTTTTACCATAGGTGTGCAGCAGCTACATCCAGCCTTCATTCAGAGACCCTTTGGGTAAGTGGGAATGTTTCTTAACAGTCTGAAATCAAATTCAAGAATCAACTTCCTCATTATTTAAAATGTGTGAAAAAAGCCTTAGCCATCAAGAGTGGGCAGTTTCAACAGCTGTTGTTAATGTTCAGAACCTTTATTTCTGGTGAAGATTTCAGAAGTTTTGTGCATTTGTTAGCTTTAATGTAATTCCCAAAGATCCTCCTTTATTCTCAGTAAATCTTAGTCATAATAAACCCAATGCATTGCTTGCTGCTTTGCCAACTTCAAGAATTCACAAGAATTCAAATACATGAAAAATAGTTTCTCTATTGTAGTACTTAAGGTGTCAAAACAATTAAGCAAATTCTGTTCTCATGTTTCTCAAATAAGATCTGCGGCTTCTGTGCTGTTTCCCACGTAATAATGCTTAGGATACAGTTTTATCCTAGAAAATAAATTGCATTGGAAACAAAGTCTGTTACTTAATGAAAGTAACATTAGGTCAAAAATTGATTTTGGACAGATGTTATACAAGGCTTGAATAGTCTGCAAAAGTGGGCTTTTGTCTGCTGTTTTCAATAGCTTATACCATCCCTGCTCAGTTAGAAAAGTCCTCTTTTTATACATCTAATAGGATCTGGCAGCTGCTCGGCAAAAGACAAGTGTGCTTCACGAGAACAATAGTGACTGTCATACTGCCTTCATTTAACTGTTTAATGATTGATGCAGTTCTTTTTTTATACCGTTTCAGAAAGTGAATATTGATAGGGGTTTTTAATCATTATTTTCTAAGAGCATTAAGAAAGTAGGTGCATTTTTTAAAGCTTTTGAGCACTGTTCTGTTGTGGGTTTTGTGTGACTCTAATATAAATAGATGGGATTTTTGCCCTTTGTCAACAGAAATACTTCATTCCGTTCCTGCTCTCTGCTCGTGTTTTTTTGGGTCTTTTTTTTTTAAAAGAGAAAAGATCTGCTAACAACAAAACAGAAACTTTTCACTCCTCTGCCCTCACAGCTGCAGTTGCCAACTGCCTGGGTAATCTCATTCCAATGAGTTTATGGATGTAAGAGACTGTGTTGCCACAATAGTGCACACCCAGTGTACGTGTGTTGTGTATGGTTCAAACATGCCAGTTTTCGTAAGTGGTTACGGCTCTGTTGGAAAGACTCAAAGAACATCTGTCATGAAATAGTCTTTTTTTGTGCAAGAGCCACAGTAGTCTATGTAGACAAGACGCTGCCTTTTAATAGCTGTCCTTGCGTGGGAGCGACAGTAGCTTTCTTAGCCCCCAAAGCAGGCAGCAGCAATACCCTTGAGATGTGAACCCCAGAGGCTTTCCAAATTGCACAGGGGTGCACAAGAGAAGTTGACAATAAAACCGGCCTGTTATGTGTTTTTCCACGCTTGCTAACAGCAAAGAGCAAAATGGTGAAGCACGTTAAGTGCCTTGCGTTGGCAGGAGCGCTGGCGCACGCCTGTTCCTCTTGCAGATAATCTGCTGTTCCTGCGGGTGCTGTTCCTACCCAGCAGCCGCAGCCCTGCAGCTCTGGAAAAATGTAGTTTTTTTTCTTTTTGCTCTTAGTTTCGCATACAGAGGAGTGTGGGATCAACTGACTACGTGTTCCTTGTGATCTAGACAGTGTGGGATCAACTGACTACGTGTTCCTTGTGATCTAGACAGTTACTGCTCCAGTTCTTAGGCATTGGTTTCATCATTAAACCAGCAGAGCTGCAGTTAGCGCATACAGCAGAGAGCACTATAAATTATTTATCAGTTGCCAAGAAACAGGAACCAGGAGACTGAAGGGTTGGAGGAAGGGGATTATATATCATTATTTGCAAGCATCAGTAAACAAGAATTCTGTTGCATTCAGTTATTGCTGGAGTAGAATCACTGAAAACGTGGGTTTGGCAAAATGTGGAGCCGTCCTGAGCACCACGACTAGAGCTGTTCTGTGGCTTCTGAGCAAAGCATCAGGTGCTCAGTCAAGCAACGGAGCTTGGCTTCTGGTTCCCTCTTTGTCGTGTCAGTAGACCAAGAAAATTAAGAGCCTGGCAGGCTCCACTCTTGCATGCCCTTGAACCCGCAATTTCCTTGGCCCTCTGTTGGATCTGAGGATAGATGAGGAGTTTATCAGGGTCTGCCTGTCTTTGGAAGCTTCATCAAATTGCTGTTGTCCATTTGCTCTGCACCGTGTGGAGTGGATCCTGACCTTCTCCAAGTGAAGCTCAGTGGCTCATCTGCTCTGCCCATGGTATAAGACGTTGCCTGGTTCTCCCTCTTGCAGTTCATGTCTCTGCAAAGTGTTTGTGCCCAGGGATTGGCACGCAGTTTCCAAAAGATGATTGTTATGGGACATGGGGTACTAGGTGTGCAAGCTGGACTTGGCAAGGAAGAAATGAATGAACTCTTTGCATTAACTGCTAGGCAGTTAAATAAGAGAAAGCCAGCCAGTCATGTTCTGGCTATCAAGCCACAAAAGGCACGTTTTGGTGAAACCTGAAATGAATGGAAACTATGAAAATTAGCTAAATATCAGTGAGAATTATTTATAAACTGAAGGCTCCCCCCCTCCCCTGCCCAGGCACCCAAATGCAGCTGTAAATATTGCCCAGGGCATGCGGAACAGAAAGAGAAACCATGAAGAGCCTCTCTCGTTCCTCCTGCTGTCCTGGCAGGGGAGGCACTCGCACAGCAGACAGCACGGAGACGGTAGTAAATCCTGTTTTGAAAAGTAGTCTCTAGATTGTCGTAACCGGAGATCTTAACAGTAAAGCCAGGCAAAGGATGTGTCTGTGGCAGGGTGACTTGGAGATCTGGCTTCTGAGTTTAGGGAAGCAGCATTGGGCCTGGGGACTTAGCCTGGAGCTTACAGACTGCGCTTTGCTTGAGGCAGCTGGCAATGCCACAGCGTCCCTGCAGCTGCCGGCCAGCACAGAGCTGCGCTTACGTGATCAGAGAAGGGGGAGACCCTCTCTCTCCAAATGGAGCTGTCTCTTACTGCAGCAGTGTCCCTTCTAAGAAATTTTGAGAAACGTATGAAACATCTTGGAAGCTGCTCAGAGCGACTGTGTAGACTACTTGATCAGGAGTACGTGGTGACGTGGCAGAGCCGCTTGGTGCCCCCCTCTTGGTCCTCTCCTCTGGGACTCTGGTGCTCGAGACAGGTTTGAGTCTGTGCAGGAAACGGGGATTCCCTGGTTCTCCTCTTTGCAGCCGTGCTTGCTGCTCTGGACACGAGCAGCGTATGGCAGATGCATTCCTGTGGCTCTGCCTCAGCGAAGGAGCTATCTGTGTGGGAGATCTACCAGCAACTGAGTAAGTGACTGAGCTCTTGGAAACATACGGCTGTCTCTTGCAGCAGGATCCAGCTCTCCATATCTGCACGTTGGATGTCTCTGCTCCAGAGACCCCACTGCCCATCCTTGTGTAGTTGCTTATT
This sequence comes from Nyctibius grandis, assembly GCF_013368605.1. NCBI lineage: Eukaryota > Metazoa > Chordata > Aves > Nyctibiiformes > Nyctibiidae > Nyctibius > Nyctibius grandis. Next base: position 5,905,635 of record NC_090676.1, on the reverse strand, counting down.
TTGGGGGCCTCTTGTCTCTGGCCCACATTTGGTCTCAGGCAGCATCAGAAAGAGTTAAATCTGTTTGGGTTTGAAATTTCATGCATTGATGCTGCTGCAGTTAGGAAGTGAAGAAAGTCCCTCTTTGTGTCAGCCCACCCTCCCTCACAGCTGTTTATCCTTAAAACTTCTCTGTTGGGTTAAAAATAAAAGGAAACAAACTTTCATCTTTTCTGTGGTTACGCTTATAAAGCGGCGCACGCTGGCCGTGCTCTGCTCGGCCTCTCTCAGCTGGCATCCCCCGTGCTCTGACTTCCTATTGCACCACTTAGCACCGAGCCAGCCCGCTGCGGGACCCCAGGCTGGTGTGCCGGTCGTAAGCGGCTCCCCTGGGGATGGCACACCCGGCACCTGTTGTTTGTCCCGTGCCAATAACATGAAAGCTTTTGGGGGGGGATTTCCTTAGAAACATTCAAATCCATTTTCCAAATGGCTTCAGCTGCTCGTTCTCGGGCATGGTTACTGCTATTCAGATCAAACACTTGCTGGTCAGAAAGAGCTGCTTTTTTTTGCTTTTTTTTTTTTTTTTCTTTAAGAGTAGACATGTATTTATAAGCAGATCAGACGGCTTTGCGAATTTTCTTGAACATCTACTTCAAGGTGGCAAATGCTGGTATCAGACCCAAGGGCTTGGTAAACAATTCGTTTTGGTTTTGGGCACAATTTGATCATGTCCTGCATCTAGTATGGGCCAGTAGAACAACACAAAAGGAGAGCAAGGTCTGATACACTGACCTTACGCTTGGCTACATACATGGTGTGCCCAGCTCAAGGCAGTACTGGACCTTTTGCAGGGGCCAGGCTCCTGGTGAAGGGTGCCATGTGCCATTCCAGCGCAGTGAGGGCACAGCCTGTATGTGATGGAGAGCCAGGCTGAGCTGGCTCTAGCTTTGTCTTTGCAGCCCATGACTTGAGTTGTGCTGTCTTCTCTGCGTGATTCCATTGCCTTCACTAGATTTGCTCTTCATCCTTACCAGTGTGAGAGGAGCCACCTTAGCAGCAGAGACCTGAGTCCTTTTCCCTTGTTGCAGGAGCTGGGGAGTGGCAGATGCCAAATTCTCCTGTTCTGGTCTGGCTGGTGCCACTTAGTCCCAATGTGGCGGATTCATGCACGCGTCTGAATTTTCAGGGCAGTCCAGCTTGTACTTGATCTCATCTTTCCTTTGCGCAGCTGTTGGCATACTGGTCCCTAACTCTGTCGTATTAAACACATGCCCAGTAATTCGAATGATAAATACAGCTCTGACCGGCCTGCCTCTGAGCTGAGGACACCGGCAAGGGAACTAGACAGTTGTTGTGCTGATAATTTGGTAGCAAGGACACTGGGTCACTTCTAAATATGACTTATATGAAGAACTTGTGCCCCACAGATGGGAGCAAGCTACATACCAGAGCTAAATATACTCCGTGATCACAAAAGATGAAAAGTCGCGGACCTCAGAGTTAAAACTGAATCTCCTATTTCTCGGTCTCTAAATCCTGTAAACAGGATCGTGCTGTCCCCTGCAATCTCCCCGTTGCCAGCTTTGAGCGTTTCAGCTCTCCTGTGTCGTAGCTGAGCAGCTGCTGGCTCTGCCCTGGCCAAAGCCGCGGCGGCTGGGAAAGCCGTGCGGGGGGCAGGCTCCAGCTCCCCCTCTGATCCCGGCTTGCAGGAGGGTGTGGAGAGAGGTGTCTTAGGCGCTATAGGTCAATGAAGTCACAACTGGCAGCAGAGATCACCGAAACTCTTAAAATGTAATTTCTTTCTTGGCTGAGAAATTACCTGTTTTATGAGTGTAGGTCTTCTTTTATCAAAAATAGATATTTCGTTGCTTTTTCCCTAGCTAAAGCATTCTGCTTCAAAATACTTCATCTATCCAAGAAAGAGCTTTGGATAAATCAAATGTGTGGATGGTTTTAATTAAATCAGTGGAAGGGATCATGTGCAAAGCAAGAGAGTCTGTTAAAAAATGGAACCAGTTGAAAGTAGTCAATTTAATATATATTATGCCAAAACTTGTCAGGTACTTGGGAAGACTTTAGAGATGTTTCTGCAGCCTTTGGTTTTCTCCAAACTACAGAAGAAAATTGGAAGGCTTAGTTAAAGGCAGAATTCCTGGGGCTGCCTGGGTTAATCTGCCAGAGCCTATGGTTTTCCTCCTGCGTGGACAGGATGAATCTAGCATCCTCCTGGGTTTCTCACACTGATGCTGAAGGACTCAGGCTCCTGTAGTGCACTGGTGTGAAGGATTTTCTGTTTCTTCTGTCAGTTCATTTCTGTTTGGCTGTGCTCATAACTTGAAAGGGGAGAGGTTTTTCCTTCTCTGGATAGCTGACTAGTTGCGGATAAACTTCCATGTGGCTTTTTCCTTGGTGCCAGATGGCTCTTTTTTCAGGCAGATGTTATCTCCTGCTACCTGAGTGTTTTTCAGCCTGCTTCTCCAAAACTATTTTTGGTCTGGCCCAACATGCCTTTGTTTGGGATTTTTTTTTTTTTTCTTTTTCCTTTGGGTGTGGGGGAAGCAAGATGCAGAGGATAAAGCTGTGAATTGTTGAGCCTGGCTAACTCGTGGTGGAGCTCAGCATGTTGATCTCAGATTCTTGGTTAAGCTGAGAAAAAGAATTAGATCTTTGTGAGAAGATGTACTCTCACCTTTGGTCTGCAACCTCTTTTTTTTTTTAATTTTTTTTATTTTGATTTTTTTTCCCCACACCTCTGCCCAGGCTATGGGGGAAGGTGTAGATGGCATTTCTTTTCTCTTTTTTTCTGTGGGACCCACCTTCCCCTGCTATGGGCCATTAGTTTGTTTCATCGTGAAGTCAAGGTGTGCTAACACTGTAAAATGAGGACATTGCTGGTCTGTGATAGGTTCTCAGCTACTGTGGTGACTCCTGTTGCTTAAATTTTCTCTCCTGCCAAAATGAAAATAAATTGAAATCATGGATTGCTCTTGTACTCTTTAAGTTCACATTTGTATTTCTTGAGCAGTGGTTTTGGTAGGCTCAGCAGCCAGCAGAGCTTTTTACTGAATCCTGTAATACAATCACTTTTTCTCTTGTACTGATTCCAGCCTGGGACAGTCTGTTGTGGCAGGTTGTTCCTTGATGAATGCCACCAGTGGGGTGACGTCTGGTCCCAAGAGGGAAGCAGGAAACCCAGTCGTGTACCTGTTTGCACAGGCTGCTGTGTAGATCTTCCCAGAGGGTCAGAGGGGGATGAGTAGAAGATGGACAGGCAAATTAGTTACAAGATGAGCAGAAATTGGGTTGGTTCGTTTGCTATTTTGTGTTTGTGTCATATCGTAGTAGGTGAAGATAAATACTGTACTATGGAGCTGCAGAGTTCATCCTTGTCTTACTTCGAGCTGGCTGAGATAGCTGGCTGGTGAGGCAGGAACCATTGACATCTCAATGCATGTTTAAATTAGCTGTAGTAGGGACCTTTCAGGATTCAGAGGTTTGTCGTGTCAGTGGTTGAAGCCCAGCCCGTGTCTGAAAGCTGATGGATGGTAGAGTGGTTGGGGCACAATGAGTGTCCTGATCTGCATCAAATTGTTGGTGAATAAACTCCATGTGATCTCCTCCTGGGGCAAGAGTCCTTGTTGGCAGGCAGGGACTGACCTGGCCACGCTCCAGCCTATAGTCCCTCCTCATCATGTCTGGGTTTGAGAACAGGACAAGAATTTCTCACGTTTCTGCAGCCTGTCGTTGTGGCTGGGGCCCGTCTGATACGTATTGCCCAGCCTACCACCACTCCACACAGGTTTACTTCAAGTGGCTCCAGGAGGTGAGCGCTTGCTGGCTTGGGAAGTGTCCTTCAGGAATGATGTTCTTGGGGCATGAGTTACATCAGGATGTCTGTGCGTTACCGACACCAAGGTGATGTTTGTCACTGCTAATGCAAGCGCAGAGCTCCTGGGCTGCTGGGCTTTCCTTGGCGTTGCTGGGGGGTGCTTCCCAGAGAAGCTCCTGCCTGGGGCTCTCACACTTAGGAACCAGCTTCAAAACACACCTTCCAATCTCTCATCCAGGCTGTGGTTGGAGGCATTACTTCACCAGAGGTGGTTTTCACGTTGCTGTCACGGCCAGCTGTGGCTGTGCTCAGCTCACTCTGCAGTACCACCTACCAACAACTGAAGCCCGGCACCGCCTGCCATCACGTGTTGTGGCAGTGTGGGTGTCCCTGCAGCCGCTAACGGGTCAGCTCTGGTGGAAATGGAGGCCAAATTCCTGGGGTCAAATGCCAGAATTTGTGCCTTCACTGGCAGACACAAAGGGCTCTGTTTCTTTTACTCTTCAGGGAATAAAAGGCTGGTCGTGGCGGTGGCATTTGTGTGCTGATCTCTGTGAGGCTGCCAAGAGCCCAGTGCCCCTCCTTGTTTCCCAAGTGTTTGTGTGATGCCGTGTCCCTCTTGACAGAGCGTTGCAGTTGTCTCCCACCTCTCCAGAAGCAGCACAACCAGCTCCCGGCGTGGCTGGCAGAGCTTGAGGAGGTCGGCAGCTCCTGCCGTGCTGCTCTCCTAGACGCGTGCACCTTGCAGGAGCTGCTTGTGGCTCATGCGTAGGAAGTCCTGCAGGATAGGGGAGAGCTGAGAAGGTGCAGCTAAAACACATTTTAGGTGTAAACCTGACCTAAAATAATTGAATACATAAAGTGTCTCCAAGATGAGCTCTGCTAGCTAGAGCTGCTGACGAGGGAGAGGGCCTCATCAGCTCGTTCCTCTCCCTGGCCGTTTGGGAAGGGGTGTGGGACACATGGCCTTCTGACTTGTCCCTTCATCCTGGCTGCCTTTGGGGCTGCTGCTGCCCTCCAGCCAGCCCTGCTAGTGCGGTGGGGAGAGCCAGGCGAGGGCAGGTTTCAAGAAGTCCGCTCTTTCAGCAGGCAGCACCTCCCGGGAGCCAAGGGTGCCGGCAGCCGCAAGCCTCACCTGATGCATTCGGACGTCTCCACCCAGGACTGCCCCAAAACTGGGCTGCTTTTGCCCTGTCCTCCGCATTCTGCACAGAAAAAGCAGAAGCCGAGTCTGCGTTCCCTCTGCCAGTGGCTCTGTAACCAGCTCTTTTGTTCCATGTCTTTCGATTTTGGCTGCCGGGGCAGCGTGGCGCCATGCCACGTAGTTAGGACCGTGGGCTAGTGTGGTGGTCCCGGCTGCCCTCCTGCACCGCGACGGCCCTCCCGAGTCCCTCCTGCGGCCACTGCCGGCTCTAGGCTTAGGTTTGACCATGCTTGTTGCATTTTGTGGCCTTTGCCCACGATTAATTGTAATGCCAGAAGCATCTCGTACGTCTGCTGTTCACGGGATGACTTTGATGTGTGGTGGCGATGGCTGATCACTTGGTTGACGTTTTATAATCACATTGTGTGTATTCTAGATGAAGTTCTCTTCTGGCTGGCAGGGCCTGTCATGGGGGAGGGATGAAAACTGCAGGGAGGAAGGGAAAGGCATCTTAAAACACACATGTGACTCATTCTGTAGAAATTCAGATTAGAGTTTGCTGATTTTTAGAAAAAGAATTCCAAAAGAGCTTTTTTTTTTTTTTTTTTCCCCCTGAAAGATCTTCAGAAATAATGAAGTGGGGAAATACTTTCAGACCTTCTGTGGATTCTAAACGTAGTGTAGCCAGCAGCGAACTTCATCGTACTGCACTGGTTTGGTTTTGTTTGTAGCTGCAAGTCATCGAAGTGACCTTACCTTGGGTTGTGTGTTTTGTTGTGATCGATGAGTTGCCATCTGCCCACCTAATTCAGAAGTCCAAACTGCATATCATGACTGAAATTTCTCACTAAATTATTAAAACCCCACAGACCAGAAAAACCTTCCCTTTTACATAGAAGCAGATTCTGGAGTTGCTGAGTGTGATTTTCTAGTGCAGTCAGCTATGGTGTGTGATGTGCGCTTGTGTATGTGTTGGGCTGGGATTACTTCTGGAAACAGAGTACAGGAATACTTATTGTCTTCTTAGCTAATGGTGCTTTTTATCCAAAGTAGCATTGAAGAGCTGGAATTTTTCCTTGCTGAGCAAAAAAGTAGTGCAGGATGTCGTGGATTTGCTGTCTCTGGAGCACACCGTGGGAGCTGCGACAGAGGAGCTGTGGACGTGAAAGCAAAGCTGACATGCAGAGTTTCTCGGGGATGAGTTGGGAGCATGTGCTCACCCCGACAGCCCCACACGTGGCCACGTCCTCCACGTGAGGTGTGCTGGCTCCGAAGAGCAGTTGGGTGGCAGCAAGGGACGTCGTGGGGTGACCTGACCTGCGGAGCTGCTCAAACAGGGTGATGCTCAGCCTGGGTTGCTCGGAGGCTCTTGGACCATCCTGGTCATTGTGCAGGCACAGGCTGAATGCCTGCGTACAGGAGAAGCGCAGGCCCCTCCTCTGCTCCTGCTGGTTGGTGTTTTTTAGTGAGTCCTGAGCGTGAGGATCGCGCATTTGTTTTTTTGTTGTGTTTGTGAGTTAGTTTTCAGTTTATCAAGCCCTGGAGTAGCAGGAAGCCCAGTAGTGGGACACATATAGGGAGAAGCAACAGGCAGCCAGAGCATCCATCACTGATCTGGGATGCAGGCTTTTGTCCAAGCTGCCGATTTACGAGGGGGCAGAGCAAGAGGCATGCGTGGGGTCCAGTCCTCTTGCCCGCAACGGGTCCATAGGCCAGTGCCTGGAGGTGCCTCTGTGGAGCCTTTCCCCAGACCCTGTCAGGCCGAGAGAGCAGTATTGCACCTCTGTGTTATTTAAAACAAACTAAAACAATCAAACTCCCAGTGACCAAGTGTGAGGAACCTCTGGGTTAGGACTGGGCCCAGCTCCTCGGGAGAGGTGGCTGCTGCCACTGGCTGATGCGAGTACACGACACGAAGAGCTCTTGGTCTGAACTGGCGCACAAGCTCTAGCTCTGATTCAGCCGTGCCGGCCTCTGTTTAAAGCAGAGCTAAACCAAAAGTGATTCAGTGAATTTCTGACACCTTATCTCATTCTTGTTAGTCACAGGGTGATATAGGGTATGGTACATTTATGGACTGAAGGGCTGTGAGGTCCCTCTCTCTGTGCTGCGCTGGGGATGGCTCTGGCCTTTGGAGATGGTCCTGCACTTTTAAATTAGCCAAAAGTTGAGGTCCTGCTCACCACCATCCATCCTCCTCCCCAGTGCTGCTCCTTTGGAGGTGGCCTCGTTATATCTAAGGACCCTGATTTTGGAGGCAGTGTTGCTGTGTGGGGGGAGGAGGACAATCATTCTCTCATCATGCAAATTTCCTCAAGAAAAAACAAAGTGCATATGTGAGTGGGAAAACAAGAGAAAACTGGGTTCAGAAGAGCACTTGTTTGCAAGAAGCCTTTCTCCTGCGGGTTAAACTATCCAGTGTTGGTTGTAAAGCAAATGGAAACAGCCCTGTAACTGGTGGGTAAGGGGGGACCAGCCCCAGGTAGACCCCAGTATGTTGTAGGTGGTGGCTGAGACCTAGGATGGATACTTGGGTGGAACGAGGGCAGCCAGTGACCCATCCAGCAGAAGTTTCCAGTCCCTGGCTGCAAGTCCTCGTGAAGCACCAGAGCACCGGGTCCTGCTGCTGGGCAGCATGATGAGTCTGCTGGGGTTTCCGACCCTGGAGATCAGATGGACGAGTGGGCAAGATATCCTCTCCCCGATCAGCTGAGCTTGGCTTCAGAGAGCAGTTTAGGCACGTACAAGCCTGCGTCTTGTGAAAAGCCTGTGGGAGGCTTCTAAAAGTGGTCGTGTTTGAAAATGTGCTGTCACACACATCCACACAAAAATCCCCAAAATATTTGAATCTGCATAAGCCCTTTGCAGAGTTTTACCTTGTTTTTTTTATTTGCCAAAATGAGTTGGGTTTGGAGGCAGGGTGGAATGGAACGAGCTCCCTGGAGGATGGCTCTTGGTTCGTGCTGTTGCCTTACGTGGCTCAGCAAGCAGCCAGCCAAAGGGACCCTTTCCACAGCGTGCACTTTTTGGTGCACGTGGCTCCGATCTTTCAGTGGTCACGTGCCGTTTGTTCGTGGCAGTCTGCATCCCCCTGTTCCTGAAGCCCCAAGTTCCACAGGCAAGTGACCATTTTTGTGTGGATGGACCTAAACCTTCAGGTTTGCGCACCTTTTGCTCTTGTTTGAGGCCTGACTTGTTGTGGGCCCTTCGGAAAATACAGTCCTTTCATTTTGCTGCTTTTTTTTTTTTTTTTCTTTCCTCCTCATTAACAGTTTCTGGCAAATTAGTGGGCAACCCCGCATTAATCATCTCCAGCATCTTTCAGTCTATGGACTTTAATTGACTGTGGCGTTGTTAAATTCCTCTCAGCAGCACGGCTATGTCGGGGCGGGGACTAACCAGCTGGTGAAAAGCAACACTTTAGGACCGGCATGGAAAGGGCAGAGGCGATGCCAGGGCCGGCTGGCTGCTGCGGCAGGACACGGGAGCCTGGGCGTAAAAGCTCGTGGGCACGTGAGCATCGCTGCTGGGCTGGGGACATGGTCGGTACTGAGGAGTGTTACTGAAGGGAAGAAAACTGTAATTAATGTCTCGTGTTTTACAACAAACAACCTGTAGCATTGCCCTAAACAGCCAGTGTTATGGAAACGCTGGCTTAAATGTGTAGTAACTGACAACAGCTGGCAAGCTGGAAGGCCCTCAGTTGTGCCCAGGGACAGTGGTCGTCCCTGGTGGGACGAGCGGAGGAGCGACGCGGTGTCCCCGGTGCCGGGAGGTGTTGTCCCATGGGGGCTGTGGGTCCTCAGGAGCCTGCACCAGGGTTTGGGCAGTGCTGGGGCAGCGTGGGCCCGGAGGGCACGGGAGGTGGCGAGGCTGGCAGGGACAGGCAGGGCGTGTGGGGACCAGGGAGGTACGGCGAGCCCGTCAGGCAGGGGCTGCGTCGTGGCTGTCCAGGGAGGTTATTTTAGGGACCAGCAGCCTGGACAGTGAGAGATACAAGACATGGAGACCAGGGGGTGTGTGTGTCCGTTCTTGCAGTCTGTGCTTCACCTTGCGCTACTCCCACCCTTGGGGTCTAGGAGTGTTTTGCTTTCTGTTCCCCCCGACTCGAGGGCAGCACTGCTGGGCAGCACCGTTCCTGTGGCTGACGCACGTGAATCTGGGGGGGGAGTAGGGGGACGTGCAGGCTGGAGGGAGCCCAACCCCTCGCTGACTCTCTCCCTTTGCCTCCACAGACTCACGCCTCACTATGTTTACCCCCAAGCTATCATCCAGCCCAGCGTGGTCATCCCTACCCCTGTGCAGTCCATCACGTCTCCCTACATCGACTACACCGCCGCCAGCCAAGCCTATTCCCAGTACACCACAGCTGCCTACGACCAGTACCCCTACGCTGCCTCCCCCGCTGCTGGCTTTGTGGGGTACGGCTACACGGGCGCGGTGCAGCCCCCCATCACCGCCAGCAACCCCGCGGCTCCCGCCACCGCCTTCGTGCAGTACCAGCCCCAGCAGCTGCAGCCCGACCGCATGCAGTGAGGGCCCTGCCCGCGCCTTCGCCGCCTGAGGACAATCTTTTACAATGGAAGGATACAGCTAGGACAACAAAAGCAACAAAAAAAAACAACAAAAGGAACAAAACAAACAAAAAAATCACCCCGCCCCTTTATCCCCTTTACGTAGGCGCATATCGATACCTGAGCTATTTATAGTGTTACGGGCGAACCCAAACCCTTGCAATCTGACTGTGCTCATGAAAATGGACTTCTGGTAAGTTGATTTTTTTTTTTTTTTTATTCCAATCTGGACAGATATTGTCTTGAAGATGTTCTGAAAGTGACTGAAATGTTTCACAGGAAAACTACAGATTCTTGCACACATCGCGGTCTGCTTCCATCACCTGTGGTCTTCTTTCCGGCCCTACCCCGTCAGCCCTCCCCGTCAAACCTGCAGTCCTCTTAATTACTGTTGAGGTACAGAGGTACTTGGAGAACATGGAGAAAAAAAACAATCTTATTTTTTGGTTGTACAAAAACTTTGTGATACTCAGAGATGCCTTACAGAAAAAAAAAAACAAAAACAAAAGAAAAAGAAAAACTATTTTTTAATATTTATTGCGATTTTATTCGCATGAGCTGTGAATTGCAGACAGAAGAATAGTAGTAAGTATCTGCCTTGTTTAATTCTCATTTTACTAAATTATTGTATGTAGGTAAAAAGTTCTTAAGTAATTGCTGAATCACTTCAACATGCAAAAGGGAATATTGGCTTGAAGGAGAGCAGAATATTCCTTTAGTCAACGCACTGTAATATTTTCTTATTGTAATTGTTACTCTGTTAAGATTATCTCAAATTTAGGTATATTTTTAAATGCAAAAAACCAACCAAGGATACCGAACATTTTGTCTACTTTGGTAGATCTTTTGTTACAATGCTGCAACCTATGGAGACATTTACAGTATTTATGTAAAAGAGGTCTGGGGCTGTTGGCCAGCGAAGCTTAGGAGAATATCGTGAGTGGAGCAAAAGAGAAAAAGGTGTTATGTCATTGAACAAATGGGTAAACGTAACCTTTTTATGCCTATAATCCAACAGCCAAATAAAGGAAGAGAACAGATGGTGTAAGTTAAGTGCATTTCTACAAAGAACAGCAATAAACTATTTTAACTTTTAAGATTATTTGACACTCTATGGTGCCATGTTTGCCTGGCTGGAGTCTATGAGGGAGAACTTCCCAACTGAGCTGGTGTGGCTACGCTGGGCCCTCGCCCACCAGCCTGCCAGGGTGGGTCGGCAGCACGTGCCCTGCGGTGCCGCGGAGCCTGGCCAGAGCCCCCGCTTGCACCCTGACCCAGCGCTGCGTCGCACGGGCGGTGCGTGGGCACAGCCGTCCCTCGCAGCATGGCCCACGCACCGTTACTCGCTCTACGTGTCCCGAGTCACCTGTAGGTCTTGCCATCTCGGGGTTTTTGAGCTCCTCGAGCATCACGCCAGAGCTGTGTGGTCCCCAATGCACATGCCCAGCACTGGGCGCTTGCTCACATCCAGCCTGTGTGGAGCAGAGAGTGCAAAGTGCTGCCATCCTGGTGCAGCTCCAGTGGAAACCGGGACAGCTGAGATCAGATCTTACCCCAGAATCCTCAGGATATCACTTCCCTTCTGTTATTTGCTTAGAATAAGTTTTTTTCCTAAATTGAATCCATCCAAAAGTGAGTGGTCTGCCAAAGCCCTGTGCTACTCAAGGGATCTCTGATCTGGCAGGGCTGTGGGCAGCGGTGAGGCTCTGGCAGGGTGCTCGCACCCCTGAGCCTCCTTTGGCCACACTGGACGTTCCCTCACCAACATGCTTTAGGAATTTGGTTCTCAGATTTTGACCATTACAACCTCTGAATATCAGCTTTTAAAAGTAAATAGAATGATTCTATTTGAATGTACTGCTTATCTAGTTCACCTGGAAGAACTGGTGCCAGGAAGTCCCTGCATCTTTGGCACCAGTGTATATTGCTGTTCAGAAGGTGATGATGCCTAAAGCCACCCTGGGGGGGAGAGGGTACCATAGGATGGAAGCAGAGGCAGGTCAGCACCGTGTCTGATCGACTGCCCTGGTGAACTTAAAGGTACACAGTAGGCATGTCTAATGTCATCAGTAGGCCTCAGAGTAAACAGCCCATCTCAATGAATGGAAACAGCTCATTCCCTGCTTGCTCATGTTGCGTGAGAATGCAGATCCTGGTGGGGCTCTTCGCCCTGCCCAGGGTTTTGCTTACAACCATGCGGGTGACATTTATTTCCTTTTTAAGTAATTAGTTTCTGGATACGGCTGTGGGGCTGCCAAAGGAGTAAGAGCTGAGTGCCGCATCCAGCACGGTGCTGGCGGGGAGCGCAGCCTGGCCCGAGAAGCCTGCCTTTGAAGTGCTATCGGGGCTGGAGATTATTCAGCAATTCTTCTTTTTCCCTGTCATGAGTCTTTCTGAGGAGGAGGAGGGAGGGAGGGAGGGAAGATTTTGGAGGTGGGTGAGGGTGCTGGGAGCCGTGCTGCTGTGCCCGTCCTTGGGCAGTGGTCCCATCTGGCTCTGGCACTGCTGAACGTCGGCTTTTGTCTTCACCCATGTCTCCCCAGATCAGTAGGAAGACCAAGGCCTCCGAAGATTAATTTCTCATTGAAAAAAAAAAATGTCTGGTGCATTTTAAAGCGAAAAGAGTGATGATTTTCCATTTAGCTGACACTAATGTCCTGAAAGGGAGCCAAACCTGCTGGGAAGCGAGGGCACCGGCAGCGCTGAGCACCAGCAGCCTCCTCCGCCCGGCACCCAGCCCGCCGCCGCCGAATGCCATCCCTGGATCCCACTCAGCTTTGGTCTGGGCTCGTTTTGAGAAACAACCACATCAAAACAACAGCCCAACCTGCCGCCTTCCTGCTTGTGAAACCTAGCTGTGAAATTGTGTCCGGGCAGGATAATAATGAACCCACCATCCAGCGTCCCGGGTGGCAGTGGGGCTGCGATGGCAGGTGGCGAGGGAAGCCTGCGGCCTCCCCGAAAAGGAGCCCAAGCGTTTCCTTGGCCCAGTGCTAGGCTGGGAAGGTGGGAAGAGCCCGACGGGTCGCTGTATTAGAGAGACAAGAGTTAAACGCAGTGCATGAGCGGTGGGGTGTGGACGAGAGGCAGCGCCTGACTGGTCAGGGTAGCACAGGACAAGTGTTTAAATCACCTTGCAATTGCTTAAAAGCATTTTTTAAATTAGTTTTTTACTTTTTGCATGCATTGCTTGGCGGAGCATCCTTTTTCACCTGTACCATGTGCCTTATGTTGTCCTGGGATGAAGCGTGCTCGCCCCGGGCAGCTCAGCTCTGCTTCGGGCAGACGGGAGCCCAGAGCGGGCACAGGCTGGGGAGTCGCGGTGTTGTTGTAAGAGCTTTGGTGCTTCAACTGCAGCCGCAGGGATGCAGGGCTGGATGGTTTTGACATGGCAGCCCCATCTGCGTGGCACAGGTTCTGGGGATGGGAGTGGCCGCGGGGTCCGAACTTTCTCCTGAGCATGTCACCATGGCCATGCCAGCAGCTGACCTGGTCCAGGCCATCTCCCAGCAGCTGTGCCCACATGCCCAGTCATTTGCATCACAAATTCAAATATTTTTCTTAGGAAACCATCACGGTGAGGCTGTCGGGGTGAGCTTTGGCTTGTGTGGGCTGGAGCACATGCAGCCCCTCTGCTGCCATGGGGAGGCATCACCATAAATGCCAGTGCCGGGGGTCCTGGTCATCGCCCCGCCTCAGCCTGGCATCGCTCCCTTCCCACCCCGCAGCCCCAAGCAGAGAGGCAGCCCCGCACCCCAGGCCACCTGCAGGGCTCTGTGGCCGGTGCCAGACCCTCCCTGCCTGCCCGCCGTGGGAAGGGGATTGCTCTGGTGAGATCTCTGCCCTTTCCAGGCACCCCCTCGCCCCGGGGTGTCCCCTGCCATGGAGGCACAGCCGCAGGCTCTGCTGCCAGCAGCCGCACAAAGTCACTTGTGATAAGGGGCAGGGGGACACCAAGCCCACCTCCTCAGCGCTCGCTCCCACCAACCCACGTTATCTGGCCGAGACACTTGGGGAGCCCCGTGGGCTCCCATCGAGGTCTGGGGCTTTGCAGTGGCCCCCCCGGCCAGTGGCCGTCCCCAGGAGGGAGGGCTGGGGGCACGGGGGATACTGGGGGCACCTCCAGCCCCCACAGCCCAGCTCCCACGGCTGACGAGCCCCAGCGCCAAAATGTTACTGCTGAGAGGGAAAGGCCGAGCGCGGGATTTATTTGCACAGTGACTGGGCTGCTCTTGGCACTTACCCTTTAAAATAAAGTTCACAGCAAAATCGTTTTACCCCCTCGCATACAGGGAATGCTAACAGTATCCTTTTTTCCCCCCTCTTCTGGCTAAAACTTGTTTTTTCCCTCCTTTGTGCCTCTCTGAATCCTGCCAGCGTAGAGATTCCCTTGTTCAGAGAGAAAAAAAGATATGAGGGGAAAAAAAAGAAAAAAAGAAAAAGAAAAACTTAAGCCTGGGATTAAAAACCATCACTAAAATAGTTTGAATAACAAAGTCAACTGACTGGCCGGAGCCCGGTGAATGCCTGTCACGTATCGCCCTTTGGCCGGGCACAGTCATGCGCTGCACTAGAGAGTTCCTGGAAAAGCTTCTGCTCAGCCCGATAGACCCGCGGCTGCTGATACCACTGCGCCGGCCCCGCTGCTGGGGGCTGTGGAAAACTGCCCGAACTAATGGGGGGGAATAAATAACTCTCCCTTGGGTACCGGAGACATTGGGTCTGCTTGTGACCTGAATAACAGCCAGCTCTAAATGGTGTCGGGCCTCCTCCGGCCCCAGTGGTCCCAGCACTGGCACCCCAGGCCAGCAGCCCCCTCTGGCCTTATTGAGGTCTTTAGCAATAGGATTTAATGTTTTTTTTTCCCCCCCACTAATTTTTGCATCTTTTTAGCTACAGAAATAATCCAAAAAGGGGAACTTTACGTAAGATAAAAGCAGAGGGTTTATAAATCCCCCCAGGCAGAGCCGCCTCACCATGTCAGACACATCTTGCGGGACCATGCAACCAGGAATGGGTTATTTGGGGGGATTTGTACCTAAAACCAAGCCAAATACTGCGGGTTTATCCTTTTTCTGACACCAGCAGCACAAACCTAGAAACACAGCGGTGTGACGAGGCACAGCGAGGGGGATGATGGCTCAGATAAGGCCGTGCTGTGTGGGAGGGCAATTAAAGGCTCAGATTTATTAGCTGTGTGCCCGTGCTTGGGAGCCTGATGGTGGTGATGGAGATGGAAAGGTCAGAGATGGAGAAGTCAGAGACTGTTGTTCTGAAAGTGCTGCAATATTTTAGGGTGAAACTGGGCGATAAAGGCACAGCACATCCCTGGTGAAGCAGACTGCAGTGGGTACAGGCTGTGCCCAGCCTCAGTTGCTAAACTGAGTTTGTCTTCAGAGGGACTCGGGGCAGCACTGCCCATGGGTGCAGGGCTTACACGCCTTTCCTTAGAGATCCCTCCATATATGTGCATGACTATATTTATTTGTGTGTGTATATATAATATATATATATGTTTTTAAACTTGTATATAATTTGAATATATAATTATATACAGATAGATAAGTTTAAACACACACATAGAGTTTATATATAAAAATACCTATGCATGTGCACAAAGTAAGTATGGTGTGTTTTTTTTTTTTTTCTTTTCCCTGTGGGCAGCATTGAGCCACAGCCCCTGTATCAACCCCTGAGCTCGCTGAATTCATGTGCCATGAGCTGCACATTACCGGCAGCGTGACGGTGCCCCGTTAGCCAGGTTATGACCCACCTTATCCCCCCATGCAGGAGCTGGCTTCTGGGGCCGCCTGCCCGGTGCCGGGCAGCAATGGGGGGGGGGGAATTGCACCACCATCACACACCCCACCCACCAAACTGGTGCGGTACAGCAGAGAGACACAAGTGGTACTAAAATTGCACTGGGACACCATTAGTATTGGTGGCCTCTTATTAAAGGATATTTTTTTCATCTTCTTTCAAGAGCCGCCAGACCCATCTTCAATCAGAAATGAGCTGACGAAGTATAAGGTGAAATAACCTAAAGGACTGGCGTGAGAGAGGAGGTCAGCCCCCATTTTGGGACGAAGCTTGGGCAGCTGATCATTAAGAAGTCCTATTGAACAGATGAGCACCAAAGTCCCAGGAGCCCGATTTTGAAAGCATTTACCCACATACAGCCGGAGAACATGGCCCTTTGTAAATCAGCCAGGAACATGTCTTGGTTTGAAAATAGCACTAAGCATCTTATTACATGTGTAACACTCAAAAGATATTTTTAAATCAGACTAAGGATGCTCGAGTGTGTCCCATTTGATCTCTACATCTAAACACGGAGGGGGTCAGCGTGCGCACGCAGGTACCGAGAGCCCTTTGCTGTCTCCAGCCACGTCAGCTGCCTGTGTTTACCTGAGCTGCATACATGCCAGCACAGTAGGCAAGGCCTGAGCTTTGCAAAATGAAAGTGAAATGGAAGAAATAAATCGTACCATTGGTTTTCTGTGAGCTGGCTTTAAAATTAGCAGGTTTTAGACATAAACATGGTAGAATGAGCCCTCAGGGGAAGAAAAACCCTCCAAAAACCACATCCGATCCTCTTTCAGCAGTGTACGCTACTATTTCATGCCATTTTAGTACGGTAGACTAATTTGGTTTCCTGTTTCCAATGAATTTTATATGTATAAAAATATTTATACTATATTTATATATTTATATAATATATAAATCTGATTAGAAACATGTATATATGAACAAACACATGTTTTCTATCAATATCTCTGTGTGTGTGTGTGTGAGTGCGTGCGTGTGTGAAAGAATACATCTGAATGCCTTATTTCAACTGGTATTTTAACTTTTATTTCATAAATCCTGACTGCTGAAGATGCCAGATGAAGTTTAGGTTAGAAGTTAATTTAAAATGAGGAGCACAACAGAGCAGCAATATAACATAACCAATTTAATGGAGGTAGGACTGGCTGCTGGGTGCTCAGACATTTCATTTTCAGTGCTCACCTGCCCACTGTGTGCTGTGGCTTTTTTCCTTTCCAGGCTCCCATTTGCTGAGACCACCCTAGAGCACCCCAAGGGCTGCCTGAAGCTTTGCAGGAGCCCCACCACTTACTGCTGCCCCAGCCCAGCCCAGCCCAGCCCAGCCCAGCCCTGGCCTGCAGGCTAAAGCTGGGACCGTGTTGCCAGTTTACATAAGGCTGGAAATGCCACCTCTGTCCCAGTAAGATGCAGCCATCATCATTGGCATGGATGCAGCTGGTGGGAGGGTTTGCTGCCCTAGAGCTGTGGCCCAGCATCGCTGGGATGAGCATGAGCTGGTCCAAGTCAAAACCATGTCCTGGACTGTGCTCGCATTTCAGCAGGCTGGAAAAAAATAGTAAAAAAGGTCACTTGCTGGAGCGAGAGCCATGGCTGGGAGATGGGCACGCATCGTCCGAGGTTGTCCTTGGCTCCTGCTGGAGGGAGCCCTGGGCTGAGCAGTGCCTGGTGGTGTTCCCCATCCTCTTCCTGCTGCTGCCATACATGCTCAGGCACTTTGCCTGTGGCTGTCTGTCTTTCTGCATTCCCGTATACTCTCTTCAGTCAGCCGACCACGAGCACTTCTTCAGCCTCAGTCCAGAATACAGATATTTTGGGCATCTGCAATCTGGACGAAAGCTCTGGTCCTGCCAGCAGCTCTGCATGGACTTGAATGGAAAAAAAAAAAAAAAAAAAATATCCCATGGAGTTGGGGAAATGCTGCCAGGCTGCCCCGGCTGGGCACTGCCAGCCGCCTGCCCCAGCCCCTCTCCCTGCGAACAGGGGAGCAGCCCCAGCCCTAGAGCTGCTCTGCAGCCACCCGGCCGAGACAGAGCCTGCAGAAAAAATAATTAACTGAATCCAAATGTTTGTACATTGGCACTGTCCAGGTCATGCGCCTAGTGAAGCTGAAGAGTGCACGAAGCTTTTCTTGCAGCTGCCATCCAAACTGCCAGAAATGGTCGCTGTGCAGAGCATCCTGGTGCAGTGTGGGAGGTGGCTGGAGGGGCTGAGACCTGCTCGGGCAGACGAACGGATGGATGGGTGCACACAGGAGTTGGGTCCAAGTTCAGAGACTGGACCAAGAGCTTCGTGCACAGGCAGTGGGTTTGGGGCAGGTGAGGGGTGTCTGTGCAAGTGAGGCACTGCCAGGTTGTCGACACAGTGGGGACCCCGGGTGTCCCTCTGCCCCTCTTGCACGCACAAGCACACACACACAGAGCATCTCCTCTTCCCATCCCCACCAGACACGGTGGCTCCGTACGTGCAAGGCACTGAGCTCCAGCACACGCCATTTGCACAACCCTGGCTCCCGCGGGTGGCTGCGGTGCGTCCTGGTTGCTACAGGTTTGTGTGCTCAGATGCTTAAAAAAAATAAAAACAACCAAGCCTGACCCAACCAAGCACAGACAAAGCATCACAGCGCGACGGTTACAACAGGCTTGCTCATTTCTCCAGTGAGTAAGACTGAAAGAGGAGCCCCGCGGGTGCGGGGCAGGGTGCGGGGTTGGCGGCTGATAAGGAGCAGCTCCCTAATCTCCAGCCCCAGCAGCCGAGAGGGTGAGGGTGATAACTCACACCAACCCCGGGCTCGCAGCAGTGGCGGGGGGGGGGGGGTGGGGGAGGCGTTGGTGCTGCCGGTTTGAGTGTTTGCAGAGTTGCCCTCGCCTCGGGGGGTTCGTCTGCAGAGTTCCCGCAGCCCCACACCCCCTTGCCCTCCCCCAGGAGCCAGTGGGAGCTGGTGGATGCGGCATGCACTGGGCACGCACCCGGCCTGCTCCTCTGGCTTTGCATGCCATGCCCTGTGCTCCCCGGCAAGGCAGCATCTTTCATCGGATAAATCACCCTGGTTAGGACAATTCAGAGTTTCAGAACTGGAGGCAGGGAAGGTCCCAGCCAAGGTCCATCCGCAGGCACCCCGTGGGCTGGGTGACACTGGGAGCACACCGAAGCCTGGCTCTCCCCTGATTCAGACTGGGCTGGGATTTTGGCTTCGATATCTGGGGTTTTTTTTCACCTGTCCCCTTGGAGAGCTGCCAGATGGGCTGGCTGGGTCCAGCCTGTGCCCCTTCATGCCCACGTCCTGCAGCACCCACTGCTGCCTCACCGCTGGTGTTCCTGCTCTGCATCGCCTGCCCCTAGCTCACAGGGACAGACTCGGTCAGCCCCTCACCGGCCCCCATGTGCCAAACTGCACATGATAAGCTCTGCTCCAAAGCACATTTTTGTCAGAGGGCAACAAGATAAAATCTTAAAATAGCTCAGCGTGACATTCACCAGGGTCTGTGCCACCGCTCTTCCCACACGCTGCCGTCCCCTCTCTTCCCCCCCACCCGGCTTCGGACATGAACATCCCCAGGGGAAGGCTCGGTTCCTAAAAACCAAAGCAGGACACATGCAGAGCTGCTCCTGTTCCCAGGCATTGTGCTCCTTGGGTGGCACAGCACTGAGCACGACGTGGCACTGCCAGCGCTGCAAAGCAAGACTCTGCTCTTGCTTTTGGGGTGCCCCTGCTCCAGGCCCCCGTCCGGGGAGCACCGCATGCTCTTGGCCATCGCTGCTTTGGCTCAGGCCGAATCCCGCTTGGCCAAGTCCCCAGCAAGGGAACAAAAGCGGAGAGCCCCAGCGACGGGGAGCTGGGGGAGGGCACAGCTCCCTGCATGGCTCCTCTCCAACACTGGAAACCAATGGGGCATAAAAGCTGAACATGCCCCTCCCTGCCTTCGCCGCCCCTCCGCTGCTAGCGCGGCCGGGGACGCGGTGGGCCAGGCTGCGCTGGGCCTCGCCAGGGTGCACCGGCAGCTCTCCGAGGCTGCGTGCAGTGGGGAAGGCTGAGAGAGCTGGTGCCAGCTCCTCTCCTGGAAGGGTCAGCTCCAGCTCCCTCCTCGAAGGGTGATCCCACTGCTTTAACCCCTCTGGTGCTGGCTGCCAGTGCAGTGCCCTGGCCTTGGCCCCTGGGCTCTTGGCAGCACTGCCAAGCGAGTGTCATCAAAGGCTTTAGCCTTTCACAGATTTTAGGCACATATTCCATCTCTCCCTAATTTTGTGTTTAGTTTTGTCCAGCTATTAGCATGCTGTATTTAAAGGCGCAGATTCAATTCATATCTATCTTGATTTTTTTTTTTAATGGAAAACAAGATTAAAAATAGTCATCAGCGAAAACAAACATTGTCATGCCCACACAGATTTTTCTTACAATTTCAAAAATGCCCATGAGAGGAACTACTTTTAAGCAGTGAAGAATTGCAGTGGAGAATTTGCAGTGCAGACGTGGCACTAAGGAAATGAAGCAAGTCCCAGTGTCACCTTCAGTCTCAGCTGGTCACAACTCAGCTCTGACGATGCTCTTTGTGGCACACCATGCTTATTCTTTGATTCACGATACTAATTCTTTTATTCACGATATGACTAGTAAAAGCAGCTGAGCTCACTCCAGTTAGCTCATGGCCCTGGAACGAGCCTTTTTTCTCTCACCCCGTGGTGCAGATGATGGTGAGGAGCTTTGCCAGCATCTCCCCGTGGGGAGGCACGTGCTCCCTGCTCTCCCGTGCCCGTGGGCTCCCACGAGACGAGGCGGCAGAGGCAAGGCAGGGTGGTAGCGTGTGACTGGGACCAGCCAGCACAGCAGCTCATCCCCTGCCACGCACAGTGTACATGTGCAGCCACTGCCACACGTAACAGCCAAGTGCCACTGGTTCCCCTGCGCGCCAGAGGAGAGCTGAGCCGGGGCCGAGGCGAGCAGGTATGCCACGTGCACCGCCAGGACGCTGGGATGCAAGCTCGCTGGGCTGAGGAGTTGGCACAGCCCGCACCGGCTTGAACTTTACTCTGCCAGGCTGGCTGGGGGTTTTGGGGGGTTGTTTAGGTTTGTCGAGGGTGTTCCCCAGCCTTCCTGGCCTCGCTCACCTCCCTCAGTGACAGCAGCAAAGCCCCGAATGTCTTTGGGCAGCTGCAAAGCCAGAGGCAGGAGCGACACAGCGCAGCTCATGCCCCCGATGTGTTTGGGACAAAAGGACGAGGTCACGGGGACGCCCTGCACAGGAATTGTCAGAAGTGACCCCGCTGTGACGTGCTCTGCGTGGAAAAAGCCAGATTCCCCATCAGTGGCCAGATCCCTTTTTAAAAGGTGATTTATCCCCAGTTCAAGCAGCCCTCTGCGTGCTCCGCACGCCAGAGCTCAGCTGCCCACCTGGCTTTCTCACAGTGTGGGGGCACAGGGACACTGAGGCCAGGGGAGAACATGGTTCAGGGGAAAACCACTCCGGAGAGGTGCAATCTGTCTGGAAAACGGGTACAGTACAGGTATCACCACTCCCTCACATGGCCGCTGCTCCAGGAGCACACGGCAGGGGTCCGGCCACTCTCCTTGCAGCCCGCGTGGGAACGGCTCTGCTTTGTCCCCTCAGTGCCCCTTGGTGCTATGTAAATACTGACAGGATTTTTTTAGCAGCCGTGAAACACACATCTGCTCATGCAAAGCCACGGCCGGTGGAGCCCAGCCGGCGCGGGAAGCTCGCCGCCGCGCAGGCGTGCCTTTTCTGCGTGAGCCTGGCTGCCAGCTTGAACTTTGGGTCTGCAAGTGCTTCGTGCACCCAAACTATCCACCCCTGCTCCCCTCCTCACCCGCAGAGCCTGCGCTGAGCCGCAGACTGCCCAGGCCCCCAGGCAGGCAGTGGGGAACCATCTCTGCCAGTCACCCAGGGACAGCCCCTGCAGCATGCCCGTCCCCTGCACACTCACGGAGATAAGGCTGGAGGATGATTAGTTGGTGCTGTCATTGAGAGAAAATAAAGCCCGGCTGCTTCCAACACAGTTTTTTTTCTTAATTGTTCTATTTCCATGCGCCTGTGTGCGCTGGGCCGCCCTGCTCTTGCCAGGAAAGCCAAGTGCTGATCACTGTCAGATGGTTCACACAGAGGTTTCTGTTTTGTTTTGTTTTTATAAGAATCCAAGATGATGGGGGGAGGGAAAGAAACTTTGTCCTCTGCTTAAAATAATTCAAGAGCTTTCCACTGTCTACGCCAGGCTCAAGCAGACATTTGCATAACAAATGAGCTTCTCCCTGCTCTTCAGCCCTGGGTGACCCCTGCAGCTCCTGCAGGAGGCTCCATCTCCATCACCTCCATCATCTCCATCTCCATCTCCATCTCCTCCATCATCTCCACCTCCAGCTCCCATCCCAGCCCTGGGCCTGGATTGCCTCTGGGGAGGGGAGGGCACATGGAGGGTTGTAAGTTTTCAGCACTTTTGCCAATCAAGACTTTGTAAATGGCCCCTGGAACATTTCAGCAGTAAAACATTTGCTAGGTGACCAACAAATAATTCCAGGCATATTTTATTTTGCTGTAAAAATGCTACAAAGCAAGCTGATTAGTGAAGGTTTCTCTCCAAGCTAAAGCCCGCTGACAGCAGGACCAAACACTGACTTTCCCGTTATTAGCAGAGGTGCCCTCCCTGTGCCGGGCGTTCTCCTCCACGCAGCGATGCACAAGCACAAGGCACAGGCCTAAGAGCCTGTTCAGGTGCAGAAAAACCAAGCACAGCTCCTAGAAGTTTCACAGGATTTTTGTTTTACCCCTGAGACAGCTGAACACCTTTGCTAGTTCAGATACATAAATCACTCCAACAGTTCTGCTATCGCTATTTAAACACATGTCATTGCAGAGTGCTTCCAGAGAGCACCTGCTGCAATGGCCGAGGTCACGGTTTTCAGCCCAGCAAGCAGATAAAATTGCTGCGAGAGCCCATTGCCAGAGAGGTTTTGTGCAGAGCCCTGTTGCCTCAACCCCTTTAGTGAGGAACTAGAGGAATTTTCCAGTTCCCATCCTCCTTCTGGGAGGAAGAACATGGTGGGGGAGTAAAGTTTACGTACCTTCGTGCAGCTCTGCAAGGCGGCAGGAGGGTTTTCACGAGAAACTGGGTAGAAGCAAATGCTGTCAGAGTCCAAATGCCCCATAAATTCTATCAGAATATTGTATTCTGGTGAAGAGAGGTGGGGGAGAAGGGAAGTCCCAGCAATACTGAAACAACCTTTTTAGACCATGACTGAAATAACATTGCAGCTATTCATTGTGAAATGAGTTTCTGTAGGGGTTAGATTTCTTTGGCATGACATCACATTATGGGTACACAATTAAAAAGTAAATGCATAATCAGTCAGAAACTATCATCCTTCCGCCCCTCACTTTCTTTTAGAGCAAACTCTGAAATAAGGCATTTTTACATAATGAGAATTACAAACCACATCCACCGCTCCTTCTGATGTGCTCCAGGACAGTTTATCCCCACCTAAAAGAGCAGAGCTCAGGTCAGGGCTCTCCTACGGTCTCTCTGGCCTTGGTCCTGAGAATGGGTTTGAATCGTGGCTTTTACGGCCTGGGGTTACAGCAAACACCATGTATCCCCAAGCTCCCCTGACCCACCTTGTGTCTGCTGGCTGTTTCAAACATCAGCCTAGGATGCTGTTCCCTCCACTTCACCACAAAACAGTCTTCCTTCATGTGCAACCCCCCCCACCCCGATCCCGCCAGCATCTCCCCTGGGCACTGGCAGGAGACACTAACATGCTTCGTTAACCCCCGGGCTGGCAGCCTGCACACCCCAGGCAGGGTAGGACAGGCCTCCCCCGGACTCACCACGGCTCGATCAAAGCCTCAGAGATGCCATATGGCTCCCAGGGACGTTTCTCTGTTGGGGGTTTTGGTTTACAGCACAGTGGTTATGGCTGGCGGAGGCAGGGGAGCAGCTCCCACCCCTGCTCCTGAGCACCCAGGGGTGACAAATGGCTCTGATGGCACCAGCGTGTCCCCAGCCCACGCCAGTGCCCGAGGTGTGGGGACACGTGGGAGGAAAGCACCGCTCTGGAGCTGCAAGAGGATGCTTTGACACTGTCTGTGTGGTCACTGGGAGGGCCTGGGTTTTGCTCTGGAGCCCAACAAAACTAAACACCGAAAAACACGAGAAGGGCAGCAGTGCAGAACTGCCCTCCCTGCCCGCTCCCACACTGCATGGCGCAAGTGGAAATCCTCGTGGGGCTGCAAAATGCTCCCTGAAACAGCCTGGAGAGGAGAGAGGAGGCTGCTGCGCTGCGGACCCAACCTGGGAGCCACTCTGCGGGGACGGGAGCGCCGGCAGCCAAGCCCAGCACACGGGGCTTCCCGTCCCAAGGGCAGGCACCCGGGCAAGCCTATAAAAAACCTACCATATGGGGTGTTCACGGCAAAGCAGGTCATGGGCAGCATTTTCTACAGCACAGAAATTAGGACCCTCTGGGACTTTTTCAAAATTAATTTAAGAGCCTAAATGTCACATGGAAAATGCATACCTGTTCCTCACAGCTGCTGTCCCGGTGACTGCTGTGTCCTGGTGTGATGGGGCAGCCTCTGTCCAGGCTTTCAGAGCACCTTTTTGTGGGCTGTAGCTGGAGGGACAGGCAGGGATGAGAATGGGAGCTGGGACACTTCTGGTGTCTGCCAGGAAGAGATGGCTCCGGGAGCTGCCTTCAGTGCCTGCTCTGCTGCTGCACAGGCCCCGGGGATGGAGAGGCCAATAAAAGTTTGTCCTCGAGCTAAAACAGCTTCTAGCTTCCTTCTCTCTCTACCACCTCTCCCTGCCTGCCTTCTCCCAGGTATTTTGCCCAAGCTCATTTACAAGAACCAATCTCCTCCTGGCTCAACCAGGTGTGGACATCCCCAGACTTCTTGTCTTGGGACACCATCTCAAAACAGTGCACTGAGAACTGGGGAAACTGAGGCACATACAAGGACCAGGAAAACCCTGCAGGCTATTTTCGTGTTCTCCAGGAGGGACAGTGGGTACCACTGTGCCCTGGACCTTTGGTTTGATCTGATACTTCCCACATGCAGTTCCCTGTCCTCTTCACTGCCTCCTCCATGACTGCCCAGTGCCATCTGGTAACAAATCCTGCAACACCAGTATATGCTGCACCACAGGTACCAGTAGCCATTTAAACGGTCACCAGTTAAAAAAGAAAAAAAATGACAACAAAAGACCAACAAATAGTTGAGTCCGTTCCCAGGCAAATACAAAGAATGGTTTTGGATCGTCACTGCTGTCCCTTTGTTTACTGAATGCAGTAACAGAAAAGGCAAGGAAAGAAAAAAAAATCCCCTGATAGCGACAACGTATTGTGGGCAAAGCAGGCTGGGGCATGCCCAAGGAAAGGAGGGTCAGGCTCCGTGCGTATCTGCCAGAGACGGGAAATAAATGTGCCTAAAAGCACTTAAAAAAAAAATAAAAAGGACCAGACCTGACTGCAGCAGTTAGAAGTGATATATTCTTGGCATAGAAACAAAAAGCAAATTCATAGCAGGTTTGGAGCTGATCTTACCGGCTTACATGGGATTTTATACTTAGGTAATTCTATTGTTGGCTGGAGCTACCTGATTTATGCCTGAATAAGGTCCTGATCCTGCAAACATTTACTTATGTACTTTAGTTTTACCTTTGCCCCTAGACACCCTACTAATTTCACTGCAGCAAAGACAGTGCTTGTCTGCGGAGCTGGGGCCTTTGCATGAAGAAAATCTGTGCTGTAATGCTTGAAACGAAGAGGAAATCGTACAGCGAGATGTGAACTCCCCCAGGCTGTGGTCGTCCCGTGCCCCAGCACACCCGAAAGCCGGGGGATTGCCTGTGTAGCTCCCTCCAACACATCAGCTTTAGGAAGCAGCGGGGGAAGAGCCTCAGCACAAGCCTGCAGCTGCGTTGAGCTCTGAGTTTGTCCCTGCAACAAGTCAAACACAAGACAGCAGCGTAACACCAAGTTCATTCTGATGACACCCTCTCCCCTGCGCAGACCATCCAAACGAGCTGCTAAACACAGCAGAAACCATTTGGATTGGTTGTTTCTGTTCAAGAAAGTGGCATTTAGCATTAAAACCACCAGGTTTGCTCTGTACCCACCCCATCAGGCAAGGTAAAAGAGAGGGAGTCACTCATCAAGCACTGTCCTTTGACAATGAGACCTCTGGGTTTGCTTCAAGAGAGCATGAGAATTAAAAACCTGTCAGAGGTGAAAGGAGGAGGACCAGCAGAGAGACAACATGTGCTCATATGAGTGGGGAAGACAGCAGCTTCAGCCGTCCGGCCAGTGAGATGCCCTGGTGGCTGCGCGTCCGGCAGTGCCGTTGCTCGTGTGCCCATCACATGCTGCTAAAACCAGGCAAATGAAATAAAAAGGGGCTGTGAGTCTTGGAGCAGCTGCTTTCCTCACTGCGGCCAAGCCTTCCCGAGAGCAGGGCTATTCCTGGGCGCAGGGGAGAATTAATCTGCTTTACAACGGAGCCACGGGGCTCGCAGGCCGTCGGGTGTCTGCCGCACCCCGGGGGGCTGTGGGGAGCCAGGAGCAGCACCTGGAGCCAGCCCTAAGGGTGCTCGGGGAGGCTGGAGGAGAGCCCAGAGCAAAACCCCTCCAGTACAAATCCCTGCTGCTTCCCATCGGAGAGGCTCAGCCAAGACATGTCGGTCCCCAGCCCCCAACCCCAGCCATCTCCACCGGCAAAGCTCGGGTGCTGCCGTGGGGCAGCGAGTGCCTGGGGACCACAGGGCACTGCAGGGCACCACAGGGCACCGCAGCTCCAGCACACAAGCCGTGGGATCTCCCTCCCAGACACGCCTGGCACGGGGTGCCAGCCTCAAACGGAGCTGCCTGGCCTTTCACTTCAGTGGCTCCGCAGGCCAACGGCAGCCCTTGGCCCAGCCTCCCCGCTGCTGGCAAGCAGAGATGAGCCGCCATGAACAGCATTGCCTGCGCCTCGGGGCCAGACCCGTGCCAGCCCAGGTCCTTTTGGCCGCTCTAACTGGGGTGTGCTGGCTGCGGCCAGGGCCAGGAGCATGGGTCAGAGCTGGAGCATGGCACACGGGGTCCTTCATCCCACACCAACCCAACCTGCAGCGGGTGGGACCAGGCTGGGCCCTGACACAGCACAGGCAGAGAGAGAGGGCTGAGGGCACATCCACATCCCCCGGTGCTGGCGGGCACCTCAGAATGATGGTACAGCGAGCCCCAGGACACTGCCACGACCATGCGGCGTGGCTGTGCCGAGCTTCTGCACCGTGTACGATGAGGCTGCAGGACGGGGCCACAGACGCTCCTGCGAGCACTGGTGCACTTCCAGAGCAACTCCTCTGGATTTGGGTTTGCTTATACTGCAGCAGCCTGGAGAACTGAACATTGCCTCCCTAGAAAGATTTAATTATACATAAAATTAGAAGGAGGAAGTGTTAGTTAAAATTTCATACTTCTGGAAGGCAGCCGGTTCGTTAGCATTACTTTAATGAGGCACTAACCTCACTGTAATGCTTTTATTAATGCTTGTTGCTTATTGAGTGTGAACTGCTTGGCTCCTCTCCGACAGGCTGGCTGGACCACCAAGCAAATGGTTTAGGAGTCCTTTGATGCAAAAAGCGAGCACGTTTACACCACAGCCAGGACAAACGACAGTTGGTGAGATGAGACAGCCCAAAATTCACCAGATGGTGCCCAGAGCAGGCGATGCAGTGAGAGACTGAGGGCAGGGCAGGCAGGAGGGGATGCAGGAGGGAACAAGCCAAGGGAAAAGAGGAGATGCTGGTTCCACCAATGCCACTGACACCATCCCTGTTGACCGCAGTAGGGTCAGGATGAAGGCCAGGACAATAAGCAATGACATTACATCAAGACGTGATGTGCTGGAGATTTGACAACAAGGGAAGACTGTGGGTGGTACAAGATCCCAGGAGGCAGGTCCCTGGTGGCTGAGCACTGCAGCCTGGCCCCACCTACTACTGCTTCAGATCTCTCATGTGCTTTGAGGCCACAGCTGCGTCCAGCCCAGATCTCACCACAGACCCTCTTTGGGTCAAATGTGAGTCCTTAATCCAACCAACTTCCAAACACCTAAGGCACCGCACCCCTAAAGCCTCTGCCCCAGTGTGACTGTTGTGGGATAAATTGTATTTTCCAGGTGCCCCTAATGTCACCGTGGAGCTGGTCTGCCTGAAGGAGGTGCAGGAGAGGATGGAGTCCCTCCTCTGGTCCCTCTGCACTGCCCATGCCATTGCCCATGACCATGTGGGGCCGCAGAGGGGAGGAAGGGACTTTGCCCCCCAGCCCTGCCCAGTCGGTGGAGCTCACCTGCTTGTGGGGTGATGCCCAGGCACTCTGAGCACACCTTTCGGATGTGGTCACAGACAGAAGGACAAGGATTACCCCAGCAGCTGCTGAGACACACTCCTCCCCACCTCCTGGGAGCTGAGGTGAGCATATGCCGTATGCTTCTCCTCCTGTTCCTTGAAACACTCTGAATAGAGGGATTAAAAATTACCCATTGCGGTTTGAAACAACAGAGCCAAGGCACCAGCACCGGCTGATATTCCAGCACAGCGGAGAGCAGGTGGGCTGCCGCATCTGCCATGAGCAGGAGTGGGAACAGCTTGTTGGAGAGCCTCACCACGGCTCTGCCCGCAGGGCCACCCCTCCAGGAGCTACCGCTCAACAGGAGCCAAGGCATCAAAGGCAGCTTTGCCACCTCCCTGCTTCGGGCTGGCCGAGGGCCAAGGCTATTTCCCAGCAGCGTGAACCAACCTGCAGTTAGGCGCTTCCCCCTTCCAAGCGCTCAAAGGTAGATCTCACCCAGGCTAAGCCAAGGTTTTTCTCTGCACATGAGGTGGGCAAAGCAGCAAAGAGCTGAACTGGTGCTGCCTCAGCACGGGCCCACCAGAAAGCCCTTCTTGCTGCGCAGAGGGTGCCTTTGCACCCAGGACCGTGCCGTACATGACCCCACTCCACTCCTGGGTGCAAGCATGGCCTCAGCACTGTACCTTGTTTGGAGTCACGGCACAGAGTCAAGTTCAACCATGGGCTGAGTCTGGTGTCCCACCACCATCCACGAATGGCTTCAGAGGTAACCGGTGAGTCCTTGGCAAAAAAGGTCCAGCGCCATATCATAATCATAACCCTGATTTTTCCTGCAAGCCAAATAGAGTGTTTCATGTCATTGTAGTCAAGAAAAAGAGGGAAGAGAAAAGGGGAGGAAGCCAGTTGGCTGCCTGGGCACAGAGTGATGGGCTGGGGCCAGCTGGACGAAACACAGGGCAGCGGCAGGAATGACCAGGGAGAAAAGCTCCAGTCCTCTGGTGTGTTCTGCCCAAGCTGCAAGGCAAGGGCATCAAACGACAATGGCACTGAACTGGAAAACACACAATGTATTTTTTTCACCACATAACCTGGCAGATTCAAAGCCAAACATGGAAATTTCACAGGGTGCTGATGTGCATTTTTCCTGTTAAAATTTCTCTGAAAACTGGCCTGGTTCTTGTTAAGGTGGTGGTGGGGGTGGGGGGGGCAGAGAGTTAGAGAAAAGAAGAGGATATTTTCAAGTAAAACGACTTGAATGCAGACATTTTTAAAGTGACTGCTATAGGCAACTGGGAAATTGGTAAAATAAATATTTTGTCAAGTATTGTTTTTTGCCAAAATGTGGTGTTTAGGGTTTTCTTTGGTAAAAATAAGACTTTGATCCAGTGATATAAATTTATCAAAATGAGGAATAAAGCAGGATCTAGGAATGAGAGGGAAACACACAAATAAAATAGGGCAAAACGAAATGGCAAATGCTGTGAAATTTTCATCTGAAATTTACAGCAGCCTCTAGAGCCCACTCACACCAGACAGCATAGTCTTGTCCCCACCACAATAAAATAGTCCCAGGCTAAATCTTTTCAGCTGCTACTGCCCTCACCCAAAGCTTTCCTGCACCGCCAGCAAGACCTCGCAGGTCTGCAGGGGCCCAAGCGTAACTTCACACGCATGAGCAATGCTGTCCTGGGGTGCCTGGGGTGCCAGCCTGTAAACATGGCTTTCCAGTTTCTATGGCAAAATATTAAAAACTTGATCTTTTAAATGGGATTTTATGCAGGGCATAAAGCAGAAGCGTGTTCTCCCTGCCAGGAACAGGAAAACACATTAAAAACTCAGCACAGCTGTAAACAAGATGCACACTGGCAGGGTTCATCACCCTGGCAAGGGTAATCGCTCTCAAGTTTAATCAAGGTAGAAGGGGGGGATTTGGAAGCATCGCATCCATGGCACACTTCCCTGCTTTGTCACATCACACTAAACACTTGATAAAAGCTCCCTTTGAAGAGGAGCCAAGTCCTTCCTCGCTTGACTGTAGTGATATTGGGACTGGATTTGCTGAGCTGGGCTTCCAGTTGTGCGAAGAATTTGTAAGAGGTAGAAAAAGAGTAAGAGTGAACAGAAAGTGTGGCAGCTCAAAAAAAACAACAAAAGCTGGAGCAGTAAATAATTCTTGGGCTTTACTTCTTTATTTTCTTGTTGGCAGTGGGACAAACAGACAAGTGTTGGTAAAATGTAGTATGAGGGGGCCTGCCTTCTGTATAGCTTTGGATATGTCATTAAATATTCAAAAATCACTTGCCGTCTCCTCAAAATCATGAGATTGGTAAGAAAATCATGAGCTTAAAAAAAACTAATAGCAACAAAGGGTTGTCTTTTGTCTCTTAGCTTCTGAGTTGTTAGCCTGCCAAGCTAATTTCAATAGAAACTCAGTTAAAGGAAAATAAAAAAGGGAAGGTGAGACTTTCCCATGATTACACCAGGAGTTTTGTTGCCCAGGAAAGTGAATCTGTAATGAGATGAGATCATTTCCATCTGATGAATCTGAAGTTTGTTTTTTAGAAGGCTAACAACAAAACAAAACAAAATTAAGAAAAAACCCCAGCACCCAAATGCAGATCACTTGGGCAGTGGGTATTTGGGCCGTACATATGCCCAGACAGAACATGTAAAGAACACACCATCTCCCCTGCTTCCCAGTTAGGGCAAAGGGACACTGGTTTCCTTACAGAATTCATACTTGGGCAGAGGTCTGAGTGGTAAATGATGTGCCTCCTCTGCCACATAAGGGACTGTCCACCCTTTTTCTCCCTGTGACAACCCAGCAATTCATCCTTTGGTGTGACCCATGCACCAGCCAAGAGCAGGACCCGCTCACAGGGCGATTCCTGCCCCACAGGTTTTCCTCCTGGCAGGCACGGCGAGCTGCCACCCATTGCTCACCAACCAGAGCACAGGGGAGCAGGGCACTTGCCCATTCTGCCTCTTGCATTAGCATGGTATTAGCATGGGCTGATGGAGGCACCATCTTCCTCCCGCCTCTGCCAGCAGCCCCACCCTGGAGACCAACGGCTGCACAAACAGCCGCTGCCCACCAGCCTCCGCTCCCTTTTCAGCCCGTGCCCAGTTCCTCCGGGCAGGTGTTGTTTGCTCTCCCATCACAGCTCTTGTTCATAGAGAAGCTGACTACAAAAGCTCAGCGGTCGTTTCTATTTATTCTCAGCCCTGGCTTGGTTTTGTTGAGATGACCAGGTGAGTAGGCAGGCAGTTGGTTCTTCCACTTATTTTCTAGTGGATGGGGACATCAAATATTTGCTTTCAGAAATATTTGCAGCAACTCCACTACAATTAACAACATCAACTGAAATGCTCAAAAAGAGTTGTGGTGGGGGGGTGCTCCTGTGCCTTCGCTCTCTCATGAGCTTTGCTAAGATGACCCAGAAACTCTTGGACTTTGTTGCTTTGCCATTGAGTGTGTCTGATGGGCAACACGTTAAAATATATGATGGGCTTCCCTTTGGTTTCACTGGAAGACACTCACAGGAGGAGATCTGAGACCTCCTGGTTCCTTTGCCATACCAGATAACTTTGCAGCTCTTAGGGAACAGCTTTCAGTAACGCTAGTACAAATGCAGAGCAGCTAATGGACTCACCTTAAGCCAATACTATTGCAGCAGAACACAATTTAGTCCTTGCATTTCAGGAATAACAAAACTACCTGAGGTTACGTGCTAATTACAGATTACTTGTCCCCTCTGTCATTCTAGTTTACATTGCAAGACACCACCCAATCAACCAGCCTGGGGACGTGTGTCTTGTCTTTGACATGAGGAAGCTCCAGCTGTGATTGAGTATGGATGCTGCATTCAAGATGAACTCAGGGAAGGGCTTCGCTTTACACAAGAAAGGCTGAGCTGAGACCTTCTCTGTAAGAGCTACACAGCCTGTTGAGTAGCTTGTGTCAGTAATGGAGTCACCGAGTGAAGTGTCATCATCTGAGACCTCCAGAAGTGGACTGAATCCCAAATAAATTTTCCCTCCCTCAAAACACACTCACATAATGGCCATATTTCAAGAG
Organism: Nyctibius grandis; assembly: GCF_013368605.1. Lineage (NCBI taxonomy): Eukaryota > Metazoa > Chordata > Aves > Nyctibiiformes > Nyctibiidae > Nyctibius > Nyctibius grandis. Next base: position 5,873,862 of record NC_090676.1, on the reverse strand, counting down.
CAGACTAGGAATTTTGGAGACAAAAATCTCCATTGCTGAGAGGTGTAAAGGCCTTTGTGCTCTGAGGGACTCACAATGTCCCCAGACATGGTGGAGGCAGTGGGAGAGGGTCTTTCTTTCAGGCACAAATCGTTTCTCACTGCTGCAATAGATATTCAAACCACAACACTCAGCACAAGCTTTGCAAAAAGGGAGACACGTACCCAAACCACAGGATTGCTTGGTGCTGAGTGCTGCATCCAAAGACATGCTCGTGAAATGCTACTACCTGCAGGGTGAAACACTGCACAGCAACGTCACGACAGGAGAGGACGGGTCCATTCAACCAGGAAAGTCTGTGATAGAGACTCTGGTCAGTGGGTTCAAGCCATAGCAGTCTCTTTCCCAGCTCTCACTTCTTCTTCATCACCTCTCCAGACTGACTGACAACAGGCAATCATTCAGGAGTGGATTTGTAACCCAGTGCCATCGATCACTAATAGGATCAGCCCCACAGAGCATGCAGGGTATGACTTGGTGCTAAGTGCTTTTTATTCTACATTCTTTCTAGGCAGAGAATATGCGTTCAGCTTCATGTACTCTGCACTTTCTCTCTTTTCCTTCTTTTATTTTTTTTTTCACCTCTTGTAAAGACTTTGCTGTGTCAGAATCTGTCAAACAACTCCTCATGCCATGTTTTTACAAGAATCCTACTTGCTGGTCGGTGCCAAGCACCCTTTTAAACAGTACTCGGTGAAGTATTGCGTTGCCTGTGCTCTGCTCTTGCATGCCATATTTAGACAAAAGCTAGGGAATTCCCTGCCCTGGATGAGGGCTTGAATGGGTGCATTCTTTTCCCACCTCAACTAAAAATGTATGTGTTCACATCAGCCAGGCCGCCTACCCAGCTTTATTTTTAATTGATTCTACACGTTGATTTATCTACCTAGAAATCAGAAGGAGGGAAAAAAAAAAAAAGAAAAAGAAAACAAAACAAAAACAAAACAAGTGAATGTGACCAGAGACAGATGCTTGGTCCTGCTGGGTGCATTCCCAAAGAGACCAAAACCCAGGCAGCAGCAGAAACAAAACACCCAAACCCACACTGATGCACGTGGAAACAAAACACCCAAACCCCCCACGGACACACTACCCGAATGCCCAGCTGACAACAGCCAGATCACAGCCAAATACGGCTTTTAGTGCTTTGGCCCAGGCTAAACAAACATCAAGGCTATGGCCTAACACTGAGGAAGACTGTCAAGGCGGTTTCTGGCAATGCACGAGGACCTTGTCAGCCACCCGAGTGTTTAGGGCATGGGATTTCTCTGGAGCAAAGGAAAACACCCCAGTCAGCAGGCGTGTGGGGCAGGGCACGCAGTGCCCCGTGAGCAGCTGGAGCGGGGAGCTCTGCGGTGGCTGCACGCACCGCCCTGCACGTTCACCCATTCAAACTGGCGAAAGCCGGAGTGCGAGGGCTCTTTCCTGATGCTGCAGAAGTCAATGGGGCTGCAGATCCTTCTGGAGCGGCTATTGAAACGCCACATTCCAGAGCGCTGTGCTAATCGCTTTTAGCCAGCCCTTCAGCATCACTCCCGTCGCTAATGTTTAAATTCTTTGCCATACTTTTGTCCACAGTGCGTGGGCCCCCCAGATTTTCTGACATGTGGTTCTTCCACTCGCTGCCAAGTCTGCTGGGAGAGGATGTCAGCCTCCCAGGACCAAAACAGATGCCTTCCATGCACTAACTCTGTTGGAAAAGCTTCAGATAAAGGCCTGTCTTCCCTCCTCTGCCCCACAAGCACTAAAAAATATTCATTGTATCTGCCCCAAGAACCTACTTATGAGAAAATTTGAATCCTGAAATTGAGAGTTGGAGCATTGTCAAGTACAGCGCACCTAGCCTGAAACACAGGATGAAAAGGAAGGCAGAGTTTACACGAGATTTTTGTATAGCTATACATAGATATAAAATCCATTACAGCCATCTCAATAGTATCTGTACTGGTGGCAGTGATGATGGGGACCCTGGTGCAGGCAGGGTGCAGACAGGCACCCACTTTTTAACTGCTGACATTTAATTCTGTTCAGTGTTGCTTGAGCTGACATAACTGAGACATCACTCAAGCCCTGACTAGCCTGGTGCTCCCAGTGTTATTGCCAGTGCTGGGAGCATTCTGGGGACAGCGAGAGAGGAAAGAAATGATATGGACAGAGCTGTGGTGTTATAAAACGCACCCTTAGGATCATATGTTCAAAAGCACTCAGTTCCCATTTAGGAACCTAAATGAAGTTGGCAGGATTTCAGAAGTGCTCAGCATCTATCAGCTCCTACTGAGAACATGCTGAGCTCTTCTTAAAATTGTTAGAGAAAAACAATTCAAAGATAAGAGCCAGCTTGTGGCTTACAATTAACATCATTGTATGGGTCTTCAGAGCAGTTTGGCACGAGCAAGAATAGCTGCTTTCACAGAAGATATTGTACATGAATTCACATCACCAAGCTTGGGGCCAGGTCTATAAGCAGTCACCCCCACTGACTGCCTCCTGGAAGAGCTGTGCACCCCAAGGAGAATTTTCCACTTTGTGTCAGAGTGATGCCTTTTATGGCACTTAGTAAGTGGGAGTCTGCACCTGGTCATGCTAGGAGCAACCACATCAGCGGAGACAAGAAAGACCAGTATGAGTACCTAACAGCTCAGAACATAACCCACTGTACTGCAGGCAGGGCAACTGTGAAAACATCTGGAGAAATGCAGTAATTTAGCCCTAACTTATATTAGTTTTTGACATATAATTAGTAGCAATATTAAATGTCAGTTGGTACCTTTTGTCTTTGATCCCAAAGTGCTCTTTGTTCTGTGGATGAGAAAGATGTCCTCTCCCAGCAGTGACAGAAACAATAGTCCACCTCACGCAGTCACGGCTGGGCTAACACCAATGTGCTCCCTTCAAGAGACAGAAAGATTCATCAAATCTCTCCAATCACTTCCAGAGGCATCAATCCAGTGACGAACTTAAACATTGCAGCAGTTTCACTCACTCTCCTGGAATCACTGATCTATTTAAAAGAAAGGCTGTGAATTCAGATCCTCCTACTGTTGGCAGCTCACAGCTCCTCCAGCCTTGAACCAGCTGAACCTTGGTACCACACACACAAAAACCCCCCCAACAAATCAAGCACAACAGCTTGTGTCAGGCTTCAGCTCACCCACGTTATGATTCTTGAAGGGGACTAAGAACAAATTCTTCTCATCAAGATCCTCTTTTTCGGTGTCCTTCATCTTACCTTGAGATTCCAGAAGCTATCTTCCAGGTAGGAGTAGCTTGCTTATCCTTACTTCCCAGGTATTTCTAACAGTTACAATGTCTGTCTACCCCTTAGTTTGCTATTGTTCTAGGTTTAACTCCACAGAAAAATTCCGGAGATTCTTCTGGGGACAGTAGGAGTTTGAAGGATCTGATGAGTCTTGCGACCGATAGGTTCCTTGACTCACCTTGGTATGGGAGGTTAATCTGTCATTTAATCTACTTCAGTACTTTCCTAGATGAGGGTGCTACACCTCTATCAGAACAGCCACATAACACTACCACTCATAGTATTAGGACAACACAACTTTTTTTTTTCTCTTTTAGCTTATGAGAAGTTTTGTGTTTTCTCAATAAGGGGTCAAAATCACATTTGTAGACAGTGGGGCAAACATATGGATTCCAGAGGAGCTGCTGCTCCTAGACCAGCTCAGAACTCAGGAGAGAGATTAAACATTGTGCAATCAAGCATTGCAAGACCTTACAACCTCAGGCCATGTTGATTTACTTCCCAACATCTAGAAATGAAAGTAGAACAACAGAAAAATGCATAGCATTATTTTCCATTCTAACTAAAACAAGTTCAAAACATGCATGAATTCAGCTTGTCACTCCTCAAGTATAACAATTCATTATAATTTATTACTCTCAAGTATTCTAGCTCATTTTCTACAGCTGTTATCCTTGTAGGCAACAATTTGCCCAACAGACACCAACCTTACAGGGGAACACTCTATTCCAGAAGGAAGGCAGCACTCTCTGCCTTCTTCTCTAAGAGAACTTGACTGCTTACCATGGTTTGGCCAAGGAGCACTGCTGCCCTTTCTCTCTTGAGTCTGCTGTTTACAGAACAGGGACACCCTGAGAAGACTCATTTGGTCAAGAAATGGAGAATTCTCCATGCCAGTGAGCAACATGTGTCCATTTCAAATGTAGTCTCCTTGGGAGCAGAGACAAGCTGGTTGATCATTGCCACAGCCACTGAAGGTTAACAAATACTCATCCTTCTGACAGCTGAGCTGAGCTCAACTAGGCAGGAGAGAGGAGGGTAAGAAGAAAGATAAAGACACTGGAGTAGTGAGAGAGGAATGGTACTAGTGCAGCTCCCTGCAATGATGCCCTGTCCTCAGGGAGCCAGTGGCTCACACAATCATGTAACAGCACAGAGTTTGGACAAGATCTTTTGAGTTCTTTTCTTGGTCCCTTTTATCCCCTGCTCAAGTTTACACACCCTCTCAACTTCTCATGGATATTTAGACCAAAGAAAAACATCATTAAAATGCCAAGGAAGCTTTCAAGACAATTGTTTTGTTATATTAAACCAGCTTCAATCCTAAACTCTGCTTCTGTGAAATAACTCATTGGACAGGACACTTCAAACCTGAATTACTAATTAAGTGCCATTGTCACTGTCAGACAATTGCTGCTTTCACAGGTCAACCACAGCAGGAAAGAGATTTTTAACAAAATGTTGCCTGACCTCAGGGGTTTACAGGCAGCCCCTTCTGCATCAGGCACCTCGGTGTAATACAAAGGCACACATTCTTCACGGCAAAAGTCACCTTCTTCATAAAGTACCAGTGCTGAGACCTGAGTATTGCTGCTGGTTTTGAAACACTAAATGCCATTTCACTGGCATGCACTCGCTCCGCTCCCATGGACGTTTCACAGAAGGCTCTGTACAAGATCTGCAGCCTGAGTGTCACCCAGTGAAACCCAAGAGCTGCATCCATTTTTAGAACCAGCCTGCCTGAAGATATGTTGCATTATCTGAGCAACACGTAAGGGAACAAAATGAACTGCAGCTCCCTCTGCCACTTATTTACCTTCTGTTTAAACAGTGCCTCTTCAGCCTGCTCCGTTCCCCTCCTGTGCACCCACTTACTTGGCACCTCTCGTAGGGCTGCCCGGTCTATTTTTAAAAGCATGCTGCTGGCTTTTATCTTAAGCTGCCTTTTTTTTTTTTTTTTAGCTCTTGTACTCTTTAAACTTATTTAAAACATGTTGGCAGATAAAAGTAGTGAGGGGAGATAGAGCAAATGCATCACGGTTGGCATTGCAAACTGAGAAGTAAGGCAAGAGATAAAAAACAAACAGATTAAAAATAAATACCTAAACTCAAACAATTAGGGCCAAACAGCAGCAGTCCTCACTCAGGGGAGTATTCCCATGTACTCAAAGGGGTGTTTCTTCGAATCAAGACTTCAGGACTTGTTCTCATCCAGCTGCTGGCAGCAAAAACGCTTGGGTGGTCACAGCAGGGAAGAACAGCAGCCTGGCAGCTGCGAGGAGTCCTGTAAATGGCCTTGGTCCCTCAGCTGTAAGCCATTTTGAAATCATCTGGGGTTTGCCAGGTGGTTGAAGGCTCTGCTGGTTCCAGTTCTGAGATGACATTATCGGCACTGAAGTCAGTGGGCTTGCACAGTCACAGAGGGAGGAACTATCGGAGGGAGAGTCTCCAGCACTGTTCCCAGGTGCAGGAAGGTGGGAGGGTGCCAGAAACATGTGACTTGAAAATCCAGTGTCCCCCACCTGTACCTGCAGTTGTGACCCCAAACCAGGACGCACTTAGCACCCTTGAACAGGGAGGCTGGTTCCAACTTTGAGCCTAAAACCCTCAGCAGTAATTAGAATGAGAGACAACTGAGGCCATGAACACTGGCATGCCACTAGGTGCTGTAAATAGGGATGATGGGTTGATTACTCTGATACATCACCTAACAATATGAGAAACCACTTCCATAACTTCACTTGTTAGTAGCTTGGAGATTTTCTAGCCCATGCCTTAGATCTAGATTTTTCTCAACTAATATTCAGGTGCCAGGCTCTGACACCACTGCAGAGCTGTCCTAAGCATCCCGCTGATGTTCCTGTAGTGACGGGACACACACAGCTGCCTCTGCTGCACTGTGTGTCTCAGGCTGAGCTCGACTCCATTTCAGATTCAGGACAACTCTGAGAACTGATTGAAACGAGGACTCACTAACACTTCCATCAGATGCTGACAGGCCTTTTTCTGCCAGGAAAACGGATGTGTGCAACAGCAGCAAAAGTGCCTGGAAGCATCCCAAAGCCTGAGTGAAATGAGGGAATTTTGAGTGGCATCGAACAAAAGAGGCAGTGATTTAATCTCCACAGATGGGGAGAGGGGAGCAGTGTCAGGAAAAGCAGGAGGATGAGATTAGCTAGGCAATAAAATGAAAATGAGCAAGAGGTGGAGCAAACTGTGCCGAGATAAGAGGAGGTGGATTACAGGGCTGGCAGATGGAGGGGGAGCAGGCAGCCAAACAGTGAACAAAAAAACAGGTAATAAATCTGGAAAAATTGTAATCAACAATGTTAAATACCATTTGCAACCCATTTTCTCCAAGTAGGTACGTGGTTCTGGCAGATGGAGGTACAGTGGACACCGTGTGTTGTCCCCGAGGGTGCAATGACACTGCCCCATGCTGCTGCGGTGACCTTCAGCCGAGGCCACTGCAAACAGCCAGCAAGGTGTGTTTGCTTGGGCTCTCAACTCTTGCAAGGCAGCCAGAATCCTTTCTGGCACATGGATAAAGCAGTCCTTTAACACCAAAAGGCGAGAGAAATTGCTTCTCTCTGGAGGGCCTGACCATCCATTTGACTCAGCCTAATTCAGGAAAGCGACACATCGTCTCTTTTGCTGCTGAAAGGAGCATTTCCTCAAGCCTTGCAGGAGCACATTAGACTGGGTATCTCAGTTCCGGATGATAAGGCAGCTTTTATCAAGAAACTTTCATTAATGCAGTTCAGCTGGCGATAGGTGATTGATAATAAGCAGACATTTGACCGCTATTTAAGTCATTAAGTTCCTGACCGCTGAGTTTTTGGAGGATAATCTCTAGAATATCTCTGGCTGTGTCATTGTAGAAAAGCCATGCTGCAGCTTTCCAGATCTGTGCACTCCCCACACAAATCCCCCAATCTTCCATTAACCCAGGCAGGTCAGTGCCTGATGGCAACAGGTCTATCTTGGTTCTCCCTATCTATCTCAGGAGGTTACATGAAATCATTTATTTGTCATTGTATTTTGAGTCTGGGAGAGAAATTATATTATCTGGGTACTGCAAAAAAGAGAAAAAGGGAAATTTAAGGATGAAGATAAGTAATTACCTTGTGAGTCTGAGGCCTCTGGGGTAGGGACAGCTCTTTGCTCTGCGCTGGTGAAGTGCCCAGCCTAGGTTGGTGTCGCGGCACTACTGCAAGGCAAAGGAACAGCAGTGATGGCTCGCACATCATTGTAAACATCTGTGTGGAATATAAATACCTGTTTTGAGTTGAAAATTTCCCACCCAAATGTAAGACAAGGTCAGATTAACCCTGTTGCTGCTGAGCTGGGTTAAATGATCCCCGCTTTCAGCCTGCCCCTTCCTTATTCCCCAAATAGATACCTCTTCCTCCTCTGCCCCTTTAGCTTATTTACTGTCTTTTTAACCTCCAGCATGAGCAGGAGAGGAGACAGCAAGAGACAGAGTGCAATTTGGGGAGGGTGATGGGGTCCAAGGGGAAGGCAGGCAGATGTCCTCAGTTAGGACATCTTTGTTCAAGAGCCTTCTTGAAAATCCACATGATTCCTAACTATCGGCATGTTATTAGGAACATGAAATATTTCTACCATGCTGAAATGACTGCATTACAGAGCATTTTTTTTCCCTAGAAAAGCCAGTTCTTGGATAGACTGTGGGAGTTAAGTGCATGAAATTCAATATTCAATGATGTTATATAGCAGACATCAGGTTAAGGGTCTCTTCAGATCTAAAACATAAATTTAGCAAACTGTTACCAAAAAAGCCCTTCCAAAATGCCCTAAAGTCTTCATGCAGCTCCTAGAAAACTCTTAAAGAACAAGATCTGATTGCCAAAAGTTACTAAAGAGGCCAAAAACCTCAGGACTCTACATCTGACTTCAGTTTTTACAGCACCCACACTCCCTGCCCAGCCGCAGTCGGTCGGGGAGGCTCAGGAAACAGCACGGCCCTGGCGAAGCCCAGGGCTGCAGCCAGAGAGCCCGGGGCTCGGAGCTCTCGCTCCTCATTTGACCCCAGAAGCTGCAGTATTTCACATGCTGTTCCTCCCTCGCCCAAGCTGTGATGTGAGATAGCTCATCCTGCTGGAAACTATAACTAAAAACATTGTCTAAAAACAAATCCTGTTTTTGTGTGCCTGGAGGGGAGGAGCAGTCCCCAACAAGCACAGAAAAACGGGGCTTGAATAAATAGCTGAGCTGAAAGTGACCCAGGAGGGCAGCCCAGAACAGCGGCTGCGGAGGAGCGGTGTCACACGAGGAGGCAGGAGGACCTCAGCACTCGGCAAGAGCCAGAGAAAGTGCCGGCGTTGACTTACCGAGCCGGGATATGCCCAAATCCAGCCCACCAGGCTGCATATGCTGTACCTGAAATCAGTTGTGTCAGGCTCAGGCAAATGGTTGTGTCTTGGCACCAGGTGTTAAGAGGAGCTGATTTCCACCACAGGATTAGCAGCAGGAAACACAGCACATACTCACTGCAAAACTGTGATAATATCAAAGCTCCATCTGTACTCGGGCTGGAACTCAGAGCTATTAATGACTGCTGTGGGAGAGCGTTTTTTTCTTATTACCAGTTAAATATGCTCTCCTACACCTTGAAAATCATTCTGTTTTCTTTAAAGATAGAGGGGTGTGTGTATATATATATATATATACACACAACTTTTTTTCTTTTTGCATATATATATATATTTTATATATATACATATATAGGGAGAGGGAGAGTTGCAAAGATTTTAAAAACCAGAATATTTAAAATGCTGTGTTTACTGTTTTCTTTAGAGGAGCTCAACTGTTCTCTGCTCGGATGCAAATAAGGCACATGCTTCCACTCTAGGTATTTTTAGTCAGAAGGAAAAGATAAATAGATCGTGTATTTCAAACGTCACACTTTCAGCCGGCTTTATCTAACTTTGGTCAAGAATTTAAAACTTTGCACTGGACACTAGCACATTTCAAGCTTGAACTGTAATTCTCTTCTCCTGACAAGAATTTGCTGCTAACCAAGCCTATCTCTGACATGGGAACCAATGATCTAAAGCCAAAACCAAGGCTGTCAAACTCATTTCACTTATTAGTTATGAAATGGGAAAAAGCAGTAAGCTTCAGTGTCACATGGAAACATGAGCATGGCGGTGACACAGCCTTTCACACACAGCGTCAGCATTAAAAACAGTGTATAGATTATTTGGAAAGTAATAAACACCGATCTCGTGATTCTATTCTGGGCTGGTCCTGCGACAAAAAAGGAAAAAAAAAAAAACAAGCCATGAAAACAAAACCAGAAGCTGAAAGCCCAAAGCAATTCCCAGTGATGCCCGTCACAAGCGGCGAGGGCAGCGCGGCGGCTCTGCTGTTTCAGCGGAGCTCGCCCAGCCATCGGTGGGGAACCCCCGCTCCTCGGTGCGACCCACGTGAGCCTTCTGAGCCAGGGACAGGATGACTTACACGGGGACAACTGCTGAAGTTACCACCCCCAGGTGCCTGCTGCACCGAGAGCTTGGCAGCTCCCAGCCCCTAGACACACAACAGCTTAGAGCTGGCTTTTTTCTTCTCTTTTTTTTTTTTTAAATTACTTTTAAGGCAAATAGCCAGTGCCAGGTTATCCCTCTGGTTTGCCCTCACAGTTCAGAGGTGGCTTCGCAAAGAGGTGAGCTGTCTGTGCAGCACGCAGCGGTGCCCGTGTCCCACCGGCAGTCCCAGGAGAGGGCATCCCAGCCCCGGGACATGCATGTCTCAGTTGAGCCTCCCACCTCCGAGGTCAGGGCAGATGTTCAGAAAGGCTCGCTCTAATCTTCGGCACGTCAAATCTTATTAGTTGGTTTTATTAAGTCTCTCTCCAAACATCTCTGAAGTAACACTCTGTGTTGATGTACCCCAAAATAGCCACTCAGGATGAGCTTTTGGCAGCCAGCACGGAGGCTGGATGAGACCCTGGCGAGCCGGGTTAGAAAGGAAAGTCACAGCCCAACCTGCTCGTCCTTCTGACTTGCACAGCTCCTTCCCAGCCCCACATGGCCCCAAAACCTCTTCTACCTCAGGAACTCTGCAAGTATCCCTGCTCCTCCAGCTACCTCAAGCTTAAAACTGGGCCCAGGACAAAATTCTGCTTACAAATGACTCCAGTCGTAGGAGAAGATCTGCATTTGGACCAGACTGTACAGCTGCAGGTACCTTCCACCAGCATACAGCCCTCACGACTCTTCCAGTTACAATAGGCTTTTTCTTTTACTGTCAGAGTAGGATGAGAGATCTATCAGACAGAGGTGCAGAGCTCCTGCAACTATTAATTATTAAAAGCATTTATCAGTAAATCTGGGAGTGAAACTATAGCAATGGGCGGGTGGCAAATCTTTTGTGAGCCATAAAATTTCCATGAGAGAACTTTTCAGGGAAAAAGAGCTGGAGGAAATCATAGTGTATTTTAAGCATAATATGAATTCTTATCAGTGACTGTTTTGACACAGTTTTAACCTCTGACTACAGAGGTTTACAATTTAAAAGACATCCAGTACCTGATGATTTTGCAAGGTAGACAATTTAAAAGACATCTGGTAACTGATGATTTTTCAAAGCTAGAAGTCCATTGCATACATTCAAATGAGCTTGAAAAAAGCACAGGCACATCTGGTTTCACGAATCAGAGCTCAGAAAAAAAACAACAAACACTATCTGTTGCAATGCTGCTGGTACTGGTTTTGCCAACGGTGAAGTTGAAGGTGAGTAAAAAGCAGAGCAGATCTAACCTCTGAGGCTGGAGGGACTGGATGTGCAGATGCCATCCTGGGCTGCACAGTCTGGAGATGGACTGCTGGGAACTTTTGCCTGGTCTTCACCTGCACCCCAGGTCCGTGATACCTCCCGTCTTCCCAAGGGAGACCCTGTATTTCTTACCACCATGCCAACGTTTTTGGGGTGCAGCCACTGTGCAGTGGCCACCGGCTTGGCAAACCTGGGGCCACTGTATTGCTCGCTGCTGAGAAGACCATCATCAACAGGAACAGAACATCACAACATGCCTGTTGCCTGCCCTGTTAGTGCTTCTGCAGAACTGAGCATCGAGGGAGCCATGTTGCTTCCAGTTATTTTTTACTTTCAGTTAGATATTAGTAACATGTGACAACACAAACGAGTTGCTGTTCATCCACCAGCACAGCCCCAAGCTGCTGTAGCCTCCCTCCAGGTCTGGGGGTCCTTCCCCCACTTCCCATCAGATCTAACAAGCAATGGTGGTCCTGTGATACAGCAGGTCTGTGCCTTGGTCCTCAACCCATCCTTCCTCTTAACGCCAGACCAACAGCCTGGGCCACCTTTCCTCATCCCGAGTATCACCTTTCTCCATGTGCCCATAGAATTATTTACATCTTTTCCATACAAGAAAAAGGGTCAGATTCAGCCCTGAATCAAAAGATACTCATACGGCCCTGGATGTGTTGAGAACGTGGGTCACACACAAGAGCTGGAGCACAGAAAATCCTGGCTGTGCAAGTAACATGGATTTCGGCCAAAAAGGCCAGGGATTTTTTCTGCAGTTGGCCCTTGGAGAATTCTTTCTTTGACAAAAAAAAAAAAAGTATATATAAAAAAATCCATCCCTTGCAAGCTTATGAAAGCATGGCCATGTGCCATGGAGGTTAATGGGCTTTCTAGGTCCCCAGTAATGGCCCCCATCATAATTCAAATGCAGGAACGTACTTTAAGAAGTCCTCACTCCCTCTTCTCTCTTTTTTTTTTTTTGGTTTGTTTTAAACCAAGCCATTGGATCTTTGGAAAAGCAGCCAGTACAAACTGTGGAAAGAGTTCTCCAAAGAGCTGCTGGACGTGCAAGGCAGCCCCACACAGAACCAGAAGGTAAGTCTTCCACAGAGCCCATGTTCTCCCCTGCACAGAAGAAAACACTGGGAAGGAAAAACTCTGCCTTTGATAGTGGAGGAAAAAGGTCTGTTCCAGTCTCAACTGAGTCTATTTTTCCCTTCTATCCCTCCCAAAAGAAATAACCTGTCCTCTTTTTTCAGATTCAGCTTCCCTCAGACTCCTCTTACTGACCAAAAGTTTTGCACATCTCTCTTTAATCACCATGCCCACGGTGATGGAGATGCCACCAGAGATCTGCCATTTAAGAGAGCCGCTATGCTATGATTACACTTAATTACAAACGCAACCTTGGTCTTTCCTTCTTCACAGGGACGAATCTTTCAGCTAGAAAATCACATTTTCCTCTAACAGTCTGTTCCACCACCTGGCTGAAAATCTCACTGAATTAAAGAAACCATGACTTGACTCCTGACCAGGCTGTGCCAGAACTACCTGAAGTCCTATTTACCAGGGTCTGGTTTTCTATGGAATTTGGTGGGAATTCTCTCCAGCCACTGACTCCAGCAAGGGGAGGCTCAGCCCTCAGTTCCTGAGCTGTCACTGTTTTCCAGGGTTTGTGCTATCTGGAGTTCTTCCTGCAGCCAGGCTGGCTCTGTTCCAAAGGCTGGGAATGAGCTTCCTGCGCCATCCCCTCTCTTATCACTCACTGCCTTAAACAAGTTCGACCTTTTGATTGATTTGAACTTTGGCCAGCATTAAAACACTTGCTCTAGCAGATGAGATCAGTCACTCAGCTTTCTGCTTTGTGCAACAGGGCAATTAATGCTACAGTGGTTTTAAATCATGGCACATTCCCAACCATGAGGACAGGGGAAGAAACAAAACTCACCAGAGGTTGTCCCCTGATACTGGGCTGGGCCAGGCTTGAGTGTTGCACAGTTTCAGCTTTCAGCTCCTGCCTTGTGGTTACTTCTGGTTGTACACATTTCAAAACATCTAGAAAAAGTTCTTATCCCTCGATCTCCCTCTCCATCATCCCCTCATGACTTCCCAAAGCCATCCCTGGACTGTGGAAGGTGTCTCCTGCAAAGGATGGTTGGGTTACTGCTGACCTTGAGCACAGGTTTTTAATAACTAACAATGACAGACAAAACCTCAGGACTAAGAAAACGTTTCCACAGCATTTAAAATAGACTTGGAAGGAAAGAGATTTTGTCTAAACAAATAAACATAGTCCTCAAGCTGTCACAGGCCAGAATTTGTAACATCATACTATATGTCAGACTTGGAAAGAAAAATACCCAACTGGAAATGGATTACAAAGAGCAAGCTGAAAGAAATGCAAAAACCAGCCACGCAGGGAAAACCACACTGGAGTGAACCCAAATCTTTTCATCATTGTAAAGGTATTTTATGTTAATGTGAAGAGGAATTTATTATTTTGTTAATGCAGGATTTTTTCTCTGCCATCTCTAATTCCCGTTAAAGTGCATGGAAATCTAGAATAAACTCATCACAGTAGTCCACTTCCAAAGTACAGTCTTGTGGCTAATTTCCTATGGGAATATTTTGCTGCCATGGCTGTTTGGATTTCCCATAGTGTTTGGGAAGAAGAAAGCACTGGAGCACTAGAAAAGACCTCATGGAAGCATAGCATTCACAGACCAACGTCTCCAGCATCACCTATGCAGCATCAGCTTCAGCCAGCTCATCTCCAGCCAGAGGCTGATTCTGGTGCCACAAACCAAAGGAAGCCTGTGCCGCTTGCCTGCTACCTGCGGGCTGACGTAAGAAGCACTAGCACCTAGCAAAACTACCACAACCCATTGAATCACATCAGTCATTTCCAGCTTGCAAAGCCTACAAGATTTTTCATGTATTTACAAAACCATTTATAACCAGTGCCAGAAGGCATGTTAATCTTGGTTAACCCTTGCTGTTTCTTTAGAAGAGATCCACAGAGCCCCAAAGGTCTGCAACCACCATACTCCTTTATTTCCTGCCAACTCTAGTAAAGAACCTGGTGTTACTTGCCCCAAACATGTCCTTTTTTTCCAGGGGAATACGGCTAAATCTTGAGGCTGAAGGGTCTGATGGTTGGGGTACATCAGTGCTTGCCTACAGCAGATAGCGAGGGATGCTGTGCACCTCGCACCTGGGCTGTGCCACAGCACCATCCTCCCTGCACAAGGTGTCCTAAAGCACTTTCAGGAAGAGCACATCCCCGCAATGCTGACTGATTTGAATGCAAAGGGAGGGAGGAAGGCAGGAGAGCAAGAACGCCACTTTTCAGAGCTCATCATTCAACACACACCCCGAAAAAATCCACAGGAGCCACTCGCAGGGCCCTGAACACCTGCCAGCAGAGAGAGAAGAAAAAAAAATACATTTTTTAAATTTTATTTTAAAAACAAACACACAAACATGAGTGCCTATAAATTTTACATAGCAACATTCTGTCCTTTGGATCATCTCCCCATATCCACTCACATTTGGAAAGTTAAATAAAGCTAGTATCTTGTAAAAAATTAATTAAAGCAAGCATTATATTGGGCCCCATGAATCATTTTATGTGTGTTCAATATTTGCAAGTGTCACCATGGTGAGCAGTTGCACCTAGCTACAGTGCATTACTTATAAAGACTAGTGAGCAATTGCTCAGCCATTGCTACTGGCTTCCCAAACTATAAACCTGTCATCTGGACTATGACAGATCAGAGATCATAAAAGAAGGCTTACAAGTCAACATCACTATTTGAAGTTAATCCATGGCTCATGTCAGCTGTGAAAGTTAATGTTACAAATACAAAAATACCTACAATAGGAAAGTATTGACTGCTAAATGCACATACTGACTGAGATAAAATAGAAGTGAAGATAGGGCCTTTCACAGAAAACCGAGCCAATAAATTACTGGGCAAGTGATTAGGATATAATACGAAGTGTGAAAGCTTTAATGATCACAAGAACAGAAAAAGAAAATAATGCAAAGCTCACTAACGTGCCCTGTGAAGAGATTCTGTACACCCCAGTTTCAAGGCGTATCTCTAGATCACTAGGGAAGGTGTCTTACAGATTCTAGTTTTTGGAAAGAGATTTGCAGAATGTGCTCCTACTTTCACAGAGATCTAGTGGCTGCATACAAATATTCAACGGCCTGTGAAAAAACAGTGCCTCATGTCCAGCAAAACCAGCACTAGTTATACTTTTAGCAAATTTGCATCCAAGTACAAGATACTAGCTTTATTTAACTTCCCAAATGTGAGTGAGTATGGGGAGATGATCCATTTACCACACAAGGGCTGCCACCTGGTAGCCAAAGCATTTTGTACAGAGTACCTGACATGGCTACTTGGACACTTATCTGAGTCTTTCTATATTAAATCAGGCACAAAAAGAATAACTTTAAATTGTTGAGCACAACATCTGGATCAGACTCTGCCAAATGCTATTTTATCAGGTTGGCTTCTCTGCGGCTTGTGTTGCAAGGAGGTTTTCTGTGCTCTCCCGTGCTCTGTTGGGGCTGCGGTAATGAGATCAAGCCATTCCCCAGCACTAAGCATCTGACCAGATGGACCACCCACGCAAAGTGAACCTCATACATCCCTCCTCTTCCCTTGCTCTCGGCCCACTGATTATCTCAGATCATCAGTGTTTTGGATGACTGAATAAACAGGATTATCCTCGCCCAGTGCCTGTTAAGTCAAAACTGTATGGCGATCCTATTAGTGGATCGCAACAGTGTGATTATATCCAAGCAGGAGATTATCTTTTGCTTGCTCTGTGGAGCTGAAAACAGCACCGGGAAATTTTTAATCTCCATGAAGGGGACACTAGAGCTCACAGAAAGAAAATCAAATTCATTTTTATTATCCTTCTCTATCAGCTGCTAGCTCAAAAAAATTATCCCGATTGACAAAGTCATAACCTTCTTTCATTGATACAGTACCGGATTTGGGATGCCAATGAAAAACATCTTACATGCATAGCCCTTTTCATCCAAACTGAACCCAGAATGCTTTACAAGTGCTGCATGCAAATGGCACGTGGGATTAGCAGCACTCTACAGTGGTCTGTCTCTGTTCCCACTGAGGTTAGCGAGAACAGAAGTGGGACTTGCCGTTGAGTAAAACGTGAACCAGGCTGGAACACGGCCAGGACACTGAGATCAAGCCTCGCATTCATTTGGAAACCACTGGCACAATGGCCCTGTTGATCGGGACTTGGGGTTTACGTCTTGTCCAAAACAATGTAGCAAGCTACAATGGGGCATAAAATGATGCCGTTTCAAACATGTTGGTAATTCATCATTATTTATTTTTCAAGCACTCAAAGATAAAAATATTGAAAGAACAAGCAAAGGAGGAAATACCCATATCTAAATTAAAATATTCTTAGATAAACTATCTGGATTTTAACACAGAGTAGCATGCAGGCAAAGCTAGCCAGCTCCCAACCCTTTTATACACATGCATGCAGAAAAATAAATTCCTTCAAAAGAAGCTTTGAAGAGCACAATTAAGCATGAAAGTGACCATATAATAAATTATACATCTAGTAAAAAAGAGTCATTAGCCCAACAAATGGGCTGTTAATGATTTCAGGTTTGCCTAAGGCCATAAGCTAATAAACCAGCGATTAACCAGTATTTCTGGGGTGCTGCTGTTGGAAGCTGGCAGCCTGGTGTCACAGTGCTCGCCCACAGCTTAGGAACTGCAGAAAAAACAAAACCAAGGAAAAAACTGCACCGTATTTGGGCCATAGAAACAACCGAAGTTTCAGGCGGGTGAAACCCCTGCTCTGAGGCACTGTGAGCTCCATCACTTATCAAGACAGCTGATTTCCACTCTGCTCTGGGATTGCAAAAACGGGACTTCCAAAGTCCAAGCGGAACCAAGCAGAGCAGCCAGAGGAGCCCCTTCCAAGGCAAGAGAAACTCTCCATGGATGTGTCCCGGCACAGGCCCTGCCCAGGAGAGCCCATGTCATGAGTGACTCCCCATCTATTTGAAAATCGCTGCTGGTACCCTCTTGGGACACCTCCCTGCTGTTCCTGACCTTGGGAGCAGCTACCTCTGAGGCCACACTTTGGTGACCCTAGCAGCCATTTATATGGAAAGTAACACCACAAAAGTGTGCTTGACAGCTTCCTTCAGACATTTCTTAGCAACTGGTAATAAAAAGAAAAAACACCAGGCCATTTGGTCAGCCAGCTCTCCCCAAAGCACCCATACTTATTTTCCTCTTCACAGTTTGAAGAGCTGAGGATGTGGGAACCAAAACTTGCACAAAATAGTCCTCTCCAAGGCTGGAAACAGCAGAAGCAGGGAGGATGGTGCCAGCTCACTGTTGTCAGGACTGCAGGATACATGAGAGCTTATACAGGTATTAGTTACTTGCACAGGGCAAACCTTTTGAAATGAAAGCACAAGCCTGTGCACAAACCTCACCTCCACACAAGCAAGTGAACATTTGTCAATGCAATTTCAAACAAGTAAAACAGTTCTTCACTGACACAAATACAGTGATCGGGGTAACATTTCAGGTCCAAAGAACTAGATATATGAAGCAAAGTTTTTCAAAGGACATAGTTACTCAGTAGTTCAAAACAGAGAAGGGAAGCAATCCAGTAAACTGAAGAAAAAAGTTGCTCATCCCTCCACCAGCATCTTCACCACCAGGCTCAGCAAAGCCCCTCAATTTGGCTTTACCGTGGGCAAGGGACCATGCATGTGCTCCCAGAACTCCGAAAGAAGAAATGCCCATCCACGTACATATTGCAATTCACAGAACAGTCCAGAACCGGAGAGGGACCCCAGGGCCTGCAGCCAGCCTGGCCTGCTGGGTGCACAACTCACATCACACACCGTCTGCTGAAGCTCAGTCGCCAGGGTTGGCCGGGGGTGCCCAGACAGCCCGGCCTGCCTTCCCCAGCACCCGCTCAGCAGCCACCCCGGGAGGGCTCTGCTGCTCCCTTCCCTGCCGAATCCCCTGCCCCTCTCCTCTGGCTGATTTCTCCTCATCACTCGCTGCCGGTGGCGAAATACAAAGTGCAGAAACTATTTCGTCACAGTGGCCCCAAGCCATGCTGGACGCTTCACTTTTGCTCCCCGGAGAGTTGCTAATGGTTTGATCTGACATAAAGTTCTCACACTTAAAATAAATGGTATAAACACTGCACTCTCCAGGAAGGCCTAAAAGGAAAATGAGAGGTTTGTTTGATTTAAGGAAGCTTTTCCTCGAGTATTTTTTAACGCTTTTAACTAACCGGTAGTTCCAATGACTTTTTTTTTAATAAAAAGACAAAGTATTTTCCTCCTTAAGTGCTGTCGTGATTAAGGGCCAAGATTTAGATTTCCACATAAGAAGAAAAAAAACAAATGGGATCCTGTTTCAGTAGAGACAATGGCAAAAACTCCCCCTGACTGCACTTACCGAAAGAACAAGGCCCACATGCAAACTTTGGAAGTAAGTTTTTCTGGAAACTATTTATCAAATACTGCAAAGAGTTCACAATTTTTTCTTATTTTCTACTTTCCTTACAGTAACATTTAAAGCACAACCTCAGACGTTTTTGTTGAACTGGTTTTTTTAAAAATCTACATTACTGTGTCATATAAGACATACATATGGGTCCTGATTCTTCATGTAAATGCTGCATTTTTTTGTTATTATTCCTACAAAAAGAACATGGCTTGATTTCGGCAGCAGTTGCATAGACTTCAGATTAAATATAGCAGTCATTGACTTTCTCTGAGACTCAGACACTTCTGAAAATAAGCTTTTTGGCACCCACCAAGGAACACACTGAACATCTCCTTTAGTTACAAGCCCTCAAAATAAAAAGAACTTATAAAGTTCTTACATGTATCTGTAAGAATTTGATCTGAGATCTTATTTAGCTCTCCTTATAAATATTCAGGGCTGGTCCTGCTCTCGCTGAAGTCAGAATATCTTCAGTGCAATCAGGGGTGGTATCACAGCGTACAACTGGTCAAATAAGACAGTAATTAAACATAAGAATCAAATTATTCCCTTTTAACAGCCTCACCTGTATATGTAGGCTCGTACAACAGAGGTTTAAAGGGCACCGAAGATACAACCTGCACTAGATCCTGCATGCCGGCAGCTCTGAACTTCTCCAGCGCACACAGCTCTGCCCTTCAGTCACAGTTCTTAATATTTAAAATGACCTTTCCAAATTTGTTTTGTTTTTAATACATTAAAAAATCTTTCCCACTGAAGTGAGCAGATTTTCCAGTGAACTCCAGCACTTAACCCTGCAGCATTTTACTATTTCGAGATTAGAGCATGAGTTTCAAAATTTGTCCCGAAGAACAAATATCTGCATGAAGTTATGGTGACGTTGTACCGAGCCTAAGAGTCATCCTGGAATAGAAAACAACCCAAGCAACAATATTTGGCTCTGGATAGAAATTTTCCCAGAAGTTCAGGAGTACTTGCCTCTCTTCTGCTAAGGCTACAAATAATTCAGAGTCTGGGCTCCTGTGCATGGCTCCTGAAGCCGACATACTGTATAATCTGTCGAAATTGAATATTCTGTCACAAATAGTTTATATTACACCTTTTCCAATTCTGTTTTCTTCCAAAGATAACTTTCCGAAGGGGGCTAATCCTGAAACATTTTTACCTCCTAATAGGTAGACATACCCCAGTACAAATGCAAGCAGACTTTGTGAGGTCTTCAACGTTTACCTTCACAAGGAATTACAACAGATTTGCATTATTTCTTATTAAAAGTATTTTGATTTGCTATTAAAAAAACCCCAGCAGGAGCATTTTATTACCACAGCTGACCACAAGATGGAAATCCTTTTCCATAAGATGTTTCCTGATTAGGAAAAATACTAATAAAAAAAATACACAGCCTTTTCCTGGGAAAGTGTTTCAGAAGCAGCAAAGCAGGGTTTCTCATCCCATCAGCAACCTGTTTGGGAGGCCTCATCCAGTTCATGTTTTTTTAATCCATGCAGGAAAAAAAATTCAAAGGGACTTCAAAAAAGATGGGGAAGTTCCTGGGCCTCCCCCTTTGCAGCCTGTTCTGCCTGGCATCATGGCAGCAGGAGCTGAAGGGAAGGTGGGGGCTGCACACCCCCACTTTCCTCCCGCGCCCCAGGACGCAGCTCCCCAGACACAGACACAAGAGGGGTTTTACTAGTAGACACCTTACAGAAATTGTTAGGATCCTTTTACCCAGGTGGACAGCCAAGCTGTCATCAATCTCGTTTATCTAACAGCAGTTTAATTTTAAATTGATCAAAACCCAAGTCTTTTCCTGAGAAGTTTTCCCTTTTGCAGGAAGGGGCATTTCACTCAGAAATCATCCTGATGGCAGTCCCTGGCTGGCTCTACTTGTTACGCCAGCAGCTCAGATACACCAAGCAGAGAAAAGCACCATCAACATGTGTTCATTGTTTAATTTAGAAATGCAAAGGATAAAGTAAACTCTTCATACCATTACAGGTTTTTTCAGAGTTAAAAAGCCCTCTGAGGAACGGTTCCAGCCGCCCAAAGCCTGGGATGGCAGAGCTCAGGGAGTTCAGTGGGATTTTATGTAACCTGCTACACTGTCCCCTGCGCAAACGAAACTGCTGGTCTGGGATCTAAATGCTAAATGTCATTTATTTTTGTTATTGCTTATTTAGAAAAATGTGCAGACTTGCGCTGGGATGCCACCGGGCACAAACAGAACTCAAAGGCCACTGCTGTCCCCAGGGGCAGGAGACGTGTCCCTCTCCCACCTCCAAGGCAGCGCAGGCTGCAGCATCTCCTGCAGCGCGGGAGGGAGGGCTGGCTGCCGTGCTGCATGGACCACGCTGCCGCTGCATCTGGCCAAGCTCCCTCCAGCTTGCTTTTGAGCACATTATTACTATGAAAGAAATGAAAGGATAGCTTCTATGTTTTTAATTATCTGATCGAGTTTTCCACTCTAAATCTAATCGAAACAGCAAGTAGGGAGCTACATTTAAAGACAGACACTTGCATCTGTTTTGCTGATTATAGTAGTTGCACGTTTTACTTTAAACATCAATGGGTTGCAACTGCTATTCAAATTATATGTAAATTGCTACTTTATACTGAAATTTCCCTTAAGCAACAAAGGAAAGGATGAGCACATGACTCTTCTTTTTCTTTTCTCTTCTTCATTTTAATAAAACACAGTGGCAGTGGAAAAGCGTTTGATGGTTCATTAACATCACCTATATCTTTTAATATTTTATTTATACCAAGTTACAGAACATTTGAATTCTTTTGTGTAAATATTATGACAACAATTTCTAACTAAAATATGTATCTTTATCCAAAAGACTGAATTAAGTTCATTTTCACAAGACCTCTTCACCACAAAAACATACTTACACAGGCTATATGGATAATTACGCAAGGGAATTAAGGTACCAGCAACAACTTATAATTATTTTCAGATTTAGATGAAGCTAATCAATGGGATGCCTTCACAGAGTCTGTCTTCTTCGCACATACCCAAGAAACATTTCTCGTGTGGTCAGTCCCACTCAAGACTGAGTCCTACCCGTTTCTAGCAGTGCAGAGCAGTCAGTGCAAATGTGAATCTGACCACAGCTAAAGCACAGTGTGAATTCTTCCCACTGAAGCTCTCATAAGTAAAATCAGTTCCGTTCCAACAGTCTGCAGGACTGATTCTTTAATCCCTGTCCAGCTCTGCACCTTTTTATGCAATCCTAAAGACAGCAACTTTTTAGCGAATTTTAAAGGTAAACTTCACTCCAGGCAGTAGAGGTAAAAGATGTAATATATAAAGACATTAAAGTTGTTATATATAAAGGCAGCTTTACCAGCTTCCCAAAAATCAACTGATTTTATAGAAGACTGATTAAAAACACTTTAGAGATTTTGAATGTTACTGCAAGTTATTGATATGGTAGAGAAACATAAGCAAATGCATATCACTGGCTTCTTACGTACCTTATAGGGACCCACCAAGGAAGAGCTTCAGGAGGACCATCACCCTTTTCCACTGGCTCTGTTGTTACAGAATCTTCGTCATCCCCATTGTGTACCTTAACCTAAACATCCCCTCTCAGCATGGCTATCCAGAAGCTGCTGAGGAAAGTAAAAGCACATTATAAAGTATTTTAAAAATAATTCCATGCAGACACATTGACAGAATTAATTTGTAAAACAGTCTGTCTAAAGAGACTGCCTCAAAATATTTCTATTTCGATGTCAAAGCTTTGAGGCTTCAGGGTGCTGGAATGGTGGGAATATCAAGTCTCGACCAAACAGATACTTTCCTGCTCTTGAAATTAGTTAATTAATTTAAAAACTAAACCACTGAACTCAGTCACTGGGTTCTTGTATCACTCAAGCCTCTAGCACAGATCTGGTGGGAGACTTTCAATTCTTCATAAGCAGGCTCAGAAAATAAATGCAAACAGAGTGATTAAAGAAAGCAACTCCTCTCTCTCAATAACAAGTTCCAGTGCATCACCCATGACGGACAGCAACGCCAATCTAGAACAGGGGCACAAATCCTGCTCTTACTCACGTGCCCCGCGACCCCACTGCCTTCGGTGGATTTTTTTCTCACGAACGTAAAAAGGACAACATTACTTCAAAACATTTGCCCTGCCTTCACTGCACTGAAACCAACACAACAGGGCTGGCTACAATATATTCATGCAAGAGCTCTGATAACCATACTTGCACTTTTGGTTTTGTTAGTCCCACATGAATATTTATGCCTATTTCCATGCTGTGTCCCCTGGTTTGCATAGGGCAGAGGTTGTCAGCAGCTGAAAGCCATTAGCATCTGACAGCTGCTAAAATAGCTTGTTTGAAATAAATAGGTGGTGCCAGCCATTGTCTGGCAGGCAGGTGATTAAGGCATCATTACAAGCTGCATCTTCCTTGGCAGCTGCACAGACAAGGAGGGCCCTTCTTGCACTGCTCAGTCCTGCCTGGTGGAGGGGAGATTTAATTATTATCACTACATAATGAGTAGTTTGTAGAAGACGAAGACCTGACAAAAACAGATAGTGGGCAAACACAGGACACGGATCGCAGCCGATGAAGTAATTACAATCCAAATAAGAGTGTACGAGCTGGCTGGGAGCAGCAGATGTTGCTGTCCATCAGCATCTCCATATAAAACATACGTTCAAATGTTACTTGGAAAAAAGACAGCAGAACATTATTTGCAGACCTACAGGATGCTTGTGTGGGGATGCTCAGGGAGGAAACAGGGATTCTTGCAGGGAAAATCCAGATCTCTTGGGAACAGAAAGGTGGAAGACATCCAGCGCACGGGGCAGGGACTGCATGGACAGATACCAGGAGGGATCAGGGAGGACCATATTCCTTCAGCCTACCAACATCCTCCCCTCCCAAATCCGCTTCATGGATCTGATTCCCAGGTAGGGAGAGTGGGAATGAGCTGATGAACTGTGATTGTGCTCGGAGGAAGAGAGAGATGAAACCCGTGCCCTGGGCAGGCAGGGCCAGTGACTTCCCACCTCAAGTGAGCAGCCATGGGAAGGTGGTCAAAGTCCTACTCACATTTAACCTCTCCAGGTGGAAAAGGTTGCACACACAGCAAGTAAAGATGCTGCTCAATTTTTGTTCAAGTCACGGCATCTTGCTTTCTCAAAACCAAAATAAAAGCATGTGTTGGGCAGAGATGCAATGGGGTGGTCAATAGAGGTGCAGTGCAAGACAGCCCTTCGGAGATGCTGGAAACGCTTGTCTTCATACCACACTAATAAACACAATTATTCCACTCAAGGCTATTTCATAAGTTATTTTTTAAAAAATTGACATAAAAGCAGGAAATATCAACATGTGCACATTACTTCCTTTCAAACCATTTTCTTGGCAACCACCCCATCTGTTCTACCTCAGCCTTTCTTCCAAAAGAGAATAATATTTATCTTCATAAATTTAACATTTAAATAATTTCTGAAATTACTTTACCTACACAACATCACCCTCCAGATTTGCGATGCTGTCACTTCCACCACACTTCATACTTTCAGCATTCTTTTTCCTTCAAAATCTGTGTGAATCATTACCGTTGTGAACACATTTATACATCAGGGTTTTTTTTTAAAAAATCCATACTCAACAGCAACATAAATTTGGTTTGTAAATTGCCACACGGCACACTCTCACATTATAAACAATGACGTACATGCACAGCTTCACTGCCTTTGATGCAAAGCCAGAATCAGACCTTTTCAACATTTTGTTATTAAGGATAAATTACAAAACAAACGAAGCATGCTAGAGTGAGATGGCTTTGATGGGAATGGTGTCCAGGTGTCAGGGTTTCTGTGTTTAACATTGATATAGCCTTTCAAATATCGCAGCCTTTTCTCTGGAGACATAGAAAAGTCTCAGAATCAGGGTTTTCTTTTTTTTTTTTTAGTAAAACCATCATTTTTAGATAATGTCCACTTGAAGAGAGAATCGTGTCTTTTGATTTCGTCTGGGCTCACAAGAAGGGATGTCAGAACAGATGAGTGTGCACGTGTATTACATTTTGGGAGCTAGTTTTCGATTTCAATTCACCCTTTCCCAGTTGTACCACCCCTGTAAGAAAGAAGATAACCCCTGGGGACAACCCAGCCGGATCCCAAGGTCACCCCACAGAGCAGTCTGCCACCTTTCGCAGGCCATTCGCAACGTCCGAGGGAGCAGGGGTGGCCGGGAAAGCAGCCACAGCAACGTGCACTGCGAGCACAGATGCATCCTCGTGCCAGGAGTTACCAGGGCAGGCAGAGAGGAGCAGGAGGGCTGTTGAGGCTGAAGTCTACCTCTTCAGCAGCTCGACTTCTTCTGAGCACGTAGGGAATCTGGCCTTGATCTCCCAGCAGACTTTTTCCCATGTTCTGTGTATATAGTTACTATTATAAGCACAATCATGGTGAGTGTTTGTGCAAATGATTAGCTCTGAATCTTCTTGGTACTTTATACATCTTTGTTACTATTTTTATATCACTTGTATTTTTGGATACAGTGAGAATGGAAATATACCCCACTTTCCTGGAAGCATGTGTACAATGTGGCTCTAATGCACAAACCTTGAAGTTAATAAGAACAGCAAACATTCATGCCTAAAATCATCAGTGAAGAACTGACCTCCATTATCCAGTCCCAGGGCTTACAAATGTTCATCGCTGCATGTTTGCGCAGTGTATTTTTAAAACATGCACTGTTTAAAATATACACAATTAATATTAACAAAGACCTGTAGTTCTCAGAGCAAGTGGCTGGAACAAGTGCTGCCTTCTGTCTGATGTGCAATGACCTTTTGCAATATTTTTAGGCACTGTCCTATAAGCAATGTGTCTTGCACAAATTACTTCTGCCCAGATATAAAGCAACATTAACCATGAGGAGGGAGCAACGTGGGATGAATTTGTATCTTCTAAAATTGAGGGAAAAATAAAATTACCGGGGTTTATAAAAGGATTAATAAACTGCATAATATTCTCTCTCGTTTAATCCTAACACATAGAGGATCATGTGCCATGGATAAGGACATTCACAATGGATTGAAGTGTTATGTGATTCTCCCGTTTTTGAGTAAAGGAAGAAGACTACAGGAATTAGTTCCTTGTAAGAAACAGAATTAATAGAATCCATTATGTATTTAATTAGAAGTGTTTGTGTCTGTCTCCTTCCAGAGAGGAGAAGGATTAATTTAGGTAACTACTAAAAGTTTTCAATCTTCATAGCATTAAGCTAAAAACTAAAGTTAGAAAAAAACCTGTGTGGAGAAATACTTACCACTCTTGTGTTGGAAGTGACTGTCTCTCCTAGCCACAGGAGAAGCCAAACTGCCTTGTGTACTGTGGTATACAATTGGTTCATACAGTTACGTCTCAATACATATCAATAATGAAAAAGTTTAGGAAATTACATGAAGGATTAGAAAAAGCTCAGTGAAATAAATAAAATAGAAAAGTCAGACATTTTCACATCTCAAAATTTTTGCCCGAGGCAGAAAGGGAATGTAGAAACAAAGGAAATGCAGATTCAGATTCAGGAAACTTAGCAACTACTAAACCCAGGCAAAATGTACATCCAAAACACTTTCTGCAGTCTATTTCTGTGAAAAAGTGCACAGAAACTAACTATTTAACTACCAACTGCTGCGATTCGTCAGCTGGAGGAGGAGCTACCAAACACACTAACCTGCTTCCAGCAGCGGCCAACAGCAAATCTGTAGAGTATCACAAGCAAGGTAAACACAACGCGAGTCTACCCGGAATACCCCCTCCGTGCTACAATCAGCACTTCTGCACTTCCTGAGCCAGAGGACGATTTAAACCTGCACTAACACTAACAACAGGACAACTGCAGCAATCAATACTGTCCTTAAAAATTAAACTTCAGGTAGCAGAAGGATTTGGTACAGGCATTAAGTATACATATATGCAACTATCATGTATGGAATGGATATAGCTGTATTCAAAGATCCTGAATGTACACTGTTCATTATATGAAAAACAAAACAAAAACCTTGCACCTCTATACACACACAAACAACTGATATGTTTCAAAAATAAGGTCTTGCTTTTAATCCATAGATTAAAAAGCATAAGCTTGTGAAGAAAACAGAATCAGCTGTATTTTAGCTGCCAATAAAAACAAATGGTTGCGGTTACCCCACAGACAAAAGCTAATGTACCTGTGTTCAGCCATTCTGTAGCAAACGAAGAGCTACCAGGAAGCTTTTTATCAATAGATCATACCACAAACCAAACCCTTGTCAAAATTTAGAGAGGAGATATAAGATTAAGGGCCGCCTTCTTACCCACTTACAATTAGAAAAGCCAAGTGTCAGAGAATAATCATCAGCATTCAAAAGATGAACCAAACTCCAAGGGTTTTTTTTTTATTGATTTAGCCAAGATTCCTGAAAGAAAAAAAAAAAGGAAAAAAACCCTCAATGTAGAAATACTTCCGATGCAGGAAGAAAACAGGGTATGATTGCATAAAGGATCACCCGCTTTAGGTGACACTGCCGGACAATTTCCTTCCCTGTTACATCCCCATTAGGTTCCTTATTAAGCTCATTTCTTTAAAAGTCACCCACAAGGGCCCCATGACATCAAAACGCCACATTCACAAGCTCGCTAGTGTAGACTATGGTCAACCCTGAAACTCTGCCGGATCTAAAAGAGTGAGCCCTGTCCTGACAGGAGAGCCAGAATCTCAAGGCATTCGCTTTTACCAGGTTTCAGCAATATCACATGCATCTCATGTTAAAATCTTAATATCTATATTCAGCTCCATGAGTATTTGTTTTTCCTTTCTTTTTTAACTGTATGAGCCATGTTGGCATGCTCAGTCCAAAATCTGCTGCAATCACCTGTTTTAATAATATCTGTTGTTGATACAGGCAGACAACAAGCTAAATAGTCTGACATCAAACTATGAAGAAATTGGAGAAAATACAATTTTTTCCATTAAATCAGATTGAAAGGTGTAATCTGTGTCATTTTTTCTGTTTAAGACTTGGATATTAAATTCTTCTTGTGTAATGGTGCCACCAGCAGATAACAGTTAGAACTGGTTTTAGCTGAAAAAACCTAGACAAGAATACAAATTTCTTTATACAGGTTATTTAAGCTTCCAAAAAAGTCTCCTTTAATTTTTTAAAACAATATTTTGATAAGAACATGGAAGCTAAAAATTGGTTCTAAATGTGATCTATCAGTAGATAAAACTTTGGATTCATAATTCTCTGTGTAAGTTCCTTATGTGTTCCTCTATGATTTATAAAGACAGGGGAGTGTTTGGGACAGTGTGGGGTTTTTTCCCACAGCAGAAACTGGTGATTTTTCATGCCTGAACAACTGACAAACACTGGAGCAGTACAACAACATTAAATTCCTTTTCTGCAGAGAGACCCAGGACTCTTGTCACTTCTGTTGCAGAGGGAGAATTGAGAGTACATGTTTCTCCAGCCACTGCAGCGTCAACATTCCCAACGTTGCTGTCACCTTTCTATCCACAGCACCTTTACTACATTCAAAATTGGTCTCTTCATTCATATTTACTTAGCAGTTTTAGGAATTTGGAATATAACCCAATACATCCTCAGACAGGTCTGCAAGCATAAAGGACTGCCAAGAAAAAAGTGGAAAAGAAGAGAGGACACTAAGAGGAGTCACTCCTCAATTTGTTAGAAAGCCAGAACAAAACCTGAGCACAGAACCTTGCCACAGTTTACCCGAGCTTTTTCATTCCCTGATCAAATTTCCGTACCTCTTAGAATCCACCAGCTCAGGCACTGCCTGGTCCATCTTGGGTGAAGTCAACTAAACTGCTGTCTGCTCTGCTTCTGACAACCAGGACAGTCAGAGGTGGTACACTCTGCTTCTTCACTGTTAGAAGACTGGTCTTAAAAACTCACCTCCTTCACCTCTAACCTTCCAGTCTGGCCCAGCAAGACCTCTCAAGGGGGAAATAAGGCAAAGCAAGACGTCTGAAGAAAGCTCCTCAAATACATTTGCAGGAACCAGGTGCTTGCAAGCCTTCGTATAAGTAATTTGTAGAGTTCTTTCAGGAACAGTTACATTAAAGGCCTTAATGAAGCTAAAACTATGAACAATTAAAAATAACATACTGCGGCATACAAAATTAAAAGGTATGCTAATAAAGCACGCTCACCATTAGAGTTTGTCTATTCTCCTATAAACAAAAACTACCTCAGGTTCCACCCCCCTCTCCCCAGGACTGAAGCTTGAATTTCTAAAAGGGTGAGAAAGAAAGAGACAGAACACGAAAACCCCTTTGGTCTTTCTTCTTTTACTATTAAGGAGTAAAAATAGGTCATAAATAACACTTCCAAAAATGCTTCTCAAGTCACCTTTGAAACAAGGATACATTAAAAATGCATTCTTTATGCTCATTCTGCTGAAGTGGTGGGAAGTCTTATTATATTAATCCTAACAACGTAAAATGTAGCTCTTTGTCCTTTCTTTTAAAGAACCAGGCTTAAATCCTACTTTATTGATACGTATAAGCAAAGAATTATAGAAACCATAACCAATTAATGATATATTCTTATCTGCTACATAAATTATGAAATTGCTGCTCCATTTGAGTAAATAGCACACGGCCCTAAAACGCTTATGTCTGTAACAACAGCTTATCTGAGAATATTTTTTCCTCTTAAACATAAATCTTTTAGAATCAAGTAACTAATGTTTCTTTAAGGTGCAGAGTATAACAATACAAGGTACACAATAAATTTGTTTAATTTGGTACAGTTTAATCTTTAAACCTCATCTTGGGGAAAAAAGCATGACACCCTTCATATAAAAAAAAGAGAGAGCTGACAATTTAGGATGGGCCAAACAACACTGATGCTACAAAGCAAAACCAACACAAAACTTATCCTCCATACAGAAAGAATCTCATGTGAAACTTTAAGGAGAGCAAGGAAATATCAGAATAACAGCTAACCCTTTTTTTCCCCTCAAAAATATCCCTATATTTTGCTTGCCGTGACAAAGATATCATGAGAAAAAATGCTGCTGCGTCAGCCTACAGCTTGGCACGACTTTTTCTCCCATAAACTTCTCTAGATAGTAAGTCTTCCACTGCATCAGTTTCAAAACCACACAAAAAACAGGCAATAATGCTTCCCCAATTTCACAGGGTTTTGGTTTTTTTTTGTGATGAAAAGCACATGAAAGGTTACAAGCTGCTCAGATACTGCAGTAAAAGAAGATTTAAAATGTCTTGGTATAAAGTTGTCCTGGTTTTCTTCAAATACAATTACACTGAGAAGTCATCCATACCATGCAGGTATGGATTTCCTTTTACACAAGGAACTGGGAGTTAGATCATGGTTGCAGCAATGTAACTGAGCTAAACTCAACTGCCCTGAGAAGAGTAACTCCAGACTGAAATATTGAATAGGGCAATATGAGAATCAGATCAGTTATCAGCAAGATAATTTAAAACAAGCCTTCCATCAGCTGATTTACAGCTTTTACATGCAAGAATGTATGTAGGAAACACAGGTATTCTGCGACCCTTTACAGCCGTAGCCTCTCAAGTGTGTTTATCCCAAGTTTAATGGGGCTAATCTGGAGCAGCCCTGGCAGCCCTGCGGGGCCCTCAGCGCACAAACCCGCAGCTGAAAGTCACTGTCACCCGTTGTGCATTCACACTATTGCACCTGCATATTTTATTTCGCACACAAAAGGTCAAAAGCTTGTCAGCAGGCTGCCTGCCTTCTCAGACACATGATGCACGGAGAAAAAGAACTCCAAGTTGCTGCTTGCTGTAATTTCCTGCAATTTAAGACTATTCATTTTTAAAACTTTCGCTGCCAACCTCCCCATCTGACTGTCACACTCTTGCTGAATTTTATCGTCAGAACGTAGTGATTTATTAGAGATCAAATACAACCAGTTATTTGACTGTCTTGGTTTTAAATACTACTCAGCCTTTTTAGCTGCTCTGAATCCTTAGGGCTCTCTATAATTAATGTTTCTTTAGCAGAGGCAGAACAGGGACTGGCTGCGCATAGCCTGTGTTAACCCTTTGCTGAGACCAATGTAAAATCACAGTGAGGGGCTGCGTTTGCAAAGGGGTCACAACAAATGATCCACAGAATTGTTTCTACTTTTAGCATTTAAAAATTACTTTTTTAGACAAGTGGGTATAGCCACTATCTACCCACATGATTAGAAACTAGTCTGTGCCTGCAAATCTTAACTAACAGATGAGGGGTTGTGCTCACACATATGGCATTTTGGGAGAGACTAGAACTTCTGTAAAGCTTTTCTGGAAGCTGAAAGGATTTGAGATGAAAGAACAGGAATGATCAAGCAAAAGGCTGAATATTCTCAGTGTCAGGTACATGTATGTTTGCTGTAATGGTGCAGCAGGTAACATGTATGTGAGAACCAGGGGCAAGCTAGCATGGGATATTTGAGCCATAAGATGGGGTGGTAGGTGATTATTTCACCTGAGAGAGCACCAGAAGAGCAGAATAAGGATGCCCAGCATCAGGCACACTGATTTTCCCCTCCAAATTTGACCCAAAACGCTGAAGCCTAATGGCAGCCAGCGGGCCAAAATGAAGTGCTACATTTGAGGGGTGAAAAAGAGGGGTCAGCCCTTTGCAGCCTGCCAGCACAGACCTCTCTATCTCAAGCCCAACCTACCTGAATTCCCTGGCAACAGAAGGGTTTGCCCAACCTCACTCATGTCAGCCACCTCTAACCAGCTGTCAGAAGCTTGTAAGATTGAGCTCTGACAAGCCTTTACTTGCAACACCAAGCAGCACATCCAAAAGCACTAGACTGCCCTTGAAAAGAAAAAATAAACCACAAAATCACAGAGTAGCCTGGGTTGGAAGGAACCTCAAACCATCATCTGGTCCAACCTTTCTTGGGAAAGGAAGCTTAGATGACATTATCTAGCACCCTGTCCAACTGCATCTTGAAAACTTCCAGGTTGCTGCTATCCTCCAGAAACGGTCCTTTGTCCCTAGCCCAGGTAAATGTTCAAGCCAACTTCTGTGGCCTCCTGAACAAGCTTGAACTGACATAATGAACGAGGGTCTACATCTACAGCAGCTTCAATGCTTTCTTGTTCTGCAACTTGCAGTGCAACCTCACTCCTCCCTGTTTTCCTCACAACCGAACAAAAACAAATACAAAAATATTTATGAGTAAATATTTAATTTTATTCCTACATTGGAAGATAATCTCCTGTGCTCTTTATGTCAATATTATCACAGCCCAGAGAAGGTCAAAGAGCAGGTATTAGGCAAGAAGTAAAAACCATCACACAGTTAAAAGCAGCCTAATAATGAACACGTTTTCCTTTAAATTTTAGCATCTTGTTATCATTCTTTTTTTCCAGCTATGTGACCTATTGCCATGAATAGAAAAAAATATAACCTAGCATAGGAAAACAACGATATTAATCAAGCTCTACTCTCAGCTACATATTTTTGCATTAGTGAGTTTTTCATAGTTAGGAGGGCTGAATTTGACCTCAGAACATTCCAATAATCTGTTGTAAAACAAAACCACAGAAAAATTACTACATTTGATATTTACTTATTAAAAATCATTACTGCAATTGGAGTTCTGAAGGGGCTGCCCTAAGAAAGCTTTGTCCTTTTCTGGGTGAACTATTTAAGGCAGTATCCTTGACTGAACTTCCAGCATTCTAGCTAATCTGACCATGTTTGTCTTCTACCCAAAGCACTCCCAGCAAAAATAGCTGCCAGAGCTCCTGTCCAGCAGTTGTCTCAAGAAGACAGTCTCCGATTTTTGGAGTTCTCTTACACTGTATTTTAAGATTTTTTTCCAAGTCTCTCATAAAATAGCTTTTAGTAGTGGCAGATATGTTTGGTGTAAGTCTGTTAGTTTCCCATGAGCAAGAGCTTTGGGGAGACTTTCAAGAGTGTATTTGAATTATAGACATTGAATGAATTATAATTAAAAATTAAGATCTATGGTGGGTGCAAAATACTGTTATACATTTTGCCAAATAAGTGGCAAAAGGCATAAACTAAATGACCATAATATCAGACTACTGTTCTGTTACTGAACTAATATAAAAAAACGTAAAATTTTATTCTGAAATATACGTTCGTTATTTCAAAGAAACTTCTACCAAAGTAAGCAGGGAATGATTGAATTTTACAGACTGCATGCATACTCTACTGTTCTAAATGGAGTCTGAAACCTATAAACAATTTATACTAATCTAATTCTAAATGTACTAATCTATGTTGGCACAATTTTTCTTATGACTATGTTACTACCTACTTATTTCATAATAGCAAAGACAAGTTTAAATTAATACTTGCATGAGAGTTATATGATGGAAACCACTATGTCTCTGACACTGCAGTCTTTATCAGTGTGAAAAGTCTCATTGCAATTTAACTGACCAAGAAAGACACCTTCCTGAATAAATTGCAGTATGAGAGCAAAGCTTTGCTATTATAATACCTACACTGGCATGAACTTTAGAGACAGGTACTTGTCTTTCCTATCTCTTAGAGTTTGAGCAGAAGAATCTATGAAGGGGGAAATAACAGCAGATTAAAATAAACTCGAGTGGTTTCCAGAAAATGGTATTCTCCCCCTGCCGTCGCATAAGCGTCGGTAGGAAATGAACATGCCTCGACACGCAAACCAGCCCCAGAGGCATCGGAGAGGAACAAGTCTTTGTTTAAAGCAGCTCAGGGTTACCCCCGCACTTCTGTATTCTGTCAGCTTCTGGTAACCATAGAAAACTGATACACGGAACATGCAGCCTGAATGGCGAATGGAACGTCTGTTAATAAAGAAGGTCATACCTGATGTTGGCTGTTTACTTACCTTCCTGGTAAGCGGTTGGCTAAGCAGGATTCTTTATGTAGTTTTATCAGAAAATGAACTATAACTTCTTTCAAAAACAAACATTTTGCTTCCAATCCCTTGGGCCTCTCGTAAAAAAAAAAAAAAAGAGAGAATAAGGATTCCCCTATGGGCAAAGAAATAGTCTATTAAAATAGGAAGCATTCTGTGGTATACACAACATTCAAACATAAACTGTCTGCTGAGGTAAAAAACACAACCTAATTTTTGTTTGAGTTAGTTCCTGTCATTTTAACTCCTTCTTAGTGAGCACAGCCCCTGTTTAAGGTTGCTTATTCTACTTACAATTAAACTGTAGTGCCAAGGGCTGGACTGACAGATAATGGTGTTACTTATTTCTTTAGTTTCACTCAGCAATGCCACCACAAAGTTTTTGGATTTTAGTCCTACCCAGTGAGAAGCACGAGACTGGCTTTGTTTTGTAACACTACAGAGTAGCATAAAATGATGTCATTATTTTTGCATCTTTTGTAAGGCACGAATATAAGCTCAGAACAGACAGTTAATCTAAGAAGTCTACGCTGCAAGGAACAGACCACTGTCAGTGATCAATACTATTTACAATTTCTGAGTGCATAGTCATAAAGTATTGAGTCATATTCAAAAGAAAAAGACATTCCTAACAGCTGAGTGTTATGGTAAATGTAAATAAATAGACTTATGTGCCCAGTTTGTGCTGATTCCCAGGCTAGATGCATGTCCCAGAGAGCGTGGGTCAGAACAGAACAAATTTCACCACTTCCTCACTTCCTTGCTAACGGTCTCTGTATCAGGCAGCACAAGGACTTATGTAAGTTACTTCTTTATTAAGCAAGAGTACACATGTATTCAGGCAAGACATATTTTCTCAAGTCAGAGCACTTAAAAACCCAAAAATTTTCAGTTTTTAAAAATAGGATTTGATGATGAATCTCATTCTTTTGAAGTCTTAGAGACACTTTTACTGGTTTCATAAACAACCACAGAACAACCTGAATTCTGAAAAATAAAAATTAATCTTTGATCAATATTTCAGTGGACGTTACATCACGCAGCTTTGTCTACACTCATTAAACAGTGGCTGTTCTCAAATTCAGGCTGGCTTTCACGCCAAGGGCAGTCACAAACAGGCTGGAGCACACATGATTTTGTTCACCTGGAAACACCATCGAGTACCAGAGCACCAGCCGCCCCTGACACAGACTGAGCCATTGATGCTTCTGAAAGTTACATTTATATTTTAATGCATTTTGAGACACATAAATACCTTTAAAATTACTTGTGTGTTTTCTAGGAAATTCAAATGGTTTCACCCTCCTCTCATTTACAAGTTTAAGAAGCTAGGGCCACAATATCTAAAATTACTACCTAGCTGTTATGAGACTCATTTTTGAGTTCTAACTCATAATAGTTGAGCATTTATTTAACAGCAACCATTGATATGCTGAGAAATTCGATGTGCTTTCATTGCTTCTCATTCCCCAATATGAATTCTCTCCCTAATGCTTTAGCATTGCTGATTTCTGTTCCTTGTGAAAGGGTGGAATAAAAAGCTAATTTTGTGGCAGGGATGCTGCTTGTATCCTGTCTGTAACTGTTCACTCTCCAACAGAAAAGCTTTTGGTATTTAATTGTAAAGAAGTCACTGGACAAAATCAGGAAAAAGGAAACAATAACTACAAGAAAAAGATGCATTTTCAAATTAAATATTATGAATTCTGTATATTCACTCATTTATGCTGCTTAATAGTATTTGTTGTGAAATAACAGCAGCTAACCCATCAAAGGATTTAACACTAAATGGTATTTTTATGTTTAAATCACAACAACTTCTCTGTTTCAGAATGGGACTATTTCTTATTCACCTGCCAACAAAAGAAAACACGGTTGGATTAAGAAAAAGTCAAGAGATAATTTTCTCCATTTATATCTCATGAAGTAACTTTCTTGATTTAAGGCATAGGATGAACTTCACTGTCAAGTATATATTTACAAACAGAATCACTGCCTAATGCTTTGTGTTAGGAGCTGCATCCTCAGGGTGCAATTACAGCAATTATCTGGATGGATCTTCTCATCAGTAACCTTTGACTCATCTCCTACAAACTGTCAGTCTTCATCATCAAATGGGGAAAGCAACGTATTGTTTCTATTCAATCATCTGCTTCTGAGAAAGAGAAAACTCCACTATTAGGACAGGCTGCCTGCCCATACATCTGACCTCCCGTAGCTACCCTGCATCTGCCAGGCGGAGCAGCAAGCCCCAGAATGAACAGCAGTTCACTCCTATACTGTCCTTCTGTCAAGATGAAGCAGTCAGGCACCTCGCACACTTCTGCATTTCTCTCAAATTTCAAGAGAAGCAGAAAAAAACCTTTTTGTATGCAAAGTACAGACGCATTACCTAATCTTAAAAGCTGCTGAGTATCTCTGTCTTCAATGGGATTTGTTGGTTATGCATCAATTTTTGGAAGTGTTTACTTTTTCTTTTTTTACTATAAACTTACACCTATGCAAAGATGGAGATTATGTCATTTATTATCACACAATTGTTACTGAAGTAAAACTCCTGCAAAAGCTTTGTTGGAGGGCGTGGCCTGGAGGATACAGCCCATTTAAAATGAAGGGATTTCAATTCAGTCAGTAATGCTAAATGATGAAGGGATAACTAACTCAGTTCAAAGAGCAGGACATTTAAAATAGGATGGGAAAATAACTACTATAAACAGCTTTATAACTTTCACTTCACAGTGAAACAGCTGATGAGTTACTATAACAGAACAATAACAAATCACCTTTGCCTTAAAGGGAGGATAGCTTAGTTCTCTCAGCATACAGTGCTTCCAGAAAAAGGATGGCAATTCAGAAGCTTATTTATAACCACCGTTAGCTGCTACCTACCATTTGATTAGTTGGTCATAAAAGCAAGGCTCTTTCTTATCAAAGTAAACAGCAATATCACTCCTCCTTTGCATTCCTCCCATTAGCTGGAAACGTTGTTATGTGGATGGGGCAGGGATAAAACCAATAACAGACTGAATCTGGAAAAAAAACAAAGCTAAAAATAAACAAAATAATCTACAGAGGTAACTCAAACAGTCAACTACCAAGGAAGAAAGAAACGAATTCTTCATTGTCAAGTGCCAATTCAAAGTGAAAACAGATTGAACCAAAACTGTCAGAAAATTCTTTACCATTTTGTAATGATCACACACCCATAATGCCAGACAGAGTCCAACTGTTTCAGTGACTAACTTTGAACAATAGCTGGGCTGTTTAAAAGCACAACAGCTAGGAATGATGTTTGCCTGAAGGCATACTGTATTAATGTAAATTGCTTTCAAATGCACATTCAGTTTCTTAAACAAAACAAAAAATAGATATTAAACTGTGCGAGTGGAAGTTACCATTAGAGCCATATAACGTTCAGTGGTCCCTAATTCAGTCATCCATTAGTGACCACGCGGAGTGAGCTTACATTCAGAGGGAAAGACAGCAAAAGGGGCCTCTACTTGTGTGGAAGGAAAACATTAGACATTTTACTTTTCCAAGTTAAGAAAGGTCTGAAGACTGTTGAGTCTGCATATCCTTTGTGACCCTTCTCCATTACCATCAGATGAAACTCCCCCTGTATTTCCTCCTTATAAGATGCTATACCACCACTCATGCCCATGGCCGTTAGTCATGCTGCCATAGTGCCTTTATATCATCTTAAGCGCTGACCTTTAAGAAGTTCTGAATGTTATTTCAGTTTTAATATTCTGAGTTTAATGTCTCTGGAAGTGATTAACAGCACTGGCTTAATGTCATTAAGTCCTTGCCCGTTTGCTCACCACCTTCTGCTAATATAACTTAATCACTACATGCTGCAACACCCCGGGTTTCTATTTCTAGTTCACTGAGATTAAACTAGTCATAAGCAGCAGCACATTGTATCATCAGTGGGCTTCATTGCTTCTGAAGGCGAAAGGATTAAATCAGAGATTAATTTTGTTCTGCGTATCATCTTCCTCATCTGTACAATGGAGACAACATGGCTATGGTTGAGAGACAGCTTAGGCTTTCTCAAAACAACAACAAAAATTAAACTCCTGTCAAATTTTTGTCAGTTATATTTGCAGTATAGTTGTGAGATTGTTAAATAACCAAATTCATTTTAACTAACAAACAAAGTAATCATGGCAAAGATCTTCAGTAGATGTACTGACAGCAGGCATGTTTCCCTAATCCAGACTCGGTAATCAGCAAAAAGATTTGAAAGAAAGGAAAAAGATTATTTTGGATATGAAGGAGAGGATGTCAGGAACTTAAGATTTGACAGTTCAAGAAAAATTCTTGGAACATTCACAAAAATGGAAATCAGCTGGAAATCCACTATTTTCCTCATCTGCTCTACCAGAATGATGCTTAAACAATGAGTAAAGATCATCTCATGGTAAAAATCTTACATCACGGCATGCAGAGAAAAGCCCTCATATTTGTGGTGGTGCTGACTGTGCACCATTTCCACACTGCTGTGTCAAAACTTAACTTTGAGAAAAAGGAAATCTATAAGAGTTGAGAAGCTCATCTTGTTACAAAGGGCCAAATCACCCCTCATGGTCTGTGCACACACTTCCCCTCACCTTAAAGGACTTTTTAAATGTCTAACAAATCTGTTGCTTGTTAAAAGCCCTAAAATCTCTTTAACTAAAGATTTCTTAGATAAACAGATTAAATTATCATTAAACAATAGTTTTACGATATGTTAAAATGATTTATCAGCAACAGAAAATGTATTAACGTGCTCCTAGTGCTCCCTACACCTTGCACTGGTGGCACTCACCTGACCTTGCACTGAGCCAAATCACTCAACTAAGCCAGAGCAGAAGACAAACGCAGCGAAGGGACGCGCAGGGTTGAAGAGACGTCGCCGTCAATGACCACGGAGGGACCGGCCGTGCAGCTGAGGCTGTGCCTGCTGCACTGAACGCGGATGCCCATGGCAGCAGCAGCATGGCAGCCCCATCCCAGCACACCTGTGCTTCAGCAGAAGACAGCCAGGTACGCACACGCCATCCTCTTTCCTCGCAGTGACTACGCTTTGTAGCAATACTGGGACTTATTAGCCTGCTAAGGACAAAAGCTAACAAGAACTCTTTTTATATAGCCTTGACATGCATAAAACCATCAGCAAGATACCTAAGTCAATACGAAAACAAAAAAAAAAAATCAAAGCACCTTTGACACGCATCATTTGTTCTGCTGCCTGCTGACACAGATGTGAACGTACACTGCCATCTACAGCAAGCTGCTCTAATTACCTCTATCAGTCATCAACTCACAGCACAATGCTTAATTACACCCTATCATGCAAGCACACGTTCCAACTTACAGCCCCCATCCTACTGATACTAGCTACTTTTCTGCATTTCCTTGGCAGATTCTAGGATTTTGGGGGGAACAATTCTTCAAAGTTTCCAAAGACAATTCATTCCAATCGATACATCAATATGTACTTTTGCTGCATCGTATGCCACACATTAGCATCGTTGAGGTTACCATGCTTCAAAGTCTTGGTTATATTATGGAGCCTAATTAGTAAAAATGCATCCAAAGTAATGTTTTTGCTCCTTCTCTTTTACCTACTGGGTATGATGTGTTACATCGGCCTGTGCAGAAACTGTACTTCTCCTCACATGGTAACTATTTAAAGCATAGACAATTTCTGTTTGCAGAGGAAACTCGGGATGCATGCTGCTTCCTCTTATGGAGGAATCTTCCTTTCCAAATAACTGAATTATCCGAGAACACTGCTAGAGAATACTAGAGAATACTTCAGTATTATCTGTTTCATGAATCATTCCAGTATATTTAACAACTCCTCCATAATCAGTAAATTAAAATATTTTAAAATTGGCATCTGTTCGGTATCTGTACTGTTTTAAAAGATATTAATACATGTGTACTCATCTAAAATATATGAATAATATAATTAAAATAAATTATCTTTGTAAAATAAACATCTGAAAGCCATAGTGATGCAAATTCTTCATCATGAAGAACAATCACTGTTTGCAGTTAAAAAGGACGAGACCACTAGGAATGGCTCCTGAAGAGGCCAAAACATTCTTTCATGATTTTCAAAAGCACACATTTCTAGCTTCTAACTACTTAAATAATTATTTTGCAAGTTCAGAGATAACAAGATCTTTTATTATTACATTCATATTCCACTTTACGTAGTCTGATTTTCAAATCTGGCACAAAATGAGTCAGCTTTGTTATTAACAACAACTCAAATAAACAATATATATTCAGAGAATTGATCAAGTAATTTATACAACTTCTACAATGAATTTTAACAAAGTAATCTGATGCTTAGAATTTATGACACAAATGGAAACAGCACAACAAGAATAAAGTCAACAATATTATTTAAACAATTATCATGGACAAAAGAATCCTTAAGTCCTGTTATTGACAAGGCAGCCAGAACAAATCATTAACTTACTAAAACTGGATAAATATTACCATTATGAAAACTGACAGAAAACAACAATTATGAATCTTTATTAAACACTCAGATAACACTATTATAATGGAAGGAGGACAAAGCCAATGAGTAATTTTGATAAATACACTGACTGATCAGTGATTGCTAAAAACATACACTACAAGACTGCATGAGGTTTCTATTACCAAAGTGGTAATTCCAGTTCATATATGTGCTTGAGCTGGTTTATTAAGGTCTTGATGACGCCCTTTAGTGTAGCACGGTCTCTATCCTCCAAAATTGGATAATCTACTCCCGTAAAACAGAAAAGTATCTCTTGCTAATACTGACATCCTTATCTCCTAGTCATGCACATGGAGATACTTAAAGACATTGCATGACAGTTAAAGCTCCTAAGCATGCCATTGGTTTGGGTCTTACTAATAGCAGAAGAGTTACCAAATTTAAAATGTTACCCTCATAGAACAGGTATGTAGACATGTCATCAAGTATAGGATAAAGCTGTTCATTTAATATACTAACTGGAAAAATCTAAGCTTTCCTTTTTAACAGACTTTTCAAACTAACAATAGTTAAAATTTCCAGTATTTAGATCTCAAACTGCAGTTAATCTGGAACGCACAGCACACAGCAGAATTTACTGCCCCTGACCACATCAGCATACCTAGCAAACATCGCTTGCTCAACATGCAAACCAAACAATTTTATACTGGCCAAGTTCTGTATTGTATTTATAATGAAGTTAAACACAGATGTTAATCTTGAAATTAGGTTAAAGGCTTGGCATTTAGAGTAAAATTATTTACTTGTTACATGACCTGCTACTATTAAAACTGGTTAGCAATGCTAATGCCTATTTATAATGAAATGCAACATAAGAATAGCAGCATTAAAGATGAATATTTTAAAAGTATTTAAGATTTTATGAGCAGGCTTCCAAGTGTTAATTATAAATGACAAAAAAATAAGCGAATGCTGAATAAATGGGAATTGTGATCATTATAACTAATGATGAAAATCAACAGTACTTACTGTAATTACTCTATTAATTAATGATTAATTAAGCAGTAAAACCAGTAGTTTTTATAACCTAAAAAAAGTTAGAGAATTGTATTTGACAGTTAAAATTTCTCCAGTTCTTAAATGTACTATAAACATGAACTTTCCTAAATAATACAAGTGTGCTTTATTGAAGGCCTAATTAAAATCAAAGTCATGGTTGTGTTTTGGGTGTAGTGATAAATGTATGAACACAATCTTATGTGGAAACACTTGGAAGAAGGCTATTTAAAGGGGAAGGAGGGGGGGATGGAAACAGCTACCACCTGCACTTGAAAAATAGTCAGCTTAAGGTGACAGAAAGTTATGCATTCCCAGAAAGGGGTGGTCCTGCACACTCTTCTCACACCAGCACACACTGCTGCTGCTTCATTTTTGTCAGCTCTAACAATCATGTAGCTCTATGTTGGTCCAGCTAATTGATCTGACCAAAAAACTAAGACGAGAAAAGATTAGTTTCTAATTAGATCTGCACACTGATCCAACTCACCCTACAGCCATATGGTTGCTAGAGCTGAAACAAGAGGGGAGAAAGAAAATTATGCCCAGGACACGGAGAAAAAGACAGGACAGGCAGCATGATCCAGCTGTGAAACCATACCCCAAAGCTTGCAGGAACTTAATATTCTAACAACAAGCCAAAAAGTAAGGGATCTGCTTCTATTGTTACTTTCCATGCTGACGTAAAACTAAAGGAACTCTTCTGAAGATAATGACATTATACCTATTGAAAACCACTGCAAAAGAGAATGGAGCTCATAACACTAAATAATTACTCAAGTATGGTGCATAAAACCCTGCGCTTTTTTAGCACAAAATTGTATCTTAGCATTGTGAATTCTATTAGAAATGAATGTGTTTGCAGAAAGGAGATTTAGTTAAGTGTTCCTTGCATTAAAAAAAAATCATTGCCTTTCATGCGCTCACCTCAGGAAAGTACAAACAGACGCTCATGCAGCTCTCAATTCTATAGAGCTACTGAGGAATAATTTTGCTTCAGATCAGTATGCAATTCTGTGAGTAAATCTGGAAGAAAAATGAAACGCAAGGTGAAACAAGCCTTTGTACTTTTTCATAAATTACTCTGAAATTAGCTAATTTTTTTCTTCATTCTGTTATTACATGTATGTAATAAACAGGTGAAGGTTCCTTGTAACTTTCACACTCTGGCAATGTTATTTAGGTTATACAGTAGAAATTGCAAAAAGAAAAACAAGCACAAAAGGACTTCAACAGGTTTCAACCAGTGTCTTTTCCAGCTTTCTAACTGGATGTAGTTACACACTTTGAACCGGTCAGTTACAACCAGTGAAAACAAGGAAGACCAGAGTCTGTCTGTGCATTATTTGTCCATCCTGTTGAGAATCATTTCACAAGTCATTTCTGTTTTCCGTTCTCTTGGAGCTGCTGTTTCTATTCCATCTAAACCAGGAACAATCTCACTGGCACAATGTTCACTTTTCACAGTGGAGACATCTTGGAAAGATTCTAGGTCAGCTTTGCAAAAAAAATTAAATACTGTGGTGATTAACGAGAAAGACAAGTAAATATTTCAATAAATTTAACAAATAGGCAATTAATTTAGTGGAGAAAATACTGTCAATATATAACAACAACATATCTTTTATCTTATAGTTTATTTAGAGAATGAATGTATTTTATGTTGAATATTGCAACATATATTGATATATTCATATATTCATATATTCATATATTGAATATTCTTATCAGAGGAAAAGTACCCATTTAGTTAATTTAATTCTCATATACATGCATTTTATTTTTTAATTATTAGTAACAGCAAATCATTGACAGCACCAGTCACACAAGTCATCTTTTGTAAAGCCACATACAGGATCCCACAGGCCTCTGCAAGTTGTGCAAGAAGTGAACACTGACATACACTCGCAAATGTCAACTTTGGGAAAAAAACTTCTGGAACCAGCACAGAAATTTCTAATATTTGTGTGAGTCAATTAATGGTCTGAGTATTTGCATGAACAACATCTAACGACATATTATCTTAGCTCTAGAAAATCATCTTCCATATGAAGGGATCTACAAGATACCGAAAAGAAATTGTTTGCACATAGCAAAACATTAATAAACAGCAAAATCTAATTATTGCAAAAACATAAACACTGCAGCTGTAACATGTCTCTCTAACCATACCATTACAGCCTTACCAGTGAAAACAGAAGTGTCAACACAAATGTAAACTCAGCTGCTGATATATATTCATTAGATTCAGAAAAGCTTCAACATTTCTTCTCACTATGTCAAATTTTATCTCAGTGTCATTGGCCACAAATCAGTG
Organism: Nyctibius grandis; assembly: GCF_013368605.1. Lineage (NCBI taxonomy): Eukaryota > Metazoa > Chordata > Aves > Nyctibiiformes > Nyctibiidae > Nyctibius > Nyctibius grandis. Next base: position 5,830,448 of record NC_090676.1, on the reverse strand, counting down.
TAGATATAATCCGATATACCAAAATTTAAGGTTTTAGGACATCTAGGTCTTAGATGTATCTCTATTCTTGTCTCTTACTCCATAAAAATCACCTGAAGAATCCTACCAAGGAGACTACTATGGCAGAGAAGCAAAAAATGACAAGATGTTCTGGTCAGGCAAAGCTTTTTTTTGTCCCTGAAGGTGTTTTTCATATGTTCAGAAAAACATATGAAAAACTCTTCACGCATTTTTAGAGTTGCAAGTAAGATAAAGCATAAATGATTGTATCAGGAATGCATTAGCATAACCCAGCCAGAAAAGGCACTTTACTTATTGCTGTGGAGGTCTGGCTGACAAGACATCAACTGATCTACCGTTTTGGTCTGCCAAAACCTGAACTTACTCACCTAACGAGAAAAGATGAGGAAGCAGAAGAAAGAGAAGGAAAGATATTAACTATGGACCATCTTTTGGTTTATATTGAAGTTTACAGAATAAACGCTCAGTGCTCAAGAGCTATCCACAATGAGTACCACTAAGTAATTACAAGTGAATTTCTGATTGCACAGACATGCCAAACCAAGAGCTCTATGAACTGGCTTGATCACCTCTACAGTACAACAGAATAATGACTCTAGCTATTTAAATCAGTAGCATTTTTATTATTATTTGATCACTATCTGGTCTGAGAGAAAGAAGATTAACAATTTCTTTATTAAGATGTGCTAGATCTTTTGTGATTAATATGCAATCCGAGTTCTGAAATTGAAAAGTTTTCAACCTGGTCTGTATTACAGCAGTATATTATATATCATGAGCTCTTAAGAAAACTCACTGTGGCACTGCTAAGCAGGGAGTTTAAGAAGATGTCTGCAGGAGCAGGGGAACAGAATTCCCAGAATGGGTACCTGAGCAATGACCAGACGACAAGAATTTCTGACACACAATAAAGACTATTCTGAAGTATTCTTCCATTATTAGCACTTAAATGAGCTTCATTGTGAAACAGTAATTAAACAGCAGGGGAGATTCACTGCCTTAGCCTTTTATTCTTGATTCTAATTTACATGATTAAAGTCTAACTTATTTGCTGATTACCTTCTTGCTCAACACGCTTTGGTTCCTCATGGGTTTTATTTTTGCCCTTGCTTCTTTTTCTAGGTGTAGCAGTTTTGCCCTCACCAATCCACAATTTTCAGCATGCTTATGCATATTACTCTGTTAGCATAATAAAGCATAAATATATGAATCAAATATTAATGTATGTAAGGACTTGAACAGACACACAAAAACCAAATATGGTTCCAACAGACAAATTTTGGAACACTAACTGAAACTGACTTAGTTAACAACCTCCATAAAACTCCTGCAGATTTTCCAGAACACGTATTAAAATTCTGCTTTAAAGGAACATTGTCATTTGGTGGGTATAAAATAAAATTTATCATTTTCTGGTTCCTGGATGAGCAATAAAGTTTTACTTGTAAAATCTGTATGTGGAAAAAAGGTTACATTTACTTTAGAAGTGTGCACCAGAGATATGTTCTCACTGCATATGGTTTTGAAAATGTGAATAATAATTTCTTACTTTCCTTGATGAACTGGTCCTAGCACTCTTTCATTTCAATTAGCTTTCCAAATTCCTTAATTTGTCTTAGAATTTATACCTCCACATTGCCTTTTTATTTGTTTTAAGAAGACTACTGTATTAAACATTAGTAACTTCAATACTGGATTGTACAAACCAGTACCAGCCCTGAAAATATGATGTGGCAAATATTTTTTACCTAAAGGGGAATACTATAAAGTTCTTTATTAATCCCCCAATGTAAGGTTTGGGAAAGAAAACAAACAAGTTGCGCTGGCTTAGCATTAAGGAGTTAACATTCCAGCCAGTACACTGCTTTCTACTCTCAGTCCTTTGTGACAATATGATCTGCAATGCTTAGCTAAAGATAACTCTACTGAGATTCCTTAAAAGGAAGTATCTTACCAAGAGTGAGTAGCCCTTACCACATTTAGGGCATTCATAAACTGTAGGCTTAATATTAGAATCATGGTGCTTCCTGAAGTGAACAGTGAGAAGCTGCTGCTGTCGAAAGCTTTCGCTGCAGCACAAGCAAGTGAAGGGCTTCTCGCCAGTGTGGGTTCGTTTATGTGCAATTAAGCGTTGTTTCTGAAACAAAGAAAATATCTGTAACATAACTATCCAGCTCTGTGACACGTACAAAAAACCCACACAGGCACACAGAAAAGTGCAAGGATGTTGCACAGACTCCTTAATTACCCTCCACTGTAAGCAGATGCTGAAGAACACATTGGGATACTGCCCACTGACTTGGAGAAGGTCAGAGGTTTTTCTCCTAACCTTATTAAGGTTAGCAGAGAAAATAATCAGAATGGAATAATGGTACGTTCCAACACATCAAGACCAAAGCAATGCTATCACAAATGCATTCTTTAAGATAAAATTCTCAGTTCAGACTGAATTTATTCTGTGAGACTGCTGAAAATCACATTTAAGGTGCAAATATATTTTGTCCTCATCGCAATGTCACTGAAAGTGATTGTTCTTACTTTCTATCTCTAAGCAGTTCATATACAAAGATTTACCAAGAAGATAGCCTCAGACTTCCCAGCATTTCAATTTTACTGTTTATTTGTGAACCATTATCTTGCAAATAAATATAACTACACTATTTCAGTTAGATTGCAGTAACAAAAGTTTTTATCTTCTTAAGGTAAATACAACCCCAAATCTAACCCTACCTTGCCAAATCATCAATTGAAAAAAGCAATAATTTTTCAGTGAATTTAGATACCTGCTTACATGCATAGCTGCACTGATCACATTTGAATCTTTTTTCATTTCTATGAGTCTTCTTGTGCTGAGTAAGAGCATAGCGCTCATGAAAAACAGCTTCACAGTAACTGCATTTAATTGCCACTGCCATGTAGGAATGCAGATTTCGCAAGTGGACACCTGAACAGTTATTAAAAGCAATTAATTTTAATGGTAATTTTTTTATTTGCACGATTCTGAACAAGAGTTAGACTGTGCATAGCCCTGAGTAACGCATACATTGTAGAGGAAAACACAAAAAAGAACCTTCTGTGTTCTCTGCTGGAAGGGTAAAATTGCCAAATAAGCGATTTTTTCACATTAGTTTAAGATAACTAAAGTTGCAGCAAGATGTTGTAACTTTCCAGAAACATTAAGCAGTTATAACCCCAAATCTTACTGATTTGAATGGAAATCATTTAACAAATCAAATCCTTTCAAAAATTCCTGTAACCGCCTGTTTTTATCTATACACAAAAATGAATCTGAAAATGCTGCTCAAAGTAGTATTTATAATATTAAACTGAAAGGTGCAAAAATACACGAACAAAGAAATTGTATATATGTAAATAACAATTCCACTTCTACCTTCAATACTTAATAGACCTCAATGGGATCTTTATCTGAAAATATAAATAGATGCTAAAGGCATCTTTGTATGTCTAAACATTTTTTTAATACAGCTTTTTCACATATTTCTGGAAACCCCAAGTTTTCTATAGGTCTTGTTGGTATTGGTCAGCTATATAGCTTCAAATACAGTAGATATGTAATATGTCTAATACACTGATTTATTAATAAAACTCTCATATGTACCAAAACATTTTCTTCCTAGAAAAGAAGATGAATTTACACATGAATGTATGGATAGGGACAACTTTACCAGTACTTGAAGCAAGTACTGTTCCAAACAAGAGTAGTTAAAATATTTAGTATAAATTCCCAGAAAATCATGATGGCTTGTATTTCAAGAACTGTAGTTTGTACAAGGAAAAATTTTAATTTATATTTTCAGTTATAATGATAACTTTCATTTATATTTTCAGTATCAACCTGTATACCGGTACTGTTTGATACTGATGGCAAAGGAAAAAATTCTATTATCTGCATATAGAATGAAGATGAACTTATGCAGTGGTTTGTTCTTTGCATTCTGGAAAAGACTCCAACTAGCCAAGAGACATTTGAGTTTATTCTATCACCTTCAATGTTTCCTGAGTGTTACACAGTCCGAAAATAATCTTTCATATTGATAGAATAGAATTTAGAATTCTAAGAGTTTTGAATGCTTGAAGCATAGTAAAACCATTGTCTGCTGGACTGATGAAGTCAAACTTAAAAGTTAACTTGCACTTTACTAACTAATGCAATTACATATATTTAAATTACAAGAACAATGCACTCAGCAACTAAACACAGTACAATCTTAGATTAAGAGATAAAAGCTGATTTGGTATATGCAAAAAAAAGCATATATACTAAAACATTCAATCTATTTTAGTTTCTCATATAGTTAGATGTATATACACATTTTAACTAGAGCTGAGAAATAAACAGAATATGAGAACTGAAATGGCTTTATACACATCTGAATATTTTCAATATGTTATTGAAAAAACTTTCCAATACAACCTGGACACAGATTTTTGTGAGGTACTTTCTTACTGAAAAACAGAAGGTCACAATGCCACACCGTATGGAGCAGGAAAAAAAACCTAAATGTTTGCTACTTTGCATTTTAAACAAATTAAAACACCAACCACAAGATGTCACCACATCTCCTTGCAGGAGGAACTTACCTGTAAAACAATGAATACATTTCCCATACAAATATTCTGTAATGATACAAAGTCATATATAATACATTTGGTATCACTGTAAGCAACGAAAAGAGATTTCACCCCTAATTAGCTCTACATTTAATTTTCAATTTTCCCTTTAAACTCACGCAAGTCACTTTTTCGTCCAGTAGCGGTACTACAATGCGGACACTGGTATTTTGGCCCATTTTCTCCATGCTTCCGTAACATATGAACTTTCATGGTACCACATTGTGTGAATTTGGCCTGGCAAACGTAACATTCATAGGATTTTTCACCTATAAAAAAACATATTAGAATAACATACGCTTAGAACCTCTACTTATTTGATACAAATGCAGAAGTCGCACAGATCTCAACATCCATGTTCTAACAGCAACAGTCTCCAGACCAACCAAAATGTTACCATTAATTGACAATGCACCTAAAAACGTTTACAAAGCTGATTACAATGCAAAATCTTGGTTTCCAGAAGCTGCGCATCAAACTGAAGTGTAAAGCCATTAATATAATTCTAAACTATAAATCAGGAATTATTTTAATTAACTTTTATTTTGTCTTGATTATTTCACGTAGAAAAATGCAGGATTATCAAATGTGCAAAGAGAGACTGTGAACACCTGTAACAACATGATGATAAAAATGGTTCAACACCAGCCGTTGGTAATGGCAGGAGAAAGCAGTCAATTCCTTTTTTGCCATTCAGCCCCCAAAAGCCACATCAGGTGTGAGTATCACCAAAAATTACATCAACACTGGCAAATAGTGCAGTCTAATAAGAGCAGAGAGAAACAGCTAGTGCTGAGGACCCAATGTGCACACAGATTTTGAACCAGCTTCAGTCTGGTTCTGTGGACTAAGTCCCTACCAGTACTGGATAACACTGGGTGCACTGCTGGACTCTTCTGGTGGACTCTCATTAAAAAAGAATTGAGTTTAATTGCACCAAACTGCCTCAAGATATGAACCAAAGCATGGTAAGTGGGGATATTTGGAAGATTTGATGCAAACAACACTCTCACACTCTGATTCAAACTGAAACACTAATCGTAACATACATTACACATAATAATTGAGCTAAGTTAAACCCTGAAGTATATAATAGACACTAACTACCTTCTCAGAAGGCACCAGGTTACACAGTCATGATTGGAATGCATTGTTTTCAATGTTAAAACAATTTAACTCTTGCTGACCAAATTAGTTACTAGCAATTTGGGGCCATAACGCTGTCCATGTTTTGAACAGACATTTTGAACTCTCCCATCAGATACATCTCCATATAAAATTAACTAATTGAGAAATAAAAGTGACAACTCGATCCACAGTTTAGGAAGAATAGCAAGACTGTAACTACTAGCACTGTACAGCTAGACTTCCAATAGCCAACTCCAGAAAATTAAACAGAACATGTTTTTTCACACATTTAGTCAAAATCACAAGTGAAAAAGTGCTAATTTTAGAGTCTGAAATTAGATCACTCTAACCCTATGAATGTTAAAGGCCTAAGGACATAGACTTGATCATTACGTCAGAGTCCTACCTGAATGAGTTACCATGTGCCTTTTCAGTTTATATGCATCTTTGCTAGCGTAACTGCAAAGCTCACAGGCATAAGGACGCTCTCCTGTATGTGAGCGAGTATGTCGTTTCATTTTGCTTGCCTAGGATAAAAATAAGAAATTTTCTGCAGTAACGTTTACATTAGAGACATAATAATTAAAATACAAGCAATTTTACAAAATACATCTATTGCAATTTAAAATATTGCATTCAATCCCAGAATCAGCGCTCTCCCACCCCTTCCCCCTTTTTTCCTGTACAATCAGCCTGTTGTGGTTTCAGGTAACATTTCTGTACTCTTTCCCCAGATGATCTTACTTCCATGTTTAGTGCCAACACAAACAAAAGGAGAAATTTTACAATAAGAACGTAAAAGCTAGAATTTTAAAATCAGCTGAAGGGGATACCTACTACCTTCAGGCTACTTGGATATGCCAAACACAAAATTCTAAAAATACTCAGCAAAATAAATGAAAGGCCAAACTCATTAACCAAAGTCTTCATTCATCTTCAAATCCCAATGAAGCACTTTCATTGCAAAATTTTAATTCATTCTACTTTTTTATACCGTTCTTGTGATATGTTCTACATAAATATTGTACGCATGCAAGCTAAAATTAGGAGTTACCTGATGTTCAGTTCCTCCATTTACAAACATACTTAATGAATTCACTGCCAGATCCATTCAAATCTACAACACTCACTTAAATAAAAGTAAACATGACTGCCAATCTTTGCTATACAAAAGTCAAAGCATATGCAGGGTGTTACTAGGGGCTCCTTCAGCTCTCCTTATTCAGGTGAAGTGTACAGCAATATTAGCGAGAGTTCTGCAACAGTAATGAGTGCTGAATACTTCCTTATTGGAACAAGGAAAAGAACAGGACATTTTAACATAAACTGACAAGGTTTTTAAAGATGCAAGCTGTCCAAAATCTAATTAATAAGATAAGGTGTGTGGAATAAAGTTCAGGCTTGCTTACAGCTTTAGATCCAGACATAGCACATAAAAAATTTAGATACTGAATATCCACTAAACTGTGATTGTGACTCAGTCACAGGGGACTGTGACTGTGATTCAACCATAGGTACACGACTGAAAGCCCATTTTTAACAAGTGAACCCTTAAGCAGTCTCTAATTTTTTTTATTTCCAGAGTAAGAAAATTTCAATCCTGTAAACCCCAACATCATCAAGCACATAAACACAATACATGAGCTTCATTTTATACATTAGCCAGTCTTGTCCTACAGTATATGGAATGAAGTGTAAAGGAGGACCAAGTATGCTGTTTTAGGATCTAATTCACACAAACACATTGTCGAGCAGCAATTTTAGTATAATAAAAAAGAAAAAACCCTTAAAATGTAACTAGTTTTAAGAAGCTAAATTGTACAAATATTAATTTGAAGCAACTCATTTATAAATATTACTACATGGACAAAGTAAGGGTTCAAGGAATTCAGATTACTTGTTCCTTTTTTGAGGGGCAACGGGGATGAAAAGATGTGCATACAAATTAAATGCATGTCACCACAAAGGTTTAGTAACCAGCTATCTTGCAGTAATACTGCAGTAACACAGCAGATAAATGAATTTCAACCCCATCATTGTGGCCCAGGGCCATTAGCAGACCCTGGTGGTCTTTGCTTTGATGCTATTATATGTGGGCCACTGACTCCTGGGATCCAGCAGATCTCCCTACCTTTATGGTCTCTACAGTCCTCTTTCACAGTGCTGAAGTATTATAGCAACCACAAATTTGGCCATTCCTCCCAATTCAGAATGCATATATACATCCACATCACCAGCTAAGTATTAATACTGTAGCTTGATGTTTGCAACTACCTCTGTAGCGTATTGACCTGATCTCATATAGAAATCTGACAATAACCAAGGATGATATAGACAATATGACACATGCACAGGTAGGCCCCAATTTAGCAGAAACTTCTCAAGGTTAAAAACCCGTGCAAAAATGTCATAACTTCACGGTACATTAAAATCTTAGTATGTGAAAGCCTATAAACTCTCCCAAAAGATTCAGTAAGGCTCTACTTACCTCTACACTAGAATATTTACACACTGGACACGTGAAAGGTTTTTCTAAAGTATGCTTGTAGCGCCTGTGTCATGCACGCTCACCACTGGTCACAAATGCCATATCACAGTCGCTGCATTTACAGGGCCTGGTCCCTGTAAGAATATACTGTTTCTTAGGATTTTATTTAACACCACAACGGTACGATTTGTCTGCCTTAAATCAACATGCAAAATTTTTCAATAGAACCTTTTCTGAGATTCCAAATTTTTTATATACAATAAGTGTACACCATATGTTATAAATACGATTTATCGATTTGCTTCATATGGTTATATAGCAAAATGAAAACATCACAAAAAAATCTATTATGCACATAGGAATCAGACACAACTGAAGTCAATATTCAGTGGACAAAAATTTTTAGAATGGTATTTAACAAAATAAATGAATACATACACAGAGAGTTACTAACTACAGACCATGTCTTTTCAGCATGGAACTCCAAACAAAATCAGAGAAACTTCTGAGCACAAAATGATCACAGAATACAGCTCTATGACAAAGTCTTTTGCCCCTTAATTAAATTTTGCAGATAATATGTAAAATGAAGCATTTTCACACGTTAGATACCTGTATGCGCATTCACGTGGTTATGCAGGACAGCAGCAGTACGAAAAGCTTTAAGGCAGAGGTGACATACATGACGTTTCTCATCAGAATAGGTTTTCACATGACGATTAAGATATGATATTCTGAGTGAGGTGTACGTGCACAAACCACAGCTGAAAACTGCTTTTTCTCCTGTGGGAACAAAGACACATTTAGACCATAAAAGCCACAAAATAATGACTACTTTTTCCAAAAAACAGTACCAATTTCAATATAGTTCCTCTACTTTGGGTAAAACTACTTCATACTTTTACATAAAAGGACTTAAAAATATATTTTAAAAAAATCAAGCTGTCAGACAGAAATTATTCTCTCTATTTAAGACTTAAGTGATTTTCCCAAAAAATAGTGCCATGTGCTAATGATACAGTTTAGAACCCATTCCGAGGAAACCTAACTCCTAGCCCAGCTCTCACCTCCAAGACAGGATGAAACTTCTTCTCTCTTCTTCTTGTGGTTCATCAAGACACTTACAACATGTGCAACACATTTCTTGATGACAACTGTATAATTAGTACTAAGTAAGCTTGTTCAAAGATTTGGAAAGGGCAGGTTAAGCTATTCTCAGCTTTTTACTAGTCCTGAATCTGTAAAGTGTATGTAAAAACCATCATGATGTAAAAGCCTCTTTTAAATTGTTAGTTGAATTAGAGGAAAAAAAAAAAGATCAATTCCTTGAAGAAGTCATAGAATAAAGTTATGCTCTCTGGATTACATAACATTTCCAAGTTCGTGGCACAGCAGTAATGAATTTCTTTCAAGCTTAACAAGTTAAGAGTAAATGTGCAACACTTTCAGTTTTGAAGAAGATCTGAAACTGTGAAATGGCAAATACGTCATATTTGAAGAGCCTTTCCAGAACAGTTGTCTCAGCTCCCAAGTGCACTCTCCGTAATGATTTTCATGCTGAGACCAAAATGTATTTTATACAATGCTTTATACCACACAGAGATGTGCAGCTAACACTTCACTTCAATAAGAGCAAACAAAAACACTTTATTGTTATTTATTCATTGTGGATTCATGCCCACACAAAAGAACATTGTTAGCTTTGTTAAAGCTGCTCAAATGCGCTTCCTATAAATGCAGTAACTAAAACAAGGGACATTAAACATTGGTTCAATATCCATATTTTAAACAACCTCAGCCAAGATACCTTAATATTCAGATACTACGACACACACATTTACAGATTATTCATTACTGATGTCATCCAGCTTTTACAGTACAGACATACAGTTTCTAGGGAAACAGTTGCTTATCCATTCTCTTCTAAGTCAGTCCTTAACTTCTGCAACATACTTTTACATTCCTAAAATCTTATATATATAACATAGATATAGATAAAGATAGATAACATATGTTATCTAAAAATTAACAAAGATGATTAACTTTTTACCTTTTTTCCACTGCAGAGTACGAATCTGAAATTTGAGATCCTTGGGATTTCTTACAACTGTTTGTTCTGATGGAGTTGCATATTCCTGCTCTTTACCTTCATTGCATGAGTCTGACAAATCATCACTGGCTTTGCAGCTCTGGCTCTTTGTTTCTCCAAGAGTGAAAGAAAGTTCCTTTCCTCTCCCCTCTTCAGATGGGGTCAGTTGCTGGACGTTTTCAAAAGTAATGACATCATTGTCATCTCTGTCAATCTATTTAAAAAATAAAACATTTTACAACTTCCCTAATCAAAGGTAGTTGCTAGTGGCAAAACAACTGAGTTATCAACAAGAATCAAGCTACTAATTCATTTTCATTTTCAGCCTCAAATGTGACGGACAAAACTGCAACAAAAATTTTGCATTTAACACACAGCAGCTTAACTGGGAGGTGAACAATTACTAAAATTGAGCCCTAGCTCGTCAAATTTTTATATAAAATTTCAGAGTATCATTTTAAGATTACAGCACTGAGAACACAGAAACTTGTATCCTCATTTTTTTAAAAACATTCAAAATTTAAAAGGTAAATGTAGTGAAATTAAAGGAAAACAAGAAAGTATGCTCTCATTTTTTTACCAAACTAATATAGGACTTTTGCAGCATAATTGTAATGCTTATATATTTTTCTTTGTTATACGGCAATTAACAAGCTTGCGATACTTTTTGCATTAGATAAACTTAAATATGACCGTACCTCAGAAATTATCTATGGTGGCACTTGAGTTTTAAAAGAAAAAAAATATCATAAAACCAATAGCTAGCACAAGATAAATACCAATGTTTGCACGTCCTTTTAATAAAAGCTTTCCAAATGAGACCATATTACACATCCAACTTTAACTATAACTGCTGTATTGTACTAATGCAGTAGAAAGAGGGAAACTGTCTAACACTACTTAAGAGATCCAGGCTGTCAAACCAAATAGCATCAAACCAGCTAATTGAATTAAAAACTTGTCTGAACTTCAACAGGTTAGTCACCTAGAAAGACTGTTTTTAGCTTGCCTTTTTAAATATGGGATGAAATTACAAAAAGCTGTACAGATGATTAGATACTTAAGTACAACAAATTTGAATGCCTAGAAAAAATAATATTGAAGTCGGAACCGAATCAGTGTGAAAGGACAGGCTAACATGTAATGTATTGCCACCTGCACCACATCCAGAACTTGTACCTCAGTCAGTAGCACGCCTGGTGGTTTCTCTGTTGGCTTGCTTTCTGAACTCTCGGCTTGCCCTTTTTCTTGCAAAACATTAAGCTGCATCAGCCCTTAGTCATAAAAACCACAGATACCTTCCTGCACACTAACATCCATGCTTGCTGGTACGCCGAGCACCACGGGCTGCAGCACAACTGCCCCGGCCAGCGCTGCCATCGCCACCCCCTTGGGTGGGTGGGCAGTTATCTGGCAGACTCCCTCCAAGTCCTCTTCCTCTGCCCTCATACACACTGTCTATAGGGTCAGCAAGTGCTTTTCACCCTCTTCAGGAGATAGGGACCACTCTGGGGGGACATTTGCCCCCGTCCGCATGTTGAGTCCCCTACTGTAGCCACTGACACTGCTCCTCTCCTTCACTTGGGTTATCCTGTCCCCATCACACTCTTCTGTCTCTTTTTTTCCACACTCCTGATTTTGGTGAAAGGATCCAGCAGCCCTAAGGCCACGTACGCTGCTGAGTGAACCTGTTCAAAAGGCAAGGTTAAAAACAAGGGCAAACCAAAGGCTTTCAGGACAACCCCCTGGCCCTGCCTCGCACTCCAGCCCTCGAACCACCTTGCTGGCCTGCTCGCCCCCAGCCCTCCCACACGCTGACCACCACAGCCCGCCTGTGCCCCCGCCGCCTCAGGGACGACCCCTGCCCGCAGCCCCACCCCCAAAGCCTCCCGCCCGGTGCTCACCCGCTCGAACTCCCCCTGCTCCTCGGCCAGGGGCTCCCCCCACCCCAATACCCCTCACGGCCCCGCAGCGGGAAGGCTCCCACCTCCCGGCCGCGCTCCTCCCGCGGCAGCGGGCCCAGCCCCCGGGGTGCGGGCGGCCGGGCAGCCTCGGCGGGCGGCCGCGAGCGCGCGCCGTGCCCCGCTGCTTCCCCTCGGGGGAGGGCGGGCAGCGAGGGGGCTCTGCGCCGGGGGCTCCTGCCCCGCTGTGCACCTCGGGGGGAGCCCGCCCCCTCAGCGGCAGACGCGGGCGGGAAGCCCACTCGTGGGCAGCGTCTCCCGTGGGAGAGAGCTGGGTCCTCACCTGTGAATTCTCCAAGAGGTGGAAGGGTCTGACATGGGCAAGCCGTCAAAGGCCTCCCCACGCAAGGCCCGTGCCGGACACTCAGCAAAGAGCCCTTCTCACAGCAAAAGGGCGTCAAATCCGCGCTGCCAGGCAGCAAGGCCTCCAGTAGGAGCAGCCTGCCATCTTGTCACTCTAGAGCCCTAGATGAAGATCTCTTGGTCTTAATTGTAGGTCCTTAACCTTCTGCTCCCGCTTGGCTGGAGACCGCAGGGCTGAGCTCAATTGGTTTCCCAGCCTGCAAAATATTTGAAGTACTTCCCACGTTTCTCTCGCAGAAACCCTTCAGCCTGGGTGCCGTGTCGCTGGAGTGCCGCTGAAGAGCTGGTTGACTGCTAGTGCCGCAGCATCGCTTACCCTGGGAGCTGAAGTACTTTACAAAATTGTCTGAAGTACGTTTGCAGAGGCAGTAGAGCAATATATAAGCATCATTACACTATACTTTAGGCCAGGATTGGTTATTCAATGAGAACAAGAAGTTTTAGACTTAAGAGTTCTCCAAAGGCATTGTAAAAATGTCTTTGAGGTAAACTTGTACAATTCGAGAGACTTAACACTTAATCTTGTGTACCCTTCTAGACTAGCAATTTCCAACCGTCAAACATTTTGTAAGGCCTACTTACTACTAATACTCTATTATACACTAGTGCAAAGGACAGATATGGAGCTTTTATCTCTAAATATTAGTTCAGTGCATTGCCAAGTACAGTACATTGCAAAGTGACTATAGCCCAGCATGGTCCAGATCCTGCTAAACCATGTACTGAACTTTAAAGAAAACAAAACAAAACCCCTAATAAATTCCTGGCTTTCCTTGCCTGTGTAAGTAACCCATTAAAACTGGCATAGTGAAATATCCTTAGCACAAAAGAGCAGCAAATGCTGCTGGCCTGTTTAGCTGTACTATTCCATCAGAAGAGGTGGTGGTTTCCACGAAGCCAATATTATATGGCGTGTTTATGAGTACAGTTAACACTGCTGGATACCCAGGAACCACGCATCCCCTTTTCCACTAAATTTGGCAGGGACATTATTACTATTTCTGTGTTTTGGGTGCCTGAGATGGCAGGTGCTATACAGCACCATGGGAAAAGCCAGTGATTCTGATTACTGAAAAGGATGTAGCCATGAAAAGTACATTGGCAGGGCCACTGTAACAAGTTGCAAGAATGAAAAATTAAAAAACCCTTCACATCTTGAAAAACGAATCTCATGACAAGCCTGATTTTAGGTCAATTGACCTTACTGGGCCTTATCCTTAGAGATAGCAAGTTCCTGTAACTCCCATAAATACGCTTGACAACAACTACTCCAATCCACAAACCTGCAGAATCCTAAATGGAGAAGTAATATAAATTTTTTACATTTAATAACTGCAAATTAGTCATAACTATTATGTTACTTGGAATCAACACAAATCCAAAGCAATTATTTAAGGTTGAAAATGTATCTCAGCAATTTAGGGCTGATATTTTAGTTAGATACCACATTATTCATCATCTACAGAATCTGTGGGCTCTCAAAACCAAAGAACAGGATGCAGATTACAACATATATTCATATAATTAGGCTTCTGGTGACTGTAGCCAGAGATTATACTTCTTACACATTTCTGAATATTTTCAAGTTGCAACGTATACTATGCAATTATGATAGTTGAAGGGCACTGAGGAAAAAAATTGTTATAATAATATATCCTCCTTTACGTCATTTTAATGAGTTTTTCTGCACTTGAACAGTCATCAACATCCAAGAGCTGTCCTGCCTTGTACTTCTGCATTATTAATACCAGCACCATCCATGCAGCTACAGTTAAAGGTCTGTCATTATTTCCATTATAAACTGGTATTTTCAAGGATTTATCACTCAAATGCAGAATAGCCCTTCAGTTCATATTTTTTGAATTTAAAGGAACTGCTTAGATCAACAATCTACAAACTCAACCACTTTCTAATTACGTTTTGACACAATAGGGGTTAACAGCTCCATAATGGCCATTATGGTCTATTGTGTATTCCAGTTACCGGTACTGCCTACTGCATCGTCTGTCTCTAACTGCAATCAAGCTTCTACCCACTCTTCTAAAGGGTCCATTTCTTTCTAACAGATCAACACACATGAAAAATCTATCACAAAAAGAATAGAGGACCTTTTTTATTTTTTAAGTCATAATTGTATTTTGGGGGCTAAACATACTCAATATGAATTATTGTTTGTTACAAGTATTTTGTAAGGAATATAAGGAATTTAATGTAGGCACATTCTCTTGTGCTAAAGTAATGTTACATAAAGAAACAAAATTCAGCCACAAAATTGCAGATAAATTGCTGATAAAATCTACCAGTGCATGAAAGTGAATACACAGGCAACTAAAATCTTAAATCAGCAGAGTAAATTCTACCCTTGGCTGCACTAAGGAAACACAGGAAACTTTGTTCTGATCTGCACTTTCCTCTGAGTATAAACAGCACAGCTGACTTTTTTGATGAGCAAAATATTGGATTATCTGTTCAGATTGTCAGTCTTAAATATTATAAAAGACATTATTCAGATTTAAGATGCTTAATGCTTGTCAGATGGAGCTGACTTTTTGAAAAGCTTCATTACCATGTAACATAAAGCATATTTGACCTTGAAGGTAGTTCAAAGTCTTCAGTTTCATTCCCTTCCTGTGTTTTAGAAAATCACTTTGGATGACTGCAGAGGTTGTATAACCAGCCTTTACTGTGTATGCGTTGCACTATCATAGAACATACACGACAGTCCTCTGATGCCAACAGAAGGATTGCCATTGATTTAAATGGGTTTGGAATTAGGCCCAGAATAGATAACTATGTGAAGCTATAATGGTATGATTTATTTACACATTTTTGACCTGTCCACAAAACTCAGAGTAACTCAGGACTGTTGCAGTACACCTGAAAGAAAAAAAAAAAGTGACTAAAACAAAAAAAACAAACAGATAAGCCCGTTTAACCTCCAATGCTCATAATTGTTTCATTTATGATATTCCATCTTGTAGTTGAAAACTCCATTCTTCTCCAGAACATGACTCCTGTTAGTCTACGAGAAAACCCAGTATTTGTTGTGAGTTATTTTGACAGCTTTAATATCATTTTCCACCTGGCATCTGGAAAGTTTTCCATTTTCACTTTCCTCCAATGTCTCACTTCTGTTTCCAAGTATATGTTGCATTCACACTGCACCTGTCATAGCAGTATCTATGTGCCTTAACACCGGTCTGAAAGCATCTACACTTTTACTTTTGCTCTTACACCAGGGACAATTGCTACCTTCATCACCTGTTTTGCAGTGAGATATTGCCCCCCTCTTAATAATGACAGCAGTACATAACCTCCTTCATACCATCACCTGATTCACAGAATACAAGTATACTTTTATAACCTTCTAATTCATGTGACTCCTTTAAATATTGTTCAGTTTATGAAGTTGTAGTCACTAAATGGTTGAAATCTTTTCACTGTACTTTCTGGTGCTGTTGTCAACATGTTGATGAAGCACTTCCTCAGAGACCACCAAAAACCTTAATTAGAAAAAAATGAAAGCATGTCAGCTAATGAGTGAGATTAGAAAAAAAGGATTATATTCTTTTGGATGCTGCTCTAAGCAACTGAAAGTTGCAGATTCAGAATTAACTTAGTGCTTCAGTGATGGCCTGGAAGATTCTCAGGAGAAATTATACAGTTTGAATTTCAGAAAAGGTACTGATCACTTGGAAAGAAGAGTATTATTAAAATATGATAGCTTTTTGTTTTCTTTCTTGTTTTTTCCCCAGACATCTGGTTCTGAGATGGGAACTGCAGTTTATTCTAGCAGACATCGTTTAGGATTCAGATCTGACCTGGATTTCTTGTCTACCCAAAAGAACACAATTCTCTGTTCCCAGTCTCTACAGCCATGTAAAAGCTAGTCAGATCTCAGACCCAGGAACTTCAGAATATATAGTCCTACTTGTTTCCTTTCTTATTCTCTAAAGCAAAGGGAAGATGGGAGCATAGCAAAGCAAAGGCAGATAGAAGTCATCCTGGAGGGTATTGACTGACTAGTGTCTAGCCCGGCTATAAATTACTACTTCTCTTTCTCGGCAAAGAGGAGGATGAGGAGAGCTGCAGAACTCTCTCAGAGGCACAGCGCTTGCTTGGACTGTGCCGTTCATGCACAATCAGCTAGATGTGGGCTGTGCCTAAGGCACAGGGAAAGCCTTGCTCTGCTCTCTCTCCAGTGCTAATCTTGACTTTGAGAAGACAAATAATCTCTTTAAATACCAGTGGTTCTTGTAGACGAACCAAAGCAACTTCTATTAAGTTAAAGGACTTAATGCTTTTAATTATTGCCCATGCTTTTAAAGTCCTGCTCCAAACTGTTAATGATTATAATTATATAGCATGACAAAAAAACAGGGCATAAAAGCATCCAGATGTGGAACATATAAAAGGGGAAGTATTTAACATAAGCTTACTGGAGCTGAAAGTACCAGGGATGATTGATTGCTCAGACACAAGTCAGGGAAGTGGTCTAAAAAATATTAACCATAATTGCAATTTATCTATTAACCACTTCATCTAACATTATGATATATTTAGAAACAATTCTGCCATCCAGTAATGCTCTGTGTGCTGCTTGTGGCAAACAGCAGATCTGCGTGCCTGGGTCTGTTTGGAAGAAGGATGTTTACTTGAGAAGCATATTATTTCTTCCATTTCAAAAGACATTAGCATGGTTATACAGTTAACTACACCTCAGTGACTTCCACTGTTTTTACAGAATACTCTTTAATCCGAGAGATAGCAAAGAAAGTTTTAAAGACAGCTCCCCTTAGTTAGTTAGTAAAGGTTTCTGCTGTTGTTTCTGCAAGGGTCAAAGAGTTAAAAGTTTAAAAGGCAGAAAGTTTTCCTCTTGTTTTGACTAAACTGGAGGAAACGTGCTAGAGCTGTGCAGAATTTGATTGCCAAACACAAAATGAAGATACACAGTGAGAAAATATAGTAAAGGTTTAACCCAACTGATGTAAGAAACAAACTCCAAGGATGCCCATGTTTCCTTGCTTTTATCACATTGTTAATCTTTAATCAGGAAAACAGTTCTGAGAACAGCTCTTTGTGCACAGCTAAACAGGCACCATTGCTCAGAAGTTAATGGGATCACCAGAGAACGAGACTATGAAATCATTTTCCTAATAAATCAATGAGTGAGATGTATAACCCAAAGGAGTTCAAATTCTGCTTCCACGTGGATGTGCAGCAAGTGCACATTAAACCTTGCAAAATCAGCAGTAAGGAGTTGGTTGGTGGGTTCAGAAGAGCAGTGGCTTCCTGTGTGATTTTTTTCCAGCTCAGATCACAAATCAGCATGGGTGCTAAAGTTTCTCAGGAGCCTGAATCAAGCTTCTCAATTCAAAAATCCAAAGAAATTTAGCCTGGGCCACAACATTTAAGGGCATATTTGAAGACATGTATATTAGCGTGACTTCACTGACAGCAGGTGATTTACTCCATGATATTTATCAGCAGAGATACCTTAAATCTTAGAGTCTTCCTCCCTGCTACAGTGACAAATCGTCATCTAAAGACCAAAACCAGATAGCCTCGTGCTTCCCCATCGGGAACAGGTAACAGAAATATGGTATAGCAGGTATAATTGCACATCTTTTATGCTCCTACAAGAATAAACAAAGTCAGCCTTATGGTCCTCCTCTTCATAATCTTTTTAAACAGCAAGATGAGGAAGTTCCTAGAAAGCACATGAGAACAGCTAAGTGACTTGTGTTTTGTGAATAATGGTTGTTACTCTGTTCAGAGCTGCCTCTACAAACTTACAGTCTCTTTATCTGTCATTCATACTCTTCTTTTGTTCTGTCTTAAAAAAAAAGATCTGGGCAGACTGCCTTTAATGCTTTCACCCAAAATAACAAGGTATTTTGCCTTAGTGCTATTGCAGTGCAAATACCTGAACTATACAAGGTTAATAAGTGTGTTACTTTTTGAATTTTATTTGAAGAATGCAAGTTGGTTGCTATTCATTTGTACATATTAGTTTAAGCTCATGTATAAGAGGTTTCTCTTTAAATAAACAGTATTCATATGGATCATCCTGAATCAGTAAATTTGGAGACAGGTACAGATGGTCAGTCAACAGAAGCATGTACAGCAGAGTCAGAATTCTGTCTTCCTAAAAGCATAATGAAATAATCTGTGCTTTCCAGGGTCCAGTTGAACCCTTCATCTCTTTACCGAGTGATGTTTGTAGCAATAATCATACTTGTGGCACTTATCTGGTAGGAACCATTTGCACTGACAAAACAAAAATGCTTTTACATTGAAAAAAATCCTATTGTGGTCCACCCATGTTGCCGCCTTCGTATTAGAAATGTGCTAAGCATAAGTGTACAATATGTAGGATTTCACCTGGCCTGTTAACACTTCCATCAGGGTTTTCCCATAAATACAAGATCTATTACAGAGGTAGCTGGTTTTATGTAATGTTGATTTTCCTACAGCAGTCAGGTTCAAGAACCAAAAGGTATGTAGTGATTGACATAGGCACATTTGCCTTCTGACCTTTAGATGCAGCCTGGCTTTTATTTCTGCACCATCAGCTTCTCTGTCCTGTTGTTGTTGCTTCCAGTGTTACAAAACGCTTGAAATATTCATCAAAGCCATTTTCCTGCAAAAAATATAGAACAAATCTCACTTGAAACAGAAAACACAGTTCAGCTCAAGTTGGTGCTTTTGTGTTGCTATCAAAGGAGAAAACAGTTATAGTAAATGTTTTTCATTTCAAAAAAGAACATACTATTTGCATTACAATAATCTAGAGAGGACTCAGCAGGGACTATCTGTGGCATAGATATAAAGATGAGAAGAGATAATGATCTTGTCTAATTAGGTTTTAAAATCCTCTGGCCAGGAACTATCTACCAAACTAGGAAGAATGCACAAGAACAGATAGAAATTGGCATTATCACCTCCCAACCCCCTTCCCATGCAGGGGATAAAGGCTTGGGGATGTAAAGTTACATGTCCAAAGTCAAATGGAAAATCCATAGCAGAGGAAGAAACAGAACCTAAAGCTTCTGAATCTGCATCCACACTTACTGGTTAGAGCCATCCTTCTTTAAAGAAGTCAGCTCATGAAGGACATACAGAACTGTGTCCAGTGGCTCAGACTGTATGTAAAGAGGTATAAAAGTGACAAGACAGACAACAGGTAAATGGAAGCATTTAAATAAATGAGAAAAAAACACATTGCCAGTCAGGTAGACAGAGCTGTGTAATCCTGAAGTGACAACTGTCAACAGAGTGCTGCTAGCAAGTGAAGGATCGTAGGGAAATAATGAACAGCATGCAAAAGGAAGGAGCAAGAGGAGACAGGGTTATCTCATCCTAGAAAAAAATAAACCAGTTTAAAATTTAAAAGGTGCTGCCATATCATTTGTTAAGGCTTGAGGAGGTGATGTCTCTGTAAAAGGGCACAGTTAGCAGGACCCTAGTTATCAGCAGGAAGCCAGAAGACTGCTCTTGAACAAGAGGTTGAAACATCTGCTGCTGCTTGAACCTGTGTGCAAGGATTTGTCATTTACCCCCTCCACATGTAGGAAGCAGGGAGCCCTTGACAGCTGCAAACACACACCTCTGTGGTAAACAGCTTTCACTCCAGCAAGGGTTACCATTTTTATTTGCAAAGCTGAATCTCGATGCCATCTGGCCTTTGTATGACTGAGCAGAGCAGATGCTACATAGGTGAAGGGAAACACACAACCTTATGCTGACTGTTTTCCACTCTGTTTAGTACAGTTTGTCCCCTTCTCTCCTGGCTGTGGTTCTGCTGTGCATTCAGCCAAAAAAATGCAGTAACCATGCAAAAATCATAGTCATGTTCTTATCAACCTTGTGCTGGCTAAGGTAAAGTCAGTCGAAGTCTTGGTGGGCCCAAACTGTCCATGTGCCTATTAGACCTCCTACAGTAGAAGAAAACAGCTCCCGAGCTCACACGTGACATGGTTACACATACCTGGCCACTGCCTAGACACCAGTGGCTACAGAGCCCGTTACTCACATATTCACACCGATCCCTGATACAGGTTCGATGAAAGAGAGGACAGTGTTCCTATGGGGAAGAGTCCCAGCTCAGAGATCAGAGTCACAGCTCAAGAAATAGCTCCAAAAGAGCAACTCCTTATCAAGGTTAAGATTACATGAATCAATCCCATCTCCAGAGCTAACAAGCTGGTGAGAGAGAACAATGAACAGTGAATAACATGCTGCTCAGAGCCACTAATTGAGCAAACACCATTAATGGGGAGCTGCTTGCTGCTCTGCATGTGGGGTGCTGTCTCTCACCTGAGATTCAGGTGTGAAATCAGAGACCAAACTAAGTGTCTTGTGTTGCTGAGAAGGGTCACCGGTGTCACAGGAGGGAAATAAACCTCCAGTACCCTTCACAGGCAATGTGTGGATGTGCCACAGTACCAACCTAGCCAGGACTCCAGTTTTTATTCCTTACAAGAGAAAATGGAAAAGAGAACCAAAAAGAGAAGCAGTTTCTCTGCCAAAGCAGAAGAATAACGAGCAAGAAACCAGTCTGCTTGTGGTATAACATCAGCCTTGGCATGGACTGTGGCACAGCCAGGACTTCCCCTAAAATACAGCCCAGGTTTGCTCACTCAAGCTGATACTAAACTAAGCATCAAAGGTTGGTGACTTTCATCAGAGACCATAAACGCACACTAATGCATGTTTCCCTCTGCTAAGATTTACTTCCATTTCTTTTGAGAAGTTTTAGCATGTCTGTCGTCAAGATGAAAATGCTGGACAGGCTAATGAAAGCGCAGTCTAATCACAATAAATCAGTATTATTTTCCCCTTCTCATTCCTCTGCCATCAGAATGCATGAAGACAGGCAAAAAAATTACATCACCTTAGTAATCCAGAGATGTTATACCTTACAATCTGCCCAAGACAAAAACTGTACCATTTAGGGTTGGAGAGAGGGAGGTAAGAAGGGAAGCACTGTGCTCCCAGTTTGCTGCTACCTGTTCTGCCTGGTTCCTAGAGGCTCAGTCTCACGGTTCACATGGCACATGAGGAGAGGAGCATGCAGCACATGTGGCCAGAGCCCTCAGACCTCCTGCAGCTGGCTCAGTGCCGAAGAACTGCCTGTAAGAAAAGGGGCTGTGAGGCAGAAATATCACACAGGGCTGTGCAGGGTCCAGAATAAATACTTGGCTCAGTCACAGACTCTTTTGCAACTGCAGGCAATTTGCACAGTTCATGTTTTCTTCTGGAAATTGAGGGAGCAGTCCCTGCCCTGGTCTCTGTGAGCTGTACGCTTGCAAGGGCTGCCCTTAGATCTGGGCTCGTGCAGCATCCACTCCAGCACCAATTGCGGTATGCTCAGTATCACCTGAGCACAGCTTCACAGAAAAAGTAACAGTCAAGAAGCAATGTTCTTCCATTAGTAGAGTAGCTCAGAGAATCTTTAAAAAAAAAGCTACAATTTTGTAACAAAAAACCCAAGTGACAAACTCTTTGGAGGTAACAATATGTAGGATAATTAGCAATGGAAGGGGAGTAGAATTTCTGAGTATTATTATATGTCATTAACAACTTTCAGATCTCCATGAGAGTGCTTTGCTGCACCTCGGTTTGTAGTGATGAGTTAAACTTTCTTATGACACTTTTTCTGAGCATCTAAGAACCTTTACATTTATTGCATTGAATTCCAGTAAGTCAGTAAAAGTCAAAGTGCTTAAAACCTCTATTTTGAACAGCCTGAATAGTGTCCATCAAAGGAAACATCCCAAAAACACTCCTCTCAAGGCGCTTGTTGAACACTATCATCGCGAAATGTCAGATTTACACTCATTTAAATAATTTGACAGCTTCCAAGAAGACACCTGATGAGCATCACATTCATATGTCAAGAAGCACAGAGAAAAAGTGCCAAAAAAGTTCAATCCAAAAAAATTGTATCAGCTATTAGATGAGAATTATAATACAGTTACTACTAAAAAGATTTCTCATTTAAATGGAAAATAAACTTTACATTCAATATTTATTTTTTTTTTTAAAGACCTTACATTGCCCCCATACCACCTCCCATGTTTCTCATTAACAAGATCTCTCAGCTCACTGAATCCAGAAGGCAGACAGATATGTGGCAAACAGCAATGCACACTGGTACTCAGAGAACATCTCAAGACCACTGTAACTGAGCCATTGGAGATGCTACGTCTGGGGTTTTTTTGTGGGAGCCACTAGGAATTATGAGAATTCAGTATGTTCAGATTAAACCTTTAATACCTTCTGTTGGGTATGTAAAAGCTGAATCTCTAAATGAGAAGATTCTTGAAAAAAAATCTTGACCCTGATTTGCATATGCTCCAGTTATTTCATTGCACCAAATACTATGCATGTTTTATAAACGGGCTTAAGGCTTACTGTGTGTTTGTGATATGCTTTGAGATCCTCTGATGGGAGGTGTTACCTAAATACAAGTAATTTGATGCTTAAGTGTCTAGAATTCCCAGTGGACATCTGCACTCAAGCCCTGCTGCCATCACAAATGAAAAACATTTGGAATCCTTAATGTGATTTTTAATGGACATATGTTCATAACACAGTGCCACCAATTTGGCATATTTAGTGTCTTCTCAAGAGAAGCCCACAGTTTGTATAGCAAGATTGTGGGAGGTTAGGATTGCAGTGTGAGAAAATTTGCACAACACCTGCCTGCCTGACTATAATTTAATTGGCAGAAACTAATGCTCTGGGTTTACGGATTTTTTTTTCCTTCGCTCAAGACTGAAGACACTAGGACTAATTCTGCTGTCTTACACTGTCAATTTTAAGCTTTATTCTGACTTTACTTGTGCTGCAACATGATCATTTTCTGGTCCACTGTCTTTTTTCTGACAACTGAAGTACTGCTAGTTTACTCTCAGCTGTTATATCTATGTATAGTGACTGCCTGGCCAGCAGGAAGGACTTAGTATTTTTGTACATCACTGAAAAAGGGGTCTGCATAGTATTACTGAAGATTATGCCTCATTTTATTTTTAATGAAGTACTTAATGATACATTTTAAGAGGAAAATAGTTGACCAAACTGTTTCTGATAAGCTCCACCAGCACCACAGTATGTGGACTCCAAAAACAAACACCACCACTGTCATTATTAAATCGTCTTTGATTTTACCTTTGCTTACAGCAGAGCCCCATCTGGGGTAGTCTTTAGCACCTCTTATCCTACCAGATTTTTGTTTTCCTTTTCAGGAATGTTTGGCCTTGCAGTGCATCAAGGACAGCCCCTCTTACTTCACTATTTTCTTCCCTTTGCATTTACAAAACATAATAAAAAGCTTTGCAGGAGAGAGAGGATACAGTCCCAGGGGAAGCGTTCCTGCAGTGTGAGACTCAGCTCCGTGGTATTTTAGACTTGCAGGGCAGGAAGGGGAGCTGCAATCCTGATCCGTGCTGCTCTGCCAGCCCTGGCTGTTCAGGGCTGGCAAATCACTGCTGGCTGCCTCAGCGAAAGCCTTGCTGGAAACATCTCATTGACTGCACGAACCTGAGCGGGTGGCAGGCTATAAACGTCCTTTATATAGGATACTCACATCAATATTGTTGCTATAAAGAACTCCCTGAAACTTAGCTGGGACTCCTAGATTTTCTGTTCTGCAAACTACTGTTGACAATATTTTACAAGTATGGTGGAACCCCCGCGAATATAAAAAGTTACAAGTTGGCATGAAAGCATTGCCTCATCGAGGCCCCAGATGCTTTGCTGGGACTGGGTATAAGCAGAGTGAGATAGAATGGCAGCAGGGTTATTTCTACAGGTTTATTTGCCTGAAATACTTCACTCTACACACACCCAGACTGCATGGACAAATGGATGTGAAGATCAGCCTTTCTTTATGGGCATGATGGACTAAAATGGAGTAGGGGAAGGTAAAGAGCTGACAGACAGACAGGCAGGTGGGAACAGTTAGAGGCAAGACCTCAAAACATCTGAGGTCACACTCTCACCCTCAGAATTATAAGAGTAGTAGTGGCTGATGGTATCAGATATATACATGTCTGTGTATGTACATATGCATCCAGTGCACTTCACACACGTAACAAAGCGCGCAGCCACATTCCTGAGCAGTTTTGTGCCTTTTCTTTGAGTAATAATTTAAAGATGGGTTAATATTTTATGACCCCCATAGGACTCCCAGTAAAATAAAACATAACATTTGAAGGGGGAGGTTAATTACTGAGATAGTTTCTGATCTGCCTCTTCTGAGCTTGTAGCAATATAAAATAATTGTTCAGTTTGCAAGAGCCTAAAGCAAGTCATAAGTAAAAACTCCCTCCCGCACTGAAGGAAAGTCAACATTTGGATTTACATTGCTTGTTTTTTTCAGAATTGCATGGACAAAAATACAGCCTCTGGGCAGGCTTGTGTAGTGGTTATTCAGTCCTGTCAGTACTCACTGTTGAACTTTATCCTTGGATCAGGCAATGTTCCCAAGGTGAGTAAACACACCTTGGACAAGCCTCCACTTCACAGCCCACTAACAAGCATCTGCCTACCAAATGTGCCAACTGCGCATTGCCTGGACGACCCCTGTGTCCCCGGGTCCAGATACTCTTTGTACTCAGCCTTTCCCACACACCGAGAAGTTACAATGCTTTTGGTTTCAAAGCCAAATTGGATCAAAGTTTGGTTAAACTGCTAAATTTTGTAACTGCTTCGCAACAGCAGCAGGGGCTAAGAATCACCACTTTCAGCATTCATTAATCAAATCTGTTAAATGATTACCTTGCCAGGGATGCTTTGTTGACAACTCTGCATGATTACAATGTCAGTGGCACTGTCCCAAGACACA
The DNA here is from genome assembly GCF_013368605.1 of Nyctibius grandis. NCBI lineage: Eukaryota > Metazoa > Chordata > Aves > Nyctibiiformes > Nyctibiidae > Nyctibius > Nyctibius grandis. The sequence goes on along the minus strand of NC_090676.1, from coordinate 5,804,913 downwards.
TCCAATGGTGACGTAAAGCACAAGCCTCCCTCACCTCACCTAGTGGGATGGACACTACCATAAAGAATATTTAAGGAAGGAGAATGCTTCCTTGGAAAGCAGTGATCACAAGAGTACTCCAAAGCAAGTGAAACGGGATCAACTGAAAGAGACAGCAGAATCCTCTCTGACATTCTACTCCATCTTATAAATACAGTAAGTAGAATGGCCTTTATTTTTTCCAGCTTGAAATTACCAGTGATCCAAGTTCTCTATATTGATTTTAAAGCAGAAGTATATGATCTAGTCTATTACAAATTCTACCTTTGCATTATACATTGTTAGGAAGCTTTATTGACACTGGTTAGAATGTCATAGTATGCTAACACACCCAATATATTTGATTTTAGACTGTGATCAGTATTTCAAAGCCATCAACAAGATCCACTACAGGTTCAATAATGCCTCCACAGTTGAAAGCAGAGGTAAACGTCATGCCCAAGGTTGTCCAGGGGGATTTGCAGAGCCTGCCTCCAGAAGCGAGGGATTTCATTGAAAGTAATGCCAAGCTATGCCAGCCTGAGAGCATTCATATCTGTGATGGCTCAGAAGAAGAAAACAAAAAAATTCTGGACATTATGGTAGAACAAGGCATGATCAAGAGGCTGAGCAAGTATGAGAACTGGTGAGTAGCCTGAACGAAGTCAAGTATCAACTCAGAATTGCAATATACATTTTCTATCCTGTTTACTTTTAAAACTGCTTATAACCCTTCAATATTTGCTTTCCATGAACATTTTGGCACTGTTGCTTACATAGGTGAAATACTCAGGAAAAGCAAACTATTTCCTCTAGAAATTAACATAAAGCATGTTATTCAATTGCACTATCAACTGTACATTGTCTCTATTGATTAGTTACATCAGGGAACTGAAGTAATGTCATGAGACTTACATAACTAATCATTAGCAATGGCTAAATATTATTTAGCAAATACATCTTTTGAAGAATTCTACTATTCTAGTCAATTAGTTTATTCATCAAATACTTTTTTGTGGCATTCAAATAGCTCTGTGGGTGTTCAAATATTCAGTACAGGCATTATTCATATCATGCCGATGAGCTTTGACTGTAATGTATTCAGCAAATACTTTTTTCAAATATTTCATCATCTCTCCCAACTAACCGAACATGAAAGGAGAATATTAACAGCAAGTACATACTCAGGAATTACGTGCCAACCAAGAGATCTTCATGGAGGAAATCTGCAAAGACTTTTGAATAACTAAGTGCAGGAATTTGGCAATCTGTTTGCAGACTATTTGGGAGAGAAAAGGGCAAGATTCACCAGATAAATTATTCATTGTTAATTATATGCTTAGCTGTAGTGATGATGGTTATGACAGCCCAACTAGAACATTTTTATACTTGTGGAAAATTTCTATGCACAGAGGTGAAAATGTAAAACAATCCTTTCTATTGTAAATAGATGGCAAAAATTCTTTAGAGGGGAAAAAAAGACTCCCTCTTAATACACTCCTTCACTTTTTATGATCATGCTTGTACTCAGTATTTCTTTTGTGATGCCTCTAACTTAAAAGACTACGCCAATCCACTAAGCTGGATTCTGATCCCACAGGCACTTATACCAGCACTTAAAGTACTTGATGCCTCAAGCAAAGCGGATGCCAAGCATTTTGTGGTCCCCATGCAAAACAGCTTCACGCTGATGAGAATGAGAATTAAACAAGATTAACTGTTCCCTGGAAGTTAGCAACAGAGTATAAGACTGAGATAAGAGGCAAAGGAGTATTAACATGTAACCAGAATTTCCTAGGCCATATAATTTGTTATTTGTACTGGAAAGTCTTGAAACAACTTGTACCAGAGAATGTACCTAACCGATTTGTGAGATTGTCTGTTATACTTGCTGTGTCACTGCAGTTTTGGCCTTACTAAGCATTGTACCCTGTTGTGCTAAACCAGTCCCACAGAAGGGGAAAAAGTGCTATATTGATAATTAAAGTCTAATTTCCCAATTTGTGGTGAAATGCAGCTGGTTGGCTCTCACTGACCCAAGAGATGTGGCAAGAATTGAGAGCAAAACCGTCATCATCACTCAAGAACAGAGAGATACCACTCCAATCCCTAAAACTGGAACTAGCCAGCTGGGTCGCTGGATGTCTGAAGAAGATTTTGAGAAAGCCTTCAATACCAGGTTCCCAGGCTGCATGCAAGGTAGGCAAGAAAGGGGTGGTTGACATTGAACTTCTAGGATTACAGATACACTACTACTACTAGTTACAGTAATCTTTCTATAAAGATTTTAGCTGAAGATTTAGGTTTATACCCTTGATATTAGTCACTTTGTTGATTTCATCTGGATCTTTACCATAGATCCGAATGCCTGTGCAAGGATGATCCTCAGTCTCTTTCCAGCATTTTTCTCTTCATAAAGAGGGGCAAAGTAAGGTAGGAAAATTTGGGTGATTTTTTTTAGGAAATCACACAGCAACTAAGCAGCAGATAGGAAGTGAGGTGAGAATGGAGGATCCCCATCCCCAGCAATAATTTCAGTTTCAGTGATTTACACCAACAGAGAACTTGGCCTCCACCCACCTTTACTACTGGCTAGACAATTTGTCTGAACAGTTGCTTTCAGCATTTAACATAAAACTTCTTGCTACACAATTAGACAAACAAAGCTACAGCTCTTTAAACATCATCAGAAACACCCACAAGACAAACAGCTTTTAAAGGAGTGAGAAACAACCTCCATGTTAATAAAGATTATTTCAAAAGTTCCTTATTTTGCTCTTTGCCACATCTTGCTACTCCCTGTTTTCCAGGACGGACAATGTATGTCATCCCCTTTAGCATGGGGCCTGTTGGGTCTCCTTTGTCCAAGATTGGGATTGAGCTGACAGATTCACCGTACGTAGTGGCCAGCATGAGGATCATGACACGAATGGGAACAGCTGCTTTGAAAGCCCTGAGCAACGGGGAGTTTGTAAAATGCCTTCACTCGGTTGGCTGTCCTCTACCGCTAAAAGGTGAGAGATATTAAAAACTGTCACCCCTGAAAATTCCCAGGGGCATGTTTTAGAGCTGACTGCGTGTTCTCAGCACATGGGAGACACTCACCGTACAAGACCAGGGTGGTTTGTGCAACAGCACTAGGTTCAGAACTCAGTTAAAGGAATTAAAGCAATGAGAGTTTCATGGAAAGGAGATTATTATCCCTAGTACCTACCAGGGGGTTTCCTTTAAAGCATCTGGTATGGGCTGCTGTCAGAGGCTTGATGCTGATGAAACAACAGTGTGATCCAGCATGGAAATTGCTGCATTCATGAGTACAACATTCTGTTCTGCAGAACCATTAATCAACAACTGGCCATGCAACCCAGAGTTAACGCTGATTGCCCATCTCCCAGATCGCAGAGAGATCATTTCATTTGGCAGCGGTTATGGAGGAAACTCCTTACTGGGGAAAAAATGCTTTGCGCTCAGAATTGCCAGCAGAATCGCCAAAGAGGAGGGCTGGCTAGCTGAGCATATGCTGGTAAGAGCTATTAAATCATGTGTGTTTGAACAGCCATTAAACCCTAAATTAGTTCAACATAAATACATCACATCTTGCTATCAATGAAATTAGTCTCATATGGATAGTCCTGTAACATTAAATATGAATTTATCACATGGCAAGCTTATTGGAAATAGGAAACTGCTTGCAAGGTTAAGCACCAAACATTTTAAAATAGTACCTGTAAAATCAGAAACCAAGAAAGATTTGGAACTTCTGACAGTGGCTGGTTGTAGGCAGACCCACATACTTGAGCAACATCATCACTGGGCATCCACATTGCCCCTACAAGTCTAATAGCAAAAGATTAATGCAAGTTTTGAAAATTGTCTTTCCTATTATAAAGAGGTCTATGCACTCAAAAATCTGCAAATATTAGATTTTCTAAATGAGTTCTGCTTTGTACCTTTCCTGCCTTTACTTTCTGATGTCATTTAAACATTCTACTACCATAAAATACCACTGAAAAAAAAGAATTTCAAAGTGCATAAGAGAACAGTCTCAGAAAAAGTATCTGTGTCTCTGAGAAGTGCAGAGGTATCCATACATGAAGTGCTTTCACTTCACTCCAGCCATGCAAGTCAAAAGAATATTGCCTGGTTTTCTTCTGTCTCAGCTGAGAAACACAGCTGTATGCAGTCTGTGTATATTTAATCAGAAAAATAGAAACAAATGTTTAAATTATATACATACCAGACATTTTTTAGAAATATAAGAACCCCTTACAGGTATTCTAAGGGCAAGAAGAGTAGACTTTTTGATTGATAAAGTACAGTTTGAGTTATTTGTCAACTCTATTATGTGGTGCTTCTTCTGTAGGAAGAAATTTGCATAATTAAATATTTTATCATTACCACTTGCTGGCAGACAATCTTCAAAATGAAAAGTGCAAGAAAAAAGGACAGTGTTTAACAGTTGCATTAATTTTTCAATAGATCCTGGGCATTACCAATCCAGAAGGTGAAAAGAAGTATTTTGCTGCAGCATTCCCTAGTGCCTGTGGAAAAACTAACTTGGCCATGATGAACCCAAGCCTGCCAGGATGGAAAATTGAGTGTGTGGGTGATGATATTGCCTGGATGAAATTTGATGAACAAGGTATGGAACTAAAATTGGATTGTTTTACAGTCCAGTATGGGTTGCTTTTAGGTGCAGCAAGAAATACTACAAAGTTGTGGATGCATTAAAACAGTTTGATTTACTTATATTTTGTCATTTGTCTTCCAGGCAACTTAAGGGCAATCAATCCAGAAAACGGCTTTTTTGGTGTTGCCCCTGGAACCTCAGTCAAAACAAACCCCAATGCTATTAAAACCATATTCAAGAACACCATCTTTACCAATGTAGCAGAAACCAGTGATGGAGGTGTCTATTGGGAAGGCATTGATGAGCCATTACCACCAGGAGTAACACTGACTTCATGGAAGAACAAGGATTGGACCCCAGATAATGGTAATCCAGCCCACTCCACAGTCTCTCTTGGCTTTCTCTGCTGAATTCAAATTAATTCTGCCATTACAACCTTTTCATTGTATTCTGCACAGGGGAACCTTGTGCTCATCCCAACTCACGATTCTGCACTCCAGCCAGCCAGTGCCCCATCATAGACCCTGCATGGGAATCACCTGAAGGCGTGCCCATTGAAGCGATAATATTTGGAGGCCGCAGACCCACTGGTAAGAGATGCAGCAGCCACATATCAAGGCTGAAGTGCTGACCACAGAAGGGTTGAAACACAACTGGGCATAGACACAGGTTTTGCTTTCACAGCTGCAAAAGCAAGGAAATAACCATGTTAGTCTGACTTCTCCATGTTAGCCTTTGACACACACACTTACTGCCATGGATGTTTCAATGTCTGAACTGTTAGATATTAACACAAAACAAGTAATAATAATAATAATAAAGGGCTGCAGAGACATCAGGACCCACTAACCTGGGTAATACATAGACACATAACAAATTGCTACACTTGTCTCAATTTGCTTACAGTTTAACTACTGCAGATGGGAAATGATTAGAGAAATGAACCAGTTGTAGACAGTTTACAGAAAAGGAAGTAAAATAAATTGATCTGTTAAAGGTCACCTAAAGTTGGAAAAGAAATAGAAGTAACACTAGGTTTGAGTCCAATATCATGGCCACAGGACCAGATTCTATTTCCAGTAAAATCTGCTAGGGATTCTGGGGTCCCAGGTATCTCCCACTGAGCAACTAAACATGGATGTGTTCAGTAATCAGTAGCCAGTTTTGAAAACATTCACATAAACTTCTTTGCTATAAGAGGCCAGGAAATGAACCAATTAAAAAAAAGAAAAATTAGAATACATTATACAGTAACACGCAGTCAGCAGTATCTCAGGTAGCAAAACCTGTTGTAAAAATGTTTCTGGACCTCTAATTACTGAAGTGATTTTGTTCTTTACAGGTGTGCCTCTTGTGTATGAGGCCTTTAACTGGCAGCATGGAGTATTTATAGGAGCAGCTGTGAGATCTGAAGCAACAGCAGCTGCTGAGCACAAAGGTAAATCAAAATATCATCTGCCTACCTGTATTAAAAGCAAACCTCTCTGGACTGCTTGCTCTGTCCTCCTCCCCTGCTCTTTCGCATTTCAGTTTTGGCAGCTAGTTTTGCAACCTGTGCATTTTCACAATAGAAAAATATTTGTACTGGAATTAAAAGCCAAATTCTCTGTAAAAGTCAAATTAAGCAAAATAATCCCCTAGGTGGCAAGCATACAGAACAGTGCAGGCATAGGGTTGCCAGAAGCCTTGATATGGAGTTCTTGTTACAGTCTGGGATAAATTTTCTCGTCTGCTAGAGCTCAACATAAATATGTGAATGATGAAAGCCAGTTCTTGGGGATCTTCATTTAGGCTGCTTGACGTGAGATTTAAGAAATTAACTTCCACCGATTACAAAAATTAATTTAATCTGTACTTTTTTGGTACATCAAGGGTAATGCTTGTATTGTTTCTTAAAGCTTTTTGGTTCAGATGCAGAAGAGTGGTTAAGGGACCATGGGTTCTAAAATCCTGGGAAGATCCAAATCTTTGTGCTTTAGAATAAACGTGCTATTTATTACCTTACACTCTCCATTTGTGTTTTGAACAGGCAAAATCATTATGCACGATCCATTTGCCATGAGACCGTTCTTTGGTTACAACTTTGGCAAATACTTGGCCCACTGGCTCAGCATGGCACACCGTCCAGCTGCAAAACTACCAAGGATCTTTCATGTTAACTGGTTCCGGAAAGACAGCCAAGGGAAATTCCTGTGGCCTGGCTATGGAGAGAATTCCCGTGTGCTGGAGTGGATGTTCAACAGAATTGAAGGGAAAGCCTCTGCCAAGCCGACTGCCATAGGTTACATCCCTGCTGACACTTCTTTGAACCTAAAGGGTTTAGAAGATGTCAACTTGACTGAATTGTTTGATATCTCCAAAGAGTTCTGGGAAAAGGAGGTAGAAGAAATCAAACAATACTTTGAAGTGCAAGTTAATGCTGACCTTCCCTATGAAATAGAAAGAGAAGTGCTTGCCTTAGAGATGAGGATAAAACAGTTGTAGCTGATCAAAACCACAATTATTTCTCAATCCACACATGCTAAGACAGGACAAACACATTTTACCAAATCACCACTGGAAGCATAACAGCACACTGATGGGCAGGGAGTTATAATGAAAAGTAGGTCTCAGTTTAGTTAGCATATGGGTAGGGGCATTCTAGAAGAAACTCCAGACCTGACGATTTATAACTACATCAGTTGTTGTGAATAGGTGAGCAGCTGTGGGAATGTATGTGCACGTGGTCTTCAAAACCCTGATCTGTTACTTACACACACATATAGCCATGAGGTGTGTAAATTACTTGCCTAGTTCTGCATACACAATCCAAACCAATCCAGCCTTCAAGGTGTAGCACATTGTTACTATCACACAAACCACTAGTGTCTCAGACTCAACAGGAAAGAATAAAGAAACTTAGATGCTGTATATATGTATTGCCTAAACATATTTCATGGCTTAAATATTTTTTAGAAAAATGAAGTTGTAACTTTTATCAGTGAAAGATAACTTCGTATTACTAATGCGTATTTAAGATATTGCTATTATATATGCCTCATGTTCTTGTGATTTCCAGATGTTTTGAGTGGCTTGTTCTTTAACTGTTGAAATAAACGTTTATACAAAACATGACCTCATTTCCAGTATTCTCACTGTTTATAAACTACACACATATAAATTGGGCCTCCTGTCAATACCACAGCACAGAGAGAAATTCACATGTGGAAGTTAGATGTTGACTAGCATTGATCTGCTGCTCCTAAGCCAGCTAGTTTAAGCCACATAGTGTCTTTGCAACTTTTATTCAAGCCAAAGGACTCATCCAGAAATTATGATACCAGCTGCGAGCAGTCATCCAGCTAGTGACATGCTCTCCATCACTGGGCATTGCTAGTTACTTCAGGCATTTATAAAATAAACTACCCGCTAGGAAATTCCCATGTTAGGACCTTGCTCATTTGCCAAAGTCATAGGATTTGTCTCTGTTCCACAGTACCTTGGCTTTTGCAAGAATGACTAGTGGAGCTGCTAGAGTAAAGACAGTTTGGGAAAAGTTTTCTGGATTTGTTGAGAAGCCTAAAGCCTTAGAGCTCAATGAAAATAGGGGTAGGTGCCTGTGTTGGCTTCCTTGTAGATCCAAGATACTAAAACCATCCCATGTTCTCCCAATTAAAGGTGTTCTTTACATGCTTCCCATGTCCCTGGGAGGTATCCTGCTTTTTCACTTTGAATGCTTGATCTCCCAAAATATATTGCAAATATTTGCTTAGCAAAAAGGAAATCACTTACATTGTGTAATAAGCCTTTTTATAGACCCCGCTTCCTTGCAAAACAAACAGTACCAGGGCTGGTCAACAGATGCCCTTCGAAGTTTGCTAGGAGAGGTCACATAGCCTGACAAGCCTCTAACTACCTCCTGACTTCGTGTTTAGGACGTAACACAAACATTATCAATTCTGAAGCAAATAATACAGCATAAGTCAATAGACAGATCATGGAAAAAACAGACAATAGAAAGCTGTGATGAAAGCGGAGGAGAGCAGTGCAGCCTCTGTAGAGATGACCATTGGTTGACCTGCTTGCCGGTCAAAAACCACATCTGCATGGATGCAGGTCTCCTATAGGGTCATCTTTAGTCTGTGTACTCTTGAGTGGGCTCCAAATTAAAAGAAAAACCAAGGTGGAATTCAGTGAATAAGTCAGAGGAAGTGAGCAAAGAGAGGCTAGTATATGCACTCCTCAGATTTAAGGATGACTATCACGTGTATAAAATAAAGTTGTTTATAAAGTAATCCTATAAATAGTTGATGAAAGGCTTGGGCCATTCCCAAACTGATATGACAGTATTGGACCTAGTATTTGGATAAATCTAAGGAAAAACAAGGAGATCTAAGAAAATTTGTCATGCTAGTATCAGAGTTATGGCCAGTTACAGTCTCAGAGCTTCTTCTGGGCCTCATGAGAGGATCCCAGTCCCGAGCAGTGCAAACATGTTCCAAGCACACTTTGAAATGCTGCCCAGGAGATGTACAGAAGCTCAGGACTTTCCAGAGTGCTCCGAGCAGCTCCAGCGTGCTGTTCTGCCTTCTCAAACACAACCAGGCTCGATATTCTGAATATTATAAAAGAAACAGCTCGTACTTCATGCCAGAGGAATCTGTGCCAAAGACCCAAGCCCAGCAGGCATATGGACATGGGAGAACCGAGTGACACTTGTCCCATGAAATGCTGCTTAATGAGGAGATAGGTACCATTACTGTGGGCCAACACAACTGTGATCTTGTAGCACACGCCCAGCTAGCAAGATTGGTGTTATAAGGTGCTGCCTTGAGAACATCATACTCTTGCCCAAACCACTGGATTTCATACTCTGACTAACCCCTCTTTCTCCTCCTCACCCAAGGAGGCTGGCAGACTTTCCTTCCCTTGACCGCCGCTGTCCTCGGGGCTCTCCTCTGGCTGTTCTTTCCATGTAACATAACGCAACTCATGGAAAGTGGCTATCACGAGCCCTGCTGGCAAAAATATTTAAACCATTTGCGGTTCACCCACTCCACACATTTTAACCACGTGCACCTTTTCAAACACTGCTCAGAGACTGATGGGCATGCAAATCATTCCAGAAACTACATAAAATGGGGGGGGAAATGCTGTACTGTAAAGGCTAAGAACAAGAAAATAACTTTTTGCGTGAGTCATTCAACAGCTCCTTTGTATGTAAATATATCCACAACCCATCAGCATCTATGGGGAGTACAATTTACATTTTGAATGATCAAAATGTTTAGTATTGGCAGAGAAAATGTTTAAAAAGAGAGAAGGCGGCGGTTTAAAATTTAGAAACTTAGTCAGCCGTGCCAGATTATGATCTCAACTTCTCTCCCTCCAACAAATACTACGCTCCATAAAAACAAAATGAATTAGAACAAAATGCTTTTAAATTGAAATTTGGAAGTCTTTGTGATTTTCAAAAGAAAGAAGGGAAGGCAACAAATGCAATAAATTTCAACAAATTAGTAGAGAAATATAAAACTTGGCCTATTAAATGTGATTCAGAGAAGGGAAGCACAGGAAAGACTAACACATGAGGTGTACGGAGCCATAACATTTGCAACAGCTGTGTTATGAAATGCACTTGGTATTCTGGGAAGCGAGAAACAAAATACTTTGTTAAAACACTTGTGGATGTACCAGTGGCTGAAACGAAGACAGACAAAATCCAAATCACAGTTTAACCATTAATGCTATTGAGGATATGGTCTCTGGTTCCTTGTTTATGCTGTGATTCACTGAACAAGAGAACAGTGATGGATGCACCACATCCAGGGGAGGCTGTGCTCGACTCCCTTAAGGTTGGTGCAGTCCCTCTAAACAACCTTTATCTACTGGAGCAAAAAGTCTGACTTCAGTGCCAAGCACTCCTCTTAGCACAGATAAACCTGCAGAGCTCAGATCCAGACCTTGGCCCCATCTTTGCACAGGCTGACAATTCTCCAAGCTTGATGCCATCCTTCGGACTCATTTCTAATGTTTCAAGGTCAAATTTTGGCTGTGTTTTGTCTTGTTCCTTCAAATCCCTTTCTCAGATGTCAGTCTCGGTAGTAATTAGCTTGAGCATATAAGATATCCACACACCTGTATTCTGTCAACATGATGAAGGTTAAACCAAATAAATAAATAAAACTGAAAAGCAACATCCAGCTTGCTGCAGAACTCTGACTGGAAAAAAAGTGAAACCCAACTTCAAATCTCTCACAGTTCTGTGATGATAGGGCTATTTTCAGGAAAAGAAGTAAAATTCAGAGAAATGGCATTTGTGCTCTGGGAAACAGTTTTCCAAAAACCTTGGCTACCATAGTAACGTGATTTATTCCATACTTGCTGCAGTATAGTCAATTAGCTCCCTAACTGAAAGACAATTATCATAACTAGAGCTGTACCTGGCTGGAAGACTACTGAAACACTGCTTACAAATGGCAAAGCAGAGCACTCTAAATTCCAAATTAGTCATCATTATTGTTGATTGTGGAGGACATTTCTGGCAGTGGTTTAACCTCAGCAATACAAAAGGGCACATTCGTCAAGTGGGTGCTGGCAAACCTCAGTCACCGAGATTCCAAAACACGTCCTGCCACATCTGTGAATCTGTGTGCAACACAGCTAGGTGGAAGAAGAGAGGCAGAACGAACCAAAATGCTGTTGTATGGCTTTACTGCCTTCTGCAGCCATCACGGATATAACTTTTGGCTTCAAAACTTTAACAGAGAAGGATTTTGTGAGCAAATTGCGGAAATCCACATATGCAAAATTTGGGCTGTGTCTGATCCTTGCAAACAAACATCACTATGGTGCCTTTGTTGTAAGAGGCCATGCAGAAAACCTCTGAGCTGTCCCTACCCAGCATGAAGGGCTTTATGCTGCCTTTGTTACCATCAGTGACATTGCTCACGTTGGAATTCATTTTGCTCCTCCTTACACTGGTGCCATTGGACTTGCCGTGGCTTTTCTCTGGCATAAGCGTGACCAGCTGTAGGTTCTGAGATTATCTGACTTTCAACTTTCCTTCAAGCCAATAAACTGCTAGCAGAACTTTTTCTAACGCACATCCCAGAAATGTTTTGTGTCCTCTTTGGAAATGTCAGATACTGGCCATTGGAAAAGAGAAAACATCTGTTATAATCATCCCAAAGGAACATATCAAAGTTTTTCTGCTGTTTTTATGCAGCCTCAAGGCCTTTTATTCAGTTAAAAAATCCCTTTATAAAACTGCTGTGTTGGGTTTTTTTGTTGTTGCTCTTTTTTTAAACCAAGTTACTAGGTTTTGTTCTTTAGCTTGCAAAGCATCACAATGCCATTTCCCAGGTTGAGATAGCCAAGGAACGGTCCTTTCCAGAAATTTGCTCCTGATAAATGGCTGAACAAACTAAAAAAAATGGCCAGAACAAACTAAGCTCATCCTCCAGGGAAAATAGCTTCTAGGCTCACAGTTAGTAGATCTTATCTCTGCTTTGTATAGTTTTGGAGGGCTTTAAACTAAACTAATAATCTGAACTCTTCCCCCTCCTCATCTCATCTGTGAAATCCTAGGAAGGCCTTGTCACCATGGTGGAGGCTGGCACAGCAACAGCATGTGCGTACAGATGTCATCTCAGCTATGAACGTAAAGAGTACAACAAAACCTCATTTTACCCACCGGAAACCATCACTATATTTTTCTGTGTCTTCATGAACAGATGAGAAACTTCCCATGGTGTTCTGGAGCTCCAGATCCTGAGAGCAGCTATGAATAGCAGCTTTAAATTTAACCAAGGTTGGAAAGAGAGTGAAACCTAAATGCTACAAGATGATGCCAGTTCAGCTGGCTCAGAAGCCAACAGAGCCTTCCTTGCAAGTGGCATGGAGATAAGTTCCAGCCCACAGGGTGAACAACATCGCCATCAGTATCCAGTAACACTGCAGAAGTGGCATGACTTTGCATGACTTACACACTACTGAGCCTAGAGCAGTACAGCTCTCCCAGGAGTGATTCCTGCTGGCAGAAGCCAGAAGGGTAGTGAGACCCAAGTGAACCTTCTGGAGGTGACAGTGCATTGCACTGACTATCACTGAGCAATTTCACTCCTATGTTCCTTTTCCTATAGCTCGTTCAAGTACGACCAGGCTAAGGTAAGTGTGCCTGAACTTTTGTTCCACCTCAGTCACTGGATTGCCTTAATGCTAAATGGCATGTTCACAAAGAGCCACATGGCAGTGACTGCGGAGCTGGACAGCAGAGCTTCGGCGGTAACATGAAGAATCTGTGGGTTCTTTTTGCTGAGGTTTGTTTTCTTACTTTTGGTCTGGTTTTCCCTTTCAGTTTGGGTTTCTACCAACATTTACTTGAAGCTCCAGAGGTAGCCAGTACAAAAAAAAAATGCTATAAATTTAACTAGGACAGCAGTTGGGAAAGGGAGGGGGAGACTGTTTGAGAACTGTGGGCTGACTGGTGGTCTTAGAGTATAAAAACAATATCCTTCTGACACTAGTAAGTAGAAGCAGGCCTCTGATTCTGTGGAGTTTTCTTGGTCTTTATTCTATGAAGACAGAAATCTGGCTCTATTTCATCATAGTTATCTACACTCAGGCACCCCTCCACCCTTAAAGGAGATTAGTAGTGATAATGCATCTGGTACCTGCCCCAGCAACAACAGATCTATGTGGAGAAGATTACAAGAAATTGTTTGGACTTCTGCCCAGTCCTAGAAGTCCCACCAACCATTTCCAAAAGTCCCATCAGTTGTTATGGCTTGTCTCTCAAGAAGGCTGCTGAAACCTACTTGAAGGAGAGACTTTAAAAAGATTTTTGCAGACATTTATTTCTGGCCAAATTATGATTGCTTGGAGGAAAAAGAAGCCACCATACAAATCTTGTTAGAGACTTCAGCAGGAACTCGCAAACCCATGCAGAACTGAGATAAGCTAAAAAAAGCAATAGCATCCAGGAAGAAAAGACAGACCAGCCAGCCAAATGCAACTCTAATTCCAACCCCGTGACAGACCCCTGGGGCAGCTCCAAAGCCACTTAGCACAAGCATGGAGCTGGGCCAGAAGGAGACGCTGGCACCAGAAGAGCAGCTCTAGCAAGTCCAGACTGCAATGTGGTGATTTGCTGAGGGGGACAGACTCGGACAGGCTTGTTACCCCCAGTACCATGAATGCACAGCTCCCCACCTCCGAAACCCTCCAAGCGAGGTAGCTCCAGGGACACTGCGATCCCTGAGCCCCCTGTACAGCAGAGCCCGCGCTGTGTGCGTGCGTAGGAAAACCGAGCAACAGCACATCTGCTAACGACACAGAAACACGCTGGCAATGCTCGGCGCGGCTTGGCAGGGGAACCTATATCAACTGTCTGCAGTCCAAGGTCTAAAGGGCAATCTGCCTTCAGAGATGCCTGCAACTTCAAGGAACTGTGTCCTGGAGTGAAATCGGTGCCTCTGCAGCACACAGCCTGCACCAGGCCCCCGACACATGCCGAGCGAGCACTGGACCCATTTCGTGCTGCACAAGAGGTGAATTTCCCAGGAGAGCTAGCAAAAAAACCCCACACAGAGCATCTCAAGAGGCTAAAGGCTAATCCCTGTGCCTGTTGGACCCCTCCAATGGACATCACCACAGGGGCTGCTCTGCCAGCACAGGCAGAGTACATGGGACACCAGCACAGGATTACCAGGTGCTGGGAATATTTCCTACAGCAAGGACTGGAGAATGCCCTTTTTTTTTTTTGCAGGGGTACAGTGCATAGAGCTGCCAGGAAGGTGACTGTACTGGTTAGTCTTGTGCAGGACTGTGGGACCGCTGACAACTGCCTGGCCTGGGGGTCCCCAAGCAGCACTGTTCAGTGCTGTAGGGGGAAGGTAAAGGAGGGGGACCAGATACTTGGGGACCAGATGGTTTCTAGCAATAACAGCTAGAAAACTCTCCACAGGCTATGTCACACTGCTGCAGTATCTCCAAACGAGCAGCTCTCTCCCATATAGCTGTACCCTTAGAAAGTAGAAGCTGGAAGCTGCTTCTGTTCCAGTTGCTGGAGAGCAGCTCCCAACCTCCTGGTCCAGGTGACTGTGTTACTGGGTGCTGTCCCTGCTGCAGATGCAGTGGGAGGGCCAGGGAGGGCATCTGTTCCCAGGACATTTATGATGGTGCTGGGCTTTTTGAACCATGAATTTGAACAGAAACCATGTTGCACCTTAAATGTCACTGCTAGGCAGAAGGAAAGTCATGAATCTTCAGCAATCTTCCCAACATCATGATTTTCAAGCAGAAAATGAATATACATTGGAAGAAACACTACAGCTGTGACTGCCTCAGTGAAGCCATTAACAAATGCAGTGTAACACATCCAAGTGCAGTCAGCCCTGTCTGGGGGCTGCTGGGGCTTTCTCCCATCCTTCTTCTCTCCCCATCACTCTGCTTATTGTTTGCTTTATTTTTAATCCCACCTAATTTAAAAATAGGAAATTGATTTCTTATGTATCCATTACAAACCAAATAATTTCTTTATTACAGCAAGGATCATATTTCATAAGCAAGTCATGGAAAATTAAAACCATGCCTGTTGCTTTGATGAAATAATGGAGAGAAATGCTGGAGGGGAAGGCACAGACAGCTGGGGGCTGTCATGCAACCAGTGGTGCAAGTTAACTCTTTGCAGGCACCCAAGGCTCCCACAGCTGCCAGCTTTCCTCCCCCAAACTTCTGGTTATAGTGCTAAGTACTCCCTTATCGCTAAACCTCAAAAACATCTAAGAGAAGTAACGCAACCCCTCTGAACAAAGTAGGTCAATGATGTCGGTGGCTGGAGGTTATGTTGTTAACAGAAGGTTTGCAGCCTGCCTGTGTGCAGAACCAGATACCTCAGTATTAACACCGCTGAAATTAGGTGCCTGACAGTTGCTGTTGCAAGGTGTACGCAGCACAGGAACCCACAATACCAGCCACACGTTAGCCCAGAAGCTCTTGTAGCATAAATATTTCCAGGCCTTGGGCATATTAGACAGTAGTCATGCTTTGGTGTCAGGTAGGGAGGTTTAGACTGAAGGGGAACCACACTTGCCTGCAGAGATGTTCAGTGTACATTGCACACAGGTTATGTCAGTACAGCGGGCACCCCAGCCAGATCAACAACTCGTTAGCAGTGTACTGTGACTTGGGGTAGATTATAAATTAAAACAAAATCCATTGTGTGCATTACTGAGGATTTATGGACTGCTCTATGAACCTCCCCGAGGAGCAGACAGGACATGGGTCCTCTGAAAAGTAATCCAGATAAGTACTACAGCTCATGGGACATTGCAACATCCAACCCAAAGTTCATCGACTACTTCATTAACATGCTGATCTCTAGGAATTACAGCCAAACAAAACCTCTTCAATTTCCCTATGAGAAGCAAAAAGATCAGTGAGTTATCATGGTGCACAATGTTTTGTTTTTTTTTATAAGGTATTATCTATAGATGTATCCATATAAAAATACCATGTCTGAGGACAAAGAATAAGCAAAGCTGTCACAACAGACCACAAGCAGACAGACTCCACAAGAGCGTAGGGTAGCAGAATAGATCGTTTCAGAGTAGTAATTAACATCTAGTCTGTTCACCTCTCTGAGCACACCCTTTTGAGCGAGCGCTTCTTTGGGATAAGAGTCTCCCATTTTGAAAAGAGCCCGTGTTAACACAGACTTGCAGATACTGTACCCTCAAAGTCTGCCATGGCTCAGGGAGTTGCTGTTCTTTCTGGAAGTTAGAGCCAGAGAGATTATCACACTAAAGTAATTCTTGCACCAGTTAAGAGGACTGCAAACACAGCCACCTTACCTAATCCTTCCCTGGCTCTGGGAGGAGGCCAGCCAGCAAGCAGCAGGCATTTGCCAGCTCGCTGCAAAGAGCTTCCTAACAAGCGAGCCAAAGAAAGTCCTCTTAAAACTCTTTATGGTCCTTTTGCACTGATGGTTCTCAGAATGGGAAAACAAGTTTTGTAACTCAGTGGGAGCAAAGGAAACGGGCTCCTTCCAGGAACACCCTGCATCACCTCTCCAGCCCCCACCTCCAAAGGGCTTGTCTAAAGCTGTGTCACTGGGAGACACCATGCTCCTTTCTGCTGGTTTCTGTATTGGCTGCTACTGTGTTGAACCAACTTATTTATGCAATAAAGAGCCCAAGAAATAGTCTGTGTGAACTACAGCAAGTTACCACCAAGCAGCTCCAAGATCAGCTAAAATGGCCAAAGCTCTCAGCCTCCTAAAGTTCTCTTCTGTAAGAGGCATTTCAGTTCCCTGTTATGGGAGATGCTTTATGCTGCTTTCTGGTCTGCAGTGTTGCTCCCTCATCCGACTTTGCCAGAAACTCAGTCCTCTGTAGTTTCTGTCAGCATTTTAATGATTATCAAATACATCATAGAATTATTTTCAAGAAGTTTCTTCTTTGGAAAGCATCCTCCAGGAGTTCTAACAAGTATTTGTTTTGATGATACAGTTGATAAGACAGTCACTAAAAAAATTCAGAAATACAGAAACATTCATTTGCACTTGCACAACAGAGCTGACTCACCACACTAATATTTTAATGGAACCACTGGATATTTTCATTATCTGCATTTGCCACTATGACAGCAACAATAACTCCCAGACAGAAGTCGAGACAAGACACAGTAATTAGGTCAAACCTTCAGGATAGAGCTGTCATCGCTAAACATAAATGTAAGTTACTCTTCACTGCCTGAGCTCTGTAAGATGGGCTGCACTGGGTTGTCTAGAGGATAAAGAACTGGAAGAAATGAGGGTCATTCTGCCTTTTGCTGTTCTTCAGAATTACCCTGTGTTTAATTGATCTTGATTAATTATTTAAGGTAAATGGAGCTTTCCTGACCTAATGGCAACATGTAAACTGATTAACTTTACAAAGCCAGCAAAATGATCTGCACAGTGAGATCAGCTCTTGTAATGTATTATTTAGGCCAAGTTATCATGGGTCACCACAATGATGTGCTGCCAAACACAAGACAGTGATTGCGAAGGTGTGATGCGGGTCCCCATGGGGTGAGGGTTAGAGTCCCCCAGCCCCTTAACGCCAGTGGGAAGGGAGGAGGAAGAGGAGGAGGAGGAACTGTCCTGCACTATGGTGCCTCCTGGGGCTGCATCCATATGGGCTTGGGGGAAGGAAGGAGAAGATAACCACTTGTGTGGTGGGATGAGGGCTGGGAACACGCAAGGAGCTCAAGGGAGACAGCAGAGCAGCGACAAGGCTTGAGGCACCTTTGAAGGCAGGTTTGAGCAGCCCAGCGGGACCAGGCTGAGGTCTGGCTAGCAGAGCCAGACACTGCTGCTAGCAGTGCCCAACCCCAAGAAGCAAATGCAAACTGGCCCTTTGTCTGGCCGTGTTTTGGCAGTCATGTCATGCTCTCCCATCTGTAACATCACTAGGGGTTACAGGGCAGAAAAGTTTATTTTGAGCAGATAATGCCTGTCTTTGCTAGAAATCAAACCTAGATAAAAGCTTTCCAAGAGATTCTGCTTAGATTTGGGTCTGAGCTTTGCAAGGGGAGAAGTAGTGCCCTATCTGGGCTGATAAGCAATGTGGGGAAATTGATTCCTGCGATAACTTATGCACATCAGAAGAAAGTGGTTTGTTTAGATATCTACAGTATTCCCCATCTCTTCTGGCCAGTCGCTAGGGAAGGTACACAGATAAGCGAGAAGAAAACACTCCTCGTGGCTCTGGCTTCAGGGGAGAAGCAGATAAGGCTGATAAGGCAGTAAGTGAAATTCTCCTCCAGGCTCCCATGCAACTACATACTTGGGCAAAGTCTGCTCAGCTACAGCAGAAATACTGCTGTGGTTGGTTGAAATAACAGCACTCCCAGGCACAAACAGGACAATAACCTCTCGTCTCCCTCAAAAGTTCTTTGTCCAGAGAACTTATGGTCAAAAGAGGTGAGAGAGCAGCTGGGAGGAGAGAGATGCACCCAGAATCCTCCTTAGAGGCACAGGGATGGGTGGGAGACCCAGCAGGAGATGGGTCTTTAGACACAATCCAAGGCTACCTCCCCGGGAAAGCAGCCTCCCCCCAGGCTAGCTCCAAGGGTGAGGGTGGTATTTACAAAGTATAGAGGCAAGAGAGATGGGGGCACCAGGAGCCAGCTCACAGAGCAGCACCACCAGTGAGGTCCCCATCACCACAAGTTGGAAGGAGACAACACCCCATCAAAACTGTCCCATGCTGCTGCCACCAGCCAGGAGGAAAAGTACAGAAGAAGGAGCATCCCCAGCCCTCAGGATGGGCGAACCTCTGTCAGCCGTGCTCAGAAACCCAAAATCCTTCAGTCACTGAGAACTTGCTTAATGACTTGGCTATGCCACCCGAGGCTTTGAAATCATCTCCCTCCTTTTTAAACAGATTCATAAAGTCTCATGAGCCATATTACAAAAAAATGATAGAGGCTTTCTGCCAAATTGCTGAGACTTCAGGGTTTCCCCCCCAGTTTCTTTTACATCCCAGAAATCCCTTCCCTGTATTTATTTCTACTTGGTTTTCTACCTCTGGGACCCAAGCAAGCCATTGAACCTGGATTAAACATGCCACAAAAGAATTTAAGCCTTGATATGGCCAAAATATTGGTTTCCAATGAAACAAAACAAAAGGGCTAAGATGAAGTAACTATTTCAGCAGCTTGTGCAGCCATGTAAATAGATGTTGCCAAGGGAGACTGAAGAGAGATAAGACTTCCCTGCCCCTCCAGAGCTTACAAAGGAAGCGTTCAGATCCAAACCCCATTTCCCAGCAGTATTCACCACTGTGGCCTCAGCTGAAATAGCGGATAATTCACATTTTAAATAAATGTTTTAAAAAGGACAGAAAAATTCAGGCTTCCCAGCTGGGCACCAGGAAGGCATTTCCTCTCAAGGCAGGTTTCATTTCCAAGCCGTAGGATATCTGCAGTCTCCTGCCCATGAGGAAGGGACTGAGCAGACCTCAGGACTGACCCAGGCCAGCAGCAGGAACAAGAGCATGCAGTGTTTGTTTTTATTGAAAAACCTGTATTTCTTTGGATGATAATCTTCACTGGCAAACCCCAGACCTACCAGGCTGCCTCACTCCAACTACTCCAAAGGTGGAAACCAAGCAGAAGGAGCTGGCAAGGCTGGAAGAGCTGAGCCTCAGGTCCTGCAACACTGGGAATGCGCTGAGGAGCTGTGGGCTGCACCTGGGGAGGTTCAGGTTGAACATCAGGAAAGTTTCTGGAGGAGGATTGGTGCAATGCAGTGAGGCTGCCTGAGAGGCCAAGGAGTCTCTGTCCTTGGAAGTTTCCAAGCCAAGACACAGCTGACCCAAACTAGCAACATCTCAGGGACCAAACTCAAGCCCTCCTGAGGTCCCTCACACCCAACACTTCCATGAACACAAAGGGAGTCAATGCAAAAGGAGATGAATACAAGATTGACCAGAAAAATATGACCAGCACGTACAGGAAAGAGGCAGCTCCAAAATAAGTGGATTTATACCTTTGTGTTAATTAACACTGAACCTGATAAAGCCTAACTACACATTTGCTTTAATTAAGAGAAGGGGCCACTTGGCAGCTCCCCCATCAGCTCCTCTATCCCAGGGACAGCTACACTGGGCAAAAACACTCAGGAATGCAGCTCCAGCTCAGCTGCTGGCGTAACGTGTTTGTTCTCCGGCGTGTTGGACTCCCACTTGCAGCCGGCTGTATTGGCTGTACTTTGGTCCAGGAACATTTCACCTGAATGTGTGAACCTACTGCTACAGACACTATGGTAAACATGGTATTTTCAGAGGGCAACACACACACCACTCTAAGTAAACCGATGGACATACTGACTTTATTTATATTCAGCCTTTTTGGCAAAATACCATGGCAGACTGTGCCAGTTTTGTAGAAATCACAGGGATTGTGCTGGCCTGGGGGGGCTTCGTTTCCCGAGGAGGGGGCTGGCAGAGCAGTTATGGGGAGGCTGGAGCCCTAAAGCATCACAGTGGCCCAGGCCACCAGGCTCATGGGTTCCCAGTCCCACAGAAGCAAAACCAGTTGATTTTTGTGGTGGTCTGGGTTTGGAGGGGTCAGGGGAGAAGGCAAGAGGCAGGGCTGCAGGGGGGCTCAGGCCGTGGTTAGCAGGGGCAGACAGCCCAGGCTGCGAGCGTGGTTCGGTTCTTGGGAAGAAAGGAGTCTAACCAGAGCCTGCAGGTGTGAATTAGTCCATACACTTAAGACACATTGGGAAATAATTCCTACCCTACCACATCCTTCCCAGGGTTGCTGCCTATGGACAGAGGGTAGTACAGACCTTGAGGAGGGCAGCCCCAAAAGAGACCTGACCCAAATACTTGCACACCACTGCTGTGGGTGTGTTTGGTGGTGCACAAGAGCATGCAGGATTTCAGGAAGGCTGTGAGGAGCTCTATGCCTCCAGAAGAGACCAAAACCACCCCACGCTCCAGGCCAGTGGTTCAGGGCTGGGATCAGGACAGCGAGGGTAACGCACTGGCTGCCTTGCTGGCTGGTTGCCCCAGTTGCCCCACGCTGCATTGCCCCTAAGACATCCTCTCTGCCCAAATCAGCTCCCCAGTGCTAAGGAAACCAGCCCTTGAGAGCCAGGCTGCTCCCTCCTACCCAGGACCCCCATTAACACCAGCCATTGGGTGGGCCCGACACAGACCCCATCCTGCACAAAGCAGCACAAAGTCCCTTCACAGGAGGCTGGGTGCCCACCCAGCCGGGATAGGCTGTTGCATGGCCAGAGGGCAAGCTGTCTTGGGTCAATTAACCTCAGTGCTCCATGAAAGAACGCAGGATTTAGGGTTTCTGTAACTGGATGTTTTATTTGTTTTAAAAGTACATCTTGTTTCAGAGAGTGTCTCAGGTAACCACTAAAGGGGAGTTCAACATTAATGGTGCAAGAAGTCCCCCGATGAATACACAAGTGTGCACCGATTTAGGAGGGAGCATGCTGCTGGGACTTAGGTTGCCCCCTCCCAGCTGAACTGCAGTCCCAGACCACAAACGTGCTTTTAGCACAGACTGCATTAGCCTAAACCTCTCTCACAGGGGGCTAAACTACCCCAGCCCACATGCTGAGGACCAGCAGGCCAGTTTCTGTGGCTCAGCTAACATTACCACTAAGCTACTGTGCCTTGCCCGTGCGTTGAAACCCTTCACCACAATCAATGTTTTAACCCCAGTAACCTAAAGTGACCCAGCAGAGAGGTGCCTCACATCTGGATACTGCCAAAGGGTTTAGAGCAAGCCTCAACAAACTTCACCTCTGATGGCACGGTGAAGCTGCCAGCACCTGCCCTCATTCCAGCCAGGGATCTCCCCCCACCCAGGCACCCTCCCAAGATAAAGCTTCTGTCCCAACTAGGACCAATAGCTCCAGTTTATCACTTACTGTCTGATTGTTAACATAAGATGGTGCTTATCTCTTAATATACAAACAGAGAGAGCAAGGCAAAATAACCCCCATCTCTCTACTCACCTCCTATCTTAAAAGGACAAAGTAGCCAGAAGTTTCTGTGCACTAAAAAAACAACAAAAAAAAATCAAAATACTCTGAACTGCCACAAATTGTACCTACTCAAACAGGTCTGCAGGTCAAAGCACTACTGGAGGAGTGTGTGTATATTAGATTGTTGATTCCCATTACAAAACAGCTGTCATAACCACCCTCATTTGTCTCAACAGAACAGAACAGACTCTTTCAGTTGGAAAGGACCTACAACGATCATCTAGTCCAACTGCCTGACCAATTTAGGGCTGACCAAGTTAAAGCATGTTATTAAGGGCTTTGTCCAAATGACACTTAAACACTGACGGGCTTTGGGGCACCCACCGTCTCCCTAGGAAGCCTGTTCCAGTGTTTGGCCACCCTCTCGGTAAAGAAATGCTTCGTAATGTCCAGTCTGAACCTCCCCTGGCACAGCTTTGAACCATTAATCAGGTAGTAAAGTAATTGCTGTGATATTGAAAGATAAGGGGGCTCCAATGCCCCTTCAGCGCTGCACTGCCAGGATTGGGCTCTGGAGGTTACAGTGCTGAACGTGCTCCTGCTCCTTTCACAGCACCAGACCAAGTCTTACTTCTAAATGGCAGCCGTGTAAACGCCCACCCCAATCAGCAGCACTGGGGAAGCTATTAGACAGCTCACGTACAAATCCCGTGTGCGCACATATTTAACACAAAGCCCTTTCTGTTCCTGCAGACACCTTTTCCAGGGGAGGTGTAAGCTGGTTTCCACAAGAAGCTTTTCCAGCAGAAATACCCAGGGGGAAGGAGCTTGGCTGCCCCTTTTGCAAACTGGGGCAGAGAGGGACCACTCCCACCCTGCATCACAGGGGACAGGCTGCCTTGGGGATGGCCCAAGCCCTCCTGCCAGGTCAAAGCCCCCAGGCAAGTACCAGGAGAAGACACACAGACCAGCACTGTGCTCCTGAGCACAGCACCCAGCAGGCAGGACAGGAAGCAGCCATAGAGATGTGGTAACTTCAGGGGTAAGCATCAGCTGAGCAAGACTTCAACCCCCCAGCTCATGGCCCCCACCACCCTACTGCAGGGCTCCCCCAGAGCCTCCCCACCCCCAGCAGCGCCAGCCCCCACTACTCACCCTCACGCAGCCACACGTTCCCCTCTTCCACCGCACCCAGGAAAGGGCCTTTCTGCTGCTCACCAGGCAGCACCTCCAAGCAGGGCTTCTGTTCTTCCTCTACTCCTTCTTGTAGGGCCTCCCAGCCCTCCAGGTGCTCCTCATCAGCACTAACGGGGCTGCCCTTAACCCCCTCCGGCCCTGGCTCTGCCCCCTCCCATCCCAGCTGCTGGGGAGGTGGGGAAGCACTGGGTTATCCCGGCGGTGACAGGGATGGCGAGGGCAAGCAGGGAGGCAGCCCTTCCCTTGGAGATCTGGCTGCTGCAGAAAAGGGGTACTCAGGGGGTATGGACGGCCACGGGACACACCGCCGGGCACTCCCAAATTCTGCTCAGATCATTTTAAACACCCTTATTCTTACCCAGCCTGGTCATGGTGTCCCCATACTTGCTCCCCACCCTCCTCTCATCCCTTGCTGCGGAAAAATCACGCTGAGATACCCCACGCAGCCGGGAGCCGAGCACCTTTCCCCAGGACAACCCGCAGAGAGGCTCCTTCGCTCGCCATCTCGTGGTGGCAGCAGCAGCCGGCCATGGCCCAGCTCCCCGCATCCCTTGTTCCCTGTCCCCTTGCCAGCGGCCCAGAGCACGCTGGGGACGGGGCAGGGGCTGGGGTCCCGCTGTGCCACGGGGGGCTGGGCACCCGCAGCACCCGCCTGCACCAGACACGGATCAGGTCCCCCCTTACTCATCCCAAAGCGTGACACAACCCCGGCGGTGTCAGTGCATTTACACCTGTGTAACCAGGGCACGGATTTGGCCCCGTGCCTGCAGACCCTCTCTGCGGAGCCCCTCATGCTCAGGGCTCAGTCATACCCCAGAAATTTCCCCTGACATCGACAGGAAATTAACACGCTGGGGGTGACGGTGTGTCGGCCATGCAGAGATTTCATGCTCCCAGTCTTGTAGCAGATTTTAAAAGTTTGGCTCTCCATGCCCCAGCACACCAGGTCTGGGGGAGCCCAAAACCGCTGTGGGTGTCACGGGTCGGGCACCCTCACAAGTGCCCGCAATGGGAGGGGACATGCCATGAGAGCCCCTCCATGACGGGGGACAGCCGGGGTAGCTTTGCACTGACGTGGCTTTGCAACCCCCTGGCAGCATGGCTGCAGAGCCCCAAAGGCAAAGTTCCTGCCTCAAACCCTTCCAGCATCTTTTTTTCCGGGCAGCCAGTGCAGGCCCCGGGGCTCAGCCCCAGCAAGCTCTTCTTGGTGCCACCCACGCCGTGCCGGGGCTGCAGGGCTGCAGGGCCAGGCCCTGCACCACCACTCTGCGCACACTCAAACTGCAGGCTTGGCCGAATGGTTTTCATTAAACCTACAGAGGGAAATTCACCCCAGAAAGAGCTGGTGCCTGGAAGCTCTTCCAAGCCTGGATACCAAAGCCATGGCTTCTACGATGTGCCCCCTCGAGCCGGCTCCTCCAGGACCTGCTGTGCAGCCCCAGCCCCTCCTCCAGCATCCCTCACCCTTCCCGTCCCTGCAGCACTCCCAGTCCCCACCAGACTTGCCCTTTTTCTGTTTTTCCCCTCTAATTTGGGATGAACGGCACAAAAGGAGCAATTTTGCTGCCCACCCCCTTCTCATTCTCCCTCCTCCCCTGTCTGGCAGGTCTGTGTTATTATTAAGACACTTGAGATTATGGTTGTCTGAAAGTCGAAGAATGACAGCAAAGAACCAGATGCTGCACACTGATAAATTACAAGGGCATTATGCAGAGGCAGCTGTACCATATAAAAGCCTAGTTTTCATACCATGCCATGATTTTCCATGTGGCATCATATGGTTCCAGCATCTGGGTGTCACCGTCAATGTCTCCCGTATATTTTGCTGAGCACTGTCATTATGATAATGAAGAAATTGCAGCAGACGTTAATTGCAGTCCCCGCTGGCTATTGCGAGAACTCAACGGCATCGGGGCGGGCTGGCAGGGGCTCTCTCATCTCATGGGGGGTTTCTTCACTGTGCTGGCCATGGACAAGAGGGGTCTGGATGCTGTGAGCAGCATCGAAGCCCCACTCTCCCAGTGGCCAGTCCCAATCGGGTGCTGGTCAGCACGCAGAGACGAAGTCAGCACGTCCCCGTTCAGTTCCCGTTGCAGAGATTTATAGATTTGCTTCCTCTGCTTGGTTTTCTCATTAGTCTTAGTAGAGAGTGGCCAAGGACTGTGTGTGGGAAGAAGGTCCCCATGTCCCCTCCTCTGTCCCCCCTTCCCATCCCGGCCAGGCAGCATGCAGCAGGGAGGCACCACGGAGGAGCAGGGCTGGGGCTCACAGCTTTGTGTCTGGATATGGCCCCGCAGCAGCTAATCAGCTCAGAGCCTGGAGGGAAGGCAAAAAGGACTTTAAAAAGTTTATTCTCCATCTCTCCATCGTGCATTTAGAGATGTCAAGGCCGTGAGCTAGAGCTGCCGCGGCACGAACTGCCCCAGGGCTGGCAGCGCTGCGGGAAGGGGCTCCCCGGCGCTGCAGACCCCCTGCTCCCACTGCAGCGGTGGGCTCGCGGCGGCAACAGCTCATGGTGGGGAGGTGGGTCTCTTGCTCAAAAATGCAGCTGTAAGGTGCACAGGTATCAGGGGATCTACTGGCAGGACAAAACATCTTCATTATGCTAATTAGTTCTCAATTCATTCAAATTATGGCCCTCTTTGGGCCTAAATATCAAGGCTCACCACTGTGTTTGTCTTTTCTAACCCCCTTCTGCAGTCCAGGGAACTCTAGTTGCACGTAAAGCTACTCATTTCCAGGCATTGCTATAGGTTGTATGGAAAAAATATGCCCAGAAATGCTCATAACATACCAGGGGCTCCAATAAGGACCAGGAACATTGGCTGCTTCAGTGAGCAATTGCCTTTGTGCCCATATAAATCCCTTTGCAGGACTGGCCCTGCCTGTCGGTGCTCACCGAGGGCCAGACCTGCCTTGTCTTGGGCTGTGATCTTCGGGCACCACTATGAGTGCTCAAACCAGGCAGGATCTCAGTGCCGCGACCACACCGCAGCTGGCACCAGTGGCACGTTGGAGGGCAGCTACCAGGAGGCCCAGGGACCGCGGGGGCAGGAAGATTTGAGCCTCTGGTTTGTCACCCCTTTGCTCGGCTCTCTGCATGCAGCGGCTGGCAGAGCTGTTCCACTGCAGGTGGTCCAGCCCTGGGCATGGGGACACGGGACACGGTCACAACCCCTCATGCCCTGGGCTGATTCACAGCGATATCTGACAACTGTCTCTGGGTGATGGTTTCAGCGTCATGCTGGAGGGGTTGACGGGGAGGGTGGCACACAAAGCCTCAGGAATCCACCGCGGGAATGTCTTCACTCAGCGGCAGCAGGTGAGGATGAGCAGGATTGTCCCTGTGAGTCACCCTGCGACAGCCACCAATCAGGCACAAAACGCTCCTGCTTTCGCTTGCCCAGCGGAACGAGGGCTGGTGTCGGCGGCGTGACTCACGGCGGGGAGCTGGGGCTCGGGGGTACTGCACCGGTGTCACGGGCTCTGGTAACCACCTCCCATGTGCTCTGGGGGCCATCGAGGGCAATAAAGTGTCGCACCCACCAAAAAGAGCTGCAGCAAGGCAGGGGGAGGAGGCAGCCCCTACGCCCCAGAGCCAGGGGGTCGGACCAGGACGGACTCAAAGCCTTCCCCCAGAACTCCACCAAAGCTTTTACGAGTTTCCAAAGCCCATAAAAGCAAGTGCCTCCACTTTCCCCTTCTCGACCCCTGCCAGACACACGTGTTTCTTTCCAAACAGCTCTGTAAATTCACAGGTGGGATTGATGCTCTGCCAGGGTGTTGCTGGTCTGACCAGCAGCAGCAAAGCCTGGGAAATCCTCACATTTCCCTTCCAGCTCTTGGTTGAGAAGAAGGAGCTGTGGCAGCGACATGCGCCTGGCACTCTGCCTCCTGCCAGGGCCCCAGCATGGCCCAGGGCTCCTCCAGCACCCCCAGGATGTCACCATCAACTAGGAGAGCTGGCCTCTCTGTCTTGTGCGGCTGAAGAGCTGATGAGAAATGAGCTCATTCCCTTCCTCATCACTCACCATGGCCCATGGCTTCATAAGCCATCCCTTGGGGCAGCCCTGGGGCAGGAGGATCTCCATGCAGCGCCCTCCGCCTCACCTGCACCCGGGAAGGTCTTTGCTTGAAGGCAACGGCTGGATGCACTGACGCAGCATTAAACCTCTCCCTTTCTGAGAGCAGCCCTGGCAGTCGTAACACTAACCTCTTTTTTTCCGATGGGCAGCGGAAAATATGATGAGTAAATGTATATGGCTGCAGTTCCAATGGAAAATTACTTTGGGTGCCTGCGCCTGGTCGGTGAGCTGTCCCATGAGGTGGAGCGTGCCAGACTTTAACATAAACAAGGAGGATGTGGAGTGACTCAAACAGGTTGTAAAAAGGGGTGGTTTTTTCCCTTGCAAGGGGATGTTTTAGCTGCCTGCCAGCCAGAGTGCGTGGCCACAGGTGCGTGGGCAGATATGGGTGGCAGGGGGGTGATACCAGCACCTGCACAGCCGCTGCCTGCGGCGTGGGAATCACCACCTCTGCCGGGATGCCGAGCCCCTGCTGGAGACCGTCCTGGGGTGCAGTTTTCAGCAGGGAGGGGTTCCAGTCAGGGGTGGCCTGGAGAACTGATTCAGGGACCATGAAATCGAAAGGGATCCAAGAGGTGCAGAGAGGTTGTCAGGAAAAGGACAGAGCACTGTCATGTGCTAACGCTACTGACACTGCCATAAAACAGGAGGGAAGCGTCACGGAGCTCAAGCGAGCAGGGCACTGTGTTCACTAGACTCAAAAGCATTTAATATTACACTGAAACAAAAAATAAAAGCATTTGTTAAGATCAAACAGCATTCATGCCATCTATTGTCAAACCTCCAGCTACCAGGAAAGAAGAAAAGAAACAAGACAACCACCAGGAATTAAACCCCTGGAGAGTAGGAGCAGGACAGGGGGACCCTCCCGGGGGGACGCCAGAGCCATGCAGGGAATGACACTGACCCAGCGCTGCTGGGGGTTAGCTCAGTGCTCAGGTATGGCTCAGCCACAAACCCTCCCCGGCTGCCGTGGGCCGGGAGCCACAATTAGCAGCGATGCTCCAGCAGCTGCATCGGGGTGGGACGAGGGACTCGGTAACGCAGGGTCTGACTGCCCAGCCCTGCTCTGCCCCAGCACGCAGGGCCTTTGGGGGTGCCCCAGGGTGGTCCTTGGTGACTGGCAACAGCCCCCGCCTCTGTCTGGGCTGGATACGGCCCCATCCCAGGGAATGTCCCCACTGAACTCTCTCTGAAATTTGCTTTGGGTCACAGCGGGCTCTCACCAGAGACCCACCATTCGGCAGCGCTGGCAGTGTTAGAAATGGGCAGCACTATGGACATTCATCTTTAAAATCTCCCCCACCCACATTCAAATAAAAAAAGCGGCTCCTCACTCAGGTTTCCCTTTCCCCAGAGAGGAACCCTCGCCGGGAGAGGAGCAGCATCCCGCCCTTCGAGCACCCAGCTCAGCAGCTGTGGGGTCACCATGGTCCCAGCGCTGCCCACGTGCCTCTGCGTGGGTGGGGGGACACAGCAGCCCCACGGCGCAGCCTCACACTTTAGCTATGGGCACGCAGAGAGGTGCCACAGGCAGCCCCGCATGGGCTGCCACTGCCAGGTGTGGGGAGCCCAAGCCGTACCAGGCAGCAGCCCTGCACGGGGGCTCAGTGCCCTGCGGTGCCAGGAGCCGGCCCCATGGCCCATCGCTTAGGGCAGGCGCTTCCCGCAGCCCCCAACAGAGACCCCGCCATGAAGGGGTCAGCATGTGCCCCTTCTCCTTCCTGGCAGATGTCTTCAGCAGAAAAAAAGGCCTGGGGGACACAGGGGAGATTTTCCTGCAGGGGAAAAAAAAAAATAATAAAGGAGAAAGACGAAAGAGGGAGGCTGCCCATCTCAGCTCATCGCTGCTGGCACCTGTGTCCTGGGGCAGGCGTCCAAGCGCGCCGAGAGCAGGCGCGGTGCCATCGCGGCAGATGGGCACGAAGGCAGGCAGCCCCGAGCCCGCGATCCTGCCGCAGCGTGGGGAGCGGGGCGGCTGTTTAGGGCAAATTTCCCAGCTGAGAATGTCAAAACAGCTGCCAGTCTGGAGTTTATACACCTATAATTAAGGGGGCATGTGATTTCTAATCCAGCTCAAACGGAGCTGGATTAATTGGCAAACCTAAAAATAGCACCCGTGACCATGTAAGGCAAGCTTTTGTGTGCGGTTTAAATTAGGAAAGTGGGCTCTGGCTGCTCGGAGTGAGCTGGGAGAGGCAGCGGCATCCTCCTGCCTCCAGACAGCCTGTGAGGGCCTGGTCCTGCCGAGGGACGGGAGGAGCCTGCAGTGCACCGTGCCATCCACAAGTAACAGCCTGAAGTCAGCAGAGGAGCCAGGGCAGGAAAGTAGCACCCTGACCCCCGGGAGATGTGCCCCAGGGGAGTGGGAGACCACTCCCCTCGGAGGGGACACCTTGGCAGCCCCGGCTGGAGCTGCTCTGCTCCCCCTCCACAGCTGCTCACCATTTTACCCTATCATGCCATTTATAAGAGCCCACAGCAAGTTTGCCCGCTCTGTTTGCAATGCCCAGCAGCTTTACGTGGTGGAAAGGGACTTTCTGAATTCCTGGAGCCTCCCTGACCGCCCCAGGAGACACCTCCACTTCCCTACACTGCTCCTGGCCCGCTTTGCACCAACGCGGCCCACGGCAGAAGAACCCCCCTTGGCTTGTGCTCTGTGAACTGCTCCCTTTCCTCAAACACTCGTCTACCCGAAGCCAGACTGCAAGGTTAAATTGCTTTTAATTTTTGTTTAATTATCTGCAGTGGCACAAATAACTAACAGCATCGATTTGAACTTGGCATACAAAGGCAGGTTCCAAATGGCAAAGCATATTATGAGATGGAATTATTAAACGTAGCTAATGAGCAAAATAATGATGTGGTGCCAAGCTATAAAAGGTTAGACTTTAAAGTTGTCACAGTTCATGAGCAAGAAAGATTTAATCGCATTCTTAATCAAATATTTATATGATAATGTGTTTTAATCAAAATAATAGCAATTAATTTGGAAAGGAATATATCATACACTTCCTGTTCTTGCTTTATGAAGTTGTTTTTTTGTGGTGGGGTTGCAGAGCACATAGCGCAGGTGCCCTTCACCCCGCACGGAGCCTCTTGCCCTCCCGGTGCCATCACGGAGCTGGCGCTGGGTCCTGCTCTGTCCTGCCGTGGGGCTGGGTGGCCCTGGCTGTGAGGGGCACGGGGCAGCGGGACCCACACTGGCACCCCCCGGCGAGCCGGGGCCCCTCACTCTGTCTTTGAAGGACTCACTATTCACAAATGATTTAGCTGCTACCTCGTTCCCTCCGAATCCTGCCAAATCTCATAACTCTCCTTGGCAGCTGATGCTATCGCAATGATTTCCAGCTGTCCAAGAAGCAGCTTAAAATGGCTGCTGTGCTGGAGCACCAGCCCTCTCCTTCCTCTTCCTCCTCCTCCTCCTCTGGGCAGGGAGGCGAGGGAATGCACAGCCAGCGCTCGCCCGCTCCGATCCCTTCTCAGGGCGCTACAGCCCCTCCTGCCCTGCTTGGCAGAGCTCAGGTCTGCGGCTGGATGCCGAGCATCGAGATGCAGTGAGTTTTGCTCTGGGCTTTTAGTCTGGCGTGTTAAAAATATAAAAATGGGCAGTTCAAAGAAGCAACAGCCCCCACCAACACCGGGGTTCGATTCCGAGTGACTGCAAAGAGCAGAGGTGGCTGTCCTGTCCATCCCTGCTGAGACACCACGTGCCATGAAGGAAGGGCCACGGAGGCTGAAGAGGCTGGACATGTGTAAACCTGCCAGTCTGAAGAGAAAAATACATCTAAAACTTTGCCCAAAAAACTCAAAATGAAACTCGTTCGGAATTTTAAAAATCCTGGAGAACCATTTCTAGCAGGCGCTGCACCAGCCAGCACACCATGAGAAAACACCACCTCTTACGGAGAGCATCAAAGTCCCTCCAACGCAATCAGCTGAGGGAAGCATCCACATAATCCTGGTATTTCTTTTAATGGAGCCATCAAACCACCAGCACTCACTAAATGTGGGGAAAGATTTTCAAAACACCATGCCAAGTGAAACAGAGCCTACTGAAAGGGAGCACCACTCACCCCAAATCCCCGATAAGGATATTCCATGACTCTGTGCATAGCTCCAATGAAGCTTCTGAAAAGGAGGAATGAGACAGGGGCTGTCAGGGCTGCAGCGACCTCCCAGCCGCTCATGCAGACCAGCCACAAGCCGCCCGCACAAGCCTCGCCTGTCCTGTGGTGCCCATGGGTAGGGGCACGCGGAGCAGCCAGCGCAGGAGGCACTGCTGGAAGCTCGTACCAGGGCATCGCGAGGCGACCGCAGCACCATTCGGTCATGGGCCTCTGCAGGAACGGGTCAGTCCTGGAGCTACGCGGCTGCTGGGAATTCAATCAAAAACACCATGACAGTGTCGAAACGCTGGCCTGCCTTGGGCCCCTTGGCACACACCTCCACACAGGCACAGCGCAGTATTTTCTCTCCTCCTCCATTTAGCCTCTTGTGCTGGGTGGATGTATATGCACTTTTCGCTGTCTGACTTCTTAACACTTCATCAGAAAGCTGGATTTTTTTTTTTTTAAGTGCTAAGTTTGCCGTTTCTGTTGGAGTGGAGATGAAAAGCTTTCAATGAACCACCTTTGCTTGGAATCACTTCTGTTGCCTTCGGTTTGGCCAGATGTTTCCTAATTACTTATCTGTCAAAACCTTTTTTTTTTTTTTTTAATGCACAGACATTTCCTTTAAGTGAGAAACAGTGTAAGGTTCTTGTTTAGTGTCTTTGCCTGAGTGAAATAAGCCAGGCTAAGCTTCATCATCAAGGCTGAATTTTATGCTTGAACATGCAACATAACATCAAAAGCTTGATCTTTTTTATTATTCATCGCAGCCTTTTTAGACCAACTTCAGCAGGAGCCAAATGGCACATCATAACTTGGGATTTAAAACTTTTCTTGTTAAAGCTAGATCTGAGTCATGCAGCTCTCTCCTGAGCTCAAGATGGTTTCGTGTAATAACTCAGGGCCAGAATCTGCCGCCGTTACTCACGTCAGTGAAGGCTTAACTTACATGAATAGACTTATTGAAGCAGTGCTACTTTGGGTGAGTAATGGGTACGGAATCAGGTCTGATCCTTCTCCCATCAAAAAAAAATATTCCTGCTGATTTGAGTCATCTGCTGGGTCCTGCAGGGATGTCCTGTCCGTGACTCATGCAGCAATTACTTTGGAGGTGGAAAGGCGAAGGAGGAAACCTTGAAGACTTTAATTCCCCGACCTGGCCGCCGCTGGCGGTGCAAGCCCGCCTGGCAGGGAGCAGGGATCTGATCTAACGAGGCAGATGTCGTTACGTGTCAGTCATTTGAGACATTCAGCATCAATTTGCTATTTGGCTGCTGTCAGAAATCTTTTACTTCAGGTAAGTGTCCCAAGGACCCCGACGTTCCTGCAAAAAAGGAAGGGGAAAAACAGCAGAACTGAGCCCTGAACGACTCTGTGGGTGCTTTAAAGGTTTTGTTCTCTTCCCTCTGCATTAAGAGAAAACAAAAAATCAAGTGCCTGTCAAAGGATAATATACCCATACACCAGAAGGGGACTGAATTAACCAAAAATAAATCCATATAACAATTTTTCAATAGCTTTAGCTGTCTTCAAAGCCAAGTAGCATTCTTCAACGAAAGCAGGATCAGGCCAGTAAAGCTTTAAGAGTTTAAAGTTATTTGATAGCTAGTAATTTCCATCAAAAGAGGCTAAGTAAGCCTCTGCCTGTAGCCTTCATCACTCCACCAGAAATGCTTTGTCAGTGTATTTGTGACAAATTAATTATAGCGATAGAAAATCTCAGTAGAAATGAATATTCAAAAAAATATTTTAGGCTGTTGACTTCAGGGAATGCACTTCTGTTTCTAAAGCTGTGTGTTTTCCTCATTAGCTCTCTCCCTCCCCCAGTTCTTTTCAGAAACTTTCAGAAGTGATTAGAAATGGTTTTATTTTCAGCTTGCCTGGGGAATGGCATTAGCAGTGGAATAAACCAATGACGTTAGAGTCTTGCTGGCAACACGAAATGGCCCATCAGCAGACTTTTCAGAGAAAACATCCTGAAATTACCGTATCAGTCCTGACTACCTGATGCTAATGTGCAGTCAGATGCTTGCATGGAGTTATCTCACAAAGCTTTAACACTGAAGGACCTTGTCCTCATAGCTCCAGGGAGACACAGGAGCACAGCTCAGCAGCTCCATCCTCTAATGGATCCTGGCCCAACCCTGCAACCAGAAGAAGGAGCAGAGCTGGGGCAGACCACAGGTAGCTCCAACTTACCAGAAAGAGATATGTGGCTCTTGCTCGCTGCAAAGTCCCCAGCAAAGCAGACGACTCCTGCTTGTCGTTTGCTCTAGTTCCTGTCTGTAAATTGCAGATCTTTCTTGTCTCGGGCAAAAGTCATTTCAAGGAGCACAATTCCCATTTGTGAATCTCATTAAGGCTGACAAAAGCAGGAGGCCACTGCTGCCCGTCACTTCCCACACCTCCAAGTCATCCTCCTTACCTTCATCCCATGGTCATGCTGGTCCTGTCCCAATGCTGACACAGCTTAGCCCTGGGTAAAGCACTGAAATATTGGCCTGCGAGTCCTGGAGTCTCTTCTTGACATGTTGCTTTGGTCTGACAACAGGAATAAACACAAATAAAGCTTCTCCCAAACTGCGACTGCGCGACCCAGCTCAAGACGCTCCCACAACTGATGGCCCCACGAGGAGCCACGTTCCTGGCTCTGCCACAGGAACCAGGCAGAGATCCTCCTCATCTCCCCCCGACAACTCAATTAACAAGCTGCCTCATTAGCATCCTATACTTAATTAACAAGTTGAATTAATAAGTAGCCTGGGCTACTTAATTAATAATTAATTAATCCTTGGTTAATAAGGACATCAGGAGCTAGTTCATAAGGGAATCATTTCAATAGATGAAGGTGAAATAAGGATCTAAGGAGAAGGTGTTAAATGTCTGCAGGGAGCTGGTGCTAGACTGCCTCCCGAGACCAGGTGTCCCTCCCTGAGTCGAGCTGTGGGGTGCCACCTCACCTTCAAAGCCCTTGCCTGCCTCCTCCGGCCCCAAATCCAGGTTGGAAAGGTCCAAAATGCTCACTTGGTTCTTGCTTCCACTGGCGATGCTCTCCAGAGCTACTGCTCAGTGGCTGCTTCCCAAGAGGTCCCTGTCTCTGCTGAAAAGGAGAAGCTGGGGCAGGTGTCCCACCCACTGGCACTGCAGCAATGTAAAGGGTGGTGTTACTTGAAATGAGCAATAAAGGGAGCAATAAGTACAAAATACAATCTAAAACACCCTTTCCCTGTCCTGCAATGGCACATTATTTTCCAGGGAAGGACTGTGAGTGCAGTTTAGTAGTTGAAGTTTAAACCTGCTGTTGACCAACCAACCAAAATCTGCTGGGGGCAGGTGAGACCCCTGCTCGTGGTCCCTGAGCACAAGGCAGGTACGAGCGGTGCTGAGGGTCCTGGTTCCAGGAGGAAACACCGTTCCCTTGGGCTCAGGCAGTGCTCAACTCAAACACTCCCAGCTCAGCATGTTGCCCACAGTTTGACAGCATACAACATTTGGCATTATTATAAGAATTATGTTGATGTTTCCTTCTCATTTTGATACAGTAAATGTCTTGTTTCCATATTAATGTCGATCTCAAGGTGTGCATACATATATATATATATACACACACTGCATTAAAACCACTCATCATATAACATTTCACATTTAGCTAAATAGAAGCAGTTGATTTTTCCTGGTGGTACTGGTTTGAAATTTCCCATCCACAAACCATTTTGAAATCCCAAACAAAACAAAAATCAGAGTTGTTATTTCCCACACAGCAGATGCAGTGCAACAATCTCTAGGAAAATGAATTTTTAGTTTATTGTTGCTTATGGTGACTTCTGTTCATGGCTGGTTTCAAAGAAGATACTGAGTGTAGCAACAAAACACCTTTGCAGAAAGATAGTTACCATTATTTTCAATTATAATGTTGTAATTTCCAATCCAAGTATTTCAAGACTGGGAAATACAAACATTACTGTTATTGCCACGTTGATAAATTATGCTGTTGGTTTATTCAGAGAACAATTAATGGTGCTCCTTTTTGTTTCAAAATTTATTGGACAACCTGAAATAAAACACAACATAAATTTGTTGCTAACAATCACAGCAAGGAGGGGGTTAGGGGAAGGTATTTATTGACAAAACACTCCAGACACAGAATCTATAAGCAAAATTGAACTGGAAACTCAGCTTCCTAGATGTCAGATGGTATTGCACTACTTTGTATAGTGGAGATCACCTCCTATTTATCTCTTTTTGGTATCTAGCGTTTCTCTAATGTCTCAAACTGCCATTTGCCCAAGCGTCAGTAGGAAGGAGCTGAAAGCAAGTGCAACTTATCTGATGACAGAAGGAAGTCCTAGTTAATTTTGGATTCTTTTTTTTTTTTTGACATAAATCTGTATTTTCATATTGTCTCATCCCTATATAGAGCCAAAAATGCACGGTGCCTCAGACTTAGCCCTGCTTTACAAAGGGTGTAAAGGAGGAGGAGCTCAGTGGGTTTTCCATCTCCTTTCACCCGCTGCCCTCTTCCCTGTCACAGCACAGGCAGCTCAGACCCAGCCTCCCCACTCCTGACCATAAAGGTTAAAGATAAATCCAGTGACAACAATTAGCATCAGTAACTCAAGAAATGCACCAGAAAATTTAAGAGTAGTCAGTGGTCTCTAACCCAAAGAGAACTGGGAGGGAACTTTTTTTTTGGCTAATTGAAAGTATCAATAATCAAAAAGACAAAGTTCCTTTAAGTGTTACCCAATACCTGATGTGACAGAAAAATAAATCTCAGAACAATACCTGCTGCACAGTCATTAACTGACTGCTTTGTGTTTGATCAGAACTCAGGACTCTTTCTCTGCAGTTTGTATGACATGGATTGACATCCTTCTGCATTTTCTTTCCATCAAGCAGCCCTAAAGCCCTCTGAGGTCTGTTTTGATGTAGAAACACAGGCAATTATTTTACCTGAGAAACAACATGAAGTTTATTGACTTCCAGAGCTTGACAATACAGCAAAGACCCTGTTCCAGCAGATACAGGTCATGGTGCACTAGTGTTCTAGTGGCTTGAAACGATTCAGGGTTGACAACACTTTTTATAGATGGTAACTGAGTTATTATCCCTAATGAGCTTCATGTGACTAGGATGCAGTGCATGAATGTCTTCCATCAATTTCAAAATATATGAGAAAGAGGCCCATAAAGCTTCTTGCTCAAGGCTTCTAGCAGGCCAGTAGCAAAGCAGATGTGCAGCCTGTCCAGCAGGACATTTCTAAGGTAGGACCTCCCCTCTGTTGGCTGTGGCTCTACAGAGCCCAAAGGGTTCCTCTGCCTCTTCTGCAGATCCCCCAGGACACTGTTAGGGCAGAACCCATCAAGTGCTGAGTGGGATTTGTGCCTTAGCCAAGTTTCAGCTCTGTCATACACCAAGCAAGAAAGGATGGGAAGAAAGAAGAGAAAGAAAGAGGCAATTGACTTCATCCCCACTGGAATCCAAATAACGAATG
Source organism: Nyctibius grandis (assembly GCF_013368605.1). NCBI lineage: Eukaryota > Metazoa > Chordata > Aves > Nyctibiiformes > Nyctibiidae > Nyctibius > Nyctibius grandis. Next base: position 5,767,895 of record NC_090676.1, on the reverse strand, counting down.
CAACTAATTGAGGTCAAGGACTCGTTGAGTCAGCAGCATGGTTATAGTCCTGAGAACAAAAGCCTGCTCCTAAATGCTCCCATGGTCAATGTTGCAGTAAACTTGGAAAGGTTTTCAAAGTATTCACCAGTTGCTGTGTCTGTTGCCCAGCATGGAAGTTCCCACTCTGTTGTCTGCACAAATCCGCTTGCTTTACCTGCTTTTCACTACATCATAGCATGTATAACACGGTGGGCGTCTGGCTTTGCAATGCAAAGAGCAGTGGCAATCTGGATGGCCTTTGGGGCAGTTTTGACTGTTCTCAGATGGTTCAAAATCCAGCAGTGATACTAAAGACAAGCAAAAAGCTATCTACCCCTCAAGGCAATTTAACAATATTTTCTGTAGTGATAATTGCAGCCAGAGATTCCCCTGTTTCCTAACCACCCTCATCCTGAATTTTGCCTTTGTGTAGTCATATAACAACGATTACAGATTTGGGAGGGAGCTGCAGTCCAAAAAGGCACAAAGTAGGGAGTATGCACCACTCCCATCCCTCTGAGCAGCTGGGAATGGCAAACATAACTGCAAATTCCTGTCCAGTGAAAACTGTGTTTACTCATCCAAAACAAATCCACGTACGTCACCATTGCCAAGGGCTCTAGGTCCTATTTCGGACCACAACGGACCACACTGATTCATATGCCTCCTAGATGCCTTGCCTGAAGACTGGGCTTGCTGTGGGTGACTGGCTCTGACCTTGCAAAACACAAGCTGACAATTTCAAAGAGCAAGCAGGAAACTTTGCACGTGTCCAGGAGGGAAGCCCTGAGCCTCCTGGCTGGTGCTGCCCCACAAGAAGGCCCAGAGTTGTAGCTCCATCTCCCATCAGTGACCTGCTCCCACATGTCAGCACTGTCACGGCTAATGAACCGGCACTACCATGTGAAAACAAACAATGAAAGGAGCAGATCTTCCAGGTCTTCCTGCAAAAACATCTCGTCCAGAACATGATATCCTGTGTGGTCACACTATCTCGTGCAAGCTGTATCAGCTTCGAAGCTGGGGACACGCAGAAGATCCTATCCTGTTTCTCATAGCTGAGCTCTGTCTGTTCCCTGTGGCAGGGGATGGACCTACTTGGAGCTGCCAGCTCTTCTCCAGCAGCTGGATTTCACTGCTCAACACCCAGGAACTTTTGCTAGTGAATCCCTGGTTCACACATCATCCCCTCTGAGGCTGGAGTCCCTGATCCCAAAACTCCTGCCTTTGGGCCAGACATGGTGTGTTTTACCCAACGTTAACCTCCTACTGGTGCAGCAGGGCACACGATAAGGCCTGCAGATTGATTTTTAACCTTCTTGTTCTTCCCAGGCCTGTCTTGACACTTTTTTTTTTCCCCTGCTATTTTTCATGAAATCCAGGCCAACAAGGAGGAGGAGGGTTCAGTGCATCTGTTCACCACTAACATTGACAAACAGCACAGAAAAGCTTTGCTAACCTGAAATGTATTGGCATATCTAACCAAAACCCACTTGATTTCCCCTGGAAAGCAAAAAGCTGTGAAAGGCCATTACTAGCAGGTTGCCCTTGCATGTGAAGTAATTGAATCAGGAAATGGGAAATGTGAGGCAGGAGAGCTTAGCTGTCATTTTACAAAAACAATTAAATGCATGAAATGTATCTTAATGATATAATTAAGGCAAAATTCCAATCTGCCATTAGTAGTGGCATTAATTATTGCAAGCACATTACATTCAGTATCACTGGAATGATGAAATCCTTTGTTATGCAGCTTTATTAACCAAAAAAAACCCCAACAGATTATCTGCTCCTCGAAAGAAGCTCTAATGCAGAATTACCTTTGAACAAACCTTGATTACTTTTGTCTGTTCAGGCTGATAGTAAGAGAGGTCAAAGCAACACAGGGAAACTACTGTAAAATACTAAACGACTGGTAGGACCCATCATGGGCTGCTACTGAAGGTGTGCAGTGAGAAAGTTGTATGAAGCAAATCTGACTAGTACCCTCATGGACACGGTAGGCTGTTGCCATACACTTGCAAGAGGTATATCCATCCCACATATAGCCCGGGATACTGGACAGCTGTCAGCACAAGGTGCAGCCCACTAAATATAACCATGTCTTCCACAGCTCTATCCCATCTAAGCATGCTTTCAGCAACCTCTTAATGCCTGGATTTCACAGCACTTTTCACAAAGAGCCTCAAACACCCTGTGACCTTTTCCATCACACGAGAAGTTAAACCCAGCTCATGTAAACAGCTGACTCGCCCACATGCAAACCCTGCTTTCCAAATTGCACTAGCCAGGTGCCATTCTGGTGGGGTCTTTTTTGCCACAAATCCCCTTGGAAGGGCTAAGCCATCTGCTCAGGTCCCCGGGAGCTGCTGCTCTCCCTCCTGCAGGGACATGTCAAAGACAATTTGTTCCTTCTGACTCAGCTCCCTCTCCAGTCAGGCTTTCCTGCCTTCCCTCCGGCATCTACAGACTGCAAAATGAAGTATAGCTGTTGTATTTTGACCATTTCCTACACTTCCTAGAGGAAACCCCTCTCCACTGGCAGGAGAGCATCATGCACTGCTGGGCTTGGGCATCCAAAACAGTGAAGGGAGGCGAGGGATGCTCCTGGGTGGGACACTGACCCTGCAGCTCTCCTTTAACACATTGATTTACACCCCAGCTATGTGCAGGACTTGCTTTTACCCTCCTAAAGCAACTGAAATCTGTTGTCACCTCCGAGATCTGGTTTGCAGCAGGGCAAGATCTCACCTGCCTTATATGAGAGGCAATGAATCACAGCTTTTCAGTTTTACAACTTATTTTACACTTATTTTTATACTCTGCTCCCACTCACTCAGACTGTTGGTTCTCTGTGGCAGGTTTCTGGGGTTTTGAGGCAGTTGGTTTTGCACAGCAGGGACAAGGGCTGTGGAGCAGAGTACCTTCACTGCAGAGGAGCCATCAATCAGCCTGTTAAAAGGCCCTTGGATGTTGCTCAAAACTGTTTTACATATTGAGACAAATGGTGGAATTACCCATCTCAGAGGTGTGAAGACATCAAATATAATTTTCCAACCAAGGGAGGAAGCCATCAATAACATCCTCCCTATGGGTACACTTATCTGGGACTATAAGCAAACTTCTCAGACATGGAAGCCTGGTTGTAGTGATTTTCAACACTTAATTCATCTCAAGAAAAAGAATTAGAAAAATTAACCCCCTCCAGACAGCCATGCGACTCCCAGGTGATACCTGCCAGAGGACAAGCAAACGCATCAGTTGAGTGATTATGTGGATACTGGCTGAAAGAGGGGGATTTTCAATTATGCGTGGTTGGTTTTCTACATGTACATCTCCCATTATACGGGGAAAATCAATTAGCAAGAGTCATTTGTTTCCAAACACATTGGTTGGAGAGAAACATTAGTTCAGAAACATTAATTTCTGGACAAATGTTTACAATTAAAATGCAATTTTGATTCCACTCAAGTCCTACACTGCCACCCTGTATCTCAGCCAGATCTGGAGAAGAAATGAGTCTCCAGGAAAGGCAGATGAGGGGTCGCAGCGGTGGGAAGTGCCACCCGTCGGTTTGCTGTGAGGACACTGAGATGTATCGAAGGACAGGGCTGGGGGACTGGGCTATTTCCGCAGCAGAACCTTGTTCCCCAAGCTATGAACAAGTTCTGGCTTAACAGGACCCCAGAAGCAGAGAGGAGGACAGCACACACAGATAGCACATGGGGATGGAGGACAACATTATGCAGTCGCTGAGGGTCTGGGTTTTTTTAGTGTGCAGGACTGACAGTGCAGGACTTCTTTAAAACTAACATGTACCTGTGCTGGATGACATTTGTGCTGTTTGCCCAAGTCCTAAAGTCAGTCTAGAAGCTGAAGACCAAGACAGAAAGCGAGTGATGGGCATAGTCTCGGGGGGTGTCAGAAACCCCCATGCATGGGCAGCACATGCAGAAGCTGCGACTCGGGGTTGCACTTTTACCCACACATGGTGCTGAAAGCCAGAGCAGGAAAGCAAAACCTACGCCTTTTCCCATAAACTAAAACTTTAAGAGAAAAGACAAAGCCCATTTTTCCAAACTCACATGTGGTTCCAGCAATTACTCACAGCTAGTTACATTTGCTCCTGACTCAGACTGAGAAGACCTCGACTCAGGGCAGAAACCTCACTGAGGATTTGGGCATCTTCTGATGAATCGGAAGAGCTGAGTAAACTCAAACAAATTTTTTGAAGCTAGTCTACTTCCTTAAAGCTTTTCTTCAAACTGTGCTTTTCTACACCACAAGGAGTCTCAATTATATTCCTTGATACTGTCCCTTTGTTCTCCGACGCAGCTACTCAAACACCACGCACCCCAAAACGGAAGAGTTTCCTTTGAAGCATCACCAGGCTATAGGCGACGGCGACCACATCCTCATGTGCACAACAAGTGAGTGTGCTGAAGGCGCTTCACCTTCCTCGACACCCATTGCACGTAAAGCACCTGCCTGCATCCCCTTCCGTAGGGGTTTTCTGCGATAAAAGCTGCTCTTCTGCCACAGGTTACTCATCAGATCTCAATTCTCCACAGCAGGGTGCAAGTGCACCCAGGCACTGTGCAAATTTGCAGAAATTGTTTATATAAATAGTTTATTTGGGCATTTACAGTAAAATCTGGTCTGGAGACGGTAAATAGAGTTCCAGTTTCATGCTGCTCTTACATTACTGTAAATCTAGTCGTATTTAGTGTTTTTTCCTTCAAGTGCAGGAATTATGCACCTAGCTGACCTTGCACTGGCGCAGGAGGGAAGGAAGCTTTCCAGACCTCCTGTTTGCAAAGCAGTAAAACATAACAGGGCTCAGAGATCAGAGGGAAAATAAACAGATCCTCTCGCTCACCATCCTCCACTCCCCTTTTTTTCCCTCCCCAGCTTATATTTAGCTCTGGCTCCTCCATGCCCATGCGAGGGCTGCCCTGGGAGCAGGGAGGCAGGGCACCAGGGCCAGGCTCTTGGGGAACCTCAAGCTTTCCTCCTTGGAACAGAAAATCAACAGACCTGCTCAGCAGAGCAGAGGGAAACAGCAGCTTTCACAAGAGAAAAGCAGAGCTGAGGAAAAGAAAGCAGTGGGGCCCATCAGGGTCAAGTGCTGTTTGGCTTTTAACCTGGTTCTGCTCATCTGAACCTTGCAGAGCCTTGGTTTGAGATTCAAGGGGAAAAAAAAAAAAAAATCTGTCTGTGTGCACTGTGATGGACAAGTACATTAATAAGTTGTCTGGAGTGAACACGTGCTTACAGCTCATCATCTTCCCTGAGAAAGCTGTTGGTGTGCACTCACCTCAAGTTGAAACCCAACCCAGCTCCCTTCTCACACCCATACCAGCTCTGCTGACTACCCCAGACCTACATAGGCTCTTCTCAAACCACCACAAAGCACCCCAAAGGGGTTGATCTTGCATGACTGCATGCTTGCATGGCTATTTTAGAGCTCCTAAAGTGTTTTGGATGCCTCTTACCCATCTTAATGGGCCCAAGTGCTAAAACACTGTAAATACCTCTTGCAAAAAGGTAGCTGGCTGCACTTGGTACTGAAGATATTAACGCTACAGTATCGGAGCAGGAGCTCTGGCCACAGCCCATCCTCAGTTGGTAAGACAAAGGGGACACAGGGTGGCAAACTGCAAATACCCACCCATGACACCACAGTGGCTGCCTGGGACGTACGGCCACTGCCACGTCCTGCTGATGAGCGACTCAGCAGAGTGGCTGTGGTCCCCAGGACAGCACAGCCATTCCCCTCCCTGGGTCAGGTATATCCATCTTAAGGGTCTTTTGAAGTAGCCCAGTGGCTTCTGTGGTGTTGGGAAACAAGATACATCATCTGTGCCAAGCTTCCAGTGCAGCAAAAGCCACCGTGTGCTCTCCATTTATGCCTTGACAATAGCAAGGCCAGAGCAGAAAGAAGGTGGGAGCTTGGTGCAATGCGGCCCAGGTGCTTTATATTTAAGTCTCCAGCCTCTTTTTTTAAAACCAGGCTGCTCATTAGCAATGCACATCAACACCAAAGCACTAGCTTTGTACTTCAGAGTTACTCTCTCAATCAAATGCAGCTTCACAGAGCCACGCTGATCTAACTGGTCAATGTCCAGGTTCCCTGCCTTCACGAGAGATAAATACCCAGAGGAGCTGCATTTTGACTGGCATCCAAAACTCACTGCTGGCTGCTGTGATTGTGATTTATTGCTGCTGCTAACAATCAATCTCAAGGCAGCCACGTACATTTGAACTGAGAGTCAGGACTGCGCAAGGGAGGGGTGGTGAACACCCACCAAGAGCTGACAACTAATGAATCCTGACCAGCAGTCAACACTCTCCCACATTTCTGCATTGCAAAACCCACTCCAAGTACACTGCACGAAGTGCTTCATGTCACCTCTCCTCTGCCTGGTCCAGAGCCATCAAGCTGGTCAGCCAGAACTCTAAATTTCATTTATGCACCCTTTAATCTTACCTGACAACACGCTCTCCATGTGCAGAGCCAGGGAGGGAGCTGGGGAGCAGTGCAGCCACCAACCCGACCTGCTGGGCAACCCACCCAGCAGATGAGGGATGCTCTGCAGCCAGTCCTGCTCACACAGGGAGCAGCAGGGCATGTTTTCCCTGGGGAGAGAAGGCAGCCAGGGAGGGGACTCTGGCGCTGAGGTGATCGATGCACTTTCAGCCACAGAGGACAAAAAAGCACCCCTACAGCTCCTACAGCACGTGGCTCCAGGACACCCCGACACCCAGTTTTGGGTACCCTAAAAAAATGCCATAAATCTCAATCACACCTCAAAAAGAGTAAGCACTAAAGTGGCTGCTGTTTCAGAGGATTTGTCTTTCCTTCACATCACCCAGGCACCTTCAGAAACCTGAACCAAAACCCAGTCCCACCTCATGCAGCTGCAAAGGGCAGTCAGGAAACACCCTCTTCAAAACCTCCTTCAGCTCCTACTCAGCAGAAGAGCAAAGAAACCAGCCAGCCACCACCCTCCCTGGAGCTGCCTCCTGGGCCATGGCAGGATTGTGCCCACCTGGGTCAAAGCCCCCAGCTGGGTCAGCTGCCCTGCCTGCCCCTGCCTGCCCTGGCAGGAATTATTTCCTCTTTTCTCCTGTCCAGTCTTTTGCTTTCGCTACTAACAGTTACACAGTCCTGTTTTATGTCAAAGCAGTGGGAATTTCTAGACTTTCTAAAGAAAAAAAAAAAAAGATAGCAGCAAGTGTTTGGAGTAAATTTGTGTTGCAGTCAGGATAGTCAACAGCAAGGATTCCTGTGAGAGCACGTTGCTTTCTTAATAAATCTCGTCATGATGTAACCCATCACTGCGACACTTGCCATGAGGGAGAATTTGTGTTTCCAGCCACCTTACTCAGGGGTTTCTGTTCCTGGTCAAGGCTTCCCCTTCCTCAACGGTCTCAGCCTGTGCAGGGGCTTCAGGGCCAGCAGCATGGGGAAAAAAAAAACCCAAAACACCTCCAATAAATCAACCCAAGGGAAAAGCAGCCTGAGCAGGTTAAAAAGCAAGAGGCTGACTCCAGGTTTCACACCGTCCTCACCTCAAAGCACCCCAAGCCATCTCCTCCGTCTTTACTGGGAGGGCATCACCTGCGGGGACCATCCCCGAGCACTGGGACTGGAGCTGAACAAGCCCTGGGCGGGGGGGGGGGGGGGGGGTTGCTTCGTGCCCTCCAGGCACAAACTGGATTAAACGCAGGTGCAGGCAGCAACGTGGCAGGAGCTGCCGCTGAGACCCCACAAGAAATGAATCATCTGCTGGAGAGAGCAGGAGCGGGGATTAACGCGGCTCCCAAGGAGGGTGATGGCACAGGGGAGGCACCGGTGGACAGAGGGGGAGAGTTTGGGTCAGGACAAGTAGATAAAATATGGAGGAAAAAAGTGGAAAAAAAAAAAAGCTGCTGTGAAGTTCAGATACTTTGAAGTTGGAATTTCCACCTTCCAGCGAGCGCAGCCAGGGAGGGCCAGGAGTGCTGCAAAAAGGGTTTCAATGCTGGAAGCACAGGGGAAAGCTAAATCTGATTTCTTAATTCCTATTCAATTTGCAGCAGAGAAATCTGTTTAAAATCAAAGGCTTTGCCACTTGTGGTTTTCAAAAGTCACAAAATTGTTTCTTCCACTGAGTTGCAAAAAAAAAAAAAAAAAGGGTTAAAAAATATTTTTCTTGCCAATATAAGCCATGCTGCAGTGTCCCCAGATCACCTCGTTAGCCATGGAAAGGTAGCTTAGTAACAATATTTCTCTGCCCATTCCCATGCACTGTGCTGGTTGAACTTGGGGTTTTGGGTTTTTTTCCTTCATTTAAAAAAATTCGCCTTTGGAAAAAGTGGTTTCAGCTGAGTTCTCATTTTCTGTGGGAAGATGTTGGTTTCAGCCATGAATCTGAAAATGAAAAATGGCATTTCGAAACTGATTCAAACCAAACGCTGAGGCAGGAGCAGGGCTAATGAAGGTTGCAACGAAGACAAAACTCACGCCCTCATTACCTGCTTGAACACACGCAACAGGAGTCACTTGTTTTGGTCCGTGCACCCAGGCTGAAATGCAGATCTGGCTTCCTAAAAGCGATCCCATAGCACAGCCCCCCCGGGAGCTGCCGCTGGCCCAAGGACACAAGAAATGCAGCCCTGGAGAGCCTGGCTTCGGGACAAAGCATCCGTCTTGATTGCAAATGGGTTAAAAGTTTTAGCTCCAAACATTCATGTGAAAGTTGGTCGGCTGCTAAAATGGAGCGAGCAGGGTTCTGCTCATTTGAAACATGATTTAGGGGAAAAAAAGGCTTCCACCAGGCTAACAGCTGGTGGCTTGTAAATGGACTGGAAGGCACCGAACGCTGGCAGCACAGAGCAGTACTGCATACAGCACAGGCTCCAGTACCTCCGATACAGCATCTCAAGAGCTCCGTGATGCCTCGAGAAGCCCACTTGCACCCCCAAATCATCACTCACTGATTCATCCCGGAGCCCAGACTGCTGGGGCCAGTGTCCTGTGGTCTGAAGTGGCGATGAGAGCAATTTAACCCATAGTGCTGCTCATGAATCTCGCCTGCACGGCAACACGCTCTTCCTCCAAGCACTACCCCAGCTCTTTGGGAACCTCTGGCTCCCTCGGGGCATGGGGTCGGCACCAGGCTTGAAGCCCCACTGCTCGCTGGGGCCCTGAGAGTAGGCGGGGACAGTCCCCTGCCAAACACTCCCCCAGCCACGTTACGGCTGCTGACACCGGGGCGTGTTGAGTAATTGGGGTCTGAAGGTAGAAGGGCTCCAAAGCAGTCTCGGTGGGGTATTTGGCCCATCAGAGCCTGTGGTCAGTTACTGGCGAGTGTTCCCCAAAGCCAGGAGAGCCGGAGAGCCCTGCTGACAGGCTGGGCAACGGCACGGTGCTAAAAGCAGCCAGTTGCTTATCACGGGGAAAAATTAAAGTGTTCCAACCCAGGGCAGCTGCTTTCCAGGACTGTATCGCCCCGGGTTGTCTCTCCAGCAGCAATGCACAGAGGACCAGGAATCCCATGAAATAAACCGCAACCAGGAGGCGAGTGGCACAGTTCCAGGATCAGAGCTGGAGGGTTGGATTTGAGGTTCTCCTTCCTTGACTGCAATTAAGCTGCTTTCAGTCATTACTAATGATATTATCCCAACCAGCCATCAGCTCAGGGCTGTGTTGCAAGTAAGCGGCCATGTAGAGCATCCAGGCGTCCCGCTGAAGTCCACAGGAGCTCCTCATGCTCATGGCTCCCCCAAATTAAAGCCAAGTGTCCCACCACTTGCCCATCCATCAGCTGGGGGAGCTGCTTGTAAAAGCCAGGGGCCACTTTCAAAAATGCTGCCACCTTAAACGGAGGTTTGTGATCAGGCAGAGAGAAGGGCTGGGGAGGCCAAGGGCTTAGGCAGAGCTGACAGCCTTCAGGCGAAGCCCAGGGATTAATTACCACACACTCCTTAGTCCCAAGAAGGAACCCAAGGCCTGGCTGAATCTACAGGACATCCTTCGGAAACACAAAAAGAAAACCCCCTGCAAACAGTTAAGTTTTCAATATCATTTTAATGTGATCACTGCAATTTGACCACAGTCTCAGAAAGGAAAAAGTCACACAAATTATCTGTGCTTAGGATTTGAGTCAATCTATACAGTTCTTGTTGATTGACGGTTATTCAAGTTAAGACCTTCTGACCATCAGTGATGTTCTTGGCTGAAAGGCAGGATCGCAAGTGTTGGACATATTGGTGCAAACCAGGAATGCTTCTTCTGGGGTTAAAGCTGCGACACCTGATCTACTCAAAAGAAAACAGAGTTGTACACGCACACACGGACCGAGCATGCAAATACACCGGGAACCAGCTACAGCTTCACGGGGAAAAAAACACGTCATGGCAATACAGAGGTTGGCCCATTATTCAGAAGGCTACTTAACAAGGGAGAGGGAAAATCACACAAATATCAAAAACTGAGAATATTCATTTTTCAATATTCAAAAAGAAAATCGGAAGAGCTTTTGAAATTACATTGTGTTGGCAAACTCTGACTTTTTTTTTGGGTAACAAAGCAAAAGGTGAAGGCAAATTTTCCAAAGTATTGTAAAATTTATTGTATAAGTATTGCAGCTTTAAGAATGACATATAATTGCCACTATCGGTTACTGTTACACAATAAGCGTTTACAACAGATTTTTGTAAATTGGCATCAGAGTACATATTCATACTAAAACAGCAAAATATAGATAAGTACTGCATTGCATGTGCTGTCAATAGTTTACATAAGTTTAAACTTGAACAGAACTCGGGATACAGGACTGCCTATAACAAACTCCAAAGCCAAAGCAATGCGACTGGAAGTTTAAGAAAATATTAATACAATGAAATGTGTCTATAAGGCAGGCAAATTAGGACTCTAATGTTGTCCTTCATGAGCTTCTATAGTACAGCAAAAATTTGAAGCGCAGTTTCTGGAAAACTTCTTTTTGTTTTTTTTGTAGCTTTGCGTTGTACATAGAAAATCTCTGAGCGATACAGAGACAGAGGAGATTAAAAATTCATCCTGTGCTCGCCTAGCACTGTTAATGCTACACATCTGGACTCAAGTCACTTTTCCCAATCCTTAGTAAAAATGTTGGGCTTTTATTTCTTTATTTTTTAATATAGCAGTTAGTGCAATTTTGTAGTTCAATACACATACAAAAGGGTGATTCTCCAGAAAGCAACTGGATTTCCTCATACCCCCACTTAAGATAGAGTGAATTTCGTAACACTTATGGAAACAACGTGCTAGATTAGTAAAGCTGAATCTTCAAACGGGTGAAATGAGGGTTGTGAAGGGAACACAAGTTTTACCCGTGTCAGCCCCACATGAAACCCATCCTTCCTCACCATCCTGACTGACAAAGCCACGTTCCCATCCCAGGCCATTACGATTTGGGGGGCACTTTAAGGATGCCGTTTGCCGTACTGTAAGCTAAGAAACTCCGTAAGATTAACAACCCCTTTTAAAGCTAACGTGACTCTTAGAGCAAAAAGGCAGGCTAGGACAAGAGGTTGCTAAGCATTAGCAATGCCTTGTTTCTTCTGGATTTGTTTAACTTAAGGGGCCTGAATCTCTCTGTTGGCAGCTGCAAGATGCTGGAGGCTCCTATGGAGCAGGACCGCAGTCCGGCTCCTAGTACAGGTCTCTCCTGAGCTGCACAAAGGCCAGAAGGAAAAAACGAGATGAGACATCAGCAAGGGTGTGCAAAGCAAATTCTCTGCCTTGGTGGCAATACGGGATGTGGGGACTGGGAAGAAATGGACCCCGAGGCAAAAAGTAACATTAAATAGTAATAATAATAATAATAACAATAACAACAACAATAATAATAAAAAAAAAGAACAGACCATTATTTCTAAACACCCATTCAAAACTTGGAGTTGATCTGGGCCCCAGATCTGGTATCTGCACTTGAAATACACAGTTCTCGGGACTGCAAAGCAGAGGGACAGACAGAAGAAAGACAAAAGGTGACAACTTGGCTCCGCCAAAGTGGACTTGAGTCACACCCGCTGCCTGGGACCCGGGGCTCCCCCCCCAGGGAAGCAGCTGCCCCCCAGGGACCTGCAGCGGCCATGCGGAAGGTGCCAGCCTGGGTTCTGCGCATGGCGTGGACTGCAAGGCAGCATTTGCAACAGAAATTTGGCCTTGATGAGCCACCCTGCTTCACACTCATTAAATTCCCCAAACTAGAGAAAGAGGTAAATGAAACTGGACCCAGGAACTCAACAAACTGATCACTCAACTGCAGATGCTTGGGGTGATGCTTGAGAAATAGACGCTCACACTGGGAGCAGATTGGGGAAGAGAGGAAAAAAAATAGGGGAAAAAAACAGAGAATCGGTTGAAATTTTGAGGACTTCAAAGCATGAGAGCTGGGTTTCATTGCACTGCATTTTCAGACCCTCTCCCACTACCCCTCTGCGCCTGTCCAGACCTTACCCACCTCTCTGTGGGCTTTGGGGGCCAGGTGACGCCACCTGACAAGACAATCCCATCACTTAACAACCTCCAGTCCCCACGACACCTCCTTATTCACTGCTCAGCTTTAAACGCGAGATGCATATTCCACCCAAAACCTGCTGAGGTAACCAGGGTTTTTTTGTAGCAAACAAACTAGTTCAGATCACAGAATACCCCCCTCCCCAAAAAAAAACCCCAACCCCTACACCACTATTCACACATTTTGGCTCAAGAGGGCAGTAGATATTATATTTCGGGTTCTCTTTTGGTTGGTATCTCGTTTACAATATCCACCAGAGTTTCCTACCTCCCCGGGTAGGATAATGTGCATAAACGTGTTCAAGTTCCCTTACAAACAGTTGGAGAAGAGCAGCGGCGGAGGGAGCAGGCAGCGCTGCCGGGGAAGAAGGGGCTGGAAAATTGAATGCAAGGTCCAAAGGAGCAAGAGACCAGACGCTGGTTACTTGTGACGCTAGCGATGATTTTTGTTTTCCCCTCTTTAAAAAGGGAGGGTTACTGTTTCTTTAATAAGGCACTAAATAGACATGTTACATAAAGGAAAGATACACTTTAAAAACTCTTAAAAATTCATGACTTTTGTACCTTTCATGACAAACTAGATATATTCCTTTGCATGTTTTTTTTTTTTGTGGCTTTTTTTCTTTTCCAGGTCATCAAAATTTAGGTTACACGACTGTAAAGCTATGAAGATTTCAAGAGCTGTGGAAAAGTAGTTTGAAATGTTGAGAAGGTACAGGACTATTTCTAGGCAAAAAAATTAAAAAAGCAAAAAATAATGATCAAACTTCAAGTTCGGCTATTCATCATCACCTTTAAAATATATATAAATATTGTTCAAATGGTCAGAACTTCAAAACCGTTCTCATGGTTATTTTTTTTTTTTCAAGTAATAGAAAAGTTGCTTAAAAACAATAGTTATTGCCTTTATATCTTTCATTTATGTCACTCTACTAGATAGCATCCTGCGGAAAACGAAATCACACCTCCTTGTAAAATCTTCGCTCTCTGTGGTTCCCCGACCAACCTTCCTCGCGCTCAGAGAGACGGGACCAAGAACAGGCTTTGTCCCTTTTCCCTCTCACGCTTCTCACTCGCTCACTCCATCAGATACAAATTCACCGCGAGGGTAAAACACCTACCAGACACCTACACAATACAAAAATGTAAACAATAGCATAGTGAGACAAAATGCTTCCGAAACCAAGATAAATTAAAGACGCACAACACCGGGCGGGCAGGTGGGACCGTGCTGCTGTGGATGAGGACGTCTTCGCAAGAGGTAAAGGGGGTTTGCTTCTAAAGCATTAAGCGTATTTCTTTAGCCTTTAATTAATATATCGCAGGAGCAGATTCATTTCCATCTACTGTATCTGACGCCTCTTTAGCCAGGATAATAAAGTAAAAAATAGCAATGACCAGAGGCAGCCCAGGAGATGGCGGAGCTGTGAGACACGGCTGCACCCGTTTATCCCAAATAGATGTTTGGGAGGTTAATACAAAATGAAAATGACTTTCACCACCACCACACTTCTCAGCTTGTACTTTCAATGAGACATTTAAACCCCTGCTGAAAGGCAGCTGGTGGGTACGTTACATTTACTCATATTAACTGCCATAATCATCCCTTTAGCTTCAAATAGGGCCCTTCAGTTGAACATTGAAAGAAATAAACCAAAAAACACTTTGTTCCTTCAGACACAGAAGTTTATTCTCATCCCCACCACCCCCCCTCCAAAAAGTTAGAGGTTGTCCAAAAAAAAAAAAAAAAACCAATCAAGTAATTTTTGTCTGCTTCAGTCATTACTGACCTCGGAAGCAGGGAGTTTTTATTTTACCTTTTTACTCCAATAATCCTACCGGATGACACACAGACACACACCAGCTCCTCTTGCTTTGTAGGGAATGTATAAAGCCGTGGCTGTTGGTAGCCACGTGCAGGTACTCTGGAAATTAAGGATTTGCATAAGATGCAGTCTGGCTCACCGCTCCTCCCAGGGCTGGCAGCTCCACTTCAGCGCTTTGCCACCCCCTTCCAGCTATTTTGTTCTTCACTTCGACATATATCCCTTAACAGGTTCATGGTAGACATGATAGAGGCTTTGACGAACACAAGCACTGACATATTTATATTAAAAAATAGTGCAAAATTTCAACATTTATATAAATAACTCTAAACCCCTGCTTTTGATTTTTTTTTTTTGTTTTTTGTTGTTTTTTACAATGTAATACACGCTTTTTGAGTTGGCACTCAAAAAAATTGCCATTTTTCTTCTAGTTCAGAAAACAACTTTTTTTTTCGAATAGGCCTCTTCTAATACAAAAATACTCCTGCTCCTTACACATACACTTTCTCTTATTTTTAATATATATTTATATATTTATATTGCAGATCTTTAAACAAAATGGTTTTTGTGCAAATATTTTGTCTTTAAAGATAAGTGAAATAAACAAAAAAAAAGCATTCACACACAGCTCAACTAGAAACAAACAAAAAAAAAAAGACTACAGTTGATTTTTTTTTTTCCTTTTTAAACGTCTAGACACAGCTCAATAAAGAAATGTTTTTGCAAGCTTGGTAGGCTTGTGCATTCAGACCAGACATAACAAGTAAATATTTATACATGGAGAGATGGGGAAGGGCTTTTTTTTTTTCTTTGCTCGCGTTCCTCAACTCTCTCTCTCTCTCCTTTTTCTTTTAATGAGAAGTGCAGAGTGTTTCATTTACTTTCTTGCCTTTTTTCTCTTTTTTTTTTTTCCTTTTTTTTTTTTTTAAAAGGGGTGCCCTTTTTGTTTCTCTTTCTCTTTGTTCCACGCAGTTGTGCTCTCAAGGCCATTGATTTGTGAATGATGGAGTCTGCTGCCCTCCAAGATGGAAGGCATCCCATTGTTGTTCTGCTGGTGCTGGTAAAACGTCGACCCGGGGTAGTGCCCGATCACCTCGCTGTACGTCGGTGGCGGTCCCTCCATCCTACCATTGCTCCCATAGCAGGTCGCACTGATGCCAGAGTTACTGCTGGGGGGGCACGGCCCCCCGTACACGGAGTTATCTATCAAGTCACTGTCAAAGATGGTTCTGTTGGGGGGGGCCCGGACGGACTCTCTGTTGAGCTCCATTTGCTGCTCAGGGTCTCGCAGCTGCAGCGTGCAGGGTCCCTGGTACGGGGGGGGCTCCTCGCCGTCCGACAGCGAGATGGTGGGTGGCAGGTCGATCTCGTGCTGCATGTAGGGGTAGGTTGGCTGGAATCTGTTAAAGCGGTCCCTCTGCAGAAAGGATGGCACTGCCAGGCGGTCGCTGGGTCTCGGCGTGTAGATTTGCTGCTGAAGGGGAGCGAAAGAGAGAAAGAGGGTGAGAAGCGTGAGACGCTGCAGCCCAGGACAGCAGGAGAGGCAGCAGCACCCGCATCGCCCTCACCTCTGTGATCCCGTTCCCCGACACGGTGCTCTCCGAAGGCCACAGGCTCCCCTCCTGCATTGGAAAGGAGAAGAGAGTGCAGTGAGTGTGACTGCCAGAGGTGGGTGAGCTCCTTCTGCAAACGGCTCCTGCCAGGGTCCATCTGCGCCGCAGCCGGCTAAGACACTGCTGCTGCCTCCAACGTGCTCCTGCCGTGGCTGCAGCGAGGCACAGCACGGACCCTCTCCCAGGACAACCTGCCCTAGCAAGGGTATTGGCTATTACCATAGATGCTGGGTATCATACGGGTACATGCTAAGGGTATGAGCATATCGCCACTGAAAACAACACTTCTGATCCAGCTTTCCCTCCATTTACACCTCCATTTACATTTAACAGATCACTCACAGAATGAATGATGAGAATGACACAGGCAAACAACGCTCTCCCATTTGCAGACTTCCCCCCTCCCGCCCACACCCACCCAGCACGTTTCTCTCCCTGGTTCAAACATGCCAGAGGAGTATTTTTCAATTTGTGATCCATGAGCCGTGGGTGATTCACAAGTCATTAGAAAATGCTCCATGAAATAATGACAAGATTTTTTTTTTTAAAAAAGAAAAACTTCACACCCACATTCTGATGCACACAATCAAGGAAACCATGGGAAAATAATAAGTGAATAACCAAATGTTAAGTCTAATTCTGATTTGGCTAAAAAAAATAGACATCTGTAGCAACAGGATGGTTCTAGAGTATTTTTTTCCCCAAAAGGGTAAGTGGTCCTTGGCTTAAACAGACTGAGGAACTGTGATCTAGAGGCTTCCTTACACTGCAAGCATCACCCTGATCCTGCAATCCCAACCCAGGCGCCAACAACCCCAGGCATGATAAAGCCACAAGCCAATTTCTCCCAAACCATGAGATTAGTTTACAATTCATGATCAAAACAAACAAACAAAGGCTCTTCCCATTTGCTGGTGATACTCTGAGCGTACACAGTTCACCCTGGATGCTTTTGCCTTAAGAACTAAAGCATTTAAATATTGCTAATATTCACATAGAGCAACATCGCTCCGGCAGGCAGGGCTGGAGGAACACAAGCCAGAAGGCTCGTAATTATAACCTGCAAGAGCTGGCACTGCTCAGGTCCTTTCAGGTGAATCTCCAGTTCTGTCACTAGCAAGTCAGGCGCAGGCAGAAGTTATTTACCACCAGTGGAAAGAAAATGCCGAGGGTGTTTCTTTTTCCCCTTCTCCCCTTTAAGGTGTCCCATCCCCAGGCCATTCTCAGACCCAGCCTACGCAGCCAGGCTCTCCAGATGAGCAAACCACAAGCTTTCCTACTATGAAAATACCTATTTCTGTAATAACTGTGGTGGTGGTCTGCACAGCCCGGTGAAAGCCTGTGAAGAGCTGCAATGGTACTGGACACCTTCGCTGATAAAGTCTGAAGGGATTTTGCCTGCCTGATGCTCCCTGGACCTCGCCCAGCTGTGAAGCACATCTGGCCTAATACCAGGCTGCAGCATGTAAGGCAAAACCTTGCTGCCCACCTTTGCAGCTACCCCAGTAAGCAGCTGAGCAACATCTCTGCTCCCCCAGAAGTGCCTTGGACAGCAGAGAGACCGGCGGTGCACCCATGGGCAGAGCCAGCCCCAAGCCCCGTGGCAGGAGCCTCAGCAACCAGGTATCCCACAACACGCATCCGACTGCCCTAAACGCAGCACTAGCACCATGTTAAAATCTCCAGAGAAGCAGCCAGTTATACCCCCACCCCTCCTCCTCTGCCCCCCTGCCTTTTTCTTCTTTATTTTCCCCAACTTTGGAATATATTTTCTCTTGTGGCATGGCACGTGGTATCAGATATGGGGAGAATCCCATCAGGTTCCTGGTTTTGAAGCTCTGCACATAAACCTCAAGGCAGTGCAAGGAAAACAGGGATTTGTATGGAAATGAGACAGCCCAGACTCTTGTCACTTCTCAGGGGTTTTTAGGGAGAATCTCCTTGGAGCTGAGGTCAGGTGCCGCCACACCGGCCTCTTCCCCTAATGAGCACGCTGGTTGAGCTGTGTGCCCCACAGCCCTTCCCGAGCAATGCAACACCAGGTTTTATACAGACCTTGAGACTTCAATATGCAACTGTTTACACAGGCATCAACTGTTTAGTCTGGTCCATTTTCCATGTATTTCTTGCCTGCAGGGACAGTCTACAGTCAAATTCCCCCAGCAGCCAAAAGACCCAAGGGGAACTGCATCCGCCACAGATCCAGTCCTCGCCTCTAACCCCCCTGCTCAGCCACGGCGCTGACACCAAAGGGCACGGAGAGGTGTGGCAGCTGGCTGTCACACATGCTGCCAGCCCTTCAGTTCAGCCCGAAGGATGCTGAAGCAGCGGGCAGGAGCGGGAAGTGCTCCGAAAATTGTGTTTACTTTGCCATGTCCCCATGGCAGACTTCCTGAGCAGCGAGTACCTCACTGCCTTCTGCTAGATGTTTTATATTTAACTTGGCGGTGGGCAGTGCCATGGCAATATCCCATCTGCTTCCCCCTTTCCTGGGAGTGATGTCAGCCGGCTGCAGCCCGGCGCTTCCCGGCACACGGAGCATTGCCGCACTCAGCTGGGGCTTCCTGCTGCGGCAGGGCATGGGGAGGGCACGTACACACCCCTCCATGAGCTGCTCCATCCCAAAATCCCCCCTACCCCTAAGTACCCACTCACCCAATGTCTGCACTCAACATCCCATCCAGGTGTTTAGAAGAAAAGCTCTCGCTCACAGATTAACTCCTCTGGTTTTACAGATGCTCCAGGCGACACGCGGATGCAAGAATAGCAAACCAGTAGAAACACCATTAAAAGGGCATCCACAGAGAGATAAGGAGCGGACAGGAGACCTGTTCGCTGTAGGAGCTGGATCTCTGCAGCTGTTATTAACCACCCCTCCTGGGACTCCAAGGCTCAACCTGAAGCTGACGGACCACAAGCACGCTCACCGTTCACTGATACCGACCCTCCGCAACACGCACTGCTGGGGAGTCCACCTGGGTAATGGCTCATCTCTCCTAAAAACTCAACAGTGGGATTAAAATTGCCAGAAAGCGGTAGTCAGAGGAGGGCAAAGCCTCAGAGACAGAAAACACACATACTTTTTAGCCTTTGTGTTTTGGCCACAGGACAGCTACACCGTCCCACCGAGCCACGCAAAACTGCGCTGCCCCGTGAGGAAGAGTCACCACTGTAGATCCTTGTCCTCGGGGCTCTCGACACTCACCTCTGATTTTCAGAATATTTAGGACTTGAATTCCTCTCAACAATAGCTGAGTCTAGAAAGCTATGGTTTTCTGAAACAAAAGCTGAGATTCTGATGAGCAATACAGCTGTAAAAGCCTCTGCAAGTATTCCAGGACTTGCTGCAGAACCTAAAATGACTTTTTAATTTCTTTTTTAGAGATCAGTCTTCAACTTTTATAGAACTGCTTGTTTTAGCAATGTCAGAGAATTTTCTCTGTAAAGCTGCATGGTGCAGATTATGTTTCTGAGCCTTCAGGAAGACTTATATTTTCCATTTGGGGGGATGAAGGTATGCTTGGAAATTGCATTTAAACTACTTTTTCTTGGGGGAGTGGGATATCACTGTTCCAAAGGTGCAGGGACAGTGCCATTCATAGTGCAAAAAAGTTTTAGCAGCATTTCTTAAATATTCTTAGCACTGAAAAAATAAAGGTACTTGTAAGGAGACAGAGTTTAAGTACAGCGAGAACGGTGATGGAGAAACACATGACGTAATACAAGAATTCCTTGCTAGCGAGAACTGCATTAAAAAAAAACCTTTAGGGAAATTAATTTCTCCTTCAGTGGTAATTTTTGAGCTACAACAACAAAAAAGGACAACTCCGGCAGACCTAGCAGCATCCTGCCATGGGATGAACTACTTTAATATTTCAGAAGATGAAAAGCATGTATGCAGCTCCGGTGCCCATCTGCGGTCACGACAGCAGAATGAAGTTTGGGATTTAAAAAGCCCAACACCAGTTCAGCACAAGTTTAACGGATTACACAAACTGGTATTCAGTTCAGCATAGCCTGTCTGCCGTCCCTGAACGCTTGTTTAGGCTGGAGCTGTTTTCTACAGAGACATGCTGTGCTGAATCTGAAAGGAGCCACTTTTAAGATCTTTATTACGATGGATCCCACTGTAACAAGCTTCCTGCTTAGCACACGGGGGGCTTCTTCATCCCACGTCCTGCCAGGTCGGTGCTCGGGCCACAGGGAAGCTTGGCTCCACTCCATCACGCTGCACTCACAGCACAGACTGGGGCAGGGACAAGGGAAGAATTATAAAGAGGGGGGGAAAAAAACCCCAAATGGTACATTCACATTTCTCTCCTTGGCTCTGAGAAAGGTTTCGAAGACTCCACATCTTCACTGAGGTCTAGCAGAGGCACAGAGGTAAATCTTTGCTGAAACGCCATTTAATCACTGATGTGTCTGAAGGCTGAATAAATAACGGAGCTGTTTTGGTGTGGGGACTGGGCCAAAAAAAAATGGCTGGAAATTTTGGCCTGGTGAAATTTTAAAAAGAAAAAAAAAATAAAAAGAAAAAAAAAAGAGAAAAGGGAACACAGGCATTTTTGAACAGTCAACAATTTTTGATTCAACCTGAAATTTTTGTTCAATCTCCATGTGATTTTCTCTTCTCTTTCCATGTTAGCCTTCTTTCCTCTTTCCAAAGAAAATAAAAAACAGGCCACTTAAGAAAACAGAAATTAGTATACTAAAATAAAAAAGGCTTGATCTGATATTGGCTTTGAAAACGTAAAATGAAACATTTTGGTATTGTTCAAGTAAAACATTCTGAACATAATAAAACCAGTGAAAAATCTAAAAACGGGAAAGCAATCTTTCTGCTGTTTTTAAAAACTCACATGCTCAGGCGCCCACATTTTGCTACGGCTGAAAGCGGGTGCATGGGACGATAAGAGACATAAGATTTCTGTAACTCCGGGAGGAGCCGGGATACGTGCAGGGGGTTCAGCTCTGATGCCCGAAGTAGGCAGGTGCCTGGGCACTCACCACCCTCACGCCGGTGGGTTTAACGCTGTGACAAAGAGCGGCTACGGAGCAGAGGGACAGCCTGCGCCCTGGGCGTCTGCTGGCTGGGCAGCCTTCAACGGCGCTGTACTGGAGACTTATTTAATAAAAGATGTTAGATATCTCTCTCAAAAATAAAAAAAAAAAAAAAAAAGAGAGAAAAGGAAAAGAAAATATAGAAAGAGAAAAAAAGAAAGTAATCCCAGTATTTGATCTTTTTCCTGCGGTCCCACACAGACCACCACAAGGCAGCACCAGTGTGCTCAGCCTGCCCTGGGAGCGTGCGAAGCAGCGACCTTGAGCAAGCCCTATCTTTTAAAGGGCTTTAAGATTCTTCAGGGCAAACACTAAAAAAAAAAAGCATCAGTACAAGATATCCTTCACTGAAGACAGAACCATGTAGGCAGCAGTGAATAGCACTAGCACATGCTCACCCTCCAAGAAAATGTGATGTCTTTATATGCTCCTGTAAGTCTCTCTGAGCTGCTGTGTTTGAGGAAACCCTCCAGCTCTGCATAAACCAACATCCCCCTTGAGTCCCTGTCAGAGGTACAACTGAAAACCAGACAAAGTCTTTCAGGATTTCCTATTTCCTTCAAGGCAAGCAGTAAGATTTTATACAGTCATTTGAGACTCCAACTGGAGCTGCCAAAGGACACAGTTTGGAGCTGTTAAAAAGGCAAGGCATATGCACCCCAACTAGCTGGGGGTACATGGCGGTTTCAGGAACAGGACACACAGCCTCACGCAGTTACTTTACGGACGTAAAGTCCAAATTGCAAAGCTCAGGGCAAAGATGGAGGCTACGGCGGTCCATATATCACAACACGCAGCACCCTGAAGAGCCAGAGGCACCCCTAAAAGGCCCCCCACCTATAACAGAGACAGAAGATGATGCCAAGACCCAGCCTGGAGGGTGTCTCTTCATGCAGTGCCGAGTGGCACACGGGCAAACATGACCCAGACAAATGCCTTTGGCTCTAACATTTCCCCAAAATCACATTATTGGGCAAACGGCACAGGACGATGTGGGTTGGAAGAGCAGGGCGTGACTTACTGATGAGAGGTTCTCGTCTCTCCGCCTCCCCTGGCTGTGCCGGCTGATGAAGGATCGCGCAGAGAGTTTGTAGTGGTTCAGCAGACACGTAATCACCACCACCATCACCATCATCACCACCACGATTATGATTATCTGTACAAACTCCAACTCCGCTGCAAGAGAGACAGACAGACTTTAAGCCACCAGAAAAAGCAGCATGTACTTGAGTGCAAGAAGAACTAATGTGGCCGAGATGCCAATGACACCACTGCACCTCCCCCCATAAAGCTCTCACGTGGGCTCTGCATGCTTTGAGCCCAGCTACTGACTTCATAAAAAAACCTAATTAATTCACTTTTTCAGTGTCACAGAAAACCGGGGGCATCTCAGTGCCAAAGGCACCTCGCTCCAAGCTGCGGAGCCACGAGCCAGTGTAACTGCTCCCAACGAAACAATTTAGCTAAATACAAGCTAGATTTCTGCAATTCTCTTCCCACTGCCCCCACTCCTTCCCCCAGGGAGGACCAGGCTGAAGCCCTCCTCGGCATGCCCGCGCACCAGGCACGTGTCTCCTCTGTCACGGGGGTCAGACAGTGGCACGAGGAGCCTACGACACAGCAGAGCACAGCAGGCACCGGCGCTGGCAGCCCCCCTCTTGCCATCCTATCTGCCCCAGGGCGCTGTTGGTGAGACGCCAGACGGGCACGATGCGGCTGCCCTCGGGGACTGCATCCGGGAGCTCCAGACATCCCTCAGCTCAGGGCTCGGCCAGCTGACAGCGGCAGCTTGAGTGGCTTGAACTGGCATAGAGGAAAACTGCCAAAAATCCTCCAAACAAACAAGAACAAGCAAACAACAGACTATCCGCTTAACTCCAGAGACACTTGGCAGGAGGCAGTAAGAAGCCACTCCTAAAATTTCCTAAGGAAATAATTCCTCACACCTCTCTGAGGCTAAGGAAAATTGAGTACCGGAGGCAAACATAGCACTGGGGTCATTATTTCCATGCATTTGGCACCCAGAGAGCAGATACCACCCCCGACCCTCTCGGTTGCTCCCTGTGAGCCCCCTTGTGCCTGCAGCACCCGGTGCTCGCCGTGCCCAGGACTGAGCAGCAGCAACTCCAGTGCTCATCGGAAAGCAGGGCCCGGACCAGCAAAATTCAATAGTTCTGGGGATTTAAACTTTGTTTGCTTCTCAGTAGGGACAGCTATAAAATCCAGTTTCGGAAAGCTGTGCCCTAGGCTGTCACGGATGCTGCCATCTGTATTTTATCTGTACAGACACACACACGTATATACCCGTGCATACACAGGAAGACCCATCATGCCTTGAAGAGCAGCATCACACTGCTCGTACCAGCTGGGGTGGATGCTGCTGAGTCAGGCAAATTTTATTTTTTTTAATGGAAAGTTTCCTCCTGGCGGGTGGCATTTAAGTGCCAGTAAAAGCAAATAAATGTCAAGAAAACAGTCCAGGTGGTGAGTGCTGCCAGTTACCTCGGAGCTCACTCTGCTAAACAGCAGCTATTTCTGCCATGGCCCAAAATGCTCAACCAGCTCTGCCCACCACCTTCAAAAAGCAGAATTATGCCTTGAAAGCAGGAGCCTTATCTGTCACTTAAAGTTAGATCTATGAGTGATTTGGAGCCCATGTATTTACAGCACCCCTATAACACAGCTGCCTCTACACCGGAAGATTGCACATGGAGTGGGAAGAGAGGGAATAAAAGCTGAACATTGCAAAGGAGTTTGGCCTTAAAAATGCATTTTAGCTAAAGGCATCTTCTTAAAAGAGGAGCTCTGGGTCTTCCACAGCAACCCCAGCAGGGTGCCCAAATACCACTGCGACAGAAGAGCCTGGAAAAAAAAAAAACATGTTCCCAATAATTTACGATCCTGCCCCAAAGCAGCAGCACAGCTCACCCATGGGAACGACAGGTGACTGGACCCGAGAGCTGCCGCGGGTGCCCTGTGCTGGAGGAACAGGCTGAAACAGGAGCTTGTTTCTTCTAAACACGAATCAGATCAACTAGACGCACAAACACACCGAAACTTAAATGGCTGGGAAAAGAGGATGATGCAAAACCATTAAAATAAGGCACAACATCTCTTCCCATGTGGTCCTCGCTATGCAGGAGAGTGTCCCTGTGTAACCCAGAGGCATGTCCTAGTGCCAGCTGCACCCCGAGGCACCGAGAGCATCCCTGCTGACCTCCAGTGCCCGACCAGCAGGGTGAAGCCCTGGCACCTCAGCCAGGCACAGGATGCCCCACAGCTCCCCAGGTCACCCACAAAGAGCCAGACGCCAGGGGGTCACTGACCCGGAGCCCCGCTGCCTCACCTACACGTGGGCATCAGAGCCCACAGGCTGGAGAGCAGCCACCCAGCTTGGGTGGAGAGCCTGCTTTTTGCAGAATTCATTACAGAAAAGAAAAAACAAAACAAAAACCAAAACCCCAAGGTTTCTAGGAAGATGAGTCAATTTAGCCTCAAAATGCAGCATGTGCTTTGGCCACAGTAAGAAAACACGAGAAAAAAATGTAAGTGAGACCAGTGATGGAAAATTTCCTTTTCTGTTAAAAGAGGTTATATTTCTGAAGAAAAACAAGATGAAGGTAGTTGTAAAGGAAAGTCCCTTAAGGAGAGATCCCTTAAATGAACCAAGCCTTGCTAAATCAGTCATGGCACTTTGGTGACATGGGCGAAGTTTTGGCCATCAGGAAGTGCTGCCCTAATTCCTCCCTAGGAAGGGACACACGCAAGACATGTGCCATTTACAGACAACCTAAGCCGAGCGTCCTGCACACACGTACAGACATAAAACGGGCAGAGCCTGAAGCAGAAGAAAGGGTGGGAATTCCGTCAGGATCTGGACAATGCTCAATCCCTGCAGCGGAACACACCTACCCTTGTCCTGCAACACAGGCGAGGGCTTCAACGTTTAAGTATTGTATACAAGAAATGCATCTGTCCCCATGTCTTCTTTGGTGGTGCTGCTGAAATAAAAATTTCTTCCCAATGCTGTACATATACACGAGGAGGCCAAACCCACGAGGAACCTCCGCTCTCCGCACCAGCCGGAGCTCAGGGAGGAGCAGAGGGCACACAGTGCCCCAAGTTTCGCTCGACCCCAAGCCCAGCCTGCAACGAGCAGCGCAGCCTCACAGAGCCTAGGAGCAAACACATCAGGTACGCTGAGATGAGCTTTAATCCCAAGAATGCTCGTGCTGTCCAATCTGGCCTTTGGAAAACATAAAATAAAAATCAAACTGAATCAAAAAAAGAAGTCCCACACACTCAATTTGTTTTTCAAAAGACTCGTACACACTCGAGGCACCAAAGTTTCTTCCAGCTCTCCCTCTGTTTTAACTTGACTTCACGGGCTTCGTTTGCAGAAGGGGTAAAACACCCAACACACTGGAAAGCTGGATGTACTTGGTAAGATTTTATCCCAGCAGCTCAGTCAAACTAATGAAGAAAGATCATTAAAAACCTAAACTTTGAGTTAATACGTTATTATACAAGTGCAATTCAGCTGCTATGCTAATAAAAAGCCTTTGGGGAACGAAAAACAAGCCAAACTGCAAAGCACCTAATTTATAATTCTACTGGTATTCTTAAAAACACACACACAACAAAACAAGAAAAAAAATACTCAACACATTTTGTATTTGGCTTCCTAATCATTGTCACTTCTCAATTAGAAGAGACCTCATTCCATTTCTCTCTGTAATTTTCCCCAAGGGAAGTGTTATAAATGCACGAGGCTTTACAAGATGGGCATATTCAGCCTCCACATGCAAAGTAAGGTCACACTAATTTAATTTTGCATAATTTTTACTCCAGAATATGTTTCAAACTAACAGGTTCAGACATCACATTTAAGTGACACAACCTGCTTTTCTGTATTTTCTGTCTAGACACCGCAGCTTTGGGAGTCCGTCAGCACACATGCAACTGTTTTGCAACTAAGCATTTTTCCCCCAGATTCTCACAATCCTGAAACTGGATATTCGTGATCAAGTAAAATCACTTGTCACGTCCTATTCTTCAAGTTCATTACTCTCTTGCCACTTTCAAACACATGTGGCCTCGAATAAGGGTTTCACAGCAGATTATAGCGTTACGTTAATAAATGACAGGAGACTCCGCCGCTCCCCAAAGCCCACAGACTCCGCAACGTGCAGCCTGTGATACACTTTAAATGCGTTTCCTTACTTTTTACAGCTACACTAGAGTTCATAAAATGCTCACTATAAACTATTAATGCTCTTCCTTTCACATAGAGTACCACTGCTGAAGACAAACAGTCCAAAGCACTGGCAAGTATAAAAAGGAGGAAAAAAAAAAATACACCTGCATTTTGCTGCAATAATTACGGGTACTCCAGCTATCATTTACAAACGGACAGAACAGCTTTCAGACAGGGTCTCGGCCAAGATGACCTTTGCTTTCAGTCGGGTATAATACACATCTGCAGGTCAAAACAGTTATCTGTAAGCTTCAATTACAATCTCTCTATATATTGGAATTGCATATAGTGTGAGAAGAGATGAGAAGTGAAATTACTCAGGAGATAATAGCTAAGCTGAACAAACGTAGCTGCGCTAGCCACAATTCCTAAGAAAAAAAGTTTTTAAAAAATATGCCAGTCATCGTAAACGCTGTGGTGCACCGTGCTAAAACCCAAGTCTGTTTTGCTGAGACAAAATTAAAGCAAGCAGAGAATCCCCTGCAGAATACTTCGCTTCTCCCATGTTCATTTTCACTTCCTCTGGGTATTTTTATCATTAAAAACCCCTTAGTTCTGACCTGAAACAGATTGCTGGGACAGTTCAAGCATGATGAGCCCAATCGCAAGCTCACACAGACTATCAAAAATATGCTCTTAAGGGTGTAAAGAAAAAACTCTTGCTGATGATTTCATCTTCTGGTGGACATCAGCCTGGTGTGAGGCAACCCAACGCCCTGATTCACGCCAGACAGTATGAGATACCTCCTGAGTAAGCCCTGCTGTTGAAAGTTAATAAGCCGTCAGTTAATTTTTACCCAGGATGGATGGGACATACACCTCAGCTTCTGGATGCTCCTGTGATGGTCCCTCAGCTTCAGAGCCCCATTATCACTCGTTTTATTAGCATTCTTCGGGAAAATACATCTAAAGCCGTGCTGTGAGGTTGCTCCATGTGCCTGACAGAGAGGAGAGCTGGTAACAGAGGCAGGCAAAGCCTTCATCAGGCTTTGGGAGTGTTGGGCACAGCCCCACCACTATGGGGAAACTTCCAACATTGCCCCAACATCTGCAATAACACAGGTCACAGAAAAGGCAAAAAAGTGGGTTTGAAATGAAAGCTTAACTCCAGCAGTTTCCCCTAATCTAGAAACTGATATGAATTTGAGTAGTAGAAAAATCCAAAAGGAAGTGAGTAAGAGTCAGGGAGGCTAAAAAGGGAGAGAGAACATTGCATTGCTGAGAATGATGCAGATTTTGCTGTTTCAGAAGTTTCAGAGAACTGTGGAAACAGCATTTCCCCCTGAATCACCGCTGTGCCATCGCTGCCCACACGGGAGCTCGCTCCCGGCAGTCAGGGTGTTTGACCTGGCCTCGGGTTTTAGCCCACCACAGCACAAGGACTGTCTTGTTGAAGACCCTCCACAAACACCTGCAATCAGAGATAACAGAGTACTTGTCTACGCTGGGACGTTACTCTGCAACCCAGTTGTATGGAAATTCCCAGACTGGCCATTTTCCACCCTACACAGGGACTATTTTTAATTAAATGTCACTAATTTTCCAAGTGAAACACCCTGTAAGTGCCTAACGCAAGAGCCAAGGAACCCCACCACATACTGTGCCTTCACCTCTGGTCTTCACTTTCTCCGACACACACACAACTTTTACACCAAGACTGAATGAGAGAGTTTTGTTCCTCCTGCTGCCTAACAAGCCTCAATAAACCAGGCAGAAACAGATTGAGACTTCTAACTTTCCTGTTGAAGTACAAGAGGTCTTGTACAAACCCGGGCGGCACCTCTCTAGCCTCCAGAAGACACAGGCTAAGGACGGCTTCTGATGGCAGGTAGCTCGAGCTCCCTGGCCCCATCCTGTCCCTGCAGCACCCCTGACCACCTCAGCAGGGCCTGCAGGTGCCCACGCAGGGTTTCAGAGCAAGGCTTTGCCCACAGCGGTGGGCATGCCGCAACCTCCCTCCCCACTCAGGCGGCAGAGCCATAGCCTATGGATGAGGTAAACGCACAGATACAGGGGGGTGGCAGTGGGGAAGGGTTAAGGTCCCCAGGAAGCCAAAGAGGACAAACAGCTGGAGCAAAGCTTGGCATGGGAGATGCTCCACAGCGAGGTGGAGGAGTGCTTACCCCGATCCCGGGCACCCAGATCAGCTGTCAAGTGGTGAGCCCAGGCTCCCACCCTGACCACCGCAGAGGGACAAAGTCTTTTCCTGGGTCACTCAGCCCAGGAACGAGACTCAGCCTCGCCGAGGTACACGGTCCCTCCTGGGACTCCAGGAGGAGCACAGCCCTTGGTGCAGGCATGGAGCCAAAGGGCTCACCAGCAACAGGATGCAATTACTGGGCACCAACTTATCAGCATGAACGGAGAACCCACAGCACAGGGCACCCAAGCCCTCTGCCAGCAACCAGCCCTTGGGTGAACACATGTCTCCTGTGGGGTGGCAGCAGGATACCTGCCGACACCGTGCAAAGAGCTAGGTGATGCTTAGAGAAAGTTGAGCCAAGAAAAGCATCTTCCTTTCTGCCCCCAGAGCCCTTGCTCCAACAAGGAAGCAGCACTTTCCACTCCTCACTGCGCACAGCCGCTTCATGGAGCACCTGTGGTTATTTACGGAGCCTGGTTCACACGGGTGACTCAGCACCGTGATTCAACAGATTGCGGCCGAGAGCCCGCAATGACGTGGAGTGGGGCACCTCAGTGGGGACCAACCCACAGCAGTGCCTGGTGAGCAGCACCAACCTCTCGCACAGCCCCCAGGGACTGGGGACAGTCAGGCCGTGTCCGGTCCTGAAGCTTATGAAACCCATAAATGAACTGCTGCCTACCGTCAGCTAAATATGGTGGCACTGTAATGTCACACCACATGTCCCAGCTTCTTCTGTAATCCTTGGGGATTTACGGCAAGTTCAACTGACTGCAACACTCCATCCTCCATGCACCCCCTCCTCAGACCCCGGAAAGGAAGGTCTCTGCACACACACGTACAGAGTCTTTCCAGACATGGCAAAATTAACCAGATGAATTAATGAAAACTGTTCAGAAATCTGCAGCGTGCACTTTCATCCCTGGTTTTCCATTAACACCTCCGATACCCACAGAGCTGCCCTGGCTGCATGACTCGCAGCAAGACGCAGCAGAGATGTGCACAGCCCTGACAGCAGTTCCCTCTTTTCCCAATTTTCTCATCTTTTCATCCACCCCTGCCCTTGGGCATCTTCTGTTTGAAGAGGTTCCTTGTAGCCCTTGATGGCAGCGCTCTAGTTACATAAAAAAGCATGTAAAAGACAAATAAGGTTACAGCTACTTTTCTATTGAGCATGTGCAGGTTAAAAGTAATCAGGAAGGTGGTGGGGAGAAATGGAAGTCCAAATCAGACTGGTACTGGCAATAATTTGAAGCTGGGAGCTGAAGAGCGTCCATGCATCCTTCCTCCCTGTCTGGGATTCTCCAAATTCTGCACTTACAAGCTTTGTGGGACACCAAGCAGGGATGCTCAAGGATTTCAGCCAAGAATGGTGTCAGGCCAGTAACCTTAAAGGCTTCTCAACAAGCTTGTGCAGCTCCTCAAAAAGCAAATGGAAAACAAGTCTTGGAATAGGGGTGGACCAAGGTCCCCCTCTTCCAGCATCAGTAAGTGTCTGTCAGCACTCCAAAACCTGGGCTGCTTCATTAGCATCCCATAGCAAGCATCCTTCTCAGCCACTGGTCCAGAGGTCCCTGCCTGCTCCCATACCCACCCAGGGGCTTTGACAGGCAGAAGAAGGATATGACCCAGCATTTTCTCCAACAGACCTGGGCTGCCATCTTCGCACGAAAGTTATTGCCAATGGGTAGACAGAGACACTGCCCTAAACTGGAAGTGATGGGTCTGATTTTCAGCCCTTCTCAGCACCCACATCTCCAGCCGAAGGCAGCAGCAAGGGCAGGGTCTCGGACACCAGCAGGCTGCAGAGGAGGAGGAGGAGAGACACCCTTATCCATTCTGTCAGCTCCTTGACAGCCCGATCCGCTCCTCTCCCCAGTCTTCGCTGACATTTCAGAGCACCACAGCTTCATCGGTGCCCAGAGGCACCATCAGGAACAAGGAGACACACAAGGACAGTCCTTGCCACGAACAGCTGAGAGCCTACCGCTACCTTGCATGCCCCAATAATTAGGGCACAAAACAAGTCCTAATCACTTCTGGAAAATGAAAGCTGAGGACACCCTGTACTGCCTTGCCTTACACATACTGACACGCCGTCTTTTGCAAGCAGAGAACCAGAAAGGCCAGAGCTGACATTACTGAGCTGGTCTGCAGCAGGCCTGGACCAAAGCAGGGTCCGCAGAGCTGGTGAGGTCTGCCCAGTCCTCGTGCTCAGTTTAGAGCCCTGCCTGTCCCACGAGCTTGCATTTGTGCCTGCTGGCTGTGAGCATACTTTCAGAGAGCAGGGGATAGATGTTACAGCAAAATTTGGGCACATTTTGTAGCAGCATGTGGCTCCCTGGAAGGACCTGAGGGTCAAACCCAGCAGAACCGAGTCCAGCCAAAGTGTGGTGGTTATGCCAGATGCTCATCAAAGCCTCTGTAAAAGGATGTGGGTTAAGCAATGTAGCCAAAGAATGGACCTAATTTTTCTACTCAAGGCTAAAGAATGTGAATTTGAGAAGAGCCATCTGAATCTAGTCACCCTTCAGAGCTGTGATTTTAGCAGGGAATAAACTCAGAACTCCTCAGCGAGCAGCTGCAGGGGCTTGGACTCTGCAGCAGCCCACAGGAGAGGCATCAGGGCCAGCCCTGGGGCTGTCTGACCATGGCCCCTCACCCTCCCCTTCATACTTATGGCATGGAGGAAAATACACAGACCAGTGCAAGCAGCTCTGCCCTGGCCCATCCTTCCCAGCCCCGCCTGGAAGTGGGACATGCCCATTATGTTGAACATTACATCTGAACTGCTCTAACTTAAGCAAGAACCAAAACAGCTCCGGGCAACAGCTGGAATCCAAAGGCTGCCAGAGAAGCTGCAGCACCGAACACTGCTTCTGGTTTACAGAGGCCATTTCACCCACCAGATACTGAGCTCCATTCGTTAAAGAGACCAATGTTCTCCCTCTCAGAGACCGTGGAAGGGGAAGAAGAGATGAAAGAACAAAGAACTTCAGATGGCAGATTACTCACCCTCCACTGCTCGTCTGTTAGGTCATGTTAGAAACAATCAGACTAGGCAAAGTCATTACTGCAATATTTGTGTATTAGCATTTATCTGCTACATTTATCTTCTAAATAATACCTCCATAAAAGCACATACGAAGGGCCCATCAGATTGTCAACAATTGTATTTGTTTACAAGGCACCACGGGAAGTACTGGAGATAGACAGAGAATATGATCTTGATACTGATATTGCCCCTGATGACACCAATCAGCAGCATCTTGAAGCTGGAGCTGCAGCAGCAAAACCGAGGCATCAAAGGCGGCAGGATCAGGCCCGTGACAACAGACAGGACCTGTTGGATTTGGTCCTGCCTCATGCACCAGCAGTACAGTTAACAGCTAGATTGCATTTCCAGATTCAACATGGTTCCAGATTCCGATGTAGCAAGCAGAAATAACGCCGTGTGAGCTAGTGATGGCAGGCTGAGAACGGGGCAGGAGGGCACAGAGCAAGCGGGACTCAGAAAAGGAGCCAGTTTGAGAACAAACATTGCTGGAA
Organism: Nyctibius grandis; assembly: GCF_013368605.1. Classification (NCBI taxonomy): domain Eukaryota; kingdom Metazoa; phylum Chordata; class Aves; order Nyctibiiformes; family Nyctibiidae; genus Nyctibius; species Nyctibius grandis. Next base: position 5,735,872 of record NC_090676.1, on the reverse strand, counting down.
AATGGGTGATGGGGCCCCAAGAAATCACATTCATTGTGCCAATCCCTGGGCCATAACCGTGTGTTTAATATAGTTAGTTTTCTTCATTTGTCACCCTGGGTAATCAAGCATCACATCCTCTGAGTCACTGGCAAACGATGGCCTCATCCTGCACCCCACCCCCTTTTTTTTTTGTTTATTCTAATGGAAATGGCCCCATTTCGTGCTCATAGCCATGGAAGTATCAGACTGGTTGCACTTCAGAAAATTTTTTAGTCCTGAAAACACAGTAACTGTCCCAATCCCACCACTGTGCCTGGTTTTTAAAGGTGACCTCCCGGAGCGAGCATGGCCATGGTGGCAGCTGCAGGGAGTGGGAGCTGCATTCAGGGACCAGAAAGGCAGGATCGGGATGGCAGCACTCGGCTTTCACATGGCAACTGCAAACGTGAGAGCTGGGGTCAGCAGCTCTTCCAGCTGGGACACCTCGGGGCTCTGGGCAGGGATCTGCCAACTGGAGACTTGTTTAGAGAAACTCCTAAAGACATTAACCAGCTCCCTCAGGTTAACAAGAACTAACGAGGTGCTTTGGGACACTCAGACTCTCTAAAATCTTGCACACACCAAGCCCTTCCCTCCCTTCTTGTGCCTATTTCTCTCACCCTCGCCTTTTCCAGGATTTTAAGACAACGTATTTTCTGCACAGTAAGCCTGATCCCAGCCTCCTGAGATGACTGGAAGGAGTACATCGCTTTTGAAGTTACTCCCAAGGGTAAGGACAGCTAAACTGGATTAAAAGAATAAAGCAATTTTGGTTTTGCACTTAAAAGATAGGTAAATTTGCTTGCTCACTGGAAAACGCTGAGCAAGGCTCATGGTCCCCACCAAGCTGAGAACAACCAGAGCATCTTCTGCTCCCCAAGAGGCAGCACAGCGGCATCAGGCCTTGACAATGTCATGGCAGGGATGAGGGCAGCACATCACCCGCCTCCTTGAACACGAGCATCCAGAAAGGGACACAGGAACAAGAGCTTACAGTTTGCAATCGTAAATAGCACGAACCAGAAAAAAATCTACCAAGGAATGAGTGAAAAAACACAGTACACGATATCCAGATCAAACCCTGCCAGCCGACCCTGAGAGACCAAAGAGGTTTTGTTTGTCAGGGGTATCTCTACAGCTAGTAAAAATAAACACATTAATAAATAAGTATTTTCGTATACCCTGGAAACACTCCTGATCAATATGTGGCTTGCTACCATAGAGGTTTTTTTTCCTTCCACCCAGCAGAAACTCATGACAAAGGAAAGCACATCTCATTTATGAACTGGGCTATAAATACTTTTGCTAACTGCCATTTAGGAATTTCATTTCCTGCTTGAGCAAGTCCTGTTGAAAGAGGCAATTACCAAATTTGTTTCTAGTTATAGAAATAGATGTTTGTTGCTGCCCACATCTGTTTCGACAGACAAATTGCCAGTCACAGACGCTCCGAGGAGAGCAAGTGCTCCATCCAGGGAGGGCTTTGCCGCCTCTCCAGAAAGCTAACAGCAATTACAGGGATTGCGTTTCCGATCCCAGCTTTGTCTGAGCCCCGTCTCCCACTGCAGGGGAGCTGCCTCGCACCAACGGGGCACCTGCAGCTTCCCAGTCACCATGGCCGCCTGCACCACATCACCGGCACTGCCGCAGCCCGCTCCCTCCTCCCGCTGCTGCGGACACACTGAGGAATGTGCATTTCATTAGTCACCAGGCCCATCGAAACACGGCAACTTTAATTCTGCAGGTCACGAGGATCCAGCGTGCTGCGTTTGTTGTACGCATGGAAAGGAAGGCAGCAGCAAAGCGTTCTCCTCGCCTGCAAAGCAGTGAGGTGGCACAGGCTTTCCTGCTCCGTGTGGGACACCCTGCTGCCCACCAGCCAGCGGTGACGGTGCACGGGTGCGGAGATGGAGGTTCACGGCTGTCATGAGCACAGACCGCAGCCTCTCTCAGCTGAACGCTGTATATACTGGGTGTTACGATGTCTCCCTCCCCGGTGTCCTCCTTTTCTGCTTTCCTTCACCCTGGCTGTCCTCTAGAAAGTTTCCATTTCCACTTATTCCTGGGAAAACCATTCATCAGCCAATACTCAACAGGCTCTGGTCCTGTGGGACCAGCACTGGAGCACGGGCACCCCGAGAGGGACACGGGGACAAGCAGCAACACCCGTGCCTCCCTGCCACCAGCACGACCCCCATCAACTCGGGCCCAGCGCCCGGCTCAGGGATGCGGCAGAGATGCAGAGAAGCCAAACACTGCGAGCCGTGACCGGGGAACCTCTGCTCCTCCGGCATTTTTCCTGTGTGAATCAGCACGGCTCCCCCCACGCCGCCTCACTTATCAACCCGTCGCAGCCCCAAGGAGCCCATCGGCATTCGGGAGCGGTGCTGGGGACCCCACCGTGCCCCCGTCCCTAGGCTGCCACGCAGCAGCTCCCCAGGGGGCTCCGGAACACGTGCCCCTGGGCAGTGGTACTGCACAGGCTGCCGCAACGGGGCTCGCAGACGGGTGTCGAAACACAGATTGAGCAAGTTGGCCAAAGCCACACAGGTCACGACAGGGCTGTAACTGCGACTGGATTTCCTCAGCCCCGTCCACAGCCGTTCAGCAGGACACCTCTCCCTTCTCTGCCTCTTCTTAAGCGCCGTTATTGTCTGTATCTTTTTGCAGCTTTTTCTTACAAAAGGAGTGACCTTCCACAAGGTAAGTCACTCCCATGGAACAAAGACAAATCTTAAATTAGACATAATTATGCATTGCAGAAAAAAATATGCAAAATGCATGCAAATGCCCAGACATGCACGCTGCGTCTGGTCACTGCAATATTCAAAGTTCAGTCCTTGAACTGGTCTGAACACCACCAGATGGGAGCGAATGCATGTGCATACTCTCACACAGAGATGTGAAAAAAAAAATTATATTTATATATATATACACACCAGAGTGAGTGGGGGAGGTGAGTAAAAACGCCCCAAATCTGACAGAATTAAAGGTAATAAATTTACTTCTACCTCAGCTGTAGCAACAGCCTGAGAAAGGATTTCACTCCTACAGCAGATATGCTGGAAGGTCTAAGTTTTGTTGTAGTGTTTTGCATGTGTGAGTTTTTAAGCACGCACAGAAAGAGAAGCCGTTCTCCCATGTAACACCCAGCCGCGTTCGCTCAGCAGAGATGGTTTTCGGAGCAGAGAACGGGGCTGGGTTCCCATGCCCTCCCCTCGCCCGGCTGTAGCGGGACAGCTCGAGCTTCCCCATCCCCATCGCCTGGCACATCTGCGTCCCTCCTGCCTGCCCCATTGTCCCCAGCACCCCCGTCCTGTCCCCACGCAGCCCCCAGACAGCAGATTGATGACACGGGACGGCGGTGGAGAGCTGACCCGCGAGGTCAGCCCCAACAATAGGTTTTGGGGGCGGTTGGAGGGAAGAGGCCACAGGGGCAAGGAGCCCCCCGGCTCGCCCATCCCCTCTGCAGAGGTGATTTCTAGCCTGGCTTTTCAAGCTGCCTCCACGGGCCACCCGTCACCTGCCCATGGGGACGAGGATGCTCGGCAGCGGGTGGGCACCCCTGCACCCGGGAGGAGAGCGGCAGCTGCCCTCGCACCGGGGATGGGGGAATGGGGGAAGAGCACAGAGGGGAGGATTATCCATGGACACAGCTTGTCCCCTTTTCACTGCATTTAACAATAAAGCAGTAACTATAGCAATGGGGTTAATTAATGCATCCAATTTGCATAACTAAAACTCTGAACCCATTCAAACCTTGCTGATATTTTCATTCTTAAACCTGGCCTGCAAGGCTGTGCTCTTATGGCACGGGGAACCCAAACACACACAGCCATACATACCATACGTACTGCTGTACTCGCAGGGGGATGCAGGTACACACAGGACATCGCACAGAAACGAACACTGCACAAAGCCACCCCTCAGCTGTGGCTTCTGCAGCGTCGTGACCTGCCCGTGAGGCTCCAAGAGCCATTTGCTCCACATACCTTTATTCCCCCCAAAAGCATTAGCATTTGCAAATAAGCATGTGGAAAAGAACAGAAAAACAGGGACTGAAGTGTCCTTCAAAAAATAAATCAGGGGGGAAAAAGTGATTTTTCAGAGATGGATGGAATAAAGCACATTCCAAGACAGAGGGGGTAAGGAGATAGGCAATGTAAAGGTTTCAGACTATCGTATAACCAGAGGGGGAAATGTCTTCTCACCACAAACATGCATCTGCATGATGTCTAGACAGTCATAAAAAGGGCAATTAAAGTACTGCAGGCTGCAGTAAGCTAATGTCTCCTCTCCCAGTCTAAACAGTTGAAACATACTGTACTAACTTTGAAAAAAAAATATACGATAGAGAGAGAAAGACAAGTTTGTAAGGAAAAATGTTTTGAAATTCAGTTTTAAATAAGCCAGTAAATTAATTCAACCTTGTCAAGTCTTTGCCTTATAACATATCAAATATTCCGCCTGCGTCCTGTCTAGACTGCGATAACAAAGGGCATTTAAAGCCCTGCAAGATGCGCTGACAGAGTAGCCATTTAAAGATGCAGTATTGCTTTCTCCATCTAAAACGATTTGTCAGATGGAGTTAAAATGAAAATGATAAGTAATCACTCTGGTTCACAACCATTTCAGAAGAAAAAAACCACAAAAACCTCACAGCTCATAGATATAAATCCCACTAAAATCATTCCAATGTATCATTCCAGTGGGATTTGTTTGGCCTTTTCTTTTAATGGTATTTGCCTATTTTTTTTATTTTGTTAATCTGAGATGTCACTTGCTTTCTGCAGCAGTACCTTTCTAAATAGGAGTGTATTAAGTTTGAAAAAGCCAGCTCCAAATATTGACTTATTGATACAAAATGATGACTTGCAGAGAGACACTATTATAACTCCAAGGGTTAACATTGAAAAGACTTTTTTTTTTTAAATTTACTCAAAAGCAAAAGAATAAACTTTCACACGATAGAAACTGGCCCGTCTCCATCACTGATGCAGTTCAGCCTGGGCAGTCGCTGTCCTCAGGAGAGCAAGAGAGAAAGAAAAGTTAAAGCAAACTATGTGGGTGTGCACAGCTTATTTTTTTTTACTGAGAAAGGCCAGTTTTCTCAAAAAAGCAAAGGCAGATATAATCCTAACAAAAGAAACATTCTCCTCCCTTCCTGAGCTTTATCAGCTATTGGAGAACCAAAATCTCAAAAAGAAAAAAGAAAAAAAAAAAAGGCAAAATAGCTGTTCTGGCTTAACAGGACAGCCAGTGCTGGCCACGATGGAACAAGACCCCACAGGCCTGCAGCCACTTTTAACAAAATGCAACACTGGCTTTTAAAGACTTTATTTTGCTGTGACATGGCACGACCAGATGCCCCAGGCAAGGGAGGGTCCAGCCTCATCATAGGGTGCTTCTATGGGAGGGGGGCACGGTGGGGAGTCACCCCTGGAGTTCAAAGGCAGGTTGACTGCAGATCCTCTCTGCTCCTCACCCTACAGCATCCCACCACCACCTTGTTTGCACCTCCCTCTGTCTCCCCACCCTTGTTTCTTAATTATTATTTTAATAAGACTGTTTCAAACTTCACTGCTCATTCCGCAATAGCCCAAGGGCTACAACTGTTCATTAGACAGAATTTCTGCTTTAATTGCACTGACACAGATGTGTAGGTTATCTGGAAGAAATTACTAAAATGAGCAGTAAAGAATGGGGCTGGATGCTTCTCTTCCCTTACGGAGAGTTTAACTTCACATTATTTCCCCCCACACTCCATACAAGCAGCATCATTCGGTGCATTAAGGGTTCGCAAAGGAATTAACCCCCAATTTTCCCCACTGCCATGATGCATACAGGTGCACTTTGCTCCCCGCGCTGCACTAGGATTTGGGCAAAAAGCCCAGGTGTGTCTCAGGGGCTGCAGATGTCGTGGCTGGAGGGGTCCGACACTGCCCGACCCACCGGGCTCTGCTGCGCAGCCCCTCCACGCGTGCATGGAGCAGAGCTCCGCAGCAGCCCCGCTGTCCCGGGAGAGGAGCGGGTGGCAGTGGGATGGCCCATTTTCCCCGCCGCGTGTCCCTCGGGCAGCACAAGTCAGTGACATTCACCCCAAGTGGAAGTAAGCAAGACCACTGATAAAGCTTTAGGGAAGAAGTTCAAGCTGCTGCACTACCTTGACCTGACTGTAACTCGTGGCTTTTGCCATAAGGATAAAATAAGGTCCCCCATGAACGCTCGGCTGCAGTCACCCTGCACGCCCGTGTTGTCAGGGCTTTCAGTGACTCCAGAATCACGACCCCTCAGTAAGACATGGAAGCACCAAACCCCTTCTGGGCAGGAGGTAATGCCACCACTGCCCAACAGCTCATGCCCATCCCCGTACCAGCACTGTGGGTGCCAGGACTGGGGTGGGAAACAGGCTCCCTCGGTCCCCCTTACCCTCTGCAAAGAGGTAAATCACCAGACAGAGGAAAATGTCATCGCTTCTGCCCAACAGCGTCCAGGCTTCGAACCCGCCACGGCTGTGCAGCTGTCAAATCAGCCATAGAGTTTACATGAACTTCCTCTGCAACTCTTGTTGGTGAGAGCCAGACACATAATAGCCTTGGATTCACAGAGAAAGAGCTGCCAGCGTTATTTCTATTTAAAACCTCTATTTGAGCTTCATACACTCATTCTTTACACATAATACACATGCACTTACACACAAAATGCAGAAGTGAGCCAGATCCAGAAGCATTTCACCTCACCAAGAGCGCTGCCTAATAGGGATTTCAGGTTTTGGCTCGCTCATAATATTTAATAGATTTTAATTCAATAATAGAAAGTACGAACCTGCCAATTTTTTGTTATGTCTTCTTGCCAGGAAGAAAAAAAAAAAAAAAAAAAGAAGAAACCATGCAAGAAACTTGCTACCAACTTAGTTATCGAACAATTCCCTCCCCTTACCTCCCACCCTTCCAGGCCAGAGGAAGGCTGAAGCTGCGGGAGCACTCAGCCAGCCATGGTGGGCTGGGGGGAACAAGCAGATGCACATCAAGGGTTCATGTCCCACTTCTGAATATGTCTAAAGCCATTAAACATGTGTCCTTCAGCAAAACTCATCTTTGATTTGAAGCGGGGAGGGGAGGGGCAGATCTCACAAATGGTTCATGTCAAAAAAGTCTGCATTAAGGGAAAAAACCTTTCCTTTGTTGCTAGGGGACTTACTTGCTTTGTGTCTGCTGAAAACCTTTAAAATTCCACCATGGTATTTTAACAAAACCCCGAGACTGAAGCATCTCGTGCTAAAAATCAAGAGACGGAGCACATCAGTTCCGTCCTTCATTTGTAAGTACTTTGCTCAGGCCTGACTTCGTTTTGTACCTCGGTCCTCGATGCTTTTTGGCAGTGCGCTCCAGACTTACTGGCACGGGCTAAAAGGTTTCTATTTAGCTGGTGTCAGCTGAGCATCTGTGCCTGCAAGAACCGGAGTGGGGGTGATCCTGACTGCATTTCTAAAGCACATTTCTTTTTGGGAGTTGTCACAATAATTTTAAATCTAAGTGTGCTTGGGTAGGGGGGTGACTCCCTCTGGAGGGGTCCCCGTTGCAGTCCTGAGTGGAACACCCCGTTCTGGGAAGGATTCCTGACCAGCGGAGGGAAAGGGAGCTGGGAACGCTCCCTGACCTGCGACCCTGATAACAAAAGGCAGGGAGAGCGTCTAGACCTCCAGTCTGAGGGCGAGTGAAGGCGAGCATTGTGCTGCCGGCGCGCAGGGGCTGCCCCAGACAAGGCAGGCACACAGGCGCTGCGGGACAGGAGCAGCGATGCAAACCCCAGCTGCACCCATCAGCAGGCACTGCCTCCAAAACGCAATGGGGTATCGAGGGAGGGAGGCCACGCGCAGCCCACCCACCCTTCCTCGCTGGCGCAGGGTTTAGCAGCGGCTTTTGGGGCAGCTCCTGGCACAGCTGGGCCCGGTGGAGATGAAGCTCATCACATTTCCAGCCTGACCGGCCCCTGGGTTTCCCTTTGCCTCCACGTATTTCACACATACCGTCCTCACGCTCCCAAGCATGTCCCATCCTGCAATTCCAGCTCCCTGCAGATCGCCAACAGGAGAGAGGAAAAAAAAAAAAAATGCTTCCTTCCACAGAGCCTTCATTTTCTGCTTTCCCCGTCTCAGTTAAAAGGGGACAAACCAAGATGTTCCCTCTCCGCCAAGCCCAGGGATCAGCTCAACATTCAGAAAAGCTGAAGTCAAGACCCAGCTCTACCACGTATTTCTCGTGTGACCCAGGACAAGCCCCTTGGCTTCTCAGCATTGTAGGTCCCCACATATAAAAACACAAATACTCTAAATAAATGCTAGAGCTAATGGCAGGTTACTGCCAGGGAACTGCACGAAGAGAAAACAAAAGACCTATTAAAAGCCCTCCTTCTCTCTGCCAGAAAGAAAACACTATTACCCCTTACTTAAAAAGATGCATTAAAGGAGAGAGAGCAGCAGGGGGTTTAAGGACACCCCTGGCAGAGCAGCAAGGGGAATAACTCCCGGCCAGCCACCCCCAGGACAAGGTTTTCCCCAGGGTGTCCAACGTCCTGGCTGTGCCCTTGGCCATGCCCTGACCACACCACCGCAGGGCGAGCAGCACCTGCCCCGAGCACACCCAGCAGACAGCCAGGCTGGTCCCACACCGAAACGTGCCAACCTGCAGATCACAACTTTTGGCAAAAATTAGTTTCGCTCTTCCCAAAGGACAGACAACTACCTCTCAGAAACTGGGTTTTCTGCCAGAAGATGTGCTCCGACCCAGCTGTACAGACAGTGAAACCAGCGGGACCCACGTGTGCAGAGGTGGCGGCACTGGTGTGGTACCACCCTGGGCACCAGCAGCACTCACCAGCCCAGGAGCACCGCTCCACATAGGACCTGCCACCCAGGGCACAGCCAGCAGCCACCTCAGCCAGCTGCAGGGGAGCCTCCATCCTTCTGCCATGCCCAGGCTGGACCTTTGGAGTTACAGCCTGAAGCCAAGCAAAACCAGCCCCAGCAGCTGAGGTAGTTTATATAGACATTAAAAGGCCACCCCCTTCTGATGAGAGGTGAAATACTAACAGCTGATGGTGAATACACTGAATTCAGAGCAAGAGAGGGGTTTTATTATCCTGGTAGCCACTTGATGCCAATCCTTTGCCAACACCCCCTACCACATCCATACCTTTCTAACTGAAAAAAAGGTGAGGGACAGGGAGCTGCTTCTCCCCCTGCCTCCATCACTTTCTACCCCATTTCCAAAACATCATCCCTCCCGCAGCAACTCCCTCCCCAGGTGCTCCAGGTCCCCAAGGCCACCCAGGCACCAATGCTGCCTGCAGAGCTGGCAGCTGCAGCAGGACACTGCGTGGTGGCACCGGGGCGAGATGCCACACACCTGCAGTCTCAGCGAGGTTCAGCCCAAACTTCCTCGCAGCTTGGCACCTGCCGTGGCAGCAGCTCATCTTCTGACAACCACGTGTGATTTATTTTTGGTACCCATGCACAGGGAGACTGAGAGATCCTACACTGGGATTTTATCAGCAGTATGCAGCTATGGAAACAAACCCATTTAGACTAATATAACAAAATCTCCCAAACCCACAACAATAAAATAAAGAACGATGCATACGGGCATTTTCACAGGGGAGCACTGCAGCAAATACAGAGCGTGACCCAGCTTCTGGGAAACAGGAGGTCTGTGTGTCCACTCGGACAGAATTCATTCAAACCTCTACGAAATCAGCAGACCATGCATTTTCATCTAGTTACATATTTTGCCTTGTGAACTTTGCTTTGTGCAAACCCTCCACCCCGCCCTTTGATTTTAAAGAATTCAAGGACCGCATCTCCTCCTAAATCAGATGAGTGGCTCCTTGGTGAGGGCGTCTCCTCTTCACCCTCTGCACCCATTCCAAGCCATCCTCTGTGAGAAGCAGGAGAGCCAACAAAAAACCCAGCAGAAATTGCAGCACCCCTTTTTGCTCCCCGCAGGGAGGACGGCAATGCCTGACTGTGCCCTGGTGCACGGCTCTGGGCAGAGGCAGCGGCTTGGCCGATCTGATCCCCTCTCAGCAGGCAAGAGAGATCCACAAGTCATTTACTGAAATTCAGGGGTCTGGCACCCACACTGGAGACATCCAGGAAGATGGTGGAACAGTTTAAAAACCCAAGAAAAAACCCCAATGAAAGCTAAACCTCCCTTGAGCCAGTCTCAGGTGGTTGCTCCCTGCCCAGGGTTTGTGTTTGGACCCCCCATGCACAGGGCTTTAGCCCAGACGGCATGGGGATGGGCACAGGCATCTCTCCCCAAGGGTGCTGGCACCGCAGGCAGCACCAGGGTGCTCCAGGAGGAAGGTGGTGATGTCCGGCAGTACTGGCCCAGGCTGTAGCTGCAGACAAGGACTCAGACAACAAAGGCGAGGCGAAAAGCCATCCGATAGAGGCAGCTGTGTCTGGCAGACCGCGGCTTTCAGAAGCCCAGGGCGACTTTCTGGGCATGCACTGATGTCTGCAAACACAGCTTCTCGCTGGGCACACAATTAAGCTAGCAGCCAGATCGCTGAAGTGGCCTACACCATACTCCAAATAGTATCCACCTAGTAAGATTAAAAATCCCCAAAGAGTACAAGAGTGTGGCAAAGGAGCAAGCAACTGGGGACAGCAGTGAACAACTCTAGAACAACAAAAAATTATATTTCATTTTCTGTTATTTATATTCTAAGAAAACCGCACATTTTCACTTGCATTTTTGCCTCCCACCCTGAGGCACAAACATACACACAAAATGAGACAGGGAAGACCAGGGAAAGCAGGAAGAGCAGCACAGCTAGAACACATCCCTGCTCACAGGCTTTTCCAAATCACAGGACAAGAAAACAGGTGCAAGTTTTACAAGAGTTGAGCAACAGCAAACACCTTTTGCTAGAGTGAAAATGCCCCGAGCTACACTGCTCAGCGCTGCGTGACACTGGGGCTCCCTCTGCCCGCCCAGCTTATCTGCTGAAATCTGTCGTTTAAGGCATTAATATAAAATAAATATAAATAAATCACTGACTGCTGCAGGACAGTTTCCCTACAGACTGGCGTGAGCATACCAGCACTGAGGCTGTATCCGCCCTGTGTGCACCGGCTGCTCCCGGCCTCGGGCTCCTGCTGTTCCCCTGCCTGATGTCTGCACCACACTAACGCTGCTGGTGGGACTGGTGGTGTCTTACAGCTTTTTTGCATAAGTCAGGACTATTTTGCTGTGCAACCAAATCATCCCATCAGGCTCGAAATAAAGCAACTGAAATAATTCCATCTTATTTTAGATTACTACTTTTACTAATAGATGCTTGACAAAAGGCTAATAAATTATTTGTAGGTATTATAAGCATGTTAAAGACCTGAGCGTGGTTATAAGCCAAGGTCATAAGCTCTATTGACTTCCCAGGCTCTATAACAATTGATTAGCCATTTATTAAAATCATTTATTCACCACTTGTTAACATTTTATTTAGTCGGTTCTTCCCCAGCAGGTTTGGGTCACCACATCTGAGCAAAGATGCCTCACTTTTGAGGTACTCTCATAAACTCAATTCTAAACTGAGAGAGAGACCCATAAATACTACAACAATGTCTTTTTAAACCAGCAAAGGCTCTTTTGCAAACATGTTCCGCTCAAATCCAGCAGCCTGGTTCAACAGGGCTCCCGATGCCTGGTTTTGTCTGTCCTGACATGGGCAGCTCCTGCCACACTCAAAAGAAGTTTGACATGCCATGACTTAAAAAGATTCAGGTTGTCAAACTACTTATGCAAAATACAGTGGAAGTTTTTTCCCTTAATGTAATGCTGCTCATTAGTTTGCTAGAGTAACAGCAAATGGAAGAGTACTCACGCTTAAAAAGACATTCAGCTTTTGAAGATGTTTCTACATTGAACAGCAGAAGAAAAAAAATCCCACCCAGGATTACCAAAGTGCAGCCAGCTGTTGATAGACAAAAAATACCAGATTTGCACAATCATCCTCTGAAGACACCTCTGCACCCCGGACAGCAGGTACCTGCTGCTCTCAGGGCAAGGCAACGTACCACCCGTTTCGTCAAGCGAGTAACCAGGGTGTTTATAATACAGCAGCTGCAATCATGCAATCAGCCTTCATAATTAGATCTTGGCAACTCTTGAAATACTTCACTTACCCAGTTTACCTGGAAAGGTGCGACCTAAACATTCAGTGCCTGGAGACATTTGAAAGAAAAACAGAAAGCATCCGTCAGTGATGGGAGCCACCTCCGACTGGCTGCAACACACACCCCAGCTCCCCTCCTGGGGACTCATTCTTGAAGAGCCCACCCCATAGCCAACCATGGTTGACATCTGCACCCATGCCTACCACCTTCACAGCAGCCAGGAGTACCAAAAGCATTACAAGCTGGGTCTCAGCACTCCTGGTAACAACCCCACATGCTTTTCCCAGATTAGAAGTTGCAGCATGAAGTCCCCGTTCCTCTCCAGCCATGCCACTTCATTGGCTTCCCCAGGACCACTTTCCTCCAGAACTCACAGCCAAGCTGCCTGGCTGAAACCTTATGAAGTTTTTGGGAACCCTCAGCCCACCCCAGAGACCTTCCTGCCACGTCCAACAGTGCCAGACCACCTGTCCATGGCCCCGGGCAGCACTGTGCGCTTCAAGGCGCTGGTGGGTGATTTGTCAGTGCTGCCTCCTCTGCAAACACACATAGCTGAGCCCCATGCGCTGCTGAACCTTGGTGAAAGCTCAGGGTTCCCTGACACCCCATCCCCAGAGGTGGGGGCAGAGGCTGTGGGGTGCTGAAGAGGAAGACCCACAGCAAAATCTTGCAGAAACCCCAGCTGCAATGCCCAGCAGATGTATTTTTCAAGTGAGGATCAAAGCAGCAAAAAGTTTGGAATAAAAGAGAACTCACGACTTCTCTCTCGCCCGTCAGTGAGCTGTGCATTACTGTCTGCAAAACTGATGGGATGACAGGACACAGACCCCCACCGACCCCACCAGCACAACCTCAGCGCCTGACGAGCTGCAAGCCATGGCAGGCTGGGCGAACGTCTGTAGCCCCGCAGGGATCTCACCAGAGAAAACCTGCGTACGGGACTTTTTTATGAAGCCCGTAAGAACTGTCACTGATAATAGTTAATTGGTATTAATTAGTACCTGCCGCAGCCTGATGCCAAAGGAGTCCTACTGGCCTATAGAAGTGGCCTTTAACCCGAGAGCAAGGGAGGCTCCAGCTGCCCAACACCCCAAGCCACGGCTGCCGCACCCCGGGCGCTCACACACCACCCGCTCCTCCTGCCATGACAGCTGCTGGTCTGAGTGCAGGAGAGCAGGCTGGGAGCTTCAGGAGGTTGTATTAACACATCCTTCCCCTCAAATAAAGCTTTAAAAGTTACTTTCCGTGCACCTGAGAGGAGAGAGGTAAGCAATTTTTTCACCCCAGAAATGATTAAAGGGTCAGAGAGTCGCTGTAAATTGCTGCAGCAGCTAAATAACTTGGGATGTGCAGGCTTGGAGTCAGCGCACTGATTTTAAGTCAGGCTGATTTAGAGGAACAAGCGCAGATGTACTCCAAATCAATGCTGGGCGTGCGGGAGGCATTACAAAGGGACTGTGCGAACGGGCAGTGTCGCCTGTGTACGCACGGGCAGCTGAGAGGCTCCGCACGCGTGTACACACCACAGATGCCTCACTGGAAACGGCACCGACATAGATCATGGTGGGAAGGAACGGAAAGGAGTTCTGCCGAGCCAAACGCCAACGTGTGGCAACAGGCTGTGACCTCCTCATCCTCCTCCTAAGCCAGCTCACTGCACAAAGCCCAGAAACGGGTGGAAGGTAGAAAAGCAGTGGGAGGCCAAAGGAAAAGTAGAGGCTGAGAAAAAGTGGAGGCCGAAAACATGTGGGAGGCCAAAGGAAAAGTAGAGGCTGAGAAAAAGTGGAGGCTGAAAAAGGGTGGGAGGCCGAAGGAGAAGTAGAGGCTGAAAACAGGTGGGAGGCCCAAAGGGGGCAGTAGGCCGAAAGGAAAGTAGGGGCTGAGAAAAAGTGGCCATAGAACAGAGGTGGGAGTCCAAAAAGGGCTGGGAAGCCGAAGGAAAAGTAGAGGCTGAGAAAAAGTGGAAGCCAAAAAGTCTTGGGAGGCCCAAAAGGTGTGAGAGTCCAAAGGAAAGTCAGAGGTGAGAACAAGAGCCTCCGTGCCTGCAGCCAGCCGGGTCAGGGTCAGTTGTTCTCCGATCAAATTTCCAAATGGGTAGAAAAGCAACAGCCCTCCCCCAGCCCTGCTCTGCTGCACAGGGAATGCCCCACCAGTGCTTGGCCTGTCAGCTGTGCACACCCCACCCGTGACACCCTGCGCACACACAGCCACGTCACCCCGTCGCATGGCGTCTCACCCAAGACGTTTTGGCAATGGCCTGGGAGAAGCGAGTGTAAACCCTCTGCAGTCAGCCAGGATTTTGGGACACTGCTTCTCGCCTCTCCCTGGGCTCACCTGGCTCTCACATGCTCCCATTTGTCTTTTTGGTTTAGCAGTGCATTTTGCCAACTTTTTAAATGCAAATGAGGATTTGCACTTAAAGTCACTGCTTTAAACTTGACCACAGCCACCTCAGCTCTCCTCCCTTCCTCCATATAGGCGTAACTTTTTTTCTTATGCAATCAGCAGCAGCGAAGAGGTACAGGAGTGGCTGAGCAGTCGGCACATATTCCCTGTGGATCAGTGCCTGGAGCCCTCCCGCAGCCACAGCCCTGCCAGACGGCTCCATGTGAAGGGTGGCTCACGCTGTCTGCCTACCAGCAGCAGCAGCGAGGAACCAGTAATTATACTGGCTGGACCAACACCTGCTAGTGGTTTTGTCTTACACTGTTTGTGCAACTAAACAGGCTGCCAACAAAACAAGGATGTACTTAGTCTAAACAGGTGAAAACATGAAACAGGGAATGGACCTGCCGCGTTCGTTCCACGACACCTGTGTGCAACACATGCTGGAAGATGATTTTTTGGTTTAGCCTGCAAGAGGGCTCCAAAAGCAGGCAAAAGCATCGCGTGCATGAAAACATGAGGCTTTGCTGTGGGAGGAGGGAAAAGGACTGCCTGTCTCTGGAGCCCAGCGCCTGGATCCAGCCTCATGCTGCGGTGCAGGGTGCATGGATGCTCTTTGCTGGGCTGCAACACCAGCACCAAAAAAGCCTGGCTTGCCCGCAGCACGGCCAGAAGAGTCCTGCCGAACTGGGCATCCCACGCAGGACGGCATGCAGGACGGGCAGCCCTTGCCCGCCCAGGGCTGCCCACAGATCGGAGCTGCTCCCAGAAAAGCACCGAGTCAGTTTAGAGCAGAAGTGCCCATTCCCACCGTGCCATGGGCAGGGGACCAGACCCCGGCACGGCGTTTCTCACTCACGGAGCTGGAGCTCGACGGTGAAGTGGGAAGAGGAGGGCGAATATCCCGAAGAACCAAGGGTAAAGACCCCAAAGGAGCCCCTGGGGCAGCCTCAGCCTTTGCTGCCTTTCTGCAAGGCAGGAATGACAGGATCAGCTCCTAACTGCACCAAGTCACACCCGAGATATGCTCCCCCGTCGACAGATGGGATTTATTGTCCATGATTCGTCCTGGAATAAAAACATCAGCCCCTTCTCTCGCAGGCTATTTACTGAAAGCCACTAAACATTAGAGGCAAAAAGTGTATCCCAGCAACATCTGGAATTTATCCCTTCCTCCTTCTGAAAAAAAAAAAAAAAATCACGCCCTATTCTTTTTGAGAAAGAAAAATGATTATATAAAATTATAATGCTGGAAGAAGATAGAACAGAGCAGAGATTTCCTTTGAAATGCTGTTTGGACAACTAAAAACGGATCGTTTCAAAGAAGCAGCAAATCCTATCTCAGCTTTTTCCGCCCTGTCTCACAGTGCCAGGCTTTCCTCCCATGTGTTGGCTACGACACTCTTAGAAAAGCAGCAGAGTTTTCATCCGTGCAAGACCTTTGGTAAGCCAGAAGGAAAATCCGCTCTAAGTCCTAACTAGCTGAAGATACACCAAGTTAAAAAATTATTCTTCCAACTCCTACCAGCAAGATTCGGAGGAGCCTTGTTTTCTACGGAGAAATGCTACTTGGGGCCCAGCTCTGCAAAAGAGGATGGGTCAATCTTTACCCAAGAGAGCCGAAGCTCTGTCTCTCCAGACAGAAGACCGGAAAGGCTTTAAATATAGAAACAGGAAAAAACTATCTCGATTAACATGAGGATGCAAGGTCAAAACACGATATCCTCTACTTCCTCAGGCTCCCGATCCCAGAAAGGCTGTGACAGCCCCACAGCATCACCTGGCCCCGGCCACAACCAGGGAAGCCTCGTTTCAGGGGGAAACACTCCCCAGCCTTCCCAAGGGGGAAAGCAAAGCAGTTGCTCTCACACCAAGCTCACAGAAGTGCTTCCAGCAACTAAATCACACAACTTAAACTAACTGTGTTCATCAGGCTGGAAGCCAAAGCTGCAGTTCTCGGCATTTGCACAGTTGGAGGGGTACACCGGCAAGAGTTTCGCATTTTTCACCTGCTAGTAGTTACAACCGTAGTTAAGAGTCGCCCCTTTCCCTGCCCAGCCCCAGCACTGGGTGGCCAAGTACTGCAGGGAGAGACCGAAGGGCAAGCGCAGGGCAAACCGCTGCCCCAGACACCTCTTAAACACAGCAGAACCCTCTGCAAACGACAGGTAGGTCTGATTCTGCAAACGAGGGCAAGGCTGTTTGTAGAACTGGTCCCATTACTCGGGCTCCTCAACCTCCATCTCCTCAGCTGCGCACGGACTAGATGGAGGATTTCATCAGGACATTAAAGTCAGAAGCCGTAAAATCACTGTGCAAAAAACCAATTATACCTATTTTCGTAACAGCCAATTTAAGCTTGTATTTAGGTCCCCTCACATACCCCTGCGTTACATAAAGCATTTCTTCCACTTGAAATGTAGCTTTCTAAAGGCCATTTTGCTTAATTTAATAGATGCTTAATGTGGGTCTGCAAACCTCTAGAAGCATAACCAAGGAAGACACATGGCTGCAAGATACAGCGTAATCCCTTCCAGAGCAAACAGAAAGAACAGGAGGGGATGAAAAGCATCTCCAAACCCCTGAACCTGCTGCGACTGGAGTGCACTTGTGGTCTGAAGAGCAGCAAAACCCCATGGTCAAGTCAAAAGAGAAATTCCTGAACATCTGCACACGGCTGTTAACCCGCTCGAGAGCAGCAGCACTCTGCAGGCTGCACGGCAGGACGGAGCCTTCCCTCGCTGCATAACCAAATTAGCTGAACTGAGCCCACTCAGGCATGCTTCCCTCAGATTTGAAAGAGCTACTTTCTGAACTTAAATTAAATAAATGCAGTCATCTTTGCTTTTTTTTTCTTAAAAAAAAAAAAACCCTGCACTAATAAAAAGCTTAGAGTGAATCTATTAAATCAAGGCTGTCCATTATGTTTATTGTTCCTTACAATTCAGGCCTGGATAGCAAGTCAATGGATGTTGAGAAGTATTTATCAAGAAAACCCATGAGGATGCTGAGGATTAAAAGCTATCAGCAAGACAGGATACGTTTGTAACCCCATAGTTTGCTCTGCGCCTCACTCAGAGCATGCAGGACCCCTGCCAGAGCCCCCCTCCTTATTCTTGAGCCCATCTCTGGCACATCAGTCGCCAGGACAGCCATCCCCTGCGTTCCTAGCAAAAGCTGGAAAAGGAGCAATTTGTGCAAACTCTTATGAATAAGTCACACTAGAGAAATATAAAACGTTCATTGCATTACACACCAGTGATCGGTATCAGTGTTACACACCTCACGTGTGTGTCTGAGCACGCTGGAGAGGGAGACACTGAACTCGAAAATGAATCTCCCAATTCAAGCAAAGTCCCATTACAGTAATATAAGTGTAACAATAAAAGTGAGATTCCTGTTTATTATACAGGAAATTATTGTAATTTAAGATAATTTTACTCTGAATTGTGTGAAGCAAGTGACCGTAAATCATGTTGTTCCTTAAGTGTCCTAAAGGCAGCACCTGACAGGCCAAGGTACTTTCAGAGCTCAGTGCTAAAAAGCCTACTCCTATACTATACTATAAGGAATATAGTATATTATATAATATATAATATATATAGGAATATATAAGGAATATACTATCCTATACTATAAGGAATAACAATATTAATCATAACATTAAACAGAAACCACTAAGGGGGAGAATTTCCAAGCTTGCCCAGCACAGAGCCTAGCCCACAGCAGACCTGCCAGCAAGTGGCCACAGCAGGCAGCTTCCCCGGGGACTCGTCCTCGGCAGCTGAAGCCATGGGTGCATCACACACGGATGGAGGAGGCTGCGAGCAGATTCATGAGGATGGTTGTAGGGACTTGGGCTTGGAAATGTTAGTCTTAACGCTCAGCGGTTAGACGTCTTTTGGGAATTCATCCAAATGGCACTGCTTCCTTCCCACTTGCCCTGCAGGTAAATCTAGCATGTGGCTTACACAATCTGTTGGCTTAAATAAAGCAAGGGCAGAAGAAGAAAGCTGTTCAGACATCAGGAGAGGCTCATCAGTCCTTCGGGCAACAGTCTGGGTCACTTCCCCTCTGCAGCATACTCCATGCGTCGGCCAGGGCCCTGTCTCCCTCCGTGCAAGCCCGTGCAGCAAGGGTGCAGCACAAACGGTCACAGCGTTCAAAACGTCAGTGAAAGGACAACGACGACATGTTGCCAAATTCTTCCATATTTTTGGCCAGTGCCGATGCTTAAATTCAATTTACAGAAATTTGAGTCCATGAACGCTGTGCTCCAGACGAGTCCTTTAGAAATCAAACCGAGCAGTGACTGCACGAGTCTCCCAGGGCTTGGGGATATGGGGCGCGCCGGTCCCCCTGTGCCTCCAGCTCACCTCCAAAGTAACGCTCATCCATCCTGCGGGCGTGGGATATTTCTAAAGCACTGTGAGACCATCACGTGCCCTGCACGCGCGAGATCTTGTTGGATACGCGCATCTCGGTGCAAACTCAGCTGCGAGTGTGCAAGCCTGAAGAGCAGGCAGGCACTGGCAGTAAGCAGTCCGGAGTGAGCCTACCAGCTGCCTCATCCATACGCCCCAGGAGTGCTTCTTGCCCCCGCTATTTTTTAATCGCTGGTCTCAAACTCCTTCCTTCTCACATTCAACTCAGGCACCCAAGAGCCAGCCCTGGGGCCCAGCTCCTCCACACGCGAGCACAGCAGGAGCAAACTGTCTCCTCCAAAGCAAAAGACTAAAATCTGAACAAAGCAATTCTGATGTGGCTGCAGCCAGGGCTGTTTTGTTATCAGAGTTACAAAGGGGAAAATTAATTCTCACAATTAGTGAAATGGGACAGAAGTAGAGGAAGGCTACCTCGTAAGATGCAGGTCGCCTTCCCTCTGAGATTTTAAAGCACTGAAGATGCATTTGGAAGGAAAACCAACTCACCCGACCACCACCGTCTCTACTAAGATGTTGCACAGCCATTCTGCCTGGTGTGCAAATGAGAAACCCTACCACTGGCCATCAATGGCAAGTTAATTAAGTATTAGGCCAAATTCTGCATGTAAAGCATATAATGACTGAGGTCTGCAACAGCAAAGAGCCGGACTTTGCTACTACAAATACTCATAGTGCAAGTTAACATCTAAATCTCAAGGAAGGTAGAAGAGACTACCATAGCAGTTACGATGGTGAACTCCTTAGCAGGCAGCTAGACACTCAATCCATCTCTCATATCAGACCTATGTTAACATTTAAATAGGACCTACTGTTGTGATCTTTAGCAATGAGCAGATGTGGTTTTGAGTAATGGTTAGTGTTACTTAACCGGTTATATTCACTAATGTAATTGACACCTATTCCATCATCCTTAATACACCCACTTCTTTCTCCGATACCATAAATAGATTAGAAAAGTTTCTGCAGATGGCCATGACCCCATTTGTTTGTGCACTTAGCCATGTATGAATCACTCTTGGCTTGTAGCAGCACTCTGGAATTACTGAAAGATAACTAGTCGGCACAGACACCAATAAATGAATCATGCTTTCCACAAGACCAAACCTTTGGGCTTTTACAGACTCCAATTACAAAGTAAGAAGAAAAGAACAAAGAAATTACTCAGTCTATTTGCACAAAGTCATGCAGAGTTGATTCATAGTTTTACAGAATTATACTGACAATCATTTGTAGGGGGTTAGAGTAACAAACCAGCTACTTAACATATTGGACAGAATGAAGAGATGGAAAAAAATCCCCAACCCACGTCCTGCATATATTCTTGAAAAGTAGTATTGATTTTTGTGCAAGTACCTCTTTTCATTCTTGGTATGCTCCAAGCCTGGGGGTTAATCAGCTTTCATTCTCCAAGGCTAAATTCTGCTTTGCTGGGTTGCTTGGGCCAAGTTTGCAAATGTGGGAAATCCTGTTGCACCTGCGGAAGTGCAGAAACTCACACCAGGCAACCATCACAGGCACAACTCCTCAGCACTGCAGGCACGAGCAGGATCTCATGAACGGATCAGAGAACCACCATGTGCAAAAGCACTTGCCTTCCTAAATGCACATTTCTGAGTGTATACTGCAAGTGAAAGATTAGCCAGTCTGAGGCATTTTATTAAAGATATGTGCGAGACTGAATACACCGAACACAAACGTGTGAACCATTTGAAAGCACTGTGGACATCCACCGACACTGACAACCTGTGAGGCAAGTTTCAGAAGACGTGTAAGGATCTTTATGTATCACCACAGCCTGTGACAACACTAACATACACCACACAGAGAGAAAACCACACCCTCTTCTGGATGGAGCAGAAGCCTTGTCTTGTATCAACGGGAAACTGGAAATCTGACTATTTGGAGACAAAAAGGGGATACTGTATCGATTACGACCTTCGCAATGCTACCTTACTATATGCAGTGAAAAAGTAGTGTTAAGTTAAAAAAAATCTAAAGGTGATGATGGACTGGGTGCCAACCTGGGCCTGCAATATGCACCAGCGCACTGGTTGTAGCATCTCTGAGCGTGACAGCTCAATGTGCAAGTCTCAGGGCCGTGCAGTCTCACAAACCAGCACCCTGTACCAGAGAGAGATGCAGAGTAACACGGATAACGTCCAACTGAACAAGTCACTGACAGTTTGGAAAAGGATATAAGTTAAATGTATACACGATGCTATTTGTCCACGACCTTCCAGTGATGCCACCCTCTCCATGTAACTGAAGACCCAACTTCACGGGCTAATTTAGCTTCCAGATGAAATGTGTGCCCTCTGCACACACCAGCTGAACTTGGTCCACAAACAAAGAGCTGCCAGCCTGATTCAGCTTAGAGTCACAGCTCAGGAGAAGCCAAAACCAGCATCAGAAGAGCGACCACACACCTCTAAATCAATTTGGGAAAACTTGCTTATTTGTCCCCTATCACCCTTAAGACTGCTGATTTCCCAAGAGAGGTACAAACCCTACCCCAAACTGGCTACAGGAAGGAAAGATGCTATGCAAGATTTAAATGAAAACCTTAATAAATATTCCTACCCTCTCTCCTACCCTACCCATACTACATAAATTAATGCAACGAGCTCTCTTGTATAAGAATACGTAGGCGACAACAGCCTTCTCCCTCCAAGAAGAGTTTATCTGAGGATGTGCTGTAGATAAAAGAGGAAGAAAAAAGTTCCCAATAGCACCACTACAGCAGCACTGGGTTGTCTTTAGAAAGCTTGAGTCACTAGAATCAAGGTCTTCAGGTGCAACACGAGATTAAAAGGATGCACGTGCTAAACAGTAACGTGTCCTTTAGAAGGGAAAAAAAAAAGCTAAATCAGGAACCTGCAATATGAGGTGGATGCTTAGATAAACACTGTACAACATACCGCAGCAAAAATGCTAATACAAGTTTAGGTTTCACACTGGAGATATTTCAAAAGATTTGCAAAGCTTTGATAATATTTAACATCTCTACTGATTTCCTTTCTGGTGTAATCATAAATTTACCATAGTAGCCAAAAGATCTGGAATGAACTACAAGTTCTAGCTGGCTCCGAAGCCAACAAGAATAATGTGTGCGGTTACTATTTTCTCTCAAAACATACCTCTGCAAAACTGACTTAAAACGAGAAAAGAAATTGTGAAACTGTCATTACAAAGAAGCATTTAAAATGCAGATCAAAGTGCTGCCTTAGAAGCTGTATTCCTTGCCAAATCATCAAAGCTCTCTCTACTCTCAATAGCTCCCCAAATCCTCTGATTTGGATGATAAACCTCTACAGCTGAAATTTATCTGCTTTAAAAAAAAAAATAAACAACCAAACAAACAAAAAACCCGAACCCCACAACTCCTTTCTCTGGTTACCAACTATTTCATTAACCAGTTCATTTTGAACTGCTTTCTTGTATTACTAAATCGACTCTCACAAACGCGTCTATGCCTGTATACACACACAGACACTACCCTGACACTTTTTCAAGTATTGAAAACTTGTCAGCTCTCAGAGGTGTCTACGTCAATGGCCTCATCCTGCAGGCACCGAAGTGCTGACAGCTCAGCTAGGTTACTCTTTCCACGGCAGCACTGTGCTTCACACCGGTATCGCTCTTACACCACTTCACAACACCCTGCCCTCGCCCACCGCTCCTCAAGAAGCTCCACGACCGCTGTCAGGTTTAGTGCAGCAAGGAAGCAGCGATGCACAGCCCACGTCTTCAGCTCTGAAAGACGGAGAAGGGTCAGATCCTGCTGTCACAGAGGGGAGCCTTGTGCCGAAACTCTCCCTGTTCCCCTCTGGGGTCAGACTCGGCCACGCTGCTCGCAGCCGGAGCAGGTCTCTGATGTGTTTCCTCACCTGGGATCTGCCCAAGTGACCTACCTTCTGCCACCCAAAATAATTATAAAATAATCACCCAGCAATTTAGCCACACAGACAGGAAGAACACCGCGTGAAACATCCCCGTCAACAATGATTCCTTCGCTTTATGGACATCTGGGAGTGTGCTCATGGTGTGAACCAAGTTCCCACTTAATTGCAGCAAAGTGGCCCTTGTACTGCTCTCCTCGCAGGATTTCCAGACAGGCTTTATTACCTTGATGAAACACGCCAACAACAGATGCACCGTGCATCGGGGAACCTGAGGGATCTGATAAGACAAACTGCACACCGCGCACAGGATCTCCTTCCAGGAAGCAAACTGGTAGCCCGTTTTTACATGAAACACCATTGCAAATAAATGACCCTTTTTAGCTAATTAGGGTTACCAAATTCTGACAGTTGCTATTACCTGAAACAAGACCAACAGACATGACTGTACAATGAGTTACTCAGGAAAGAAGCTGGATTGTAATTACTGTCTATTAGTGACACCATGTATTTTGGTACTTCCCTTGGAAAGGTCTCCTCATGTCTATCCATTTATAATTTAGGTTTACAAATTCATTCTAAAACTGGATTTATCTAGCTACCAACTCTTAGCCCAGGAAATCTAAAAATATTAGTATATTTGGTGAGCAACAGCAAATAAAAATAAATAAGAACACATATTTGTAGGTACTCTTCTCTCTATCTGCAAAGCAAGCAGTGGTAGTCTGGATAATTCAATATCCCAAAAATCTAGAGGTGATCCCAGACCCTACCTTGGGAATTCCTGGCTTTAAGGAAAGGAATATGGTTGCTGTTTCCCACACACCCTTCAGTGTCAGTCCTCTCGCAACCAGGATCTGAAAGCATACTGCTAAACAAACCAAAGGCATCCAAAGGCTTATTCAGGGGGCAGGGATACCTTCATGGCACAAGGTAAGACGACTTACTGTGTCAAACATCCTCCTCCAAATACACCCTGACACTGACTGAAAAGGAAGAATTAACCATGCCAAGTCTCCACTTTGCATTATATATGATCACCTCTGATTACATACGATCACCTCTGGTGCCGTGTATGCTGGCCCTGCTGTGTAGCACAACACAATCCAGGTGTTCACCCAGAGGAAAAAAACAAAGTTTGACTATTTTCCCCCCATTTCCTCCTCTATGTCTTTTCATTCTCCCATTCAACACCGATTATAACACACTAAGATTAAAATCACTGCCTGAGGGCACAAAATAAACTGTAATTTTAAGACCTCTGTGCTCTCCAGGCTCAGGGAATTAGGACTTCCCCTGCTGTCCTCGGTATGAGGGGGGACCCGCAGGGCTGGGACCGCAGACTGCCAGGGTCTCCAGGGACAGCCAAGGGCACACGCAGACAGTCCTTAGGCCACTGTAAGCAAAAGCCATCCGTGCTCCGCTCCTCCTGGGTCGTACCTTGGGACGCTAATCTCCACCAAAAGTAGGGCTTGTCAGGGAGACATGGCCAGACCGGACACAGGGACCTCCCCGGCTTGGCTGAAGTCAAGTCGAGGTACCACAAACTGAACATACCCTGTGCAAACACCCTCTAGCTTGCTGAAACACTGGTAGCAGCTCTGGCATCCCCCCGTGTCCCTACCTCCTGGAGGAAAACTTGGCGGGTGATAAAGAAGTACATGGTTATTCTCCGCCCTGCCCTGCCAGAAGCCGTAACTGCCGTTGACACAGTGTCAGGAAAGAAATGTATTTGCCAAAAAAGCAGCCTGAAGTGGAAAGGAGACGTGATCCCTGGTTGAGCCATCTGCATTTGGTTTGTTATTAAACCAAAGAATGTGAAAACCTAGAAGTCCTCGCCGGGACAGAAACCCGCTCTCACGGTTCGCTCGCCCCAGCCCGGCACCGGCCAGGCACGCTGCTCTGACACGGGCGTCAGAGCGTGCTGCCAGCCCAGGGGAACGGCCTCATCTCCTCGGGGAGACGTAACAACACCTCTTAAACTCCCAAACGCTTCGGCTAACGTTACTGCAGGAGCAAAGCCTCTGCCAAGAGCCACCCAGCACAGAGAGAGACCTGCCCTCGCCCCGCGGCTGAAGCCATCCTCTCGCAGGGACGCCCAGGTGCCCCGCAGAGGCAGGATCCCCAGCCCTGGCACCCGCACCCTCTGGATAAGTGCCCATGGGGCACGAAGCAGCCCTGGCGCAGGCACGAGGCCCCCCTGCCATCAGGACGCTGGCGGGTCACACCGACCCAGCTGCTTCGCACCGGCCGCAGGAGCTGAGCTGCCCTGGGCGGGCAAGCAGGGAAGCAGCAGGGAGGCAGGCATGCCACCTCGCTCCGCTCCCTGCGCCAAGTAATTAGTTATTTACAGATTCTTCCGCCACAACAATCACCCCTGACCTCCTTCATTCAGCCGAAGCGATTAGAGACCACTGCCGCAGACATCTGGCTGCTTAACGCCGTCCGGCATATTGGCACCACGGCCCCGGCGGGCGAGACTCCGCGCTCCCGCCCCCAAAAAGCCCTTTTATAATCCTAATCTGGGAGTGCCACACACAGAAACCAGCTGCTTCCTCCACCGCAGCGCTGCAGCCTGCCATACAGAATAAAGCCTGCAAAGAAATGTTTTGGGGGATCAATTGTACACTTAACCTAATTAGAGGGTTAAATTAAAAGAGTTTACAGTTATGCCCCTTCCCCGAAGCATTCCGGCATGGTTACTTTTGGCTAGAAAATTAAATGGCATCTGGTGGTAGCTGCTCTGAGGTTCCCTCAAAGTCTATTAGAAAGATAGATAAATGAAATCAAGCGATCGGAGGAGAAAAAAAGCTGTATAATGAATTTATCTCAGGGAGGCTCAACTCTGTCCTTTCCACTGAACCCAGGTGGAGGAAGCGATCAGGTAACAGCCCCTGCAGTGCAACCAAAGCCCTCCTGTAGCACAGAGGTGAGCTAACGCTGCCCGCCATCGGCAGGAAATAAATAAATAACACTGGTGATAAAGAAACCTAACTGAAAAATGAAATAAGGGTGGGCAGCATTAAAGGAGCTCGATCCAAGGCTCCAGGCAGCTAATGGGAACTCAGCGCCTGGGTGTCAGGACCCCCGAGCCGAGTGGCTGACACGGGGACAGGCGCAGTGCTGGCAGGGGACACGCCGGGGAAGGACCTCGGGAGCCGTATGGCGTCTGGCACGAGGCTCCCGCAACACCCGTCCGAATTCAGGCAAGGTGTCCTCCAGTGTACTTCACCATCCCCTGCCTCTCACCCCCCCCCCCCCCAATCACAACTGGCGTCTGTCTGATACCAAGCCTTTCATACACTGAAAAAAAAAATGGGAAAATTATAAAACATGCTATTTCTACAAAGTCAAAGAATGAAATTAAAAGCCTGAGTTGTTCCAACAAAACCTCATGCCAAGAGCTGGACTGGAAGAGAAGCTTTTTCTTCAAAAGACATTACACATTTTAATTCACAACTTTTATCATAACCATGAGCCTTGATCAGACACAAAGCAAAGTCTCTCATCCTTGCAATTGTGTGGGACGCAGTTTATGTTCGCTAACTGGCTGACACAAAAAAGAACTGTATCTTCATTATTTATACACTGCTATTGGTATGCACATCTACCCCGGCCTGTTAAAGTCAGGAAAGAATAATGGTCTATTCAGTACCGGTAGTGTTAATAAAATCAGGCAAATCCAGCTTAGTTTTGTCTGAACACGAATGAGATTAAATCAAGATTAAATGTGCATACAGTACAAAGGGTATGGTTTATGCTAAAATTCAGAACGAACACATTTTAGTACCCAGTCTCCAAATGCCTACAGACCTTCTGCAGGACTCAGACACCTGAATTAAACAACGATGAAACCGGAGAAGGCGGAGGCAGATGACACTGGACAAAAACCATCCAAAATATCAAGGGACAGAAGCTGGCTCTAAAATCCTGCTCCGCAACCCCACTGGAGGTAACGGGGCAGATCCTGTGCTAGCAGAAACAGGCACAGCTCAGCTGACTTTCCCCTTCCCGCACCGAGCGCCAGCCTGCCCCATCGCACTGCCAGGAATATATGCAAAATCAAGACTCTTTCCCAAGTTTTCATTTTGGGCCATTTTGCATTAGTCTGTGTAGGGTTTAGATTTCACGGCAGAGAACAAGGTGTTACGCGGGCTACAATCCTGACAACCCACCCAGCCTGGGGTGCCTCGAAAACCTTCCCTTCACCGTAAATACCATTTGCTTTAAAATGCCAGAGAAACCCAACTCTTTTCTCTTTCCTCAGCAATAATATTCCTTCTCTCTCCCCTCCATGCACTTCATTTCCAAGAGGGACAGAGCAAACAGAAAAGTAGTGTAGATTTAGGTCAGGCACTGAACTCACTGCCACTCTGCGAGGGCTGAAAAATATTAGTAAGAAAAGGCAAAGAGCCCTTCGTACCAAACAGCCCCAGGGGCTGGAGGCGGCGGGGGAACAGGTTCCCAAATACAAGCCCTACTCGGGTCACCGCACCGCGGTGCCCCCCCCGCGCCCCAGTAACGAGAGGAAGGTGATTTACACCGGGGCTAGAGAAGACCCCCGGGAGGAGGCTCGGGGCCCGGAGCCCCCCAGCATCACCCCCCGGCAGGAGGGAACCGCGCGGGGCAGGGGCACTGCCGGGGGGGAAGGGGCGAGATGCGGGTAGTGATGGAGCCGAGACGGGGAAGAGCTGGGATTTCACACACCGATGCTGGGAGGGAGAGGGGGGAGAGGAGAGCGCGGAGCGGCCGCGCTCCGCGGGCTGCCCGGGGAGGCTGCGCCCGGGGCCGCTCCGCCAGCCCGGCCCGCCGGGACCCGCCCGCCCCCGGCCCGGTGCCGCGCACTGTCACGCCGTGTCACACCCGCCCCGGACACCCCAACAGCAACAGATGAGAGATCAGAGCTCGCACGGAGGGGGGGGGGGGGGGGGGAATAATCACTCAGAGAAACCGCATCTCAGCGAAGGGTCCCGGCGCTGCCGGGAGCCCCCGCGGAAACTTGCCTGCCCGCGGCGGGGGCGCGGGGCGCGGCGGGGCCGCCGTTTACCCCCGCACCCCCTCGCACCCGGGGAAGTCGGGGCCGGCCCCGCGGCAGCAGCAGCAGAACGAGTACTTACTGATCTCCATGCTCTGGAACAAAGACCTTTTGCAGTTGCATGTGCAGGACACATTGGGCTGAATAGCTACGGCCGTGCTGTTCAGACCCATGAAGTTATACATTTAAAAAAAAAAAAAGAAAGAAAAGAAAAAAAAAAAGACGGCGACGGCGACACAAAGAACTTCACGGCCGCCGAGCGCTCTCCGGGCAGCACCACATAAAGCCGGGGCTCCTCCTCGGCGCGGGGGGGCGGGGGGAGGGAAATGCAGCTGCGATCAAAAATTGGAAATGAAAAACCCAGCGCGGCGCAGCGCCCCCCGCAGCGGCACGGCACGGCACGGCACGGCACGGCTCGGCGGCTGCTCCGCGCCCCCTCCGGCCCGGGAAGCGGCTGGGCTGGGCCCGGCCGCGGCAGCCCCGCGCTTTTGTGGGGCGCGGCGGAGCGGCGCGGTGGCAGCGCGGTGGGAGCGCGGCCCGCCCGCTCGCGCTCCGCTCCCGCCCCCCCGCGCTCATTCACGGCCACGGGGACGCGGCCGCGCGCCGCCGCCAGCCGCGGGCGGGCTCCGTGACGTCAGCGCCAGACGGGGACTGCCCTTTCCCCCGCGCCGCCGCCGGGGGGGGGCGGGCGCGCGCCCCGGGCTGCCCCGCGCCGCCTCGCGCAGGGGGGTGGTGCCGCCGCCGCTGCCGGCCCCGCCGCGGCCGGTTCCCCGCGGGACCCGCACGATGAGGGCGGCCTCTGTGCGGGCGGGCGGCGGCGGCCCCCGCCGGGGGAGCAGCGCCGAGTTGGTGCTCGGGTCGTGGTGACCCCGCACCCGCGGAGGGGGAGGGGGAGCGACCGCGTTCCGCGGGTGGCGGGGCCTCACCCACCCGCATTTATCGCCGCTGCGAAGCGGGTGCTGCCGCGTGCGTGGGCCCCCCGCACCGGGCCGCGGGACCTCGCGGGGATTTTGCAAATCGGCCCCAAAAGCACCTGGACGCGGCCGTCCTGGGGGAAACCCCACCGGGCCAGGCTGAGCCCCCCCGAGGCACGGCGGCCCCGCTGCTGAGCCCCCTCCGGCCCACGGCGCGGCCCCCAGGCGCCGCAGCACGGAGCCGCAGAGCTCGTGGCCGCCTTTGCACAGACAGGTCCCAAATGCAGCATTTCAAAACAAAAAACGGGGACGATTTAGAAAAGAAATTTGGGGGGAAAAACCGGTGAGCGCCAATTGGCCGTGGCTGAGCTCGGTGCAAATTCTGCCGTTAGCTCCGATGCTGATGCCAGCAACGCTTCTACAAAGCTCAGAAACTCTTTCAGACAGAGAAATTCCCATTTTTGTTTCAAACCACCTGCTTTAAAATGGAGCGAACCCATTCACTTTTTAGACAGGTAAAAGGAAAAAAACATCATCTCTTCCCTGGGTGCTCGGTGTGCCAAGTTTTAGTCAAGACATTTAAATTTTTTTTTTCTGGGAAATAAACCTGTGAAAACCATTTTTATAATGAAAATGCTGAAACAGGCTTAACTATAGTGCGAAGTAGCTGCTATAATACTTGGTGAATCCTGTTACTGGGAGATAAAGACAGCTTCAGTTCTAAGAAAGCACATTTTCCCATAATTCTTGATAGCTGTGATTTGGGATTTGGAAGTACCTGAAGAAGCCCCAGCTGGGCCTGCGCTCCCGAGAGATGCTGCAGGGAGGATCGCACCGAGAACCCCAATCTTATGCCAAGCTGTAGGAGTCACACGAGACGGGTGGTGTAGAGTCAGGTCAGGCAAGGTGGCACTCACTGGGAAGGTTCAACCTGTATTCCCCCCCCCAAAAAAAAAGAAGAAATTTATTTCTACGTGACTGCTTACAAACTACTGTTAAATACACACCTGTGCTTTACTCCAGCAGCCCCATCCACTCCTGTGAAAATGCCTGAAGAGAAGGAACAAGAAATCGCCAGGTTGTTTAATCTTTTACTCTTTGCCACTTGACAGATGGTAACTCCCAACAATTACTAATCCAAAGGCAACACGGAAGAGGATCTTGCGGCTCGGATAGAAACAAGCTTTGAGAAGTTTGTGCTTCCCAGTGCTGAGCAGACGTGAATTATCGTACGAGTGCCGTTCCCCAAACGCAGAGGTGGGGGTTAGCGTGCAGGCCTGGGAGAGGAGGGACAATGACCTGAAAAAAAAAATCTACACCAGAACTGGCAATAAAGCATTTCCAATCCTATTTTTACATTTTGTTCCCAGTTTCCTCACTGGTAATGCAGGAGGGGTCATTCTCACCTGCCTTTTGGCCGATTCCTTCAGGTTGGTCCTGGAATCTCGGCTTTTGTGCCAGGTAAACTTCTCGAAATGCTTCGTGAAAACGTGAAGCGACTTTACCCTGTTATAGGGCCATGGGCCTCGGGTGGGTGGCAGGGAGCCCACAGGCCCCAGAAAGGCCAGCTCGAAAGTTAAAGCAAGGCACACACACGGTCAAAACTCTGAAGACAAGTGCCAGTTCGGACAGCTTTATCAGTCAACCCACTTTTACTATGATTTACCTGGAAATGCATGTTTTGCTTTTTAAAAAACTTGGCAGCTGAATGTTAGAGACCCTTTTCCAATGGACCTTGCTTGACTGTCCAGAAAAGGTGGCTGTAAGCTAACCTGAGCTCACCAGCTTGCAACTAACAGTCCTTTGCACTTGAAATACATAGCACCACCATAAATAAGTCAAGGTGAACACTACACGCTTCCTCGTGAGATACCAGCCGGCAGCCGCCTGCCAGCACCAGCCCTGCCACCGCTGCTGGGCCCTCCGAGTCTGTCGGCTGTGTGGATGCGGCCATAGTTTGTGTTTGATTCAGAATTCTTGTATTTTAAGACACAGACACGGTACATCCTTAAATGGTCTTAAGCAAGTAAATGCAGGTTTAAGTAATATATTATTCTTCTGTGGCAGGTCAGTTCCTTGCCTGATGGGTTACAGAGTCCTCCTCAGCTCGCTCTGCTGCAACAAGCACAGCTTTGCCTTTCGCAACCGGGCACAGCGTCACCCATGGGCCCAGGGAATGGGAGACGGGCAGCACGTGGAAGGGCACAGCTGGAGCCCTGTTCGCAGGCAGGACGTGCAGGAGCCTTGGTGAAGGCATCTCACAGACCCCAACCAGCCCTGGTGGCTGCGCAAGCCCAGGCTGGGAGGACCCAGTGCCCAGGTTGCAGCTGAGCTGTGGAAGAGGCGGCTCCGGCGTGGGGAAAGGCGTCTGCCAGCTTGTTCTAGGGGGAGTTTTTACAAGTTTGCAAAGCTGGTGGATAAAGGCTCCAGTTTCAGATACAGGCTGCTGCAAGTTCACACATCTTCCTAACCTTCCTGAAAAAAAAAGAAAAAAAAAGAAAAATAACTGTTTGCAAGTCGATGCTGGTTTAAAAATGCACTGTTTACCACCATCCCGATTTCATCTGATCGACTCATGTGGCTTTAAGAACAATCAGCATTTTTCCACCATGATTTAAGAACAAATAATTCAAGTCATCCCAGATGGGCTTGTAAAAATTAAAAGTACATCAGCTAACTTAAATGCTTCACCCTGTTCTTTGTAATAACGCTATCCACCCTCCAGCCCACTGCCCTTTGTCAGAGCTGCTTCTTTCTGTACCAGCAGCGAGTACGGCTCGGCCGGTGGGATACTTCCAGAACACACTTTTGTTGATTTTGGCTCCTGTATTCTCTCACTGATCAGCTTTTTTGCAGTTGCTTTTTACATTCTCCCTAGAGACACCTCTGATGGCTCCAGGAGGAGTCTGGCACTGTGAGATCGCCCTTCGCTTCCTGGTTTGGCCACAAAACTTCAGGATGAGCCAGGGCTGCTTGCTGGGCCTCAGGCTCTTGGGCCATGGAAGGGGACACACAGGAGCTTCAGTAGTATCCGAGGTCCTTGGACAAACTGAACCACATGGGCACATCAGTCCGCTCTGGCTAGTATTGGACTGTAATATAATTTCACTCATTGCCAGACCAGAAGTCAGGCATTCACCTGTGCAGTCACATTTAAATCATTCCTTTTATTCCTCACTGCAACACTTCAGCATTAATTAAAGATTTGAGCGATCCCACGTAATCATGATAGCGCAGCACTAAGGGTAAGTTCATAAAACATAATTGGAAGGAGAGATCCATGTGAGAAATAAGTAACCCTAAGAGTCCCATCTTTTTCTTCCAAAAGTGGTTGAGGCAATCTAAGGAAAAACAAAACAAAAAACTCCACAACTCCCCAAAGCTTTAACTAAACATTTGTCCATTAAAGAGCCCAAATATTTCACAGCATTAGCCTTTGGATTAATGTTAAATCGATATGCACTAACGCAATAGGGCAATAGTTACCATGGTGAATAATTCTATATTTATTTTTCAAGCAAGCCTTATTTCTAACAATTCCAGACATGGTTTCCACTTTCTGGTGACTAACCTCTTAATTTAAGTTTATTTTTTTTAACTGTTTGGTACCAGAAACTCAAGTTTTCTCCCCGACAATTAGAACAAGATCTCTGCTGCAGCAGAGGAGAACAATGCCGAGCGGGGATGCGGATGCTTGCCAGTTTTAGCTAAGGGCTTGTTTGCCTTCGGAAGTCCGTACAGCTACACCTGAGGTACGATTTAAGGTGTACGAGATATTGTGAATTCAGTCTTTGGTAGACAAGCCCTCACCCTTGTTTGGAACAGCAGAAGCATTTTCGTTCTGAGACTCCATCCCATTTGCTCGGTGTCAGTAACCTACCTCAAACAATATTCCACCTAAAAGGCTCCAAAATACTCTCCCCTGCCCTCCCTCCCCCTCACTGGGAGCCCCTCCTCAGCCCACCGGCTCCCTCCCTTCTCCCCGGGTGAGCCCAGGACCCTCCTTCCTTCCCCCTGTGGCCTCGGACAATGACCCTGGGGCAGGAGCTGCTGTCACCAACCCAGGCAGTTCACAGCTGCCTCCCAAGTGCTTTTTTCCACTTCTGCACAGCACTGGGTTGGGTCCCATTTAGGAGGTTTTGTTTCCAACCAGGAGGGCTAAAAAGTCAACAACTATTTGTTCATAATGAAATTTTTTACTGAAGCCACCAGAATGTTATTCCAACCCATTCTGTCTCATCTGGGGCCTGATATAACTCCTGCTGACGTCACTGGAAAGACTCCACCCTACCTTTACATTTTATTGGAGGCACTGGTAGGAAACATATCACTTCACTAAGAAAAAATAATCACCCTCTGAATTCACGGCTCCCCAGCTGAAAACATTACATTTTCTTGTGCTGGGAAACCAGAATGGCATACGTAAAATAAAACAGCACTAAGGAAAGAGTTTAAAATGCATAAACATAAAATAATACCCGACTTTTCCTGATGGAACAACAGGCATTTTGGGGAGAGAAATGGCGCTCTGGAAAGCAAACAAAGGTGACCCTGAATTCCCCGCCTGAGAGCTGACATACCGAAGTGAAGACTTCGAGCTCATCCAAGGAAGCACTTGAGTAATTCTGAAAGCCAGCTCTGAACCACTCGCAGCGGCTTTGCTGCCAGGCTCCTTCCGTAGAGCAGTTTAGAAGTGGAGCAACTGCAAACAGTTCATGGATTGAATTGTCTTTATATGATGCCCATATACACCCCCATGCACTCACATACGTGGTTAGATACATACATACACATGAACATACTCCTCTTTGCCACAAAACACTTGCTCTGTGATTAGTTTCTTTTGGTTCTTGCATGAAAGGTGAGATCAGAGAAACCCAGGCTCCATTTTCCCACTTTGACACATACAAATGGGTTGCAGCTCTCGGGCAGCCCTGCCCTGCCCTGCCCTGCCACGGGACCACAGGTACCCCGGGCCGCCCCTGCCCTGCGCCTCCCATCAGCCACAGCCGCTGCAATCGCTCCACAGCCCCGTTACCAGCTCAGGGATCGCCCCACGGAGCCCCTACGTGCCTGCTACAGGGCAGGGCGGTGAGGGAGCTCGACGTGGAGGCTCTGGAGATGCCCCTGCCCTGAAACGCCATGGAGTGCTCGGCACAGGGCGAGTCCTGGCCCTGCTCCAGCTTCACCCGGGTGGGCTGCGGGGTGCCCACACGGGGCTCAGGGCACAGGCGCTGCTTTGGGTTACCCCGGGGGCGCTACCCCCGCCCTGGCCCCGCACACCGGCCCCGCTCCCACGCGGCTGCTGCGGCTCCCCCGGTAATGCCCCCTCGGGGCTCGCATGGAAAACCAGGCGGAACCGGGCGGCCTGGACCCGCGTCCCGCCAGCCTGGGCCCACCAACCCCCGACCCCTCCCGCGGCGCCCCACGGCGGGCGAGCGGCGGGGCTCTGCCCCTTTAAATCCCCCAGACGCCGCGGGGGCGGCCCCAGACGGCGCCCGGTGTCACGGACACGCGTTCCCCCGCCCCCCCGCATGTAAATGCCGCGCGCCCTCAGCCAATCAGAAGTGGAGGACCCGGCGGCCGGGGCAAGGCAGCCAGTCAGCGGAGGGAGGCGGGGCGCGCCCGGCCATGTGGGCTCTAACTCCACGTGGGGCGGGGCCGTGACCGCGCCGTGACCCGGTGCCAGGGCAAAGGCGCTGCTCGCGCCTTCCCGCGCCGCCGCCTTAAAGAGCCCCGCACCCCCAGAGCGAGCCGCGGGCCCGGCGGGGTGCGGGGCTGTCAGGACCTCGAGGGGGTGCGGAGGTGGGGAGAAGGGTGCAGGGTACACGTTGTGTGCGCGTGGGGCGCGTGTCACTGCACCCACGGCGCCCCCAGCGCCTCCTGCCCGGGTGACTGGAGCCGTGGGCACCGGTGTACGGCATCACCACTCGGGGACTCTGGGGCTGCGACTGTGCCCTGCCGGGAGCCGGGCAGAGCCGCCATGCCCGGCCGCAGGACAGACCGACAGCTGGGGCTCGGCCTACACCCGCTTGGCCTCGAGCTCACGTGTTCCCTTCGTGGGTGTGGGGTGCCAGGGCCTGGGCTGTGCACAGACATCAGCTGGGGGCCTGCGGAGGCTGCTGCGCTGCCCGGACCGTGCCCTTGAACTCTTTTCCTTTAGGCTTTAGTTATTTTATACCCACAAAGTGCCTCTCTGTGACACCTTGGAAAACACCGATCAGGAACGTTGTCTGGGACGGGCCTGAGCTGCTCGCTGGGAGACGCGCGGGCAGCGACCTGGGCGCTGCTCATGGGAGTGACACTGGAGCAGAAGGAAAAGTCGACAAGATGCGTGTGTGTGTGTGTGCGTGGTACGGGCTGAGCTTGTGCTGGAGGGGTCATGGCTGCGGGTGGCGGCGAGCCAAGCACGCAGCTGAATGGCCCCGCTGCCGCAGAGAGGCCCATTGTTCGTGGACAGGCTGGGGAACTTGCACTCCATTTGCTCAGCCCGTGCGGCTGCGGTGCAGTTGAGGGGCCATGTGGATCGCCTAGCTGCACATTTGACATCGTCATCACTACCTAATAAACCTGTTAGCTGGGAAGCTTCAACACCAAAGAGACAGAAAAACAAACAGGAGGACTAGGAAAAAGGGAGGATCCTGGAACACAAATGCTCCCATAAATGCCTTTTCCGTAAGTCTATTTACTCAGCTGCTGACATGATTTCAACTGAGTGATTAGTCTTACATGCTAAAACCAAGCCATCCATTCTCTTCTCTGATAGTCCAAAATCCTACATCTGGTACTTTATCTGCAGTCTTTTTCTTCCCCCCTTTTGTTTAAAAAAGAGAGTTTCTGCAGTATTTGATCCCCAGATGCACTATATCATCACAGTTTGGGCTCAGAGGTGAATCACAGATATTAAAATTGGTTGTTTCAATCCCACTCAACTGCAGAGAGCTGAATCCTCCCTCACAAGGCTTTATTTTCTAACATGAAAGAGACAAAATTGATAATTTGAGAGCCTGTTTTTCAAAGAGAATGAAAACAAAATGTTTTAACTTCAGATGAGAACAACTCTAAAATGTACATTTGTCCTCTTGTGCTGTCGTGGGGTGTTGTAGCCCCAAACCTGACATGCTGTCTTGGGGGGTGAGGCTCTCTGGGGGTACCCTGTTACCTAAAACATACACCAGGAAAAATAGAGGCATCAAAGACTTTGCGTGAGGCCAGATCGTTACCAGCAGCTCCAGCGATTCTCTGAACTTGAAGCTGGCTAGAGTGCACTGTATATTGTCTATCCAGGTATCAGTGCTGTGTACAGTAAAATAACTGAACATGGGATGTATATAAAACAACACCTACTGCTCCATTACCAATAATCTCTAGTCTTATTGGAACATTTAAAAAGACAAATTTTTGTACTTATTTCTCAAATCATGTGGGATCTTGCCTGAGCCTGGTACCACTTGGCACAAAGAGAACTTACAGGCACATCTAATTAAATCGTATGAATCAGGGATATTGAATTGTTGAAGGGGCTTTCTTTGTTGTTATTGAAGTTTTAGATTTCTAATAATTCTGATAATCTGTGAAATTATTAATTCTAAGGCTGAATAAAAAACACAAAAATGACACCTTTTTGGGACTCCAGGGGCCACGTGTGAGTCTGATTTTCCAAATGAAAAGAGTTATATCAGTTAAAACCTAAAGGCTTCACTTTTGCAAATCTTTTACGCTAGATTTTATACAGCTAATACATCGCCAGTGTTTCCAAGGAAACCAATATGCCCTGTTCTCACTGAACCAAATCTCACTATTAAAACAATTAAAAACTTAATCTGGGTTCCCTCCCTTTCTCCCCCTCTCTCCTTTTGGTATTATCTTATGCATTTTAATTAAAAACATGATTGCGATAAATTTTTTACACATATGTAGGCTACACTGTAAATTACCTAAAGGAAGCTTGACTCCAGAGCACAATAATTGGGAATCAAAAATATTGCAAGAATTGAGCAAAAACAAATTAACAGGAGTCTTGATGAATCAATTATAGCCACTGCTCATCTCTGAAGGCTACTGGCCATAGCTGATGGAGAGGAGTTTAAAACTCTGTCAGGCTGTGAAAAATATAGTTTTAGGTATTAGATGTATCTTAGACAATTCCTGAATCTCAGCTGACATGGTGCAGTGAGACAGTCCCAGCCAGCGGAAGCTCTGGCCAGCCAAAGAGGAAAAGCCAGCTCCCGAAGGGCACCGGCACTCGGCTCTTCGGGAGGAATTCTCCCGATTTTCTCTGCTGGCTGACCAAGCAATGGGTGTTAAGGTGACAGAAGGCTTCCGTTTCACAACGCCACTTCTGCAAAGCCCTCACACGATGTGCAGGGCACTACGGCACTAACGCTGAACTGAGCCTACGGGAAGGTGGGTGCCCCGGGATGGAGCGGCCTGAAAGCTGGGCGCAAGCGCAGAGGGGTCTCCCGCCTCGTGCTCGGCGGGTGCACCCTTTCTCGGGGCCTTTTCAAACATCTGCTTGTGAAACGCTTGTTCATACATCTGCACCCGAAGGCCCAGCTGTGGAAATGAATCGAGTGAGAGGCCCCAACACCTCCGCCTGCACCCACACACTCTGCAGGGTGAGAGTGCCTGGAGAAAGGGGGGCCTGAAAATCCAGCACTAACAGTGGGCTTTGAAAATGTGAGGGGTTTTACAGCAGCTGCCCAAGAGCCTCCCTCCAAAGCTGTGTGTCTCGGTGGCAGAGATGGGGCGACTGATGCCTTTCTTTTGAGCAATTTCCTTGCTCTGCCAGGTTTCCGTGTGTGGGATTTTGGGGGCGCTGGCCTGAGCTGACAGCCCCAGTCAGGGCCAGAGGCACCTTCCACAGGCCAGAGCACAGCGCAGTCCGGGGATGGCGGTGCTCGGGTAAGCTCTGCCGCGCTGCCTCAAGCCTCTCTTGGTTTGTTTGTATTGACTTAGAAAGCAGCATTGCTGTCCTCAGGAGCTGGAAAGCAAATAGGCACCCTGGGTGCGAGCACCAAGGAGCTTAAAGCCTCGATGCAAACACACAGTTCAGGCTCTGTGTTCAAAGTGTTTTGCTGGTTTGATCTGAAGAGCCATAAGGATCCAGCCGCAGGGCTTTGGGGTCTGTCTGCCGAGGAGAGGGATCTGCAGGTCAAGAGGCTCGTGAAAAGAGGAAACCAGCTCCAAGCCCGAGAAGTGAATGCCACCGGGAAGGCAGTAAATACAGCCCCGCTCTTTGTTTCGCCTGCATTGTGCTCCCGGCTGTGCCTGCCGCATATTGACTCGGCTTTTCTGTTCCCCTTGCCTGTGTGTGTGCGACTTCCACTCCCGTGACAAGAGGCTGAGCACGAAGGAAGGGAGCAGTAGGCACAGAGATGTTTCATGTGGATCCAAGAGCTAAATCTGGCCCTGGCTTGTGTGCTCCCCCGACTCCCCAGGGAGCAGAAGGGAAACGCAGCCAGAGCCGCTTCCTTCACCATTGTCTGAGCACTTGGACACCCTTCTGCCAGTGCTGGTGAAGGGCAGGGGATGGGGATGGGGTGGCTGAGGAGCTTCCAGTTTGCCTCATGCCTCTGTGCAGGGCTGGACGGAGAAACTGGAGTGTGGCCCAGGCTCTGTCCTCCCTCCCTGGGATTCCCTTAGGCATTGGGTTGCCCAGAAGATTTAGGGAAATGAATATTGCTCACTCCTTCACACACATCTTTTAGGGTACTGCATGTTGCCGTGTGCTCTTTGCAAATGCGGTTTCCTGTGAAAAAAAAAAAAACAGCCTTGCTACCATCCCACATGTAACGCGATACATTCCCATTCATACACACTTCCCACCACTCCGACACACAGCACTGTACAACCAGAGAGACACAAAGCGTACGGCACGTCTGCACTCAGAAATACCGAATTCTTCTGGTGTGCAGGGGGTGGCTTGGGGTTATTTGGGTGTGTTTTTTCCCCCCTTTTCCAGAAGAGTTTGGAAATTACTTTCCACCATCTGCCCTGCCAGAGCTAGGAAATATTTGGAATACATTCCATTCTCCTAATGAACACGCAGCAGCAGGGGTGCCGCAAATAAGAGAGAGAAAATCTTTCTAATGAACAACAAATGAACTAGAAATCACATCTACATAGCTCCAGCTTTTGTTGCCTATAGCTGTAGGGCGATTCATGGAGACAAAAATCAATGAATGTGCTGTAGACCCGGGTCTAGCACGGCGTGGAAGTCTTGCCGTGACCCAAGCCATATTTGTTTTGGATACAAATACAGACTCTTGCTAGCTTCCCTTTCTTTTAATTGAAACAAAAAGTAGGGGAAGAATTTAAGTATGGTTCCTACAACTTGTTAACGCTCTTCAAAATGTGTTGAATTTATAGGATACTGTCAAACACATATTAGTATTCATTACACAAATCATGTTGCATCCAACTGGTGTATAGAGCTGTATCATGCTCTTTTATTAAAAAAAGATTAATGCGCTCAAACTGAAGAAATTAGTGGTTCTTTCTCAGAGGAAAAGGGCCAAAAAGCTCCCCTTGATCCATGATCTTTAGAGATTGGGGACAGATGTTGCTGAGCATGGCCAGAGGTGAATTTCCAGATCCACCACAGTAGAAATTAAGGGCTTCTCTCAAGTGCTGTATGTGCCATTATGAATATGCAATTAGCTGTTCTTCTTTTAAGAGCTTTGCCTGCTGCAAACCGTCCAGACATAAGCAAGTTTCCACCCAAGGCTTTTGGTGTCAGAAACTTGGACGTACCAAGTGGAAACCTCAGTTCAAGGCTCAGATGCTGTGCAAAGCATGGTGTGACCCATCACAGCTGGCCTTAGCACAGGAGAAGTGTGAGGAATGAGGCATTCAGAGAGCTGCAACCCATCCCATCCTTATTGGCAACACCTCTGATCAGATACTGGGACTTTTCCTCATACCTCCTTTACAGCTGGATTTATTTTCTTACACCAGTCCACAAGCTCTAGCTCAAAATACTCAAGGAGTGACAAGTGTCAACGGAGAACTCAAATCATCAGCTCCAAAGCTGAGGCATCTCTGAGCTCCTCCCATAAAGGAAAAGCCATGGGAGCACAGGGAAGGTTTCCAGCCTGCACTGAATGTCATCACACTGGCCATAGCAGGCCAAAAGCAGCATTGCCGAGACAGGCAGATGTGGGTACTAGAACAGGGAAGGTCTCAGTCCTACACATGTAACCTTAGAAGATACTACTGACACTTTCTACACTACTCTGAAATACTAGATTGATGCCACAAGTCTCCTAGTCCCCAGAGCACCAAGTTCCTCATAGAAAACATCACCTACAGGTGAGATGGGAACTACATAGCAAGAAATCCATCCCATCCTGCCCTCAGGGGAAGTTTCTGGAAGTTTCGAGCCCTAGAGACATGCATATAGCAACGCAATACGTAGGGGATAAAAGTGATGGCCAGGTAGGCGTTGCTCTATAGGTACAACGCCACCTGCTCTTCTCTGTGCAAGCTCTGCATCCTTCACTGGGTGCAGGAAGACTGGGATAGCATTGCACAGGCTTTCCTCTCTGCACCTGCTATTTTCACCTGTTTGTGTGCTGAGGTACTGATTTTTTGGTGTATGCCCTCGTTTTCTTGAAGCCTGACTCTGCAATTCCTGTTTAACCCGCAAGAAAGTCAGCAGTTTCCCCAACAAGACCTTACATGACCAGGCCTCCTTATTTAACACCACCTTCTGCATACACCTTCACCTTCCTCGTCTTCCATTCCTTGCAGCTTCACCCACCTGAAAGAGCAGCTGCACTTGGCATCCCAGACTCATTACACAGCCACTTGATTCCCCCTTGTTCTTGGTCTCTCACACTGAAGCACACATTAAAAAGTGGGGGGGGGGGGAAGAGAGAAACAGAACGTTCCTACAAAAAAGCAATTTCTTGGCTGGCCATTTTTTTTTTTTTAAACTCCCCTCAATATGGCAGGAGATATTTATGTCTGAACAAATCCTTCTCCCTCCCGATCAATCCATCTCCCCTCACTTCTGCAGTGCAGTCACACTGTTCGTATCAGTCTGTTGCTGTGAAAATTAATGTGACAACACAAAACGCAACGTAATGACTAAAGGTGTATGAAATAGTCCTGGAGAAATGTGAAGTGACTTCAAATGCAAGGTATTTCCTCCTTCCCCTTTCTCCCATCCTACAAGCTGCTACAGTTCTGAAAATGGGACAGTTTTCAAATAGGCTATATTTGCAGAGCAAAGATGGATGCTATTTTTATTGCAAATTAGCAGATTTTTTAGCAGATCCAACCTCATTTGCAAGTGAAAGTGACTCTACTTACCATGCAGATATAGGTCTTATGTTGGAAACTCATGGAAATTCATGTTTTGAACATACTTACAGAGGAAAAAAATAGACCCTGCCTTTATTTCTGGCTGAGACTAGCTCCACTGAAGAAAAACCAGTGGGGCAGCACGTATTTGCTAAACTACTACATTATGTGAGCAAGTGGGAGCAAACCTGAAGTAGTTTTTATCTGTGCTCTGTGAACTTCTGGGGGCCTGGGGACTTCAAGGAATCCACGGAGATATGAGAAAAGGTATTCAGCTGTTAGCAGCCTGTAATTTGCTATCCAGGGATCCATATTTTCCCTGGAAAGTTTTGAATGGTCTACATATTGTTGAGGACTGAAAAATCACTGCCCTAATGTATAGGGCTAGCTAGGGTTGGCCATGGTCTGCACTGATGTGAAAAATTCAGTGTAGTAAACAGTATCAGGGAAAAACAGTCAGTTAACAGTTAGTCCTGCAAAAGATGCCATTTCAGAATGCCAAAACTTTTCATTAAATTGGAAAAAAATCTGGTGAGTGGTTTAAGCCAAGAAAAACAGTTGAAAAAAATCAGGGAAATAAAGCACTGCATTTAAGTGCTACTGAATCAAAAGATTTTCAGGGTTTTTTGTTTCAAAATGAGATTTTTCAGCTAAAAGTCAACCTACAACTTGAGAATGGTGAGCAAATGGTTAAACACCTCCCAAATAAACCAGAAGAATAAGCCATTACATCCCAAACTGTGCCAGTCGTGTCAAGCCCAAACCCACTCCATAAAAATCACTAAGAAAAGTAAAATTTGGGAGAGCAAGAGAAAAAACTGTGCACACCTTTGAAACCTTCATACAATATTGGTGCTGGATTCCCAGAAGTGTGATTTTGGATTCGGTTACAGCTCCACCATGAAAACGAACTAAGAAGATTTAAAAAAAAAAAAAAAAAAAAATCTTCATTTTAATATGGGCATTGCAAGAAGAAAGTGAAAAATAGAACAGCAGGCAGGGAAAGCAGAGAGCTCCAATTTCAAGAAGTGGAATCTAATTTGAAGAGTGCAATTTCTACCTGCCAAATTTGCACATGCATTCCTTCGACCTGGAGCTATACAGCAGGTGTGAACCTGTTTGTACCTCTCCTGACAGGAGCACACCGGGGGAATCCAGCGGTGCAGGTATTCAGGTATGCTAACAAATGCTTTTGGCAGATCCCAGTTTTGCAGTTATCTGCTACACATGAAAAAGCAGGTGGTGAGCGTCAGCCCTGCTGTTATGCTGCAGTGTGATGGGCTCAGCTCTTCTTTCTCCCTATCCCATCCCTATATATTTTCGGGGCATACAGCTCCCATTTCCATAATGTCCATTAAAAGAGAGCACATTCCTGAGCACTGTTACCATGGACTTTAATGAGACTATTTTCACCACAAGTGAGTTCAAACTCAGAGGTAACATTTTAAAAACACCTAAATTCATCTTGCAAAAATAAGCAAGTATTCAAAGTTGTTTTTTTTTTTAAAAAAAAAAGAAAGTCTCAGACACAACATCCCAAACCTCTCCTGTTCTGCCAGCTCAGGTCCTCTGCTCAGACCCATTTAGCAGCGGGTGTTTAACACTCCATATACCAGTCCCAGACACCAATTCACTCCCCTGGGAGTGACGACACCCTTGGGTTGGTATTGTGGAGGTAACACTTTTAGCAGCGCAGGCTGCATCACTACAACCCAGTTCACAGGTTTTACAGGCCTTATTTTCCTTAATATAGGTACAGAGAATGTATTTTCTTATTACTGACAAAGACCAGGGTATTCTTTTGTGAGCAGAGGCATCCTATCATCTGTAGCACACATGAATTATTGCAGTGTCTCCATCCAAACAAGTGAACATCTGTATCCCATTTTCACTGGCACGATACCTGGCGCAGCCCCAAAAGGGAATGTTTAGCTACAAGGGCTTAAAATATGTGGTAATTTGCTGTTGTGTTATCTTCTGGTATTCTCTGCTTTGGAAAAAAAATACTTTATCAGTGAAGTCCTCCCACTGTCTGTTTGCCTTGATCTAGCCCAGAATGAAATGAATCAAGTAAAACAATTTTGAAAGCCTCATTTGTTTTCCCTCCTGAAGAGCGATGCTTATGGAAGCCAGTTGGAGCAGGGTTGTGTGGAGGATGGGACATTTCACGTCCCTCCCTCCCTCCACTTCTCCTGCTGAGGATGTTTTCTACAGACATAGGGAGACTGTAAGTTTATTCAACCCTCCCAAGGACAGCATTACTGGCAGAGCGATATTTAGCAATCCAAGAGTGGGAGGGTCACTAAAAGAAAGTCTGGGAGCTCTTTTAGTCCAGTATTGCATCCTTGGCTTTTGAAAATATGTCTAAGACCATGTTTTTGTTGAAAGCAAGGTATGTTTTTTACAGCAGATTGCTATCTACAGCGATTTTGAGTTGCTAGAGCTCTTAGATGGTTACTACTAGTTGTACTACTACTACTTTAGTCAGTCACGGTGGTTGTACTACTGTCTGCCTTTCTACAGCCAGTGAGTGCTCATGTCCCAGTCACCACCCCATTTGCTAGATGAACCCATGCAACGCAAGTCACTGTCACCCCAGTATTTGTTTATACTTTCAGCAATGCCTTCTCGTATGTGACTGCATCTCCAGCTTAACTCCCCAGGACAGGTGAATTGGGCAGATGGGGACATTTTCCCCAGTGCATTAAAAATGTTCTAGGTCACATTTCTAACATGTTGCTACAAGTAAAAGTCTCCTAGTCCTTCAGCTACACTCGGAGTGACATAATGGCTGGCATAGACTGCAGTATGAAGGGAGAAGCAAGGTCCCTACCAAGGCAGCCGTCCCTGCACGCTCCCTCTGGGCACCCTCCGTGCTAACTGCACCGGACATGCCTGGAGCAAACACCTCCGAATGGGAAGATGGGAAAGTCCGTGATTAGCAGCTGGGCCTTTCTCCATAGCTGGGAAACTGAGGCACCCAGGGCAGATGACTGCATCTAACCCACAGATGGGCAGAGGGTTTCAGGCAGACCTAGGTACCGAGTTTTGATCCAAGCTGTTCAGACCACACATCACATCTGATGACTACAATGACAGCATTACTGCTGTTTCAAACTCTGCTTGGCTCTGGAATAAGAGACAATTAAAATGGTAGGAAAAATCCCATTATTAAGTGTCTACAGGGAAGCTGAACTGACAAATAAGAAACAAATGCACAAATATCAGCAAACAGTACGTTAAGCTATAGAAATAAAAATGGAAGAGAAGTCAGTCAGTCCATGTCTCCATAAAGAAACATAGTTACACCAGTAGAGCTGTAACTGCCCTGGAAACCCTGTCACCTCAGGGCAAGGAGGGCTTTTGGGGCACGGCTTCAGAAAAGTGACAGCGCCTAATCTGCAAATAGTCTTGCCTTCAAGTGTTTTCACTAACGAAGATATCCCAAAAATACCTGTATCAGTTTCAATTCAGCCCTCACATAATACTGAGT
The DNA here is from genome assembly GCF_013368605.1 of Nyctibius grandis. NCBI lineage: Eukaryota > Metazoa > Chordata > Aves > Nyctibiiformes > Nyctibiidae > Nyctibius > Nyctibius grandis. Next base: position 5,691,190 of record NC_090676.1, on the reverse strand, counting down.
ATTTTCACAGAGAGAGCTGAAGTCTCAATTACAGCCCCTGTGCAAATAAACTCTCACCAGCTTTGGAGGATTCTCCTGGCACGGGGAGTGCAGGATCCGTCTCTAATGCTGCTCGCCCGAGTGTTTACTGGTTGTTCGCCGTGCTCCCTCGCAGCCTCCTATCTCGGAGAGCATCAAAGGGGGAGGAATGCCGCTTGCCTAAACGTGATAGACTGTTGCTGCAGGCAGGAATAACTTGCGCTGTCAGTGTTCAATTAGCACCAAGTTGAACTAAATGTCTTGTGAATATTTCATAACGATCTGCCAGCATCAGATCTGAACTCTCTGGCTTTTACCAAGCCATTTCCCTTCCAAAGTGACATGATGTGGAATTAAAGAGGAATGATGAGCCAATCTTGCTTGTTTGAGTATCTGCTCAAGAATCATGCTGTATAACAAAAAAAAGTAGTACTAATTAAAAAAACAGCACGGAATACCCCAGCAACAACGGTCACCTAAAATTATCCTTTGCTAATAAACTGTCTTTGAACAAAGTGAGGGTTTATATAGAGCACAGCTCTTCTTTTTAGGACTATAAATTTATTGTAGCTTTCCCATTTACTTTGGGAGTTACAGGAGCTGATGTAAGCTCTTATATTTCCCATCTTGTTTTTCACAAAAAGCTCAGGAGTTAAATGGGTTGGAATAGACCTTAAAAGCCAGGGCTAACTTTAACCTGAAATGCCAAACCTGTGGCAAGCACCAGGTGAGCTGCACAAGCGAGCAAACCTCGCCTGTGCCACGTGCGAGATGCAGCAGTTCTGAGCAGAGCTCGCTGTGGGATCTGGGGCAGGAAAAATAAAAGACACACTCGCAAATGCAAATACCTCAGTGCTGCAAACCAGCCACTGAGACATGCAAATCTCAGGCTGGGAAGTAGCTGCAGGATCTGCATCACCTGCCTGGGGGTCCTGGGCAATAAGTCACAGGGGAGCCGGCTTCTGGGCCTCGAAGCAAGCAATCTGGAGCATCCACGGAGCCCGGGCAGGGTGGGGAAGGGCCCCAGAAAGTAGCGGCACCAAAATCTCAAGGGTCACTGTGCTGATTGCTCACACTCCTCACTGAAGGACAGCGGCGTCCTCCAAGGAGGGAAAGGTGCCACAGGGCACGAAGAGTCTTTCCCAGACTTTCTGCTGAGGCTGCCAATAAGGAGATCAGTTGGTTCCAACTGTAATGGACCAAAGCCACCCATTCATATCACCTCATCCATCATACACCCAGATGATAAATGACCCTGGGTTTGCACCAGCCTGGGCTGATACTCCACAAAACACAGCCAAATTGCCCAGCTCTGCTTGCTGAGGAGACAGTCCCCTCGACCGATGAAGGACAGGCTAAACTAGAAACTTCTGCTGGCTTGGCTACACAGGCTGGGATGAATGTCCCAGTGCAGTGCATTTACACAAGCAGAACAAGTGCTGAGACAGGTTTTTAAGTTAACTCATCAGGTAAAGAGCAATAGCAAGTCTGAAATAACCACAGGGACTGAACCATTTCACTTGCACGACTCTAAGTGGCCCATGGCTAGTCTCACCTAGCAACACCGTGCTTAGGTCCTCAGTCTCTTCTCCACTGGATTTTACAGAAAAATAGTTAGCATATATTAGCTATCTGCCCATAAAGAAAAAAATAAAAGTCACACCTCTTCTGGCAATGAAGACTTAGTAGGAAAGTCCACATGGGAGCTATTCTACAGCACTGAATACAATACAGTTACACGCTGCTGCAACTGTATTGATATAACAGATAAAGCTTGCTCACATAGAGAGGATCTGGCCTTTGCCATTTTAAGAATAATATTATATAGCATAATATATAAAAATATCTAGCAGCTCTTCAGTTCTGGTCTCCCTCCCCTTGGTGCCCAGTCCTTGCACACTTTATCACTCACTTTGCCACGAGAGCCACTGCACAAGTGTCACAGCCACGCTGCCAAACAAGAGCTGTTGCTGTCCCCGCAGAGACTTTCCTCTCTCCATCCACCTCGGCTGGCACAAGCACACGGAGAAGGCAGGCATGGCAGGGAGACAGCAGGCACGCAGGCAGCCACAGCCTTCCTTCTCCCCTGGGTCCTGCAGCAGGTTCGCACCCCATGGCCCAGGTCCCACGGACACATCCCGGCTCCATCACCACGGCAGAGCAGGCGGAGGGGAAGAAGGTCATGGCAAAGCCAGCACTGTGGGAGGCTCAAGAAACCCCTTGACTGTGCAAAAGACAGCAAATGGACATTTCTCAAAAGTGCCAAATTAAGAGCTCAAATCCCAGTAAAATTTGCACTCGCTTCTAAGCTGTTTTGAAAAATAAAGTGCCTTACACCCCCTCTTGCTTCAGCCTATTTATTATCAGGCATCTTCTAGTAAAGGGTGCTACAACAACCAAAAAAAAAAAAAGCCTTATAAAAGGTGGGGGAGCTGCAGGAAGGAGGGGCAGGGAACTCCAGAGAGATTGGAGGCACCTGGGGAGATAGGAACCAGACCTGGAGGAGAAAACAAGACACAGCTCTATCCTCAGCACCAGGGCACTGCTGTTAAACCCCACACTAATACATGCTAGTTAACCCCCCTGCCTTTCCAGATAATGAGGGAGTTGGCTGTGCTGGAGAGGGGGATTGGCAGAAAGCCTCATTCACTTCTCTCTGCTCACACCTGAGCGCCCTGCGTGCTGGCTGTGGGGGATAAAGCCCAGCACACAATGTTTAAAGGCTCCCATAATTTGTTTAACAGACCTGAAGACCTGAAGCATTTAACTGCCACAGATATAGATGTAATGCAAACAGCAAAACAAACCCAAGTGTGTCTGGGCTGGAATATTAATCCATTCCTCCAAGGGTGATGGAAATAGGGAAGCGCCTGCGGATCACGTACACGGGGGGAATTGGCTGCGGACAGGCAGCCTCGTTAACAGCAGAATGCCCTGACCCTTCTGAGCTACAAATACTGACATTTACTCTCCCCAAACGGCTGAACTAATACCCTGATAGTGACGGTGGCATCCTTCCAGTGGATGGGACTGATATGGTTTGTACATAGACCTGTTGGGGGTTTTGACACAGCCACTTGTCTGAGTGCCAGCATCTGAAAAACAACCCAGGAGACCTCTTATTGCTCCAAACTTGAGGCTTTTCGGACCTTTTCCATTTTTTTTTTCTGTTAGACAATCACAAGGAAAGGGAATGCTACTGAAGTCTGGGCAGATAAGTAACAGAATGGATTTGCCTGATTCTGTGTTCAGCTGTATAGCAGTTGCCAGAGTAAATTCAAGGATGTGCTTTAAAATGCCAAAGTATATTAGTAACGCTCATCTATGAAAATAATGATTATGGGAAAGGGATTTGTTTGTAAGCCTTAAAGAGAAAACACAATTCATCCCATATTTTCCTGGGAAAAAGTCCCATATGAATTGAGTCTTGCTCTTGGAGTTTCAGCTTGCGAGCTGAAACGCAGGGGCTGGAACGCTCCCAATGTCACCAGAGCTTTTCCGACCCACCCAGTCCCGCTGGCTTTTAGCAGGTTGTTAGAAATAATCAGAGGCTGTAAAAATAATATTTCTGACTTGATTAACATGATGTTCCACTTAGCCACTCCACGGCTGTTGTTTTTTTGTCCTTGATAATCAACGGGTAGAAGCTGATATTGAGTGTGTAATTGCTAACCACCAGATTGTATGTCAGCCTCAGCCCTCTGCAGCAAAGGGAGTGAGGAAACAAAGAAAGGAAAGGGACCCAAGAGGAACGTCACAGGAGAAATAATTTTACAACTTTACAAGAGGGAGCAGTACATGTGTAACTGCTCCTATAAACGAGGGGATGTGGCAGGACAGGGAATGAAGGGATTTTCTAGTATTCCCTTATTTGTCAAAATTACTCACCCATCATCAGGCACAGGTAGGAGTGAGAGTCACCGAATTAGGGCTCTCAAAGCCTGAGCCCATGCCTTGGCATGGAGCTGGGAGATAAGAAAGGTGCCACAGCACCCACTGAGAGACAAAAGGCTTCTCAGGACTCACACTGAACCAGCAAGACCCGTGACCTTCGTCTGCGCTCAGACACCAGAGAGAACTGAATTAGGATTAGCTCCTGCTTCTCTGCACGTGGAGATCCCAGTCAGTGCCTTGTGTTCCTCACCGCTGAAGGTGGCCCTACACCAAACCCAGCTTTCCGGCCAAACGCATCGCACCGGCTCCACTCTGGTGCTCCGGCAGCAGGCGCTGCCTGCAGGGTGAGGTGGGGACCCCCGTGGCACTCCTCGCAGCTCTCTGTGGTTGAAAGCCACAAAAAAGCCCAATTTTTGTGAAGTATTATAGTTCATCTGGTGCCTCCAGGTTTCTGTGAGATGTTTTATTGCATTAGTGTTGTCAAATGGTGACATTTCTGAGTGTAAGTCATAGGGTTGTTGTTAATGCCAATTTAATGGTGCTAAAATGATTAAATATGGCAGGCTTTTAAATAATGAGGTACATAAAAGGTGTTAATAACCTCTTAAGTGCTTTAATAATATTCTGTGCTATCATAAAATGTTAGTAATTGGACCTCTTAACTTTCATCTGCCATAAAGTAATGAAAGAAAAAATCTCAACAGAGGTGCTGAATGGCTGAAAATTTTGCTTAAATAAAAGAAAAAATTGAACAACGGTAAAACTGAGCCCTATGTGTTAAAAAAAAAAAAAAAAGAAAGGAAGGATTAACTGGAAAGCCCAACGGAACATGCATTTTAATATCATGCAAATTCTTAGCATTTCCAAAAAATGTCTTTGCTATAAGGTACTGCAAGAACAAAGGATCCTGATAAAGGCATAATGGCTCACTGCAAAACCCAGCATCAGATGAGCTGCCTAGTTGGACGTAAGACAAACCTGTATGTTACTTGTGTGAGTTAGAAACGGCATCTTACCTGTACATAACAGAGCTAAGCTAAGCCTGGGCTACTCTTGCAGACCGTGCAGTTGAACAGAGCTTCTCACGCTGGTAAATAACAGTGTATCTGCTCCTGCAATGGGACATCTCTGAAAGGTCTTCTGGGATAGACAGGGCTGTAAATGCCCAGAATTTCAGAGGAACTGAAGGTGGTAAAGGCTAAAGGATCATTCAGTGCCCCTGTAGGGTAGTGAATTCTGAGTGTTGAAGAGCACAAAACTACGTTGGACAGGACACAGAATAGCCAAATGTAATTAAAATGGTAAACAGGGAGGCCAAATAGAAATATCTAAATAAAATTTGGACAGGATCCTGGGTAAGCACCAGCTTCAACAGAAAAGGCCAGAGGTCTGTAAAATCCCTTCCAGGCTACTGCTTGAATCCCACCCAGAAAATAGCAGTGCCCATAAAACGTCCTGACACTGCGCTGATGTTGCCTTAAGACTCAGGAGGCTCCCCAGCATCATTTCCAGTAATGTTCTTTAGGTCTCTTCCTCCTAAATACCAATCTAACCCAATCAAACTATTGTGAAAAGCCTGTATCAGCAAAATCATTTTCATTAATGGAGATTTGCAGGTTCCTGATTCAATGGCTCTCCCAGGGAAACCCTTTTAAGGTCTTCCTAGCTACTGCCTCGTGTGCTTTGCTTTTCTTTATTGCCCGTTAACATATGCCCCCAGTTCATCTTAAGAACAGGTGCTCTGAAATGAGTCTAAAAAAGAATCTCTGAATTTTGAGGCTAACCATGTAGCAGGTAGTGTAACAGAGCACTTCTGAGCCACGCCAGCCCACCTCTGTGAAAGATGGATAGCTGTGATTTTTACCAGCCCTCTATTGATAACGTTGCGTCACGCAGGCAGGGAGCAAGAGCAGACCCCCGTGAGCGAGGCAACCAACTGCTCAACAGGAATAACAATAGGAAACAGCAGAAGCCAAGAGTTTGCCCATAGACATTGAAAAAATTATAACGAGCAGATCGATTTTGAGTAGTCTAAATTTGCTTGGAGATAAATCAGGAACAGAACAAATGCTCTATATAACAGAGAAATGATTCACCAAGTACAGTGTTCCTAGATCCATGCAGAAGGCTTCTGGCTGCTGTGAATGCTGGCTCTTTTTTTTTTGTTGTTGATTTTTTTTTGGCTTTATATTGCAGACAAGACCATTATTATTTTCTTGTTACAGGTCTAGTGCCGATCCCATTGAAGTCAATGACAAATTTTCCATTAGCTTCAATGAAGGACTTGGCCTCATAAAAGCAATTATTCATCCATACATAAAGTACTTCCTTGACTCTTGTATTTAAGAGAGTCTGCTACTCACTCATTGGCATCTCTCTCCAACACAGCTACAATTTGCAAAGTTCCTCCGTGTCCCACTGCAGGGCCCAGCATCCCAGAACAGGATCGTATTTCTTCTTACTGAGATGCTCTTTGGTTCATTTGATGTGCCCATTATTTGAGAACCGTCTCTCCTTTTGTCCATTAGGTAAATTCTGGATGAGCTTATTATTCTGGTTTGGTTTGTAACAATCCCCCTGGATCCATCTTTATGCTTATTAGGATTTTAGAAATGCAATCTAGTTTGTGCTAAAGCATACAAATTCAGCTCCCCTATGATCTATGCTGTTCAACATGCCATTACTACGTCTGCAACACAGCTCTAATCTATACACATTAGTGGGAGTAAGAGTGCAGGGGTACAGGCCAAGCAGGGAACCCCACAGAGACAAATACCTGAGCTCTGGTGAGCCTCAGGACCATAAGTGAAACCAATTGGTTTATAGATAGTTCTTTTTAATTCCTTTTCAACTCCCCATAAAATACTCATTTTTTCAGCTTAACTGGAAATCATCAACCTGCTTTTGTGGCCATAAGTGCGATCTATATTTTGAACAATGTTCCTGGAATGTCAAAAGATGTGCAAAGCCAAAGAGAGATGCTCATGTGCTTTTTTAAACCCATTCTCCACGCTTTTTTTGTCTGCACGCTACTTCAGATTGTAGCCATTCTGCCTTTTCTTGCTTGCAAAGCTCTGTGCACATCTTCAGCAACATGGAGAAATGCAGCCAAACCAGACACGCCAATAGCAATGGTTGGTTTCTGGTGTTGATCGGGTAAGTTAATTAAGAGCAGAAGTTATTTTGCTAGGATAGGTTAAAAAAAACACAGAGCAAGTGTTTAATTTTGTGATTCGGCAGCTTCGGTTTCTGGAGAAACATCTCCAGACATTCTGCTGTGCTTCAGTGTGGCTCCTGCATTGCAGCAGGAACCTCGCCACGGCACAGACCCTTCCAGTTTCTTCCTGATTTCACCCCTGAACTTTCAAACATGAGAAGTCGCTCACACCAACCTAATGCCTGAGACCAAGTGCCCCTTCTGGTACCCTGCCTGAGCTCTGTCCCCCGCGTTTTGCCAGGCAGCATTCTTGCCCCATTGGAGAAGAGGCGGACACACAGGACAGGGTAACGCCACCAGAAGGAAATGGCTTTTCACCCTTTGTTACATCGGAGTTAGGAGCGGGCGCTGCCGCAGGCTGCCTGCTGCCCTGCCCTCACAGTGGGGACAGTGAGAGCAGGAGGAGGTCCACCCTGGGCCACCAGCAGCCCCTGGGCCTCTCCCTTGAGCGAGGACAGACACCAGCACAGGTCAGTGATACTGCCACGCTGAGGGGGCCACACTGGCCACCATCTTGAGAAGCCTGGGCTCTTTCTTGTCAAGGCTGAGCGTCAAGTATTTGGTTTCTCCAGACTCCATACTAACTTCAACCAACCCTTGTCTTCTTAAAGATTCTTTGAGGACCATTTAATGTTTAATACGCTGTTCTCTACATCATGGAAAAGCAGCAGATAAAAAAATCAATAAAGTGCTTGCAAAGTTGCTTTGTACCGAGTTTCACATGCATATTTAGAAACCCTCTCTTCCCTGCCACTCACCTCATGAATCTATTCTTGGAGAATAAAAACTGGGATATACTTTGCAGCCAAAAGTAAAGTCATAAAGAAGTTTGCTCACGTTCCTCGACACATGAGATACAGAGTTAATTAAAAATTGTTCTCTGTACAACAGGTTTGTTTCACTGGAAAATGTCACTGATGTAAGGCTGTTCTACTCTTGTTGCCAACTACATTGAATTGACTCCATTCTAAGCTTACTCCTCCCCCCTCTCCATTACTTTTCTTCCAATAATAAACCAGAGAGATCTTTGATCCCACTTGTTTATTGGAAAAGGTGCATTAGGATTAGCTGAGTTGGAGCAGCCATTTTATGCCCCTCCAGTCCCTGTTTATCTGTGGTTCTACAGAAGCAGTGAACACTTGCCCCAGCCCTGCACAGTATAAATGAGATATTTCATCCTACAGGCATGGTGCTGTTAAAAGATTTTTAATTAGATAAATACATTTTATAAAAAGATTTTGCAGAATAGTTGCCTCTAGCAACTGTAACAATCTCGAAGCTTCATCTTCTAAAAGGAAAGAAAACTCTTGCAGGAGGCTAGTGTGTTATATAAAAATGAAAGATGCTATTACAGAATTAATAGGAAGGGGCCAATGGAAATGTAGTCCCACTCCTGGAAAAGGGAGCTCGTTTCATTACTGACTTCAAACAGCACATGGATTTGTGCTCTGATTTTTCCAGCCAAATTTCCAAGTCTCAGACATGGACTGGAGGAATAGCTGGACCAGGCTGGAGGGAGATACTGTGAGTGCTCTCTTTCCATAGCTGACGTGCTTCAGAAGGCATCACGCAAACGTCAGCTCTGGAGAAAGCACTTGGCTCTCCCTACGCTGCCAGCCTTGGTGCTTCATGAACTAGCTGGGGCACCCACATCCGAACACGGCTGAATGTCACCCATACCCTGCCCTTCGCAGCACAGCCAGACCTCAGCAAGGTTGACCGAGCTTGCTTTCCTTGCCAGCCAGCCATCCTGGAAGTACCCCTAAGATCAGGAACAGATCTGGTAGCTGTGCCTCACTGCCTGCAGCTGGGCAGCTACCGGAGAAGAAGCAGCATCCTGCAGGCCAGTGCACGCGCGGGGCACGCTGCCTGGCTAGGCACAGGGAGGAGGCGAACACAGACCTCTTCATCCTACCACCTAGGGAGTGGTGGGAGTCCTAGGGAAGGGTGATGTTAAGTTTAGATGTAAGCCTGGTTCATGCTGAGGTGACCAGCGGCTACTTGGATGCCCCTTTTCTCCATCCAGCTCAGAGCCACAGAGAGGCTGCTCTGAACCGCTTCTGAATGCCACGTCCCCAGGGGACCTCTCCACTGCCGGGGCAGGATCACGGTAGGACTTTCCCTCTTCCCCTTGCAGATCCCAGTGAATGAAGCTTCCCAATGTGCCGGCAAGGTAGGGAGTTTTATCCCTGCAGACTCAGTGCAGGATAGCAGCTGGAATGGGAACTTTTCCATCCTCACCCCCATACTCAGTATATTTAGCCCTGACCTAGAAAGACCATCCTTTCTAGGGCTGAGTTGTGATTCAGACAGTCTGCTTACTGAGCAGAGACTGCCAACTGTGCCGAATCATAGCTGATGAGAGGTGGGAGAGAGCCTGAAAAACAATACACCCAGGCAAATGCAGTGGGTTTGGAGCATTTCATGAAAATTATATTTAACACCATTTTAGTGGCTTAAAGAAAAATTAAAACAAACAACCCTCGCACCTTCCAAAATAACCCTACCTGTCTCTGGTGGGAGAGAAGAGACTGGCAAAGTGTTGCTATTTTAAATCACAGTGGAACAGGGTAAGAAAGAATATACATATAGACAGATACACTTTATAGGTATAGGCACACACATCTCCAGATAACACAGGGGACGCTTTTTCTGAGAAAGGAAGGGTGGACAGAGAGGCAGAGGCTTTCTTGCAATTTAGGGGAAATTCTGTCTTGAAGCAAAACAGACACTATCATGTCTAAGGGGAAAGAAGAGAAAAAGAGTATGAGAAGATGTCTAGAGACATGTATAAATGCTCACAGAGAAACGTCTGCAGTCAGGTCAAAAAGTGTCCCAGCAGCACAGCGTGGGACTGGCGCTTGCATCCCACAGACAGTTATCCTCCGCCTGCAGACACGCTCAGGCTATCGCCTGGGATCTGAAGGAGAAATCTTATCTGCAGGCCTGTGAGAAAATGGGAGGAGGTACACGTAGTTCTTACCAACTAGTAATACAGTCAGGGAGTTAAACTGGAAAATACTGCATAGGCCAGTCTGGAGAGGGCAGAACAGGAGACTAACCACAACAGTTTAACAAATAATTACAGGTTCTTTATATGGCCTAGAATTTGTAATCCGCCTTCATCCACTTCTCTTTGCACAGTTTAGAATTACAATGCCAAAGGGATCACAGGGAATCATGAAATAATGTCCTGCATTTGAGTGCAGAGCAGACAGTCTCTGAGGGTTTTAGACAGTCCATTTGATACTCTTTTCATGAAACATTTACCATGTTGTACTGAAGTGTTCACTCCATTGTACCTTAGCAAACACATTGGACATGCTGTTACAGTCACATGTGCAGGATGTTTGCAGCCATTAAAAGTGATGAGAAAAAAACCCGACCTGGACACATTCTCCTGGATTTAAATTCAGTTAAGTGTGGGCATTGAATATTATCTCCATAATAAATTTGCCACACCATAAAACATAGTGGGGAATCAGGAAGTCATATCTTGCATTTCAACAAATGCTCAGTCTCTGAGGACCTCCACCATCCATTTGATACACTTGGTATGCAGGAGTACAATTTCTAGTCATCTATATTTTTTATCTTAACTGCATGGAGAAGACAGTATTATGACAGTGGTGCTGGATTGGTATTTGGGGGACTGCAGATCAGATACCAGCCCTGCGATAGACTCCCTGACGCCCCTGATAACTCACAGCCATTGGTTTCCCATCTCCAGCCACTAATGCCCCTGCTCCTCTGCCCTGAGCCCATCACAGCCCTGCTACCAGGACAGGTACCTCCTTGTTTCCCTGAATGACAACAGCGGATCTGATGACACGGAGATGGGGCTTATCTTTTAACTGAATTGCAAAGTAAAGCAAAAGAATCGGTCCACGTTCCCACTTTAATTCTAACGTAGAGAGACAACTCTGGCTTTTTGTGTGTTTATTTTTGTGTCTTCCAGAACTAGCTCCCCTCTTCTCCCTGTTCTTTGGAAAACGCTGTTGGAGGTTTGCTGGAGGTGGAGCTGGGAAGCTGCAGGGTTTCCAGCCTGAAACGAAGACTGAAACATCTCCTTGGCTTTGGGGAGAGATGCAGCTCGGGGTTCACACACTGCACACCACGAGCTCGTACTGCAGCTCCTCCAACTGCTGCCAGCAGTTGGCAAGAAGCACACCTGGGCTGGCCAGCCCCGAGGGCTGACACCGCTCCTGCTTCCGTGGGTCCACCAGAGCTTTGATGCTGTATTTAAGAGAATAGCTTAACTAAAGAAGCGAAGTCTTGTCTGGTAGTCAAGAATAAATATGAATAAGAATAAATATTAGTCTAAAAACAACTCGGTATTTCTGTTTCAGAGGAACTTGAATGTTTGTCAAAAATCTTTGAGGAGTCAAAAAGGAAAGAGAAATTATCTGCAGTCAAATAAAAGATATTGTTTGACTATAAAAAAGACTTTTTTTTTAAACTGTAAGGGAGTTTTAAACATTTCTAAATAATGCTGGAAGAAACTGCAAAATGACAGTTTGCAAAACACGGAAATGTTTTGCTTAGAAACATCTTCAAAAACATTTCAACTTTTTTACATTTTTGTTTTTTCCTTACACAAATAGTTTGGTAAACTGACACTGGTTTGGGGAACTCTGCAGTATCATCTCCCCTGCATTTTTTGCCCCCCCCAAAATGACCAAACCCATGCATTCAGCTCTAATTGGGAAGTTTCTTTTAACAAGTTATATAATGAAAGGCTTTACTTTAAGCACAAGCTTAAATCCGTTTGGTTTTAGTGAGTCAAGCACAGACTTAAATTAAGGGACTGCCAAGTGCTTTGCTGAGCGGGTCTGCAGTCAAGCACTGAGCGGGCGCCTGGGCTGAGTGGGGTCCTGGCACACGGGATGAAAAGTGAAAATAAAGCACGAAGAAATAAACAGAAAATAAGCACAGCACTTGGTGATTTTGAGCTTTGTTTGTACAGTGTTTCTAAGGTGTGTTTTGTATGTTTGAAAAAATCCTGTTCATTCGGGAGCCCGGAATCGCTCTTCCATCTCCAGCTCTGATGAATAGCAGAGGCGCAGCGTGGAGCCCTTTATTCTGAAGGAGCCTTAATCACTCCCCTCCCGAAACTGCTGCTCCGTTTGACTGACAGAATTAGAAGCAATCCACGTATTGGAGGGGAAAAAAGAAAGGCAGACCCATTTGGTTGTCAGACTGTGGGTACATACACAAAGCTTTTAGCAAAAAAAGAAAGAAGAAAAAAGAAGAAAAAGTTGTTGCCCTCCTAAATCACATCTATATTAATGACATGAATGACAGGCTTAAGGGGAAAATTATAAATCTTTCTTTCCAGCTTTTCTTTTATTGCCCAGCCATATATTTCATCTTCCCAGAGAGCAGTGCCATTAAGCATGCAGCTGACAGACACGAGCGCAGCAGATAAGCTGCAGCGAGACTCGTCTGAAGCCAGGTTAAGCACTTTGGTCGTGCTTGCCCGGTGGGCACGGCTGTGAGCCCTTCTGCACCGGGTGATACCACGCAATACCAAAGCAACCAATACGGCACCTTGCTTCTGTAGACCCCGAGTCCCCGGTCACCACCCCTGCATGGCAAAGGAGAGGACTAAGAGACTGGAGCACTCCCGGGGGGGCTGTGCCATTGGCCGTATAGCCCAGGAGTCCTGACACCCCGGTCATTTGGGACTCCCCGCCCCTCAATATCCTGTTTCAGAGGGAATAAGCAGCCCCGTTCTTGTGGAAGAACAACTCTCTGGGGCTGCAACCTGCCAGCAACAGCGTCCAAAGTGACTCCAAAGCCTCCAGAGCCCTCAAAGGATGTCTGTCCTCTGCATTGGCAGAGCAATAGCATATCTGTCTTTATGGAGGTGCTTTGGACTGCTGCAGGAAAGAAGAGCATTGGCTCTCCTCTCCCATGCCATCCAAGAGGCTGTCTCTGTCTCCAGAGCAGCCACTAGATCTCTGCATTTCTGCTTTGTTCATTTTCCTACACAGTCTCCAGGGAACACACAGAGGAAGACAGAGAAACCCCAGTGTCTTGCAGGATCACAGATGTAGATGTAATCATCTCTTCAGCTAAAAATAATTCCTTTAAATTTCCCCAAACCTAAGTTCCATTTTCCCTGGAGGTGATACATAACTAATACGACTGATTGATAGACCTATTCTCTGTAGTGTGTGTGTGCTTGTGTGTATACACATTTATATACACACATACAGGTTATTCTTTCTCTGTAGGAGTCTCCTGTGAAAGACTGTTACGGTCACGTATAACTGCCTGTGCTCAGACATACTGCAAAGATACTTCCTTGGGTTTTATTGTCTGTGACCACTATACTTATGTTTTATAGCAGCCTAATTACAGACAATCCACTTTAAATGGTGACATGCAGTGTTAAGTTATTCTGCAGGTGAATGAGTAGATATAACATTTCTCTGTGTTCTCTAAAATTGTGTAGTATTATTAACTGGATTTGTCAATGGCAGGACTGTCTGGAGAAATTAATCTATTTAAAAATGGTCCTTGGTTTCCCATCACCAGTGGCACTGAATGCATAGTGTTTGAGGAATGTTTTTTTCATGAAGGAAGTGGAGGATTAAAAAAATTAAATGGTTTCATTTGAAACCTCCTGCACAGCTTAGTTTATAACAATAAAAGGCAATGATGGTTCCTTACAAATCAATTGAGGGGAAAAATAGAATTAAGAAAAAATCAAAATGAATAAACCAGGTGCTGCCATGTCCTTCTCTCTGGCTCTACCTGTGCTACACAGCTCCAACAGATACAGCTCCCACCTTTTCACTCGCCCTGCTACAACAGATAATAAAGCTCTCTTAATTTTCTGTCACTCTCTTCATCTTAATGGACACCCAGAGATTTCACAACTGTAGGAGGACAGTGCACAAAACCACACATTTTCTGGAATGAAGCAGCACAGAAAAAGAGAAATTTTGGGTGGAGATGCCAGAAGAAACACTGTTGTGAAAAACAGGCTTTAAATATTGAAAACACATAAAGGACAACATACAGCACAGGGGAAACAGACTGAATAAGACATGCTGCCATCAAAGCCCTGGAGGTCAGTCCTGAAGGGACTTGCATTTTTCCGATGCAGACTGTGATTTTTCGGGGCTTCTGAGTGCCGCTGGAAGGCCGTGGGTCTGCAGAGACACCGTGCCTGCGGAGCGGTCCCCGTGCTGTGACAGGTAGCTATTCCCTCCCAGGCTCAGTCTAGCACATTAAAAAACCAACAGTATCTTTCTTTTTTCAGCTCTCTGCTTCAAAGGCTCTCTAATGCATTCCCATTCCCCCGTGCTCATCCCCACCACAGCGATAAGCGCAGTATAAATAGCTACCAGTAGATGACAGATAGAACATGGACATGACAACAGTGTCCTCCCCCTGTTCCCACAGTCGGCACAGCAATATCTGTCGTGATCTGCTCTGCGGTGGGACTGCAGGAACGCAGCAGAGGGGCAGAGGTGCTGGCAGGAGTCCAGCTGAAGCAAGGCAAACTTCTCAAGCTGTCCCCAAAACCCCATCGGAGGTGAATGTACAGGTGAATATTTATCTGAGCAAAGTAATAACCTCAGGGTTAATTAGCACTTGGCATAATTTAAGAGTTGGTCATAACTAGGAATTGATGTAATTTGATGTTCAGTGCTTCAGTGAGCTCCCACTTTAGCTCTTTTTTCTCCTAAAACCCTGCAGCAGTGCTATCCAGCTCAGGGATAATGGAGGGGATTAAAAATCAGCTCCTCACCTCATGCTAATTCTGTTTGCCTCACTGTCCTCCTGTATCCAAAGTAGCAAAATACGAGCAGGATGTCCAGCTTTGGGCACCATAACTTGAGAAAGAGACAGATCGATTGGCAAGAGGTGAGAGAAGAGCAAACAGGAATGATAAGAGATTTGGAAAACATGACCTGTAAGGAAGAGTTGGTTGTGGCTTCGGGGAAGTGCACCCCTGTGCAGGTCCCCCCCATGGTGCCGCGTTTCAACCGGTGCTTTCTTGCGCACATGCGCATAGACACCAGACAAACCAGTAGTGTCCTGGTAAAGAGGTGAGCCCTGACCTGAGGAGAACTGGCTTGCAAAAGTCAATCACGTTCTGCAAAGCTAGTAAATATTTCACGAGGTTTGCAAAGCCTCAAACTCCACAAGCTTGGCAAAGCCTGACCAGCCACTCTCCTCAAGAGCTATAAAGAGTCTGGACTCAACACTTAGCTGGCAATTTGCTGAAGACACATGGGGCAGCAAAGAAACCAAATTTGCTCTGTTTAGACTGACATTGGCTCCCCACTGTTGACAGCAGTCCAGATTTGGGGTCTGGTCTTGCTCCCACTGAATTCAACAGGGAATTTTTCCGTTGGCTTCAACGGGGGCAGTAAGAAGCCATTGTATCTGTCAGTGCAGATTGCCAATGGAAGACAAACTGGAAGGGCTAAGTGCTGTCTGTAATGAGAGATCATTTTTTCCCTCCCTCCTCCTCTCCCTCAAGTCCATTTTCAGACCATAACCACATTTTAATGAATAAAAAGTTGTTGTTTCAAATCCTTGCAGAACTGCAGTCCCTGCCAAGCCTGTTTTTCTTCTGGAAGGACAGATGGATGTGCTCACATTATGGTAGCTGTTTTTTGTGTGCCATATATTTTCAGTGATGTTCATGAAACTAGAATTAGTGACACTAATAATGACAAATCAGAGGGCTAATATTGTTTAACCCTGTTAAAGAGTGTTATTACATTTACATGTTCCCACAGAGTAAATGCTGTTTGGCTCAGACATATGTCTTGCTATCTGTTTATTTTTATGAATCAGAAATGAATCAGCAGTCAGTCTAAGAGTGTCCCGTAGATTTACTTGTCTCATATACCCTTCTAGAAGGGGGAAAAAAACCCCCACCAGGTTTTATAGAATCATTTTGTGTTCAGTAGAGGCAGAATATTACTATTAAATTAATTCTAAGACAGAATATTGCAGGTCTGCACGGACTTATCCCAAAATGCTGAGCCATTGAGGAGGCTAGACTGTGCTCTTGCTGATGTAATACTCATTCCTATTCAGATGGTGAAGACAAAACTAAACCTTCAAATTAGATCTTACGTGTGTGGCTGTCTGGTTTTCACTATTTATGAGCAGATAGACAACTGCCTTTTTCTCAAGCCAGAGCATCTTTCCGAATGCAAAGAGCAAATGCACAATGTAGTCTGAAGCACTAAGGTCCTATTTGAGGACAAGACCTACAGTAAGGTAGAGCTGGGAAATGATTCCCTCTCTGCACTGCACTCAGCACATAAATAACATAAAACGACAGTCACTAATATGATGCTTCCATCCATATCTTTCTTTGATACTAAGGGACTTCTGAGAAGGGTTAGGATTCTTGGACAAGACTTCAAGAAGAATCTCCTACTCTTTGAATTCTTAGCTCTCTTCTTTATGCCTAGGCCTTGCATCTTGTTTGTAAGCAGCTGATAACAGGCTTGATAATCTCTGCCTTAAAAAAAAAAAAATCAATACACTGCTGCAGAAATTTGACCAAAAAATAGTTATGTAAGAGGTAAGAAAAACATCACACTTTCTTAGAGCATTAGACATTCCAAGGATTACAGAAGGTAATTTAAATTCAACTCAGCCGCTACTGTTGCAATATTGAGGTTTTGAAGTCAGTTTATTTATATTTTAACTTTGCAGTTTCCCATAAGGCGTGGTCAAAGTCTTTAACAGAATCAATGACATTAGGAATTCTCATCCTCCTTTTCCCTTGCTCCTTATCAAGTGTACTTTGTTTCCTGCAATGGTTTATTGGGACCATCTGCATCTCCTCCTGTTTTCTCTCAGGCATGGAGATAAGATTTCACCTTTGGATGTCTGGTTGAAGTCCAGCTGGCAGTCTGGATGTGTTTGGTGGCTATGGCTCAGTGCCTGTTGCATGCACGCACTAGTCTCACACGATGGCAACAGAAAAACCCACGTGAGAACCACTCTCCGTGTTCAGAACCAGCTTCATTTTCCTCTTCAAGACCAGGGCCAACAGCTTCACACCTGGCTGCCTGAAATATAAATTCCCCCAAGTCCTTATCTGAGTGATAATAAATGGTTGGGTTTTACAGAGACTGTGAAGCCCTCACTGATGTAGGAAGGGAATGGCAAGGCCTGCTAGGATGACTAGTGCACTGTTTGCTAAACCAACTCCCAAACTGCTTTCCAGACTTTTTCAAACTGCTTTTGGGCCGAATTATGTCCTTGCAGCTGCCTCCCTCTCTGGTCACTGCTTTCCAGACTTTTTCAAACTGCTTTTGGGCCGAATTATGTCCTTGCAGCTGCCTCCCTCTCTGGTCACTGCTTTCCTCATTTCTGATCTCACTGCCCAACCCGAGAGCAACACAATAGCTCTCTGCATCCTCTCATGGCTTACAGTGCTCCTGCCTACAGCAGTCATCGCTTTGTTGGCAGCAAAAGCACACAGGGCACTTCCACCCAGAGCTGCCCAAGAAGGGGAAATGGCCACAGTAAGAGATACCATTTATCCCATGCGGCTCGGAGCACTTTTGGATGTCTGGCCACCTTACTGTCCTCCCTCATTACTGGTTTCAGCCCTATTCAGTACTTGAACATGAAGCGGAAAACCTTGATTTTAATCTTTGGAAGTGGTAATACCCTCTGCTGAGGCCAGCCCAGCTGGGTAATCTGGTTTATTTGCAGCTGAGGCCCAGTAAAACACGCCACAGCGAATGGTTAGAAAGTGAAATCAGCCCTCAACCAGACGGGGCAGAAGACGACATCTCCCAGTGCTGGGGGGAAGGATGGGAGAGCTCTTCTTCAGTTTATCTAGCAACCCTGCAGAAATGTTGCAGTCTTTGAAGATAATAGGAGCAAAGACAGTTCCTTTCTTCTTCCTTGCCTCCTCCTTTCGTCCCTTCATTTTGGAGACACGTTATCCACACAGAGGGTCAAGTATCCAGTTAAATGAAATATTTTTCAAAAGCTCAATGTGAAGGTTCGCAATGCAGACAAACAATCTCCAGCCTCACTGCACGTTTTCCCAAGAAACCGAAGGAACATCTTGTGTACTGAATCTTTTGTTTCTTTGTTTCTTTCTTTTTTTATTCTGTGAATATTTTTATCTTTTTTTTTTTTATTTTACTATCTCATGAAGTAGAAGAAACCACTAATCTTTGCTCTGCTTATTTGATGTTTTAGAAAAGCCAAAGAGACAAATCTGTAAAAGTGCTTTCTCTGTTTGTTAGATTTTTTTTTTCCTTCTTAAACACAGGCTGCAAGTCTCAGAAGAAGTCAAGGACTCAAGTTTCTCTTTGTTTTTAGTGTCTGGCTGCTTCTACTGTGTTAAAGTGTCAGCTCCAGATAAATAAGGGAATGAAAACAGAGAAGGTCTATTTAAGAGAAAATGTCTGTCCTTCAAAGTCTGGAGAGATAGAAGTGGATTTATAGTCCCCTGGGCAACATCCAGGGAATGTTTTGGAGCCTTGAGGCAAACTGTGGACGCTGGAGCCACAGTCCTCAGTGGTTTTGTGTGTCCTTAATATCGCACTGAGATCTGAGCTGCTTCACATCCCAAAAAGTGAAAAGCGGATTAAACCTGGAAAGGGAGAGGGCAAGAGGAGGTCCTTCCACCGTGGGCCACCACGGCAGTGTCGCCATGAACCTCGCAGGAGGAGTTTGTATACGGCCAAGGCGGCAGAGGTAGCCACAGGCCAGGACAAAGAGGCTCTGGGCTGCAGGCTGCAAGTTAAGACGAAGTTCAGAGCTGTGAAATTCAGACTTTGATCTGAAGAAACTGCTCACAGCTTGAGCGCGCTGGGCTCTGCAGGTCAGGATGCTGGCTTGGACCATCTCTTGGACCATGATCCCTGAGGTCTCTTCCAACCTGGTTGATTCTGTGATTCTGTGATCTCTACTACAGAGACAAAGGTTAACAGTTTCCTGGCCAGGTTTGAGGGAGCTGTTCCCGAGGTGAGCTTGCAGAGATCTTCACCACACGCCTCGGGGCAGAGTCAGATATTGCTAGCGAAGGCAAGAAGCACGTCCCCACTCCCCTCCGTGCTTAGTGGTCAGGGTCAGCAGGTTTTACCCTGCCCTGGGTCTCCAGCTGGCTCTGTCTCCTTGCCCAAGGACCCTGGGAGTAACCGCACAGGGACACCATCTCTTTGCACGTGCCTCTCCACTTTCCAGCTCCTCCCTGAGCTTTTTTGGGACATACTGAGGCAGGTCTGGCATGGGTGTATGATTTCTGGACCTTGACAGACTTGGGTGAAAATGGGCTTTTCTAAAGCACCTCTGTGTAAGTATCACAGCTTATATAATCATTTCAATTAGTACGGCACACTCTTGCTCATTTGGACTCGTGATTACCTGAGAACCAAGGCTGAATTAATTTAAAAGGAAAAAAAAAAGTCCTATAGCTGTGGAGAGAAGTTCAAGGGAAATGTGGACTTCTCCACTGATTTTCCACATAAATATTTCTGAAGTGTTATTTTCCCTCATCAACTTTTTATTTTAACAACATATGGTAAAGCAGCTCTGCCTCAGTGTGGATGTGCAGGTCTTACTGAGCACTGCTGGCTCCCTGGACTGGAGACAGCTCGGGTTATTTTAAAACAACAGCATTCATAATTGCACTATATGCTGAATCAAGACTAATACAGAAGAGTTACCATAACAACACCTCGACATGGTGCTTGCACAAATACCTAACACATCCTAGGGAATGGATTCAATACCCTCTTGGGGGAAAAACATTCCTCCTTTGAAGAATGGACCACTGAAAATGGTGGTGCCTGAGTCATATTTTTGTAGCAGGAAATCTGTCCACCAGAAAAGGCTTTAGCAACATAATTATTAGAATTTTATTGCTATTTTACCTAACCGGTGGCTATGTTAGCTATTGTAGAGACTGTCACCTACTTGCTGGCTGATGAGTCCTACAACTCAGCACACGCAGGAGTGGTTCATCACCGAGTTTACAGCAGCAGACCAGAGCTCTGTGGGGCTAGGCACTGCACCAGCACGGGGTAGCAGGAAAAAACCTCCCACTTTCCAGAGCTAAAGCTAAAGATGACCCCAACACACAGTAGGAAGGGAAACAAAACACACAAAGTCATAATGGCGAATGACAGATTATCTTCATGAATATGCGCTTTTTTTGAGGAAAAAGTGTATCTATCAAAAATAATCCAACTGGGAAGAGATGTAGTGGGAGCAAAGATAAGGGGAGAATAGGGCAGAGAGGAGAGGGCAGCAGGGATGTATGGAAAATGATGAGGGTGGACAAAGAGTGGTGACCTGTTCTTCCATCCTCATACCCAGCAGCTGCCACTGCCTTCAGAAACCCCTTACTGACCTCCCTGCTCCATTGTTATTGCAGTTCTCAGATAAAACACCACATTTCAAAACATCATTTGGCCTGTTGAGAGGTTTGGGTAGTTTGGGATAGGGGCTCTTTATTTTTTTTTAAGTGAGACTTCTTGTTGGCGTTCAACATTTTGCTATCTTAATCCCACAAGTTTTTCTCTTTTAGAAGCTAGGTAGCTAAACACCATGCGGTTCCTTTCCCCTTCAAAGTAATTCTTCCATCTAAGTTGGCTTTAATGAGGCAGTCTGCTCATCACTCAGAGCTACGCAGAATATTCGCTTCCACTAAAGAACGACCCCACAGGGCAAACTCCCCACTCCAATCACTGCATCTTCATCACTCTTCTTCGCCTTGCAAACAAAGTATCAGGCCTTCAGTTTCCTCTAAGCTTCCATAAGGGCTGCTCTAACACAGAGCCCTGCTCTTTTGTTTATTCCCAGAACAGTGCTTGATTTTGCTTACAGTCCTTCACTGCTATTACAAAAAAAAAGCTCAAGTCATTTCTGCTCTGCTTGCTTTGATAGGGATATTCAGCAAGGAGATTCTTTGTGTGAAAGAAACCCAGGAAAAGCAGCTTTTCCTCGCATTATAATTTGTTATAGGTAGGTGTTAGCGTTCAGCTGAGCTGCTTGTGATAAACACTGCATACGCTCCAGCCTGCGTCGGTTCCCACTAGCTTTTCTTTGTCCAGGTTAGCAACATAGTAGTTTTAGGTTCCCACTGCAACTAATGGAGAGAAAAAGGCTTTTTAGGAGCTGTGATTTATCCCACTTCAGGTCTGAATCATTCTGAGGTGTCTCTCTTCCCCACCGAGTGCAAAGAGATCACAGGGCAGGTGCTTTGCTAACTGACACAGGAACTTTTGAGGCTGGATGGTGCCACGCTGCTCAACACCTCAACAGATAAGAAAATAAATGAACGGGAAAGAAAAGCAAGACACAATAGCAGGAGGTAGGCAAGGAGGCTCAGAGAGATCAGGCACAGGCTGGAAATCACACAAGGCACTGGGATGGGAAGAGAATCCAGATCTCTTGATGAAACCCGTTTTTGTGCATTTTGTACCACAGGGCTCCCCTCTCTGTCAAACAAAATAATGTGATTGTATATCTCCTTTTTCTCCTCCTTTCCAGTAGTTGCATGTTAATTAAGCACTTACATTTTTCCAGAGCGATTGTAAGACCAGAAACCTCTAAGTCAGATGGAAAGAACTAAACATTTCAGCCAACATGAAGTAGCCAGAAAAATAAGCATGTGGGGAAAAAAAAGGCATTGTGCAAATAATATTGCTGAGGGAAATACAACAATTACATGAGAAGGGCAGATAGGGGCATTGTGCAAAGGATGAGGAAGGAGGGTTAGGCAGAAGGGAGGGCTGCTAACTGCTTCGTAAGCACAGCTGGTGAACAACGGTCACCCCCGTTCCTGCCCCTGCTCCCCGAGGGCTCTGACTCCCCGAGCACAGCCACACAAACACTGTGTCTCACACTCTGCACAACCGTGAGGGTCCCACGACCTTCGGCAGCCAGGCAGCAGGGCCAGGAGGGAAGATGGGAAGCAGGGGTGGGAACCTTGCCAAGTGGATCTGCCACAGACAAAGAAATGAGCTGTCCTGCCCACGGCTGACCTACCTCAAGAGTTTCTTGCCTCTGTCTTGCTTTTGCTCTGGAGCTGGAAATTTCTGCCAAATTCATTGTGCCAAATGCCAGATTAGCTCTTTGTGTGCCTACAGAGGCAGAAACCTCTAAAAATGATAATCAAGGGCTAAACTGATTATTTTATCTGACCTGATCTGATTTTGAAAATAGCCCTGCCCTGAGCAGGCAGCCAGACTAGATGACCCCCAGATGTCCCTTCCAACCTAGTCTTCTGATTTTGTCACAAGTTACCAGTAAAAACTGAAAAGATTCAGGAAAATAACTCTTCTGTCCTGCAGACAACAAAACCGGCATTTCCAACAGCTGATTCTTTTCATTATCAGAAAAAGTCCTAGACCTAGATCTCGGGGGCTCAACCCCCCTGCAATCCTAGAGCAAAGAGGGGGTCTCTACAGCCAGATCACCAAGCTATTCAGTGGCAGGTAAGCCTTTCGTTCTCTGCTTTTGCTGAGGGACACCATACTAGCCTTTTCTCACCAGTTTATTTGCCTCTTAAGAAAAAAGCCAAAGCCAAGTGCTCAAAGCCGTGGCCACAGGCACAGCACAGCTCTGGGTCACAGGCTGAAGCCAGCAGCCCCCATGTCCACACAGAGGTGTGGACTTGAATCCTAGTGGCACAACAGCCACTTTTCTGCGGTGGTGGTCCCTGGCTTTTCCAGCGCTGATCTACACTGCCACAAGTGCCAACCTCATGACGGTACACGCATCTCAGCCTGCACCACCCAGCATGGGGTACACGTACCCGTAACGACCTCCCAGCTCTGCACAGTGCTCCTGGGACACAGGTCAAGTGGCCTGACTTCTGGAGTTGTGCTCAGATCATTAGACCAGAGTATTTTGGAGGCATTAAGACTTTATTATACCCCTTTACAAGCTTAACAGCACTTGGCACTATGCCTCTGTAACAATTTTAATCAGTGTGGTTAGAGGGGGCTCTTACTCCAGCTGCTATGTTTTAAACCAAACCAAGATGGCAATCCACAAACCCAGTCACAGTGGGGTGAGATCAAGAGGCCCCCTTTAATGCTGGCTAGTGAATTAAGTCCTTAATAACACCTGGAAAAGGATCTCTGCATCACAGAACAACAAACTTTGCTCAAAAGAGGTTATCAATGGGACCCCAGGAGACCAGTCACTGTGAAGCTTTTCTTCATTCCAGAAATGTTTTGGAAGCAATTACTTCATCTTGTTCTTTATTCACGGGATTCACTTAACTGATGACATTATATCTCAGCCCATTAAGTAAATGGGTTATATATTTTCTCCAAGTTTTGAGGAAGTAATGTTGCAGCCTATGTCACTATCATTGTCAGCAGTCAATAGGGACAGGGACAGTTCTTCATTTGTTTATTGAGGTTTACCTCTGCTGAGATCTTAAATATAATATATCTGGCTCTGGGTCTTTTATAACGTTTGAGCAGCATTTATGGGGAAAAAAAAAAGAAGAAAGCAAGTGTTATTTTCACAAAAATTCCTGGCAGCTGTACTGTTTATTATGAGAGGAAAACGGAGCAAGAAAAATTGGCATGTCATTTCTTAAATGAATTTATATCCTCATTTCCTTCAGAAAATGAATCCATGCTCCATCTAGCCATTTTCCATCAGTCTGCAGGGGCAAAGTTTGCAGAGCACAATTGAAATACACAGTTACAGCATAGGCCAGCGTGCCATACATGGCTTTCATAATCAGATCCTCCCCCACCCTTGCTGCCGGTAGCGCTTATAAAGGTTTTATTTTCCATCGGTTAGCCATGCAGTAGGTCTTAAAAGGCAGCAGCAGCTCAGAAAATAATCAGGGACACATGATCAGAGTTCTGGTCACCAGGGCCAAAATGACTCTGAAGGCTTCAGGAGCCGACGCTCCGCTACAAGCCCATCTGCTGAGAACCGACTCTTGAGCTGCATTCATCCCATGTCCCTGTGCCACAGGGGGTATCATGCTGGGTGTTTCTTTTGTTGTTTCTTTACAGTGTCTCAGTATCCCAAGGAGGAGAGGCAGCAGGCTGGGGAGGAGATTTGCCAAAAGATAAGTGAATTCAGGAGCCAGTAAGAAGCACTGCTTTTGGGAACTGTCACAGCATGCTGTCAGTCAAACGGAGTTTCGCACAAAATCTCCAAAACAACCTCTTCCTCCTCCACATTCATCCGCCTCCTCTGAGGGGTGGTGGTTAATACACTAAATACAACATAACCACTTGGAAAGCACTTTTCATTTTGAGTCACCACCTTGCTATTTTTGCAGCCGCAAATACAGACTGGTGGAGTTGATGTCATTAATCTGGTACATGCAGGAACAACCTGGGGAGCCGGGGTTGGAGTTCTAAGGAAAAAGAGGCTCCGGGGAAGTGTCTACTGGGGAAGTCAGGATGCAGGCAGTGCAATGCACCAGTGCCAAGGAAAGGAAGGAAAAAGAGGATAATAGCACTGTAACGTCATTTCTGGTTGACTCCAGTTTGTGTTTTAAACCATTATCAAATTAGGAAAAAGGAAAGAGGGGAAAAATAAAAAAGTGGAAACATTTCATTTGCCCCCAACATAAAAGGTTTTGTTTTGGATAGAGCCTTTTTATTCTTTTCATCTGAAATCTTAAAAAACACCCAGGAAAGAAATTTCAACCCCCAAAGTTATTTCAAAATCAAAAATCAAAGGCTCCTGTTTCAGCAAAAAGCTCGTGGGTACTGGGTGGCAGACAGGGTGGGAACGCCAGACATCAGTCCCTGGAAGCCTGACAAACACAAGGGAGGGCCTGAATGCAACAAAGCTGGGACACGAAACCCACAGAATCTCCTGATGATTTGGGTCAACATATGGCTCAACGTACTGTCTTTGGCCAACCTCAATGTGTTTCAGTCTCCAGGGTAGCGTATGTGATTTTCTCACATCAGAAGTGGAGAGCATTGATGGCACTATGGAAGGAAAAGCTACTCTCGTCATACCTCATACGTGTTCCTGTATAAATGGGGTGCTAAAGTGCTGTTTACTTTTGCAACATCTGATCTGCAGCTCTCCTGGATCTCCTGAAAGCTCAGAGGAACTGTCCTGATTGGTATTTTGGCTGTTGCATGAGAAAGCAGCACAACTGGTGTTAGCCAGGGTCCCTCAGTCACAACAGTGTCAGGGCGAGCGTGAGACATTTTCCCTGACAGGGTGTTGGGTCTGCACGTCCGCCGAGCGCAGGCTGATGTCAATGGGACTATTATGATTTCACCCAGCCTTGCTGCTCCAGCTGCAGTTTCCCTCATTCCCTGAACAGCAGGGAAGGTCTAGACTGGAGCTACAAAGATTTCCACATACATACACACACAGACAAACACAGTTTTTTTTCCCCTGTCCTGCCAGTTTCACCAACCATGAGAGCAACCCACAAAGCATACGAAGGCTTTCTTTTCTCTGACCTGCTTGGCTGGCTTTTTCTTAGCCTGTCTGAATGGCTCTTCTAGACTAACCATGAACATACAGAAAAGACGTTGGAGCCTCTTTTGTAGAAGAGTTAAACTTTGGGAGAGAAGAAACGCAGGTATCGAAGGACCAGTGCGAAACAAAATACACGCATGCTAAGGGAGAGGGTAACTCTGTGGGATGGAGAGGGACAGTTCAAGGCTGTGACTAAATATGCAAGAAAAGAAATTTCCCCAAACACCATTTTTTTCTTTATACAGGAGATTAGTGGGACAGGAGTTGGATCTGAGCTCCACTGCGGTCCCTCTCATGTGGCTAGGGACAGACAGACACAGTGGGTCCGAAGCCTCCAGATGTGGGGCACCGCTGAGGCGCACAGAGGTCCTTCATAGTGCACAGTTTGCCAGAGCACTGTGCTGCTGCCCGACCATGTGCAGAGCAAAGGCTTCCTCCAGGATGGGCAGGAGCTGTAGTCAGGGGTAATTTATTCAGCCAGAAGAGAATCCAACATCTGACTTTGCTATGTGCTGGGTTGGGATCTGTCCATTTTGCACCAGAGAAGCAGACAAAAATGATTCAAGCCTTACAAGTCCTCCACAGGACTCCCTGTAGGCAGATGTTCTCGTGCTGTGTACTTCATGTTTGCACTGGTGAGCACAGAAGCATTTGAGAGCTCTCAATTGCACTCTCAGCTCTCTCCTTACCCAGGGTCAGGACAAGCCCCAAGTCTGCACAGCAGCTGCTTTCCCCAGGGAGGGGACCACGGGAAGACAAGCCACAAGGCAGAGGAGAACTGCTGCATTTGGGTCCTTGAGCAAACCATCTCTCAGTCCGGTGAGCTTTAGATTGCCTCTGCACAGAGAGTACCCTCATACAGAGAAGTAAACAGAGAAAGACCAAGGATGCAATAACCCGAGCGTGGATTTGCCCTGGCACTGTTAGTCAGGATGCTCAGGCTAAACCATTGCTATGGTACAGCAGAGCCTGGTGCTGAGGTTGCTCCAGCTTCGGAGAGCTTGCAGCCTCACACAGCACACACAGCACACAGGCAAGAGGCCACAGAGCTGCTCTTCGAGCAATGACAACAGCAGTCACAGGAACATGAACTCTAACAGGGCCTGGAGCAGCCACGGCACTGAATGCTCTGCGTACAAGGTGTGTAATGACGAGCTGCTTGGCAGCCCAGGTTAATGCTGCAACGTCTCCTGAGTGACTCCGCTCTACGATCTGCTCAAAAAAAAACAAAAGACAAACAAAAAAAAAAAGCAAGGTCAGAGAAAGCAAGAGAAAAATGCTGCAATGATTCATGTACCTGTACCCAATCTGAGAACAGCAGCCATGACCAGAGGCATTTTCAACAGACGATCCCATGTCAGCAGACTTGGCTGCTTTTAAGTTAATTTCCTTGAAAAGGGCTGATTTTAGTGTAGGCAACAATATAAACAATCTGATAATAATCTGAGTTTTATCAACCTCAGGGTTTAAAAAGAAAATGAAATGGGGGAAAGGGACAAACACCCACGTGCACAGGAGAGAGGACCTTCAGGAGGAACACAAAAAGCAGCTGGTTTTGCTTGTATTTGATGTTCAGTTTTTCTTAAGAAAAAGTAGAAAGGCATGTATGTGAGAGTGAATTATATTAGTGAAATATTGAATCAAAATATTAATACACTGTAAGAAGAATAAACCATTCAATCTCCTGCTGCCCGTATTTTTAATGAAGTACTTTTCTCTGTTTTCAGACTCTGTAATACAAAAGGAGAAATCAAAGATTTCTTCTCTCTGCCCTTACTTGGTGTGCACTTCCAGCCCAATGCAGTTGTTCCAGTTATTCTTTAAAAACCCCAAACAAATCAAAATCCCTTCAGGAAATGAAAGTTAAAAGAATACTTGTTTCATTTAATGATCCCTCCTTCTCTGATACGTTTAACATATTTGCGTCAGGTGTTACAGTTGGCATCAGCTGCTATTGTATGGGTGAATATTTGCTTTTCTAGTTGAGTTTGCACAATCCCTATCTCACAATGGTGCATGCCAACAATTTCCGTGCTGGAAAACACAGAAATAAACACAGGAACAACTGTTCTGCATTACTGCACAGCGACCAGAGAAAATTATTCCCCCCCCACCTCCCGCTTCTTTCCTAATGACTCACACCTTCCAAAATCTCATAATCTAAAGTCCATGTAACCTGCTTTTCCTCTTGAAGTCACTTCTCTCTTTTTCCCTCTCCAACTAACCATCTTAGTAAGAAAAAATTTGCATCTCAGTCCTTTTTATTCTCTGTTTGATAAAAGTGATCTGATCTCCATGAGAAGCAACGGGGAAACCTCCAAAGGTTTCAATTCATTTATTTGAAGCTTAGCTGAACCTTTACACGTCCCACCCTTCTGCCTAATCCCTCATCAAGCTCACATTTCCCCTTTACCCTCCATGGGCTTGTCTACAGGGAAATACCTTCCCAGAATAGCTGTACTAGAATAATTAATCCACTATAGATAGGCCAGTAAAATATCCTGCCTGCATATTATTCTGGAATAAAATTTATCTTATTCTGGAAGCATGTCTCTGTGCAGCCACGGCTTTTATTCCAGAACCCATGCAGGGATTTATCCTGTGCAAGGAAATTTCCCTGCACGGTCATGCTAGGAAGGACAATCCACCCAGTAAAGACTTGAGAGAGAATGAACTGCAAAAAGATACTGGGATTAGAACTGGGGCCGTTCTCTTCCTCCCTGAGCTGTTCCGCTCATCACTGTCATTAACCTCGCTCAACATCAGCCCAGGACAGTGAGGTCTTCAGAGCATGGAGCAAATGCTTGAAATATGGGACAAATCTGGTTCCACTGAGGTTAAAGACCTTTGCTTGCATTAGGTGTACAGATCTGTAAGCTTATCAGACATATGGCTACTCCTAAATGTGCTTTTCCAGAGATATGTGTCTCTCTCTCTAAGGGAAGGTTTCAGTGGTCTGTTTTATTCCTAGTGCCTGGCCATCCCTCTGGCCCCTCCTGATAAAAGCTCACAATGCACATGGACTGGCAGGCCTCAGTGAGACACCTGACAAGCTCTTCTAGAGACAGGTGATTTTCCAAGCTTTTTTGTTTTCCTAAACCATCACCTAGTTCCCCAAATCCAGAGGAACCCAGATCCCACTGTGGGATCTTCCCAGGACCCTCCGGGTGATGTTTTGTGTGATCACAGTCAGGAGAGGACAGCTGGGGAGAGGCAGGGAAGGACCCAGGCTACTGCGTGGATGGTGTCAGCACCAGCTCCATCACCTCTGCCTTTTGGCAAGTTCTTCTCACCCTCGTGGTTTGGTTTTCCATTTTTCTAGTGGGAATGTAATTCTGCTTTGGGGATTAATTAATTGATGAATATAGAGAGCCTGGAAAGTGTAAAGCACTACACAGGAGTTAAGTGTTATAATTAGGAGCAATTCTGATCTTGATTACAATGAGGTAAAGCTGGAAGTCCTACACCATAGAAAGATTTAAACTGATAAAAAAAAAAAGATCAGAATCAGGGTCTTATGATTTTAAATGTAAACTTGGGCAGATTCCCTGCTGAGTTACATCTGCAACTGTAATAAGATCATGGAACATGACAACTTGTCATTTCACTAAGAGATATAGGGAAAATGCCCTTTAAAAAAAATTAAACAGGAAGGAAATTTTTAAAGTGTTTTCTTTGGCTCTGAAACATATGCCCGGGGAGAAACTGTTCTCAGCAATGCAGTGGATCTTGAAATATTTACTGGGTCTGGCATTTAACATAATCTTTCTTGTATAAACGATATAGAAAAAACACATATTATCTTAGACTGCAATCTAGTGTGAGGATGAGATGATATTTTAATAGGGCTGCATTCATCAACTGTAACAAGAGAGGGAATGTGCTCCACTCCAACGTGCCCTGTGGGCAATGTAAATAAGAGTAAGTGACTTCAACCATCAGGTAAGTTCAGCAAGGGGAGGCAGACAGAGGGACAGACAGACTGCTAGGGCAGGAAGGCAGTTCGGGGAGGGTGGTTTAGCTGGGACAGGTACCCAGCAGCCATTGCCTGTTTTACCAGGATCCCATCCACTCCCACTCCACTCTCGTAAGTGCAGCCAACAAGGGTCCTCCTGGAAACCTGAATTTCTTACTTGGCCTGCAGTGGGATTTGCATGTCTAGCCAGTGACACTACCATTTTCAGAAGTAATTAAATTTTTAATTATGCTTTTTAATAGCCAGTAGCTACCGCTTTGCAGTTTTGTTTCTGTCCCTGTTGGACGCACCATGGAGCGGCACCATGAACCTCCAACTGTTCTTCCAGCAAGATTTGAGAGTTTGACCCCACAGCTAGCAAGGGGGTCAGGATGTGTGCAGCTGAGCTTTCAGCCACACGTCATAGCTGCAGGCTGAAATCAGAGCTGGGCAGTACATTTCAGAGCCACAAGAACATCCCTTCAAGATTTTCCAACACAAGTTTGGAGAAAGAACAGTGAACACGGAAAGGCCCAGATCCTCAACCATTATCAAATTTGCAGATTTATTCCTGTGAACAATATACCAGCTTTCCTTCAAACAGGGCTTTCAGGCTGAGCACTGGTAATTGTACAAAAAAAAAAAGACAAAGTCATCATATACAAGTAGCCACAGTAAAACTGAAATACAAACTCTCTGAAGACTACTTGTGCTGGAGCACATGTTGTATTGAAAATCATCAGGGAAAGTCAGTGAATTATTTGTGACCTTGGGCAAGTTGCTTAATCTCTTACTAGTTCAGACAGGCAGAGTCACACTCACACAAAAACCACAACCACCTCCCCATTCCTCCTCTCTGTGGAAGGGGACAGGGGTGTGGAAGAATGACTGAGTCTACATTTTTCTAAACAGATTCAAAGGGAGATCTAAATAAAACATGAAGAAATTAAAAGGCAGCTCATCATCTGCCTTGTCTTCAGACAGGGATACCTGAGTAAGATCCATCTGGATCCCTCAAGCTTTTGACATTTAAAGGACCCCTGACCTTCCTGAAGCAGTCCCAAGACTCCCTTGCACCCATTTGCAGAGAAAACAAAAGACCCTAAACACTGACTGCTCATTAATTTGCTTTTCTTTTCATGCAGTTTGATTGCTAGCTTGTCTGTGTGGGAAGACGGAGCAGGTTTTCATTTTCTAGTCACTGCTTGATCCACCTGTTGCAGGGACCATCGGCAGACGACGGAGCACAAGTTGAACATCACTGCACTGTAATGTCCATAAGTGCAGTGTCAGGACATGTTCTGTTCCCAGTCCCTTTGATGTCACTCCCTCACAGACACCCTTTATTCAGTGTGTTTCAGATGTACAGCAGAGCAAACACTGAGCATCTACAGCATAGAGGTGATACTGTACCAACACCCTTCACAACTTAAATCTGCATCAGCCGTCAAAAACGTGCCGTGAGAGTAGCTGCCACTGGTGTGACGAGCTGTGCTGCGGGCAGGGCTAACACAAACACACTTCAAGGGCGCAGGAGGCACATTCACAGCCATCGACGAAGCCAGCTCATGGGCACGATGAAGACAACCAAGCAGCTCGCGCAAGGAAGACCTGCTTGC
Source organism: Nyctibius grandis (assembly GCF_013368605.1). Classification (NCBI taxonomy): domain Eukaryota; kingdom Metazoa; phylum Chordata; class Aves; order Nyctibiiformes; family Nyctibiidae; genus Nyctibius; species Nyctibius grandis. The sequence goes on along the minus strand of NC_090676.1, from coordinate 5,660,040 downwards.
ATGGCGAGGGGTGTGACCATGGCTCTGCAGGCACTGTTCACAAGGGCTGGCTGGGCTCGAAGGCATCTTGCCCTTTTCCCTACCCTGGGATGGTCAGCAGCCAGATCAGTGCTGAACGCGATTTAGCTTTAGCTTGTATACTAATCATCCTACCGAGACTGTCCTGCCCACCTGGCACTGCCAGAGGGCAAACTGCACTGCCCGCATGTCCTGCCACTCTTGACCTGTCCCCAGACACTGCCATCCACCAGCAGCCGGGACTCGGCCCCCTCAGAGCTCCCACCATGCCAGCCATATCCCAGCGCTTCCCCATCGATCTGCACTGCCAACCTGGTACACACCAGCAGCACCGAGTGGCTGTGATTTGGCTTCTAATTATCTCCATGACTTCAGCAACTCAAGTAACCATTTTCAAATTGCTGCTAATTGCTATTAATTTGTGTACACAGCAGCCCAACTGGATATACCGCGGGGGTGGCAGAGGGCAATGCCTGGTTTTCAGGTCCTAATTTTATCTCGCCTTTTAAAGCAGGGTCTGAACCTTCAAGGTTTTGACTTCTTCAGATCCCCTTGTTACAAAGTTATGAGAAAGCATTTGTGGTTGGGCGATTTCCTTTTGCCCTAGACAGCTGTCAAGAGCAGCAGAACAGCCCAAGGCAAAATGTGATGTGGGTGTAAGGAGTGTCTTAAGCCAATAAGTTAAAGCGATGGGTTAGAAAGCCTGAGGAAAAAATGAGCCAATAATTGCTGAAAATCTTCCTATTCTGCTAAGTTTATTTAGTCAAATTCAATGGCCCCCCTCCAGGCCTTCAGCCTTCTCCACGCCTTAGAAAAGAACCTTACTAATCATTTTGCTTCTATTGTTTAATTATCCTAAGCATCAGCAGTACAGATCAACGCTTGGCTCTCGCAGGACAAATCCCAGCCCTCTCCCAGACTGCAGCATGCCACGGCTCCCGCTGCAGCAGAAGCAGGCACAGCTTAGAGACAGCAGAGGCCAAAGAGGATTTAGGTCTCGGCGAGCACCAGCCGGCGCAGCCCCTGGGTCACGCCACACACAGCGGCCCCGTTCCCCCATGCCTTTCTCTCCAACTACCAGTCAGCAGTCAGGAGCCTTTTAGGAAGTTTAAGCATCTCAAAAGCATTGTCACAAATTACATTTTAGAAACTGGGACATCAGCTGCTGCTTAAAATCCTCTGAGCAGATTGGAGAAATGCAATCTGATTCTTAAGAGCCCCCACAACAACTCCAGGTGAATCAAACTGAAAATATCTGTTGCCCGTATGTTGTTTGGAGTAAAAAGGGATTAAAGATCTCTTTATTACACCCTGCCAGTTCTGCTAGAAGAGTCATTTAATGAGTAGTCTTTATTGAGAATGGATGAAAACTCTCCACCAAATGTTAAAGGAGAAGGAGGTGGAAAAATGGATTAGCAACTCAGAGACAATTGTCACAGATTGTGCTTGTTCTTGAAATATCTCAGTTTTAATGAACAAATGCACATCTCCTCACCTCCAAAAATATTACCAACCAAAAGAAAATCTGAACAGTCACTATTTTCAGGGGTGAGGGGGGGACAACACTTTTGTCTGCCAAATTGAAAAGTTTGGGAGAGACAGGAAAGGAGGGAAGGGGCATTTGTATTTGAATCAACATTTTTTCAAGCAGTAGTTCTCATGGATGTGTCCTTGGCTCTGGGCACTAGCAACATCCATTGCTGTGCACAAACCTGAACCCACATAGCCTGCAAATTGCTGCTTTTGTGCTGCCGACAGCCGTTGTTCAGAGCTGCGCTGAGGCCCGGGGCTCGGGCAGCACCTGCCCGCACAGGATGGGGTTTAAGAACCGGATGGGGCTATTATTATTATATTATGTTTATAATAATAGCAATTTCTTTTTAATATTTTTTTTTTGTGAAGACTCTTAAAATTCAGCTTTTGCTTCTCCTGCAAAATGATTGTGCACAGCGCTGTCTCCCTTTGGAGGTCTCAGTCTTCCATGAAGCATTCACTGAATATAGACTGGCTGGTTATCAGGTAATATTTTATACAAAGGCTGAATCTTTATTCAATAGTCAGAGTCTTCTATTGATTCATGCAGCCAGCAATGGTGACTAAGAGAGCTGTGATTCATTGGCACCCGCTGGTATCCGGGGTTTGGGGTTTCTTTTCACTCTTCACAGCCTCTTCATTCTGCTTCCCCTAAACACACACATACACGTTTTTCTTTTTAAATACAAAGAAATAAAATGAGAAGGCTATTTTTTGGCAGTAGCTCTACAATTGTTGTAAAATTCCTATCTTACTACGTGTCATACCTGCAGCTATTTCAGAGCCACCTGCAAGTTCCTAAAACCTCTCAAATTTACCTACCATGCTATTTATCTTTATTTTTTTCATCAGATAGGAAACAGGAGGTGAAGTCAAGCATACAGGCTGCAAGAAAACAGTGTATGATTCATGACAGCTGCAATGCTCAAAAATTAGCTATTCCTTGTCCATTTTATACATGTACATGCACAGTACCCTGCATAGAAGAGATCAATTTTTCCTCTGATTTAAAAAAAAAAAATTAAAAATCAGTCATACATAGCCAGTAATGGTACCTTTGAATCAGCCAGCAAAAAGAAGTAGCAAGGCAGGAGTCTCCAAAATTATGAAAAACAAAAAAAAAACCCCACCCAACCAAAATCCCATACACTTCCAGAGCAGTTCAATAGTTTTCTGTTTATAAACACAAGCAGGTTGCACAGGCTGCAGCACTGAAGCTTTGGAGGCACCCCTGTCCCTACAAAGTTCCTTCAGAGTTTCCTAGCAAGGAGCAAGGCCCTTCAGCAGCACAGTCTGTAGGCACCAGCCCCTGGCACCAGCTGACTTTGAACTCAGCATTCACTTTTGCGCAGAGAGATGGTTGCATCCCCAGGAGTGCATTGCCCAGGACCTGGAGCGGGGCCACCCAAGCCATTTTTGGTGATTGAACCTTTGCAAAATCCTTTTGGTTGTGCTCTCAGAGACGCAGACACTAATGGTCTCAAGCTTTGCTCTTAGTGGTCTGATATCATTACCTTTAATGGTGGGTCTCTCACTCTTCGATGACTCTTCAAGAGGCGCACATGGCAGGTGATGAAACCCCAGACCTTCTTCCCATCGGGGAGTCTCTCTGACTCCTCAGACCAGCTTTGTACTCCCACTTCCCCTAATCATCCTCTCGCCCAACGAGCTTATCAGCATCAGGCATGAAATCATGGCCTCATTAAATCAAGTCTGGCTTTACCATTGGTGTCAGTGGGGCCAGGGTTTCCTTACAGGCCCTATTTCCCCAGGCCTAACTAACGGCAGACAGAGCTTCATCTGGGATAAAGCTGGGTTAGTGCAGGATTTAATTCATTAGTGGGTTATGATTTGACACTTGCAGACACACCACTGAGTGCTTCTGTGGAACTGTGAGCCCAATAAAACTTGAATATTTGAAATTCAAGCTCTAAGGCCACTCAGACCAAAACCACTATTTCTTTCTTCTCTTTTTTTTCTTTATCCTTTGCTTCACAGTCCACCTTTAAAATCTTTTTTCCCTTGGAGCCTGTCAAAGCTGCCTCCCCAGGGCTCTCCCCTATTGTGCATGTCCTCATGCAGTCCCTTTGTAATACCTGAGCTGTGCAGTTGATGCTCAGACTGAATTAGAAAGCAGGCCTGCGTCTGATCTGCAAACACACCTCCAGCCTTATTTTCCTTCCCTTAATGTATTCCAGTCTATGCCTGGGTAGTTAAAATCTTCAATTCCTACCACTCTCTCCTTTTTACATGCCTGTTTTATTTGCAAAATCATTTCACAGTCCAGTTGTTCTTTCTGGTCAGGTGGCCCATAAAATATGTCTATTACTAGTTTACTCTCTGAAACATCTCCAACTGCAGCCCATAATGACATAGCAGCCCCATTCCAGCCTCTCAGATCCCCACTGTCAAAGGCCAATAAATCCTTTTCCTTCTCAAATCGCTCTCTCTTCTCTCATTCCCTTCTCTTCCTCCCCAAACAATCTAAACGATCTCTGCTCTTTAATGTTAATATCTCTCTTGTCTTCTAAGGCAACTGCAGCTCCATCCATACCTATTTCCCAATGGGCAATTCCTACACGTACAGCTGAACTCCTAGCAGCCACACCGAGATACAACAACAAGCATCCTCCTCCTTCCACTGCCTGAACAAATATAACCTCTTCCTGACCGCACTTGGGGCCGATGGCTTTGCTGTTCCTGATCAGGCTAAGTAGGGCTGGTTCTTATTTCTGTCCATCACCCTGCAAGTCTCCACTTCACCAACTGCTTTCAATTTATCTGGAAGGGAGGATGTGGTTAGAGTCAAGGATTTCTACTTTTTAACGCGTTTCTTCTACTGTAACCCATAAATATATCTAACTACCCTTACCCACTCCCATTGCAAGAACCATCCCTCTGTCTGTGTTGTGGTGTAGGCTGGTAAGATGAACCTAGTGTTTGGGGTTTAAACTGTCCTTGGGGTTTTCACTGTGTACCTTGATCTCCAATGCCTTAAATTCCTCCAACCATGTTTTCTTAGCATGTGTTTCTGCTGCAATGGGAGAGAACCTCATGAGGTTCTTCTGCCCAGCCAGGTCTCTGCAGCTGTTTCAGGTATCTGTAGTCCCATGGGGCAGACACAGCTTTGAGCAAAGCCATGGGCTCTCCCTCACCAGACCCCAACCACCTCGCAGGTCACTGCCATGTGCCTTATGGGGAGGTGTGACCAAATGCCTTCTCATCTCCTACACTACACCTGTGTGAGGATACTGCAGCATGAGCTGTGAAATGCCCTCCTGTGTTTAGCCTGCCAGGAGCTCCACCTCGGGAGTCCTGAGCAAGATTTTCTGAAGTAGCCAGATGAGGAGTTCATGAACAACTCAAAGTCCAGAGCTCCCCAAATGATGCTCAGAACATCCCTGGCAGCTGGGATGCCCATGTTCTTTTGTCATCGTTGATATGAGAAACAGTAAGAAACAACAAATCCCCTCGCCTGGGGAAAAAGTCAGAGGAGATAGGAGTGGCTTAGGATTTGCTCCCATGTGCCAAGGGTTACTAGTGTGTTTTTAAGCACCAGGCCAAAGTTTGAGGAAATTTACCCTGCACTAAACTTAACTATGCTAAAAAGGAAAGTTGGCCCAAAAATTATTTGGTCCTATGGTGACTGTAAAATGGGATTTAAATGTGTTTGTATTAGTGATCTGGAGAAGAGCTTGGGAGGGATGCAGAGGGATACAGCCAGCACAGCTCAGAGCACCCAGCAATCCACTCTGCTCCCTGCTCCAACTTCTTATTTGCCAAAAAGGGAAGAGAAAAGCAATTTCCTTCTTTTCTTCTTTTGCAGCCCTGTGACTGGAGTCTCCACACAGCCTCATGGGGCTCCCTGGCATCCAGGGACTCAGCTATATTCTGCACCACAGGAAAGCTCTGTTAATACTATGGTTACTACTGGTACGGACACCCACACCCACCACTGCCATGTTACATACATCCAGCCAAGCAGACAGATGGCTTTGAGCCAGACCGTGGTTTGAGAGCCAGTAACAGAGCTCTGGGAAATCCCGAAGAAGACCAAATACAGTGAGTATCCACCATTCTCCTCTACCTCATGGGGTGTTCCAGTTTTCCAGCTGTAATAGGTGCTGTTTTGTAAACTGGGCCACACCTGAACCTCTCAGGCTGCCTACGAATGCACGACAGACCCAAAGCCCAGTAGCTGCACATCTGGCTCTGTGACGATAGAACTGCTGGTAGTGGTGGAATCTCCTTCTCTTCTGTCCCCAATGAGCTTGTGATGTTTCTAGCAAGCAGACAACCTAGGTGATACCTCTAGAGTGCAGCCCTCCAGGAGATCTCTGTGATATCCTGAGCAGCAGGACTTGGCCTGGAGCAACTGTACTCCAGTGCTGTAACTGCAGAGAGGACTGGAATTACCAGCCTCTTAGCCCACTTGTATGAAGCTGGGAAGATCCAGAGCACATCCCTTCTTATAAATCTTGGAAAATCTCCCATTGTGGTTTCCCCATCCCTGGTGTTGACACATTTTGTTGGGCCTGATAATACAGCAGTTGGACGCAGTCTTAACAGAGTCAAATGAATCCCACTTTTACCCTAAGTTCATTAACATAATATTTTAGTCCCTCACACTCCTCTTCCAGCTTCCAGTTGAAGTTCCTAGAAATCTGGGAATCTGCTTTTCGTTGTCAACCCCCAAAAAATAATAAAAAAAAAAGGCTTGAAAGAAGTTTCAGGAGAAGTTGTCCTGAACAAGGACTGATTCATGCCTCCCATGGGCGCACATCTTGCATTACGGGTCAAATATAAGACTCCGAGTCAAGAGCTGTTAAGGGTTTGATCCTCCCGCTGATTTTATATGTGACCAAAACCAATTAAATTTACCTCTATCTATAACTTTTCTCATCTGGAAAATTGGCTACTAAAGTTAATTCAAACCCATACATTTTCTGATACCAAATTTGCTGACAATCATGCAGTACTCTCAGATAGAAGGGTGAGTTTATTAGCAGTTATCTTGTCACCCAATAAAATAAAATTATTAAAATGTGTTTTTTCTCTTCCAAACAGAAATTTCTACCATCATTTACAAGAACAGAGGCAATACATCAGGACAGGTCACGAAGCTCCAGTGCCCTGTAGCATCCCCACAGCTACGTGCGACACGAGTACGTGAACTTGGGCTATTACATGGACACACCGTCGGCTTTCCCAGCTCATTGCACAGACTGTCTCCATTCCAGAGCACTGAACCACATCTCAGCTGCTGCAAGAAGTCACCCTAGGACACTGCCAGGAGGAGGTGCGGTGGTGCAGGGCTGAGCATCTCTGCCCACTCTGTGCCCTGCTATTTGCCCTTCTCTTGTGCAAACGGTACCGTTTGCTAAAAAGCACATCAGAGTAATGCTGGGCAGCTGTAATTCTGTGCAGGGACCCCAGGATTTATGGTATTCAGCATATAGACACAGCTTTACTAGGCAAATGACACAGTTAAACAAGGTAAATCAACAATGAGGGAGAGGATGAGAAAATGATATTGACTGTAATGTTTACAAACACTTGTCACCTTGCAACTCACTGATGAATTGGTATTTTTTTTCTGAAAGAAAAGATCCCTCTTGCTTTAAAGAAAGCTATTTGATGAGGCACACGGGAGACAATTAAACATTTAATTCAGTTTGACCTGCTCTGTCATTACAGCTCTTTGTTTTCCCGTCTCTTTCTTCTACTCTGACCTTTAGGATGTGGTACTTCGTGGGTTGTTTTTATTAATTTTTTTTGACCAGGTCACATCAAACAGATCCTGTTTCCCAAAGATAACATGAATGCAGAATATTAATGCAGACTTCCCCTATTGTGTCCCTTTGCCTCCCTTCCCCCTGCCCCCAATTTCCCCCGCACCCCACATGCCTCCCCCTGCCTGCAAGCTCCTTTGCACAAAAGCAGCACACCGAGTCCCCTCTCAGCAGCCCACCTTGAACAAAACACTCCAGGACTCTCGAAACAGCAGAAGTGCTAATCAAGCAGGGCCCTGTGCTGTGTGCTTCTGCAGTGGTTGCCTGGCATAGAAATGGGCTGTCTGGCCGCAGCTATGAGGTAACGTCTGGCTTTTTTGCCAAGCTGCAGAACTAGTCAGACACTCCCTGGAACAACATTTCTTCAGGAAAAAAAAAAAAAAAAAAAAAGAAAAGTTAGGCAAGAAATGATCTTCCAGAAACTTCCTTGCATCTTTCTGTGTGTGGTTTTCTTTTTTCCCCGTGTTTTTTTTCTTTTTTTTTTTTTTTTTTTTTTTTGAAAAGTTATATAACCAAATTACTTAGAATGCAAGGGGTTTCATCAGCTGATTTTGGGCAGTAATCTTATGAAACTGATTTCTCACACTTACTAGACAAACTGGAAATCTGGAAAGGGGAAAGAACACACGCACACACAGAGCATATATACACACACAGACGTACCCCACTCTTTTTCCTGCAACACTGTCTAAATCTATCAATCAGCTATTTTTGGATGCAAACTGAAATAGAGCAATACAAATTCAAGCAAGGCAGAGCTAACCTGCATCTGCAGCATCTTTTTTTCAGCGCCGCCGATTAATCTAATTAACCAGTTAGAGGAATTTTTTGTTACACTGCAGCAGCCCTTCTCTTTCCCTTATAAATTCCTTATTTACCGAGGTTGCATAGTAATCTTGATTCAGCCTATTCTGCTTTTTATAATATCACTGGCAACCCGATTTGTTTTTTTTTTCCTGAAGGACAGAAAATATATAGTTCATTTTTCTGCAGTGAAGGTTGAGAAATAATCTGAACTGAAGAGACATGGCTGTTCCTTTGGAGTGTCAAGCTGTGGCTAAGAAAACCTCTTGTATTAAATACATGTATCGGTCAAAAATTTAGACTTGTCCCTAGGTGACACCCTTCAAAGAGTTAATTCCTGAGAAGCAGCAGCTTTGAAAAGGTGCAAGAAGGAATGTCATGTCCGCAGGGTAGGACGAGCCAATGAAGCCGGGTGCCGGTGATGTAATGCTTCAAACCTGGTGCATCATTGGTTCTGGAGATATTAGACTTGATATGATTTTGGAGAGTTTGTTGAGAGGAGTTTTTGCAGAAGAGCCTGTAAATTTCCCTGCACCAAGGACATTTCACTTCAATTCTCTAGTGTTCTTCAGCCGGGGCACATCTAGCTGGTAGAAGTTTGCTCTGATGATAATACTTCTGTCTTGTGTCTTCTCGGCACTGTTTAGCTATTCTGTATCCTGCTATCTGGGAGGCATTTCTCTGAAGTCAGACTGTGCTGCAATTACTTCTCCAGCCTGCCCATGAAATTGAAATGAATTTTTAATAAAAAGCAGTTGTTTTTTCTCTGACTCACCTCTGAACTCCTAATTGTTTCAGGCACCAGCTTCCATTCCCCCAGCTTCTATTACCTTCCCAGGTTTTCATCTGCCCAGTCTTATTTCTTTAGCTGATTACTTCATGAGGAGGTGCCTGATGAGGTCTTAAACGAAGCTCTCCAGTCTGGGCTTGCTCTAAAGGAATCTGCTTAAACCACCATAATGTCAGTCAGCTCAGGAACACGTCGCCTTTTGCCCGTCAAAGTCTCAGGCTGCAGGACTTGCAGGAATGCAGCTGCAGTCCCCGAAGCTGCCTGCCCTCTCCAGTGCACTAAATAGTTTGTTTGAACTTTAGCCATGATTCAGTCACAGAATCCTTTGAGATTCTCATCCCTTTCTCTCATCCTCCCTAAATGAAATAAAGAGTCTTGCAAAACCTACAGGGATGATTAAAGCCTTTGTCAAACCAGCGAAGAGGAAACAGGAACTGCAGAAGTTGTTCACAGGCTGTCTTCCTCGGGTCCCCTGGAGACGCGGGTACTGGCGATGCTGAGGTCAAGGCCGCAGCCCCAGGAAGCCCAATCCAGCCCACAGATCGGAAGTTCTTCTGAGCAGTGCAGTTTCCTGTACTTGCCCCGGGCACCCTGAGGAAGCCCTGCCAGTTGCCAGAGGCCAAAGATCACACAAGTGCTGTGGAGAGTAGGGCCGTTCCAAGAGACAAACGACTTAGCACTTCCGAGGTTTGCTTCTTTTCCGAACAATAACAAGAACCTAAAATCCTGAAATTCCCTGAAAACTAGGGGTAAATATAATTTCTGCTCAGGTTTTTAATTTTATTTCAATAAAACCAAAATGTATGCTTTGATGCAGACTTTTGGAAAGACACAGAAAAATATATGATTTACTATAAAGAAAATTAAAAGTGAAAGAATTCATTCCAGAAACTGAACTTTTCCTATTGCCTCCCATTTTTGTCTGAAATAAAATAAAAATCTCAATGAAACTGCTTCAGGTTAGTGGCAAGACTGAAAGGCTATACACACCTTCCCTAGGCCAAACTACCAACACTTCTTCTGACAGAGCACAAAGATGGACTGAAGCAAACTTTGCACGTCCTCTCCTTGTGCTGTACAGTCTAAGTTCCTTCTACACAGGATTATCCCTGGCACACTACTGTCTTCTTTGTCTGTGTAACACAGTGTTAAAACCTTTCAGAGAACAAGATCTGAAACTAACCTAGAGAGTCCTGTTCCACTACCTAACTCTCCTAATAAGCAGAAAGCTTTCCTAGTAATCCAATCTAAATCTTTTTTACTTGAAATTAAGCTGATTTCTTCTTAAGCTGATATTGTACCTCCAGTGGAGAAGAGGAATAACTAACCATCACTCTCTTTAAATCACCTTCTCCATAGTACTAAGCTATTATCATGCCTTCCTTAATCTTTTTTTCCCAGATGAAACCAATCCAGTTCTTCAATCTTTTCTTCTCACGTCACGGTATCTAATTTCAGATAGTTCTTGTTGTCCCTTCCCTGGGATTTTGTCTCTATTTTTTTCAGTTTCCAAACTGAACCTAGTATGTTGTGCTCCTGACCAGGTATTGCTGCATCACTCTCACGCTGTTCATCAACACAGGCAAGGAGAGCAGTGATTTCTTCTCTGAGCATGGGCCGATAAAAGCTAGGGGGGGAATGGCATCCATGTAGGTCTCCTGCTTTGTGACATTTTGTTGAAAAAAGTGTCCATGTTTGAGCCCTTTACGCAAAGAAAAAAAGAGTCATGGTGTTATACCTCCTCAGCTTTCCCAGAGGAGCAACGATGCACAGTGTACCCTGGAAGGAAATATTTCTGCTAACTTTGCCAGCGTTTCCACAGCTCAGCACTTAGCTGCGCTTCCGTGTGCTACCAGCTACCTATTCATTTGTGCTGACTTTCCAGTACGGTGAGGGCAGAATATCTCTATGTTTATCAGATTATTGTCATTACATGGCAAAGAAGGGAGAGATTTAGTAGCAACCCATTGAAACATGGGAAATGAAGACCACAGCTGAGCACTATGCCAGTGCAGTGCATACTGTGGTTGTGTGAAGTGTTACCAGCTAATTTCATTCTCCTGAATGCACGGGATGCAGTTTGTCCTTGGTCATCTTGGTCATCCTTCTCAGTTGAAACCTGTGCTTGTCATCTGTATCAAGCTGGTAGAAATTTGTTGCCACCAGAGAACAAAAACTTCTGATATCTTTCTTCACTCTATTGAGCAAAATGAGGTTTTGTTTGCTACCTTGTGGAAACAGTGCATCATTTCACTACTACCTAAGCAGAGGTATTAAGATGAAGCTACTGTACAATCATACAAGATTGACTCTAGAGAGCCCCACTGTGTGATTTGTTTTAACACTGTGTTTATGGATTTTGACAATGAAGCTTGTGACATTAGAATGCAATGACAATGAAATCCATATTCTGTGACTCTACAGTTATCCTTCCAAGCAACAGCAAGAATACCTTTTCTATTCGAGACCTTTCTAGCTCTTAGAGAGACATTTTGTGTTGGCTTTGGAACGTTACCGTTGCAGCACACACTGTGCTGTGCTGAAGGCCCTGCCCTCCCTGCACACAGATATATAGAGAATCCAGGTACGGCTGTGCAGGGTGTTTGCTGTGTGGTTTATAGAAATGCATCTCTCTTGTGACTTCAGCTAGCTGAGCTCCTCAGCATCGCTGTAATAACAATGACAGCTGTGTTTAGAGGGGTTTTTTGTGCTGCTTTGCTACAGACAGTCTTTCCATTTACTTCAGGCAGTTTGAGAAAAGTGACTATTTGGTCTAGCAAATACCTTCTGCAGCACAGGCCTTCGTGTAAGCCAGCCCAGCAAACCACAGGGCACACACATGAACATAGGGAATAAAAAGTGAATCGGGATTTGAAAATATATTCAAAATACCCTTCTGACATGACAGGGAAGTCCAGTGGACAATTCAAAATGCACTACCAAGTACTCTTCACCTACAGTGTATTTGGAAAGCCAGGCAAACTAACCATGCAAAACTGTCAGCCTGCTCACAGCCGCTCTCCAGCCCTGTCCCCAAAGCGCCTTCTGTAGGTGCTTAAAAAGTATCTGCAGGTGATCTGCTGCAGGGTGACACGCAGCCCCTTTCTGTGGCAGCCCCTGGAGCAGGGGGCAGTTCCGGCCTCCCAGCCCCATCCCCAAAAACCGTTCCTGCTCCTTCAGGTGCGGGCAGCCCAAAGCGAGCTACTCGGGCACATCAGATCGGTCACCCACGCCAGTGACTCCTGTAGGAGCACACCCCAGTTTTAGATGTTTTACTGCCACCATGTTTCTTTACAAATTGCTCGCATTTGAGAGCATTAAAATTCCACTCCACAGGACATAAAGTGTCAATTTAAGTGTTAATTATATTTTCATATCAGAACATAAACCCCAGTTTGTAAGAACATGGGTGTCCTTAAAATACGTCGTAATAAAAAATTGAAAACAGCTAGTGCTCTTGAATCAATTTTCACATTTGTAACTTTAAAGAATAGCTCCCTTTTTCTATGTCATTTTGTCAGCTCTGTATGGCTTTGTGCTTGCCTTGTCATTTCATCAAAAATATGTCAGTCTCTAATTTGCAGTGTTTCTTTCAATTAAAAACAAAATGCCCCAAAATAACAACAAAACAAAAAAAACAGAAGCAATGTCTCAACAATGTATTAAACTATGTGGGCATGGTAATTTGAAAGAATATGTATAATTTATTTTATCAACTATAGAGAAAACTGCAAAGATTCAAACTGTAATTGTGAAGATAATACCCTTCTATTCCTATTAATGGCTGCTGTCTGTGGCTTATACATTACTGCTAGTTTTCACAGCTCACTCGCATCATAAATGAAACACAAAGATTCCTGTTGAAGATACGGTAGAGATCACATTTATCATCATATCTGAGGGCTTTCTTTGGAATCACAGAAATTGAACCTTACATATATACAATTTACCTTATTTATTGGACTGCAAAATTTTAAATCTTTCCAAGGTCATTACGCTAATGGGAAGCACAAGGTTAAAAGATGCTGACTACAGACTTTGCAGAACCTTTCCTATACCTTCTAAGCACTCATTTCTAATTCCTAAAAATACTGACTTCTTATTTTTAAGCTTCTCCAAACTCCTGCAAATCCCAGGAGCCTGTAGCAGTCTTCCAAACCTCTAGCAGTACATTTACTTTCTTCTGAGTTAACTACTAGACCTAATTAAACAACACTGTCTCATCTGAGTGGATGATATTCTTACTGTCTGAATACAAATTAAAATTCCAGTTCTGTTAACATTCAGGTCAGTTAATCAGAATAAACCTCTCTAAAAACTAGAAGACTAAAGTGATTTCAAAGTCAATCATTCTCTTAACTCATTTTTAAGGATGTCGTTTGTAATATTCTCTATTGGTTCCCTTTAAATAATTAAAAAAAAAGAGCTCACAGTTCTCAGATCAGCTTAATTCAATGAAAGAAAAATAGGGAATTTTACATGAAGAGTTGCTAAAGAGCTTCAGTTTCCAAAGAGCAGGCATGCAGCTCTGCGTGTTGAAATTGCACAGACAGTTGCCAAAACAGCATGTGCAATTAGACATCGTTCACATAATGAAACTTGTTAGAAGACTAATTCAAGATTTGCATGTGGAAATCCGAATGTGGAGCTACATTATTCCTTGTGAATGCAGATGTATCTATTAGCTTGTGTATTTTAGCAGATGTTATTTTGAAAACAAGATCCCAAGTCCTCACAGTACAGAAATTAATACTAGAGATTGCAATTTCCTGGAGAGCTTTTCTCTTACATAGGACATGATACCAGACAATCAGAAATGTTGAGTTTCTCACATGTTAACATCTCACCCTCGCAACAGATTTTCTGTGTGAGCTCAGGGAAATTATATTACTTTTACCTACTTTTGTTTACCTATGAGTGAAATGGCTTTAATATTCCTTATCTGCCATCACATGCGCACTGTCAGACTCAATTAGTGTTTGTAATTCTCTTTAAGCTCTGCAAATGATTGCATGTTTTGGAACAGAATTAAAACTTGAATTGTTTAACCCAACCGTTTTTCTCACTGCAAATGCTAATCCCTTGGCAATAATTTTCTAGTGATAAAGAGGGGGAAAAAGAGCGAGACGGAAACAGACACAGATGCAGGTATACTGGCAAACTCCGAGGTAGGCTGGGCCTTCATAATTGGAGTTGGCACTTGGGTAAGTAGGCTTTAGATGAGAGCGTACAGAAGAATGCAGAAAGCAGAAGCTGCACTTTCATCCACCAAGCCAGAAAATGCTGCATTTGGTTCGGTGTGGTTTGGATCATACCCCTCCCACTAATCCCTTAAAACGGTGAATTTCAAAATGTGCATGCCACGGGTGCTTGGTTTTGGGCTTGGCTGCAACGATGACAAATGCAAGGCTTTGCTTAGCATTCAGTTTGCATATTGCTAAAATACATACACTTTGCTGCCCAGGTTTTAGGCCCTGTAATCACTCTTTTGAAAGTGCAATGCTCTTTTCAGCTTTATCTTCATTTTATTCTCATTGAAAATAATTGCTGTGATTTAGAGACTGTCTAATGCCCTGTCGTTATCTCCAAATCTCTAGTAGTATGCTGGCATCCAGTAGTGAACCTAAAAGCTGCATAGATTTTCAAGTTGCAGCATGTTAATCTCATTCCATATGTAGAATGATCTCTCTTAATTGAAAAGATGAATGCAGCCAGGTTTTATATGTGCTTTTTCTATGTTTGTATTTGAAGTAAATGCTAGGAAAGGAAAAAACGCCACCACAAAGCCAAAATAAAATTGATGCAAGTATTGGTTTTGAATTGAGTAACCACATATTATTTGGCCTGCCCCAATGTGCTCTCTCCATAAAAACTGAGGGTGAACATTATTCAAATCACCTTGTAGGGAAAGACATTTGCATTCAGGAAGACTGGAGTATAAGGCTAGTGAAATCTTGACTTTGTCTAAGACATTAGCAAACCTTTTGTTGACTTCATTAAGAATAAGACATCACTGCTGGACGGTTTGTGCCTTAACCTGTTATACTGACACAGGAGATGTAAAGCAAGATGTTGAGACTGACTCAACTCTGATTGAAAGTTAACACAGATCGTAATTTCTGACTGGGCAGTCAGCAAGAAAAGCAAGAGGAAAATGTATTTTACAATAAAATACATAGGATGTACTTTGTGTCCATCACTCTCTTATTTATTCCTTGTACCTGTTAAGTAGGGTCTTCCTGTGCTTTCTGTTCTCTCCCCTCCACAGAAGTTGTCTCCTGAAGGATATGTCAAAAAAGTACAGCTTAACCCTTCCTAAGAGAAGTATCACAGTCTCTTGCACAAGTAATCTGGCACAATGCAGCTATCAGTAATAACTGTTGAGCCTATTTAGTGGAATACCTTGAGATGTCCATATATGTCCCATTGACTTCTGGTTCTCAAATCCGGCCACAGAGGAAACCTTCCCAAGAAATCTCATATAAGCAGTAAAAGAAAAACGCTATAATATGGATTCAGAATGGTTGCTACACATCACACATTCACGTGGTTTCACTTACTCTGCTCCTACTCTTGCTTTCAGCTGGTTGGCAATACCCAAGGGTGTGGTTTGCATGTGAGATTAGACAGGTTGAGAGACAGGCTTTTATCATTGTTCCTGCAGCGCATGTGATATTTTTTTTATGTATTCCTACTTGTAATTTTATCACTTGGTTATTATTTCACAGTGGTTTTCATTGCACTTTTTACTACAGGAGTCTTGTGGGTATTGGCATTAGCAATCGGAGAGCAAGCCTCTGTCGCTGTAGCCTGCCTGTGACAAACAGGTACTTAGACAGCCAGTGGAAGCTGGTATTTTCCATCTGTGAAGTCTGTACGTTGTGATGAAACCTCAAAAGATGCCTGGTGTTGTTTACTGAAAAAGGCATCTGCATTACTGTTTCATGCATGTCCTGAAGAAGTTTCTAACACTGTGCAGCCCAGGCAGAAGGCAAGTGCTTGAAAGAGCTTCCAGGCAGGTTGGTTCTATTATCCAAATTGGGTCACTCATTCCTAATTATTTATAACCTTTATCTGCAGTGTATTGCACAGCATGATGAGTACTCTCAAACGGGAAATTTCTTGGACATAAACTTCTGCTGTTTTCTCTCACAAGGAATCCCTAAGCAGAGTCCCCCTTGGGCACACAAGAACTGCCGCTCTTCTGCTGGGCCTCAGGGCAAGTCAGCATTGTGGATGTGCTCCCTCCTGACCTCCAGCCAGCCTCAAGAATAACATTTGCAGACTCCTTGTATAGCTTCTGATAATGAGGGCTCCCTCATTACAAAGTCTAATTATCAGTGTGATCGTAGAGGACACAACCTTAACATACAGGCCTTCATGACCCTTTTGTTTACCCAGTTTATCTGGATGCTTCACCAAGTTGGAACTGGCAGCATGCAGCTAACGTCCTCATTGAGCATTTTCCTTCAATCCCACACTAGCAGTCAGTTGAAATCAGTTTGATGAACCGGTGGGTCAGCAGGAGAGAAACATGGCATATTAGTCTTCAAGCTTCTTAGATAAAATGTCCCAGTGAACTCTGGCAAAAAGAAGAATCAGAGTGGGACCCTGCAGTTAGGGGAGGGGAATTAATGGTTTGCTGGTTTTATTTTAAGGAAATCAATGGACTTGCTGGAGACTGGGTGATGGAACACACAGCTGGTGGAATGGACAGCCAAAGATCACTATTTTCCTTTTAAGCAAATCAATGTGTTAATTGGGATTCTGGTGGGATTCTGAAGCTGCTAATGGAGGTGGGGGCCAGCGGACGATCATTAGTCTTTATTGTAAGCAGTACAGTTAGTTAATTGGGGTGTGATTGTGGTGTTCAAAGAGAGAACAGGCAAAGAAGGAAAAGTGATTTTTAAAAGCTGTCACTTTAAACTAATGAAATGAATTTATTAAAAAAGCTAAGGGAAGATATAATTTGTTACTCCTTCAGGTCTTTGAACTTGGGGAGATCTTCATTTTGATGAGACCATTCTCTTTTATAAGGCAGGTTTTTCCAGCTTTCCAACGCAGCTTAGAGAGAAATGAAGTCATCTTGGAAAGTTACTATTTATCAGAGCCTTACGAATTTGGTGGCAAAGCTTCATCAGGTCAGACGAGATCAGGTCTTCTCCAGACACCCATACGAATATAGACACAGCTCCATGCTTTATCTCAACCTGGAATTTTTTATGGTTGCCTGGGTGAAGATGCGGAGTTTCACATAGATATTAAGGCTGTGTCTCAGAGCTGATTTTCTGCCTAATTCACAATTATCCCATTATCCCACATTACGAAAACCTCCAGGGTAGATTGTGCAGTAAAATCTAGATTTTGCAGAAAATTGGGGCAGTATACGTGGGCCTTCTTTGCGCATGCAAGTGAGTTGCTTGCATACAATATGGACCAAAAGAGCTAGACTCAAACATTTATGAGACTTTCATATTAATTATAATTTCACATCAACTTCTCTGGAATTTTACTTTGCAAACAGACATACAGTGCTGCGTGATTTTTTTTTGCCTAACTTCAAAAAATACAGCCTGCAGTTTTAGGACGGAGCAAATTTCTGCTTGTAATTTCACCCCAGCTTATCTGACTGTGAGCAGCTCCAAGCCTGTCCGTGTTCAGACAGTAAGCTGGTTAACTGAACAGCGTAAAACAGAGCAGGTTCATTTCAGCTCTCAGTCTACCCTCAAGTTCTCAGCAGCTAGGAGTGGTGAAGAGCTGGTTTATTCTCACTGAAAGAGAGAGAGAGAGAGAGAGAAAGAAAATTTCCCTTGGAGAGCAGGTGGAGGAATGACTGTTGCTGTAGATGCATTAAAGGGTTTCTCATGAAGGGGAAGGAGTTATTTGCAAAATTGTACTGAAAAATTGTGGAAAAAACATTTTAGGGTAGATTCAAAAGGAAATATCTCTTCCCCCCCCTGTTTTAACTAAATGAAATGAATCATTTAGGATGAGTAAAATATGTCACTTAGTTTGAAGTAAAAGGTATCATTTCACTTGTAAGCATTTAAAAAATAAAACCAGGTACATTTCTGAAGGGTGTACTGTTTCATGTAAAAATGTTGAAAGGGAGCATTTCTACTTGCTTAAATTTTAAGAATGAAACAACTTGTTAAGTTGAACATGAATTCACAAAATGTTTCAGTTGACCCAAATCTGTTTTCTTCAGAGCGTGATGTTTTATCAAAATGTATCTCCCCGTGCTAGCAATAAATCCCAGAACTGTTCTGTTCTCCACACTGAATTAGGCCCAAGTTTGTCTTAAGCCACCTCGCTGATCCCTGCTCAGAGGGTGTTTCTTTTAGTTCCAGGTCAGAGGTATGATACTGTGCAATCAACACTGGACTTCTCACGGATTCATAAGTTTCAGACCAGCTCTTCTTTTCCCACTCAAGCATGTAGTATCCACGCTTACCATAATGTGATTCCCTAATCGTCTTGTTGAATGTTGAAAGGAAAGCCAGCAGACTTTCTGGTGTTGCTAAAAGCCCTCAGGCCAGGTTGGCAGATAACAGCCCTCTTATTTATTTGTCTAAATAAGCATATAGCATGATGGATAAGCTGTCAAGGAAAAATCAAATCAGTGGGGACATAGCTTCAAGGGAATTACTCACTATCCCTCTGTCAGTTCTGCTGCACTTCTCTTAAAAATATAAAAATTAACATAGTTGGTGGTGAGTGCCAGAAATTACATTTCAAGAATAACAGTCATATTTTCTATAGAACATTTCAGCTGGAAGGGTCCTGAACTACAGCATACAATGATCACAAACAGCATTTTAGAGAGGTATTTAGCCCAGAAGTGAAAGCAGAGTATGTACGTGAAACTGCAAATGACTCCACGTAGGTGACTGACAGGAAGTGAAAACAATTAAATTGTTCCAGATTTTCAACTCTTTATATATATTTATTTGTGTGTGTGTGTTTGAGAAGAAAGTACGGGGGTTCCTGAGAACCTGAAAGCTTTTAGCAAACTCATAAAACCAGACACTGTAGGAAATGAACTTGATCCAAAAAAAGAAAAGCTACTTTTAGAAATATAGCTCCATGTCTGGCCACAAAGTAATTAAGGTTCTTAAAGCTTTCCTGTCCAGATGAGTGACTGGCACAAAAATAATAATAACTATACAGTAATAACAGCAGTGACTTGTCACTGAAGGGAATAGGTAGCAGTAAACAACTTCCAGTAGAAGGGTCAAAGCAAAGGAGTGGTGGGAGTGTGTGGTACGGTAAGGGGTACTAAGTATGTGTGCCTCTGAGTGGGTGGGTGTTGGAGGAGATATAAGGGAGGAAAACAGAGTCTTCTCAACAAAATAATGCAAAACATCTTGTCTTAAGAGTTCAATTCATAAAAAGAATATATCTGAGTCATAGTTTTTCCACTATTCAGTGTGTATGTGACATAAGATGCAAATTCCACGTGTGATTCATAGAGAAAAATGTCAGTTTTTCAAAAGCCTACATGAGCCTAAGAGCCGGTTCAGGTCAGAACTCAGCCATTGCAGGGAAACTGGCTTTTCCCTTCTGTCTTGTCTTTCAACATCCAAAGGCAGAACCTGGGGACCTGGCACAGGCAAGGGTCACCCACCTCCTGCAGACTGTTGAGCACTTTCTGTTCTTTCTAGCATGAATGGAAGAAACTTGTCATATTACAGAACCGGATCTGCAAAACTCATACAGTTCAACTGGAGTTTTCCATGGACACCGATGGGCATTGGACCAAGCCACAGAGGACAAAAAAGGGTTCAAATATGAGCAAAACTCAACAAACTGCAGAACATCTTTTCCCAAACATCTGCCAAATTTTTGATACCTCCATTTAGTAACTACGTGTGCCATGACTAACTTACAGTAGAAAACTCAGAGAAACTGCAAGTTAAAGTAAGGTGGCATCTCCTGGAGCTCCAAAATGTGAGACTGAAAGTCCCTCAGTATAAATTACTTCTGGACTGACACTCCCCTCAAACTGAGTTGCAGTACAGTTATACTTCCTTTTTGTATTGGAGTAAGTGAAAACGCACGAGTGATGCCTGCTGTCCTTGGATGAAGCATTTTGCTATGTGGGAAAAGAGACTGACACCCACCTCGCTACAACCTCCTTTCAGGTAGTTGTAGACAGCAATAAGGTCTCCCCTAAGACTCCTTTTCTCCAGGCCAAACCACCCCAGTTTCCTCAGCTGCTCCTAAGACTTGTTCTCCAAACAAGTCCCAGCCTAGGGCTCGTGCTTTGCTGCATGTTTGAACATCTCTCTGAATGTTCAGAGGCCACAGAGGTAGGCTTGGAAGGTCCCCCTAGGTCACCAAGCTTATCTGCTGCTGCTGTAGATGAGTACAAAAGGGTACATACATACATACACAGCAGGTAGGGCAGTTCTGTGAAGCTGTTCTCCTTAGAAAGCTCGAGTTCATCTGACTGGAATCACCAAGCAAACCTTCAAGGGTCAGTTTACTTCAGCCATTGCGAAGGAAACTATTTCAGGTTCAGTTCATGGACTGCATTTGTAAAGGGCACCCTGCGGAGCTCACAGCCTGGAGAAGCTGATCCACCGCATTACTTCTCCTTTTGTTTTTGGTCTTACAGCCCTTGCTTGGTTATGATTCACCCTCACAGGAGGAAATGAAAGTGCAGTAACTGTTGACTTGTCAGCCAGGAAGACATACAGTTTACGAAGCAAAAACTCCAACAGGAACAGAAGTGGGCTGAACTATAAACCGATTTCAGATAGAATAAACAAAGGAACAAAATTATCAGCAGCCAAGAGCAACAGCACCTTTAAGCTCCAGTTTGTTGTTTGGCCATCACATGGTTACAAGCCAAATGAGTGTTTATATGAGACTGAGGTCATGGACTGCGGTAAGGGTAAATCTAGGAAAATACCTGATGGTAAAAACTACTTGCATTTGTATTTCACTTCAGTTTGTGTCTGGGCATAATGAAGAAACCTCCTCTCACAAAGTGAAAATGGAACCACAACTTACAAAAGGGAGGTGTGCTGCCATCTGTGAAAGACCAGTAAAATACCAAAAGGGAATATGGCAAACTTGGGATGGGTGTGGGGCTTTTACCAGTGTCCTGAAATATTTGCATGTCTGCACAGGTTTTTTTTTGTTCTATCAACTTCAAAAGGTGGGTAGAGAATCAAACATTTCTTACCATGTATTTCCACTTCCCCAAACTTTCACCAAGTTCTGATAGAATTGTTAACTCACTATGTCCTGTCAGGTGTAAAGGCCACCACGGCACTATTACTGTTTTGAGATGCCAAGGAACAAGAGGGCTGGAAGGCCAGCTTTCTTCACATGAGGGTTACCCATTCAAAATAAGCCCAACAGAGATGAAAGATGCTTTCTCCGTGACATTTGAATGCTGTTTGGCATCAAGTCTACCTACGCCAAATACAGTGAGGAAGCTGTCTATGTGCATTTGCTAGACAGCAAGCTATAGGGAACCTGAGCAGACAAAATAGCACAAGATGAATCAAGCAAAATTACCTGCTGAGTTGGGATCAGCAGTCTCTACAGCTCTAAAACTTACTGCCTCTGAGTGTTGAAATAAGGGAAGAATAACTTCTTGGGTGCCATCAACAGATACTTTACTTTTTAAAAAGCAATGTAATGTAGCTATCAAACTGAAAACTGCCCCACAGACTTACTGGAAATATCCTGTACATGTTTAAATGCACCTAAAGCAAGGAGTGACGGGTCCACATCTAATCTTGTCCAATTTTGACATTGGCATCCAAGTGACAGCCGTCTTGTGGGGCTGGCCGAATTAGGGGCGTTGCCTGCCCTGAATTGCCCAAGGCATCACAGCAGAGTAATGGCAGGCACTTGCTCTTATGCTTTATAAGCACAACCTTATGCTTTATTGCACGTACCCCAGTAACAGCTACAGGCTCCAAATACATCCCATCGCTAGAGCCCACTGGTTTTGCATGTTGCCGATCTCAAATCTCCAGAGTAGGCATGCACTAAAAGGAGTATCTGCTCTTATAGCTGTTAGGTTTGTGTATAAACCAACTCATTCACCTCTCCCATGGAATTTAGGGGATATTACAGTTCCTAATGTGCCCTCATGGTACCACAGTGAAGTATGAAAGCGTTGTTTGCCCTGGTTTAGAGACAGAGAACTGAAACACAAGAGGATAAAGTATCTGGCTGAGAGTCATGCGGGAAGTCCCTGGCAGACCAAGGAACTAATCCCACTTCTTCTATCTCCTCCTCTGCTGTCTGACTTCTGGCCTGCTTCCTCATGCAGAGGGAGACTGTCCCAAAACCACCCTGCAGATCCCTGGCAGAACTGGAGGTGAGCTCAGGGGGCCAGTGTTCAGCTGGATGCCCCTCTAAGTGAACAGGGCTGAACCTCCCAATCTCTGCCAAGGCAACAGGAAAACACTGCCTGACTTAGGTTTGCTGCTTGCTAATTACAAATTGGAGAAGTGAAATATACTCCTTTGCCCTTAGCATCTGATTTAGAGTGAGGAAGGTCATTGAAATCATGACTGCAGTAGATCAGCAGTGAGCACAGCAAGAGATACCTGACATGAAAGTAAGCCAGCAGCGGCCTACCCAGGTGGCTCCCATGTTAATGCTGAGCTGTGGAGTCCTCGGCAGTTTCAGACAACACCAGAGGCACATTTTGGCCTGGATAGTGAAGGGGAAGAGAAGGAAGAGATTTGTAATACAGTTAGGAATAGGATTCTGTGAGATGCCTCTAGCAGGAGACTTGTAAGCAATACAGCAGCAGGTTAGCAATTTAGGTGAGTATAAAATATACTAGGACCTTTAATTTTTCTGAGCATCCCTCCCACTCCCCACAGTTTCCTCTCCTTAAACCTCACTTCATCCCCTCCCTCAGTGGGAGATACCACTCAGTTGCCATCCACAACTCAGGAGCTGCACGAGAAGCTTTGAAGTCCTGTGAATAATAGCCTTATACCTTCCTCTTGAAGATATGGTCGTTTTCTTTTTTGAACCTACTCACTCAGAATAAAAAGGATAGTGGAAAAATATTGTAGCTGTAGATCTACAAGTAAATCAGAGAAGTACCTCTCTATTCAGTTTGTATTTTGGAAAGTGTTCTCAGTAAAATTACTACATTGATTGTAGCTATTTCAGAAAACCTGTGCAAATTCTATGAAAAAAATATAGAATTAGCCATGGAAAAAATAACAAAGAAACTCTTTCAGGTCTAACTTGGCCTAAAATTTAGGGTTTGCAATAGTAAGCTTTAACAAAACTTGTATTTCCATGACATTTTGTTGTGAATTCTAATGGGGAGGAGGGAGAAAATTTTGAACAAAGATTCTCTGTAGTCCTTGCTTTGTGAGAAAAGATGTGAAGCCTGAGAATCTTGCAGCAAGAGTGACTTAAAGCCAGGCTGGGTGAACGCTGTCAGGAATTTCTGTTCATCTGAACACGCTGCTTCCACGTTCTCTTCAGTAGCCTTGCTAGCAAACGGCTTAAAAGGCACTAATCACTGCCGACCCAGTAGAGCACAAAAGCCTAGAGCAAAAATTTCTCAGAGCTGGGTTCAAAGAGTTAATTGCTGTAGTCTGGCCACACTTGCCTGAACTCTGGTCATCTGAGGGCCTGGTTCCTGGGTGCACTCCAGGTGGCTAAGAGCCAGGGTTCAAGCAGAACCTTGCTGAAGTTAATTGAGTCTGTACGAGTTCCACCTCGTCTGGGTGCCTATTTCAGGGTCATGAGCTCTTTTCCAGTAAGAGAATGGCCAGCAAAGAATTGCTCACAGTGCTATTCAGCAAATAACTGGGTATAGTTAACAGATGTGAGAAAAATGAGACCTGTCCTGCAAAAAGTCAGCTGAAAGTCCTGAGACATTCATTTTCAGCAACAACATCCCTTTCCCTTTGTGGGACCTATGGCAGAATTGTGCCAGCTGAGAAGAGATCTCCAGACCCTCTGTAGAAAGCAGGCATAGCCCATGTGCTGACCTGTGAACCAGAAGAGAGGGCCGGGAGGACTTTTTTCCAGTGAGGGTGGATTTCTTTTCCTCAGATTTTTCATGTATCAGAAGTATTTATGCATAAATGTGCATTTATGGCAAAAAAAGAAAAATTTTAAGTATTTCTGCTCCACACACAGCAACATGTGCACATAAGAATCATGGTGTGGACCGTAATATGGATGCCTGTGCCGTCTTTCACGGCAGCTCCCTTAGCTGGGCTACCTTTCCTCCGCTCTGTACTGAAGCAATAAGAAGTGGGGAGTTACCTATGGCGTGAGGAAGCTATAAATCTTGGAAGATAAAGTCAGGCTGATTGGTACAATGAAATGGGAACATGAAACATAGGAACTACAGCTCCCACCATGCAGTACGTGTAGCATGCCTCAGTTTGGGAGACTGACTTCAAAGATCAACAAATGTTTTCCGTAGTCTTTGCAGTCCTTGCAAAATATTTCAATCAATCCAATCCCCATTTTTCTGTCCAAAAAATGAAAAAAAAGAGAGATTTTTCATTAAGTCCCAGATAGGACATTATTTCTACAGTCTAAGATCACAGCAGGTACATTAGCAAATCAATCCTGATATTGAAGATATAATGCAATACAACATTATTTTATAGTGAATGGGAATTTTGCTTTTATGGAACTTCTGGTTATCTCTTACTGAATCAAACTGAGAATCTCATGGCAACAATTTGGGTAAGGCAGATGGATGATTTTTTCACATAAAAAACATCCCAGCAGTTGAGTGCCCCAAAGGGCAACATCTTTGCAAGTGTTCCCAAGAAATCTATGGCCAAGGCATTCATTAGTAGTTTTACTTAACTTGAAGTATCATTTTAAAAGTATTTTCTAACATTTATTCGGCAGCAACAGCAAGGGGTTCTGACAAGCGCCAGTGTGTCCATTGCGCTGGGCACAGTACCATCCCAGTGAAGGCACAGCATGTGCCCCAGGTTGGCATTTAGTTTAGTCTGCGGTTGGACCATCCAAAACCTGCTTGAACCTTGTAAGAGAACATTTCAAGGACACTTTTAGGCAGATTTTTAATCACAAGGGGAAAAAACCCAAAGTATTTTAATTATTTATCCCTGACAGTATATTTTTAGAGAGAAGAGGTTAAAATAAACTTTATCTGTAGGAAGCCTTAGCCTGATTGCAAACCTCTCCATCTCTTCGGAGCCCTGTTTAATAAGCCATCCAGACAGAGGGAGCATTCTTCTGTAAAGCCCGGCTGGCACAGAAGCCTGCAGCAAGAGCTGAGCAGGCAAATCCCACGGCAGGGGAGAGACAGCACTTTTTGACCCAAACAATGTCTAGACAGCCTGAAAACAGATAAATTAACAGGCAAGCAGCAGCGGCATCACACAGCAGCAAAGCGGTGGATATTTGTCACCTCAGTGATGGGTTAAATGAAGATTCAAGGCCCCGGTATAGTCTTTATGAAACACAATGTACTCCAGCTGTCTCCCTCCCTCCTCCTGAGCTTTTTACTGTGTTAACAACTCCATGCAGAAAGTTCACATTCACTGACATAGTACATATTTCCCATCTTTTACAGACTGCCCTAATGAGGCAGCAGGATCAGAACAAATTAGTGACAGAATTCCCCCATCCCCTTGCTCACAGTGTAGGAACAAACATCGTTTTCTCCTTGCATACCCCACAGAATCTGAACTCAAGCAGAATGCAGCGATTCATGGCAAATGAGAGGGAGGTTGTTCAGCCTAATGGTGTAACAATATTTTTAAATGCAATTCCTGCTTGAGGATGCTGTGTTCGCTTTACAGTCTGGCTCTGCTGTTTGAGAAAACACAGGTTTTGCTATATATAGTGGGGCTTGAAAAATAACTTCCGTTACTAAAACAAGTACAAATAGTTTCAGATGACACTTTTGGTAGAGAAGATATGTGATTTTGTTCACTGTGTTTACTGAAAATTATGCGCACACAAATTACCTTAATGAGATGCAAACCTTGTCGCTTGCATTTAGTGCACCAGTAACAAAATTCTGGTAGCTGCAATGGTAACATATTTAACATACAGAAAATAAGTAATTTGTTACATCAATGCTGTCAAAATGAAACAAGCCTAACTGGGATTAAAGCAGTTATCATTAAGCCAGAGGCTGACTTCCAGAGCTGTTGTGAAAACAGCAAAAGAGCAATTTTCCTAAGTGCATTTCAAGTGATTGAGTAAAAATTGAACTTACGGTAGACCGTGTTATAGAATACTACTTAAAGTGTTTGGATGATGATACTTCGTAACACAGAAGCCTTCATGCAGCGCAATTTTAATCCTTTTTTGTTGCTGAGCTCGAAAGGATGTTAAAGATTGAGAGACTTCGGTCTGTGAGACTCAGCCCCACCATTCTCAAATATGACAGCAAGGAAGCTTTGTCTGTGTGAGATCCTTGTGTATGTAGAGGGAAGGAAGGGAGAGAGGCAGAACTTCTTATACCATGCAAGATGCATGTCTTGGCTCCTGCCAAATAATATTCTGTGCATCTTCAGTATGGGAGAAGTTGTAAACATGTTGTATAATCACGTAACTGGGCTGCGACCCATTTGTTAGCAGCATAGGAAAAATACATCAAAGTCACAGATAGTCTCTTCAGACAGGCCTCAACAGATACCCATCTGGTAATAACCTCAGACTGTGAAGTATGGATGATTTATAAAGGTGTTAAGGAACCCTTCATTTTATATATATAAAAATCCCTGTTTAAACTCTGTACTGATTAACTATGAAGCACCAGGAAAATAAAAGGGAAAACAATACATTGTTTTAGAAACAGTAGAGAATTGAGTGATGTGTAAGAAAAGATTGTAGCCATGTTAGAGCCACACATAGTGCTGGGTAGCCCTGAAAATCTGCTGTCCATTAAGCATACGTGAGGCCAAGGCATAGCAGCCCCAAATGGTAACTAACCTTAACTGTCAGTCACTCTCTTGAATTTAAAGGCAGCAGTCATCACAAGTGCCAAAACAGGCAGTGACCTGTTCCTGTGGTAAAGTCCACCTATGCAGATCTTGCGCTTTGATTTTATGGAGTTGAAGAGCTGCTATTCATTACTCAACTGGTGCTCTGTTTGCCTCCAGAGGAGGTCAGGACTGTGTTTGCTCGTGCCCCTTGAGCTAGGCAGAGTCTGAAGCAAGTGCATCACTTTCAAAATGTGTTATTCATTACAGAATGTGTTATTAACAGCAAAGAAGCCCCATTTCATGGTCTACGATCCCATTTTTGTGCAAGGCACATACAAACACAGAAGGGTAGTCCCTTTCCTAAGAAGTCTGCAATCTCAGTATCTTCTTAATAACTTGGACAAGCATGATTACTGAAAGCTGAGTGCATGCAGATATCCCTTCTTGCCATGCGTCCAAACCCATGGCATGGATTTTCTTCATGGCACTATATTCTGTTTATATTCATTGCTTTGTTTGGAGCCCTTTCCTTTCCCAAAGCTCTTTCAGATTTGGGGAGGATGCATCATTGTTGGTAGGTATCTTCTGTGGTCTAGGCTTACAAGTTCTTACTCTATTGTTATACTGCTCCACTGGAAGGTTTATAAGTCATGCTGCTTGTCAAAGTTATGAGGATGCTGAATCATTTTCATTAGGCATCAAAGTCTCGCCCCCCCCCCCCGTCCCCCTTTCATTTCTTTAACTGAAAGCGTCATTAGATTGCAAAATGGCACCTCTGTGCTCAGACAGGGCTGTGGGCAAATCAGGTTCTTTTCTTTGTTAAATCTGATTGATTTATTTCACATATAACATGAGCAGTAAATGTTCAAGTTCTAAAAAGTTATTTAACAAGTGTCTGAGTGGAATGAAAATAGCTTTCTAAAATAGTGCAAATACTTATCATAAGCATATTAAAGAGACTCTCTTCATTTTCAGACGTTACCAAATGCCCATAAATTCTTAGATATTCAAGCAGTCAGGCACCTGAGGAAGCTTAAGATAACAATTAATTATGAGACATGCTGCTCAAGCTTCTCTTTGCAATCCTGAGTTCTGCAGCAATTTAGGAAGAAGGTAGGTACCATTCTGTTTATTTAGTGGCAGAGAAACAAGGGGCAGACAAGGGAGGACTGGTGTGAGATGGGATATTATCTCAAGTCTCCCTCCAGCCAACCCAGTAGGCACACACTAGACATCACTGTACCTCTAGAGAACTCAGGAAGGACTATGCAGAACTGGAGTCTGCTAGTAGATGCTTATTCAGGTAATTTCTCAGTGATATCACTCATACAGGATTGTGTTCTTTTATTTAGCTACTTGGTACTTAGTGCCTCATTTAAGCTTGCTAAGCTTAATGGGAAGAGGCATTTTGCAAGAGAATCCCATTCTGCTCAGAGGCATGTGTCTGTCCTCTGCAGGGTGCTGTCTCTCTTGGGACGAGCTCTGGAAATTCAGCTAAGTGTCTGCATCTCACCTGGACAAAAGATGAGATAGATCCTGGAGCAGGGAGATCTTCAAAAAACCAGAAAGATGGTTGTGCACTTTGGGCTGAGCAGGGACCTGGAGGGAAGAGTGGAGAACAGTCAATGAGATGTAAGTTGCAGCTTGTAAATCAGCAGACTCAAACAGAGTTAGAGAGAAAAGCAAACATGAAGTTGCAGGTGAGCAAAGGCTACTTCCTATTTCATGCTAATGTTGCTACAGATGGCTTGTCCAACTTCAGAGTTACTGTGCTCATAACCAGTTACTTTTCTAATTCCCTTTGACTGCATAATAGGAGAAGAAAAGCAAAACAAAAAGGAGAGAAGTGTGTCAGAGATGAGAAAGGATCGAAGAAAAGAGAAAAATTCAGTTGAGAGAAGGTGGCAGAGGACATCCAGGGATTATGCTCTGTAAAAAAAAAAAGCTAAGAGCAGAGACTTTCATAGCAACTGAAGGGGAAAATAAAAAAAAAAAAAAGCACAACAAAAAACCCTGTCTCCTGTGGTGAAACTTCAGTGAAATGCTATTAAGTATAAATCTTTTATTGTATTGTCCTGCAGGCAGTCTGGCACAAACTGTATCCTCAGCATAAATGAACTCTCCCATTATAAAAAAGGAAAAAACCTCTTCTTTCAGGACTGTCTCCATGTAATGGCTGCTGAGATACGCACAAGGGGATATTTAGGAGCAGTAGCAAGGAGAAGTAGGTAGTGGATATTTCCTGCTGAAATAAGAAGGTCTTCTGACTGAGCAGACACATCAGATGTGTTTGCCACCAGCTTCCCATGGGCTGGCAAAAGACTGCAGTTCACAGAAAGGATTTATCCCAGGGAGAGCATTTAGTGAGGAAGTAACTCCCTTTGCTCCATGATTTGTCAGGATCTCTTTTAATTGGGTCTTTGGCTGAGAGGTAGGGAAAAATACAGGCCAAATTACCCTTGGTGGAGTTACAGCAAGGATAGATTTGACCCCCAAGCTGTGAAAGAGAGAGAAAGGGTTTTCAAAAGGAAATGGAAAAGAAAAGCTTTTTAAAATGTTGGTCCAGAATAGGAAGCCTCTATTTCAAAGAGACAGTGATGTAGTGAGCTTCTGATTTAGCACATCTTCCCCACCAATGATTACCTAGAACAGACAGAAGCTACTTAGCCACCCTCTCCTAGAAGGCGACATAAGCAGGACATGGACATCTGGACGAACACTCAGACAAACCACACATCCAGCCAAAGGCAGAACCACAAAATCTTGCCTTTTTTTTTTTTTCTTTCTTACTTAGTCCTCAGGGGCTTATGAAATTTCTAATGTAGCTTTGCCCTCAGAATTTACATACATGTGTTCACACCTCAGCAAAGCTCTCACCACCCAGCTAACTTGTCATTTTAAAAGAGATTTTGAGGTGAGATTTTAAGACAGTTTAGAGGTGTCATTATGTGTATAATGTCCTCGTGTGGTCAAACAGTCAGCTATCAACCTGATAATGATACTATTTGCATGCAAATCATGGTCACCAAATGCACATGTGTGCATGTGCACACACACACACGCGCCTCTGTTGTGTGTCAGCTGCATTTGAGGTGGCAGGCCAGCTCATTCCAGTGCATGTGGCCATGGAAATGAAAGCTCATTTGGAAAAGCACAAAAAAAATGCAATAACATTCTAAAGATGCTCTCTACAACTACCTGAAAGGAGGTTGTAGCAAGGTGGGTGTCAGTCACTTCTCGCAGGTAACAAGTGATAGGACAAGAGGAAATGGCCTCAAGTTGTGCCAGGGGAGGTTTAGAATGGATATTAGGAAATTTTTTTCACCAAAAGGGTTATCAAGCATTAGAACAGGCTGCCCAGGGCAGTGGTGGAGTCACCATCCCTGGAGGTATTTAAAAGACGTGTTGATGTGGTGCTGAGGGACATGGTTTAGTGGTACTTGGCAGTGCTAGGTTTAAGGTTGGACTTGATCTTAAAGGTCTTTTCCAACCTAAATGATTATATGATTCTGTGCTGTTATGTTGGGGAGATTCTGCTTCAGAATCAACCATTTTTCTTGAAACAACAAACCCGCTAAATGTCTCTTTGCCACTACACTCTGATTTTTGTTCCATTGCCAAGTAACCACTCTCTACCTTCTGAGCTCCTCCTGTGTCACCATTCTTTAATTCTTCCCAGACAGTAGTTTCTTCAAAATTCCTCTCAGTCAGTACATCTATTACCAGCCCCGTTTGTTAATAATAGCTACCAAATATCCCATCAATATCACCTTGATTCCACATTCCTCACATGGCACCCCTGATTCTGGGAATGGCCATATTTCGGGCACTCAGATGATATTTTGGAGGATGCCCTCAGAAAGAAACTTTCAAACCAGCTATCCTAGTGCTTCCCTTTCTAATGTTTGAATAAATAGAGTCATAAAATCACACAATAACATAGGTTGGAGGGGAACTCTGGAGGTCATTTGTTATATTCTTGTGGTTAGACACTTTTAGTCACTTCCTTCTAATGTCAAGCCTTTAAGTATTCATGACAAATATATACCTATTTGTACCAGTTTATGCCTGTGTCCTATAATAATTCTTATTTTCCTTGGGGAATATGAATTCAAGGTCTCCTGCTGTCAGGAAGTGGCACTTTCAGAATTCAAATAGCCCCTCTTAATCACTCATTCCAGGCATTTTAAATACATTCTTCTAATTATAGGTTTTGTTCTCTCAGTCTTTGAACATGTGAGTTTACCTGAATCGGTTTTTATCCATTCCCTCACGGTTCCAAACCCTTCCATTATTTAGGTCAGTGTATCCTCACTCACACAGAACCACAGAATCAACCAGGCTGGAAGAGCCCTCTGGGATCGAGTCCAACCGTTGCCCTGACACCACCCTGTCAACTAGACCATGGCACTAAGTGCCATGTCCAGTCTTTTCTTAAACACCTCCAGAGATGGTGACTCCACCACCTCCCTGGGCAGCCCGTTCCAATGTCTAATGAGCCTTTCTGAGAAGAAATGCTTCCTAATGTCCAACCTGAACCTCCCCTGGTGAAGCTTGAGGCTGTGTCCTCTTGTCCTATCGCTAGTTGCCTGGGAGAAGAGGCCGACTCCCACTTCACTACAACCTCCCTTCAGGTAGTTGTAGACTGCAATAAGGTCACCTCTGAGCCTCCTCTTCTCCAGGCTAAACAACCTCCTCCTTCCACTTAGATAAAAGATCAATTTGCTCAGTATTTCTTCTAAAAAAATTCTTTTTAACATCTCATACCTGAGCTACTATTGCTGTTGCTATACTGAGTAAAGAATCACTTTATCTTTTCAGGGAATAAAGACCACGTTTAAAATCTTGTGCTCCTTAGTTTCTGAAACTGCAAAACTGCTTTCTGTTTGTGTGCATTATTATTTCATTAGCAGATCCTGCTCGGATCATGAGTGCAATCTCACTGCAGCTGGAAGTGTTCAATCTCAAGTTTACACACAATACTATAAACTTACACAGTTCCTTTCATATGACACTGTCCTAAAATCTCCTTTGATGATTATAAAATGCTTTTCTGATTGAAGATTTCCATGTAGGTGGTGGGGTTTTTTTTTTGGCTTTTCTCTCACCTTGGACAATAGAAATCATTGTTGTTTTTATAGCCTGTTTCATTTTTAGGGATGGAGCAGGGACTGCAAGGCAGGATGCTGGGTAAACTAGAATTCATAGTTTATCCCAAAGTAGGTTCCCTGCTGGAGCCAGATTTAAATGTATTTTTCTTTATTCAGTATGATTAATTCTGATGCCAGGGGATTCTTGGTACATTTCCTAAGGATAAATCCATGGGAATTGCAGACACTTGCTTAAAGATGATTGTTCAAAGCACAGAGCATGGGGAAAGAGGTGTAAAAGTAAAATATGATCAAAATTCTGCTGTATTTGTAGCCTGCAGAGATTTAGGGGTCCTGGATGTTTCAGAATCAGAGTTTCAATTAAAAAAACCTGTCTTTTAACCCAAAAATAAACTGGGACTGAGTAACACACAGTGTCTGGCACAGACTGGCAGAAATACGCTATAATTATATACAATTTCCTGCACAAAGGAGGATATTTTCAGGTAATTTCTCACTGGCCTTTAAAAACTGTATTTTGGACATGAAAAAAAACTCCTCAAATTTGATTTTAATTAATTTGAAAAGTATGTGACACAGTAAAGACAAAGTAAGTCACACTAAGTGCAGTCTCAGGTGGGGTACAGGAGAACACGTGGCTGCAGAGCGATGGCCCTGCTTCCAACATGAACCTGGAAGCAGGGAAAGAGAGTTTGACACTTTGGGAAAAAAAATGTAGCTCCTACTCAGATGATCTGCAAGGATCTCTCCTCACACCCTCTGATAAGTAGCACCTACAGAGTATCAGCGTCATGATACTCCGCAAGAATAAAAATGCTACTTGCAGAACCAGGTGCTGTTCTCCGTTCTCTGACTGAACAGCTATCTGCACAGTAGACAGCAAACGCCCAGGTAAGGAAGAACCCATTAAAAGCCTGCAGAGAGGAAACAATAGCAAGGAATAACACTGGCTATGTCGATGTTAGCATTTTAAGTTGGGGCAGGAATGTGGTTTTAAAGCAAATCAAAAAGGAGGAAGGAACTGAAACCAAGCAAATTTTTCCAAACGCTCCACTGGAATAGTTCTGTTCAGTGGATGTGCACAGTGGAGTCCGAGAGGGTGCTCCTACATAGTGGGATAAGGACAAGGCAGATCTGCAACATCTTCCACAGAAAGCTACTTTCCTAATGTGAAACCTCATCTCAAAGGCCTGTCAAGCTCTTTGTGAGCTCCCCTGAGTAGAGAAAAGCACATACTGGCACCAGGTTAATCACGCCAGACCTCTTCTACTTAGTATCTAACCAGCGTGGCATTGGTTGAAAGTTGCTCCCAAGGCAGTGCAATGTACTGAAAGTTATTTGTGAGTCTGCATGTCTGGGGCTCCTGGACTGAGTTGGGCTCACAAATCCAATCCCCATGCACTGTCACACAGCCCAGAGAGTTTGTTAAAAGAAAAGATAATTTCTCTGCAGTCTCAGAAGGTCTGATTCTTTCCTATGGAAGCTCAATCAACTTTAACTGTTGAGTGGAGGCTGCTCATCCCTACGACCTTTGAAACACTGGACAGTTTTCTGCAATGAAACTTTACTCTCTCAGCATAGCGTTAAAATTAGTAGCATTAGAGTTCTCTCTTCAAGGTGTTCTGGAAGATCCAGTTTAAGCCAAAGCAGCCTTTTACTAGATGCTTGAGCAAGGAAGTAACATTGTTCAACCATTTCCTGAACATTTGCAGAATGACCTGAGTGTACAAAATTAGAGACAGTTCATCCTCTTACTTGGAGGCTATTTTAGGCCCTTGTAAGCAGTATTTACATTTTTGTATGAGGCTTTAATACCAACCTACACTTGTTAGCATGTAAGTATAGGGATGCAAAACTCTGTAGGTGCATTTTCTAAATCCTAAGAGAATTTTAGACAAACGCACTGGTGAGTTTCTGAATTTTCTGACAGTGTTTTGTGAACTGTACAAGACTCAAACCCATGCCTGAGGAGGGACTTCACATGGCTAAAATAGAGCAGAACAGGACTAAATGCACAAGGCTGGACAATCTGAGTTAGAATCTAGAGCATCTCACCCAGCCTACCCCTGGCAGGTGAGATCACACTCTCCAGGCCATGCTCTCTGCTTGCCACTGTCTCATCCCAGCTGCAGTTAGGCTGTTGTGATTTCCAAGCTTTTCTTTCTCTCTCCTCTGCCTCTACTGAGCTTTCAGGTCTCAGTATTAGCACTTACATCTGTGATTCACCATGTGTCAGACACCTTGGGAAGAAGAAAGAAAGAGGACAGCTAGTTATGGTAGGACTAAAATATTGCTTTGCCTTTGATTTTCATTCCCATAAATTCTTTACAAGTTTAATTCACTTTGGAAGTGTTAAAACACTTTTGCAGCATCACACTTAAGCTCAGGGTCTACAGTCCGAGGCAGAGGGCCAGTGGCAGCGAGAAGAATGGACACCAGAAATTGATGGAGTGTAAGAATGGGGACAAGATCAGGTGGCAGTGGTGGGCTCATAGTTCTGCCTAAGCATCTGCAGCTTCCAGATGGATGTGACAGGGAGAAGAAGGGGAGCAGAGAAAGAATCATAGTTTAATGTGAATTTCTGTTGCTCCTGTGGGATATGTAACCTCAAAGACCTTACTTGTTCCCTCCAGCCAGTTACTATGCTGTCTTTTCTGTTCCCTTCCCTGCTAGACAACTTTTGCAGAAAACCTTTTTCCAGAAGACATAATTGGGCCTCAGCAGAACTGTGGAATATTTAGAGAGAGTATGAATATTTTTTGCCCCTTTCACTGTGGCCATACATGGGAGAATTTTTTCTTAGATGATTTTTAGGGAGCAGAGACCAGCTTTGCCATTGTGAGAAAGATACAAGCTTGTTTCTGGGAACTCCAGGTAATTTAGATCATTGCTTCATGTTTTCATATAAGTTAGGGTTTAACCATAATCGTAAAATGTACAGGCTTTGCTGGCTAAATTTTAGGTGGAGTTATTACAATCTATTATAAAATACCCCTGCAGCTGAATTTTTATTCCATTCCCTTCCCCTCTAAATGTTACCAAAAAATCCCGTCCTGCTTTCTTGGTACATTTTGAGATGGCAACTTTTCCTTGGTTTCTTTTATGTTTATTATAGAAGAATTGTCTAGAGCACAAGCAATATCTGAGGTTTCAATGTGGCCTGATAAAACTGCAGATTGCTCAGCTGAATTCTTTATCAGTACGTGGTTCACAGCTATTAGAGGTACGTGCAGAACCAAGCACTAAGGGACCATTTATTCCAAGCTAGAGATATGATCCAGTTAGTGAAGTTATCAAGAATTTTACTAGTCATACGGGTGGGAGAAGTTAAGTCCCAGGGTGTTGGAAGTATGACTGAGAAATTATGGTAAAGCAAATTTCATGTCTGAAAGAACTTAAGGCACAGGAACTAAATTGGCAACTTTCCTCTTACTCGGTCTGTTCTCAGAAAAACTTTTTGATGCTTTCAAAGACAGATTTGGTCCCTTCATGCTAAAGTAGTGCCAGAGCACACATTAGAGTCTTGGATTTACCCATAGCAACTGATGAATTCTCTATTAGGAAAAGAATCTTTTCAGTTCCGTCAGAATTAATTCACTGAAAAAAAAATCTGTGTTTAAATGGAAAATGCAGGCTCAGATAGGTGGAATATCCCCTGAAAGTTAAGCAACGGTATTTTTTTTTCTCTACTTACAGCTAAGGTGGATTAACAGAGGCATATGGAGAAGATCAAATATACCTTGAAATAATGGATGTATAAATCTGCAGACTAAATCTCTCTTGAGTACTGGATGAGAGAGGGGGAGAGAGAGAATAGAAAAATGTGGAGATCATTTACTGAGGGGATATAATACTGAAAAGCCAGAGGGGTTCTAGGATCTTTGGTATTTTATAAGAGGAAGCTTAAAGCTCTTTTAATAAACCACTGAGGCCAGTTTTTAAAAAATGGAAATGTACAACTGTGCACACAATCTGAATATGCAAATCACCACAATTGGACAAGCAAATCAGATAATTGCATGCAAATATGCCTACTCACTCTGTGCCTGTGTCTACAATGGTAGTAACTGTGCATGCAAATTAGGTACACATTTTGTACACATAAAGGTGCAGCTTAAGTGGCATATGGCATGAAAATATGGCATATAATGTAACAAAAGAGGGAGAAGGAAATAGCAAGGGATACAGAGTTAGCTGTAAATAATAATATGGAGCATACACAAACACACACACATGCATCTATAAACATGGGATTATAAAAACGAAAATACACGGGTCTTTTGAGTGCTTAAGGAACTGAAACGACACACACCGTGTGGAGTAGGCGTCTGTCCAAGCTAATACAGCTTCCCAAGAGACCAAGTGCCCATTCACCATGCAGGCTGAGTACGGCTTCTCAAAGCCACACCAGCTTCTCACTCATGTGACCCAATGACCTTCCTCTTGAGGAGGAGATGGAGTTCAGGCTCTTAGGCTTCCACAGGCTGAAGACTCAGCTGCAATTGTCAGCAATGCTGCCAAATGAACATCAAAGGTGGTGGTGGTTTCTTATGACACATGGGCAGATGTCTTCAAGGAAAAAGGCTTTATAACTCTTTTGTCTTTCAAAAGTATTGATTTTGCTTCAACTACCTTCCCTTCTGCTTCGGAGCTAGCCAATGTAACCTAATTGCCTTTCTCCGTTAGGCTTATTTGGATTCAAAGTGCACCATAGCGAGATGGCTGGCAGATAGGATGGATGGATGGACGGATAGGAGGAAAGGATTCTAACCTCAACTGTATCCTTGAACTTAGTATCCGTGTTATATTTTTAAAGCACTCAGACCTTTAACTTAGTTGTTAGCAGATTAATGGGATGCACAGACTGACATTTTATTTGAAATTTTCCAGGCAGAGAAACATAAAGTGCTCAGCATGAAGAGCAGACTGAGTTGCAATGACAGCAACTCCCCTCAATCACTCCAGTCTTCAGCATGCTCACAGATAAGAAACAATGAGCACAAGTTGGAGAACAGAATAAAAAAGTTGATAAAATTTTGATTCAGTCCCTTTTATGTGTGTGATTCCACATTCATGCCGCACTCAAACAGCCATAACAGCAAAGATCACTGGCCACTTGGTGCCTTCAGTATTGGGCTCATGGTACTCATGGCTTTGAAGAGCTGTTTGGAGGCTCACAACCCAAAAAAGTCTTAACGATTCAGAGACAAGCTGGAACCACAAGAGTCAGACTGGCCCATGGGCATCTGAAACACATGGTTGCATAGGGAACTTAGATGGAAGGTGGACAGATGTCCAAAATCTCCTTTCTCCAGCTTTTTCAGTGTTTTAGTCACCCTTTGCATCTCAGAAACCTCAGTGAGGTTTTGCCCTTACCCACACAGCTCTGCAAATTCACTGAACAGCCCCACCATGAGGACTTTTCTGGCCATACTGTTTCTTTCATGAACGCAGCTGCCTGAGGAAGGCTCTAGAGGATGGCACTTCTGTGGGAAACACAGGTACTGAAAACAAGGGAATGGCTTGGTGAACCCGTTAGGCATCTTGCTGTCTCCTACACTAAAAAGAGGTTTATTCCCAAATCTCAGCCCTGTTTGCCATTCTTTTATTTTTCAAATGCCCTAATCCTCTAAAAACCAGAGACAGAAACTGTGAAGATGTTTCTGTCATGTGCCTAGTTTGGCTCTGGCCATCTTGTGATACACTGGAATGAGCAGCCCATTCTACTTATGACTAATATCCTAATTATCTACTGTTTTATTTCAGAGCAACACAGAGTTTTAAAGTCAGCTTTGGCCCAGGTTCAGAGCACATATTTTCCCTTACAATTCTGCATAGCCTTACAAGCCAGAGCAACAGAAAGTTGGAGCTACTGCTCACACATCGAGTATGGCTGCCCGTGCACACATTAAGAGCGCGTTCACTTTTCAGTACGCTAGGCTAAACTGATTTCACTTTTAAGAAAGGAGGAAACTTAGAGCTTAATGGATTTTTACTAAACTTCAAGGTAGTTTGGAAGTACATTCTGACATGCAGCATTAAATACACTACTGCAGCTACACTCAGAGGAATGGGCAAATGTGTGCAAGCTCACAGACCAGGGCTTTTACCTCACTTCACATTAGAGCCTGAGCCTTTGGGGGCTTATCCCAGCACCCAGTGGAGTTAATGAGAGACTACCCATTGGATTTAGGAAGACTTGGGTGAATCTGTACTATAAATTTGCTCTTAGGAGCAGCTATGTTGGTAAAAATAGATATTTCCAAGCTAGAACAGGTTTATTTTACACCACCACCACTACCCGCCCCCACCCCAGGAAAAAAAAAAGGGTAGCAAAACATGGTGCACAAACTGTTTCATTCTGATCAGATTTTGTGTCTATTAGTGAAACCACAAACTTATGCAAAGGCATGCTGGATGGCTTCATGGATGATACCTATGTGTGACTGAAATACATCTTAAGAAACACATCGGGCATCTTTGTCACAGACTTGTATGTAGGAGCTTTGTCTCAGCTGACAAACTATACTTATTTCTTTCTGTCAAAAATGACAGTCAGGAATTCAACTCATCTGAGCAACTACAGGTAGTAAGAATTCCCCTTTTATAAAAATTAAAAACAGATAAACCAAGGACTATATCCAGCTTGTCCATTTCTCCCTGTCCATGCACTTTCCCCCTCCTGCATGTATGTTATATTACTTTTCCTCCTCTTCTCTGTGTAGTCGTACACTCTTTAGAGCAGCTATTGTCTCTTTACATATTCATAATCTTTAAATAAGGGCATTCTGATGTCTGTAGGCATAATCTTAAGGGAAATAATAATAAAACTCTGTGTCGCAGGCACACATAGGCAAACAGCCAGGACAGTGATATCCACCTCACCCTGCTTTGCTCACTGCAGCAAGGCAGCTAGCCCAGGAGCCAACACAGCTATCACAAGTGACAATAGAAAACAAGTTTTGGCTAGGAAGTGCCTTTTTTTTTTTTTTCCCAGGCTTTTCCACTCCACTGGCTCTGATACCATTTACCCTCAGGTACTTTGGAAACAAGCTAGAGCAATCTCAGAGTTGTTAGCAGCGTTTTTGAGAACTCCTAAGGGACAGTGAAGGGCCAGAGTCCTGGCAGAAGACCAGCACAGCACCCACCGGAAAGCAGGAGATGAAGAACTGGGAAATTACTGTCTGGCAAATAAATTTCAGCTTCTGGAAGGATACTAAAACAAAAGAATGAAACCATTTGTAAACCCACAGAATATAACAAGAAAATGAGTAAGCACAAACATGCAGTTACTGGGAACAGATGATGTCAAACCAAGCTCAATTCTTTCCATGACAGGGTAACAGGCTCAGGGATAGAGGAGAAACAACAGTTGTCATGGCTTGTTTTAAGCAAGTCTTTTGACTCTGACTCACAAGACATTCTTATAGGCATGAGAAATTTGGTCTTGAAGCAACTCAGCAGTGGATGCAAGAGGCTGAAAAACTATGCAACAGAGTATTTAACAAGAAATCATTGTCAAATTAGAAGAATATATTGAGTGGATACCCTGAAGGCCCATTCTAGGTCTAGTTGCATTCAGTATTTCTGTTAATGTCTTGGAGCTTGAAATAGGAAAATTTGCGGAAGACACAAGGGTAGTAGGGACCTGTACACGACAAATTAGAAAAACAGAATGTTTTTCAGTAAAGTGCAAGGTATTGCTACAACTTCAATAGCAATAACCAGAAATAGTGGGACCTAGCTGCAGTGATTACAGCACCAACAATCTGGGTTGGCAGAGAAGGCAACTTTTATCAGAGTGGACAGATAAGCAGTGAAGCCACCATGGCATACATAGGAAGCAAGGAAGGCTTCCACTGAAGTACTCTTTCCATGCTTTAGAACAATGTAAAACTTGGAGCAGTCAGGGAGATGCCAGAAGAAAGCAATCACAATTTGTATCCTTGAGGTCAGGGTCCCTAGATCTCAAATAGAAGCTTGACAGAACTGGAGAAATTCCATTTAAGAGGAAAATAAAAGAATTAAAATTCACAAAAGGCTGCAGAAAACATGGTGAAAAAAATACACGGGCTTAAAGAACAACAAGGAGAAGCTTTCTAACTGCAGGTGCAGGGAAACACTGGATAAATTATCTGGAGTAGGTGTTGAGTTTTTGGTTTTGGAAATACTTAAGAAAGGTTGGACAAAGATCTATCATAAGTGACGTAAGTAAAGCTGATCTTGTCATAGGGCAGAGGGTTGGGCTGGTAACTGGACTGGGTAACTCCTTGAGACCCTGTTCTTTTGTTGTTTGCGCATGTAGGTAAAAATCTTTGGTCCTAATAGAAGAAGGTGGGAAGTTAGGAGCTAGAAGTTAACAGATTGCTTTTTGAATAGGGCAGCCACAGGAACGCTGGAAAACATTGCCAGCTAAACCCTCCCATCATCTTTGTAACCTTAGGAGATAATAATAATAATAATTAATAATAATAGAAGGTTGCAGCTAAGGCCAAGGACCAAGGTACAGTTGATGAGCTCTGTGCATTACTTGCACAGCATTGTTGCCCAGGGCCAGTAGAGGTTGGGGTCAACTAACCTTGATTATGCACCAGTGTCTTTTAATTTTGATCTAGGCATATGACAGACATCTGCAATGAAATACAGACGTGCAGAGGCTCCAGAAGTAGCTGCTGCACTCTGTGTCACCCAGTTATCATGGGCTTAATGAAATCTAGGTTAAATCCCCTAAGAGATCAGAGAACAATGCCTTTTCTCTTCATCACAAATCTTGAGCTTACTAGCACAGAGTGAAAGACGAAGTCTTGCATGCTTTACAACCCATTCCGAGTCCCTGTGGGATTAGTTAATTATTCTTTGCAATAATTAAGGCACAAACAATTGATATAAAAATCTCCATTTGTTTATAGTGTGAGGATTCCCTTCCCCCAAGGCTGGAGAAAGCTCCGAATACATTTATACTCCAAAGCTGTTGTTCTCCAAAGGCAGATTGTTCTGCTTGGCTGAGAATGAAAGCCATCTCGTCGCTGTGGCAGGTATGGCTATATTAAGGCAGCAGTTGGAGGCCCTCAGGAGTTACTTGATTACATGTTGGAACAGCTTCATCCTTCAAGAACTGGCATCAAGCCAATTAGTCCTATAGGAAGACTGATGTTTTAAGTAGACACATCCATCTACATTGCAGCTTTATAAATACACTGTTTTCTAGGTATGGGCTGCATGTGCATTTCTGTTTCTGATTTTCTAGAAAGGTCAAGGGACACCTGTGATTTTTGTTCAAGGCAGATGTTCCAGGAACCCAAAAAGCATGTCAGTGAAATTCAGTCTCTGTCTTTCATGTGCTGATTACATACAGCATTCACTGAGGGACAAATAAGATCTAAAATTATTCAGTTTAGCCTTCACCTGATAATCTACCATAGATTTAAGGAGCTAGAATCAAAATAGTTGCAGTTTGTAAGCATCCTATGAGGTCCTACTTGGAAAATCTAGCCAGAAAAAAAGCAGTCTCTCAGGAACCTGTAGATGCTTAGAAATAAGAGCAAAAATGTACAGTGGCCAAAGTAATAAAAACAGCTATCTCACATGAAGAGCACAACCCTGAAGTCATGACTCTGGACATGTTCAGTCTAAGGCAGTGGAGAGCGAAAGTCACACAACTGGCTCTGACTGCAGCTGGTAGTTACAAATACACGTCCCTCATTCACGGCCCTGTGCCAAGGCCTCCGTCATGGAGCAGACACAACCGGCTGACCTGAGAGCTCCCCGCACCGGGAGTCAAAGGGCAGCAGAGAGAGGCTATCCATGCCTCCTGATGCTGCCTGCGAGCCCTGGAAGGAGCTCCTATCCATGGCTCGCTCTCGCTCTCTCTAGTGCTCTTAGGTCTGTTGACCTTTCCCTTTCACCTTCCCACCCCTTCTATGACCTGATACAAGACTTGCATGCTGGGAGAGAAGGAACCTGAAAGGCTGTTTTCCAGTCATTGACTTGACTCACAGGGTGTGTTCCAGCATGGAAGCCAAAAGACCGCTCCAGGTTTACTGGGAATGGGCCATGCAGATTCTCAGCAGAACTTTGCCAAAAAAGCTGCTTTTGTCAGTCTGCCTTGCAGCCAGCAAATGGGAGGGAACAGCCCTGAGATTTAAGGTTCTTCCTAACACACACACTAGTCATAAATGAGAGCCTCTGTAGGTTCAAACATTATGCAATCAATTACATTAGGAAAAAAAAAAATTAATGATCACCCATTTTTAAGATCTACAGTAAATATAAAGACGATAATTCTAAAATATTCTAATTATATTACAAAAAGTAGTCCTTTTAATACTGAGCTTATAGAAGCTGGTTGCAGATTGTAACTGGGCTTCAGTTTTATTAGTACTACTGTAAGCTAGAGACTTTGCTTCTCCAGAGAAGCACAACGATGGCGGTGAGGACAAAGTCCTTGTTCCTGCACTACACCAAAGCTGATCTGCGGGGGCCAGGAGGAGGTTTGGACATAATGTATTTGCAGGACCAGCACATAAAACAGGAGTCAGCCAGGGCAGCATGCCCTGCCAGGCTCTGCAGGACAACACTGCTATTCTTCCCTCTCGGAGTACTCTCCACACTCAGAAATCCTAACAGGGCAAATAATCCTGACTTTCACACCAGGCTGCATTGAAGGTATCAAACCCAAGACTGCCACAAGACCTTTCTCTTTCAGCATTCATTATTCAAGTGGCTGGTACGCATAGGTGCAACGGCCCAGATGTTATATTGTGGCAACCTTCGTTCAACAAGAACTCTTACCTCTTTTAAATCAATGCAACTTACTTATTTTAATGAGTTTCTTCAGCCTTCAAGCACTCTCCAACTTAACAGCGCTCCTCATTCAATTGCAAGTCTCACGATATTTCGTGGTTTTGCTTTTTTAAAGCCCCAACTGCTAGATTCATGCATTGCAAAGCAATCTCGTCTTTCATTTTTAAAAATTATATTTCTAGTTCTCATAGTTGTGGAAAGAGGCCTGAAAAGATGAAGTGCCAGTACTCTTACAGCTCCAAAGAGAGAAGGCAAATAAAAGGTATTCAAAGGACATTGATTTAAGCCAATCTCATCGTTTCTTTTTCCCCAAGGCCTGGATCATGATTTTTGAGAACTGGCATTTGGAAATGCTGGAAATATAAAACTCTTAATAAGGAACGGGAGGAGTTACTAAGAAGCATGAAGAAAGACATAAGATTTGTTCACTACAGTAAGAATGTGAGCATTAAAAAATCGAAGAGGGAGACTTGTTAAAGGCTAGCAAAATTCTACTACTTTTTCACTCAACAAGTCAGCTACACAGTCCCTGGTGACTTAACTGTGCATCTTTTTGTTACAGTATATTACCTTTAATTGCCCTATCAGCTTGATGGTTTGAACATGACAAAGTC
Organism: Nyctibius grandis; assembly: GCF_013368605.1. Classification (NCBI taxonomy): domain Eukaryota; kingdom Metazoa; phylum Chordata; class Aves; order Nyctibiiformes; family Nyctibiidae; genus Nyctibius; species Nyctibius grandis. The sequence goes on along the minus strand of NC_090676.1, from coordinate 5,616,645 downwards.
ATTTTGTTTACTGGAAAAAATGAAGGGCCTTTTGGGGCTATAGAGAGCTTGATACCTTTTAACAAAAACAAACCGGTCAAATACAGATGGAGGACAAGTACGTTGCTATCAGAAAGCATTTTTTCCTGACTTCAGGAAGAGTGTATTTTTATGATAAAGAAACAATTATGGAATTAATTTGTTTTTTAAACCCACCCTAAAGATAAGCTTTTCTCACAGAAGTTTCTTTTTTAATGAGCTTGAATAGCAAAAACATATCAGAAAGCTGCTGTTGATGTACTTAAAGATGTCCAAATAAATAACATATTTTAAAGTAAATACACACACACAAAATCTGTATCATATTTAAACCCCAAGAGAAAGAATAATATTGTCTAACCATGTTGATGGATATGTTATAATATATATTATATATGCCTTGAGATTGCTAGACAAAATGCTACATATACAACAGAATGACTATATTTACTTAAATTCAGTAAGACATGTTTTCCTTTCGTTAGAAACTGAAAATCCACAGTGTATCTTAGGCTCTCTCACTAGGACAAAAATATTTCTTTATTGTCTCTTGCCCATACATAAGTTGAAGTGGGCTAACTTCACAGGCATGCTCTTATCTCAATGCAAGCTGTACACTTTAGCTAGCATATGCTGAATAGACTAAATGAGAAAACAAGTAGTTGCAAATATTTTTCCTTAAAACATCTCAGGTAATTTTTCATTTAAGATCATCTTGCATTAGAGTAAAAGCAGCATAATTAAAGAGATTTATTAATTTTCATGAAAGAATAATAGTATTTAGAGATCAATCTCAATATTACTGTAGGTACAAAATTCAGCTTTCCTAAAAGTGCAGAGGTTCCTCATTCATGATAATACAGAGACTAAGATCATAGATAAAGTGATCTTGGAAAAAAAATAATATCACAAATTGTTGTAAGAGGGACTAAAACAGAACCTTCTCAATACTTTTCATATAGGAAATCAAGAATATTTCTCATGATTGCTTTACCCATTGGTCTTCATTTATTCAAAGATTTAAACAATATTTTTTAAGAAACAGCTTTGCTCATAGAAATGTAGCTAGTATATGGGCAAAAGAGTACTTATGTTAAAACAATCACCTAGTTTATGAGTAGTTCCTCTAGGTTCGGTTCTGCTTAGAGTAGCTGAGGGAGAACTCCAAATGCAAGCAATGTGGAATCAGGTCCTAGTGATTACAGAGACATTCCAGATGGATGAGGAAAAATGAGCGTGAAAGAAAGTTGTTCCAGAAAAGCTAGAGAAGAAAGGCAACGGACTTGAAGGCAGCCATGGTAGAGGCACACTAATGGACTTGCTGGGGATCCAACTTCAGTTATAACGTTGAGCAGGTATAGCTGAATGAAGACAGGTAAATGGAATTGCTCAGGTTAGTAATTCATAAATATAGGAAGTTTACCCTGATTCTGTAAATAATTGAGTTTGTCACTGCAGTGTTGGCATCAACACAGCACAGAAGTTAGAAGATGTGGCCAGGTCCCAGTCTCACCCAGGTCCATGAATGCCTTTTCCCAGATTCAGTGGGGAGCAGCATGGAGTCCTGCCAGTTTCTAGTCTTGGCACTTTTACAGACCATACTAGGGAAATCAGAAACCAAAAAGCACCCCATTGCAGATGTCCTAGAATGAAGCACTTAACCTCTACGGGATTTCCATGTGCAGTCGCAAAAACAGCTTAAGACATGAGTTAATGCAGGCATGGACTGTCAGCCAGGAAGAGAAAAGGCCTGGCTTGCTTGCCTGTGTCAGACTAAAGCACAGGCACAACTCATGCGCATTCAAACCCCAGAATGAAAAATTCAACACAAGCTACTACTGAGGCAATTGCTTGGGCAGAACACAGCTGCCTGAAGAAACAGGAACTGAACCCAAGATTCCTTTACCCAAGATCTTTCTATGCAGTGGCAGGTATTTGTATTCCTAAAATAGCCTTCCTAACACTTTCAAATAGACTATGAAAAGTAAAGGAACATGTAGAATAAAGCAGCTGGAAATAGAAGACGCTGCTCATATTGCTCTTGTGATCATACTGTTTTGTATGCACAGCTGCCCCAGCAGTTTCCCCATCAGATGTGCTGCTGCATTTGTGCCGAAAGACAACAAAATGCAAAAGATTTAAATGAAAATGCTTAAGAGGCTTGTAAAGAAAATGCTGTGACAACTTGGCCTGCACAGAGCAGCACTGTGTTTGACTACCTGAATTAGATTTAATCTGGCTCCCCCAGCGGTAATGATAATATAATATGCTGTAAAAGGAGTCTAAAAATCTTAAATTCAATCTGTATGTTTACTATGAAAGTAGCTGTGTCGACTGTACAGTGCAAAATTTTAATATTTTCAGCAGGCAAGTAATACATCTTGTCTAGACACTGGAGAAATTTTCAGACACAAAATTATTTTAAATGCTAAAACAAATAATGCAGACTTCACCTCCCATCCCTCCCAGATTGTGGGATGTCATTTACTTTAAATTTGCAGCCAGACATCACATAGCCAGAGAAATTGCCTGTAAGAAAAATAGGCTGACACTTATCACTGCATTCCAGTGGGACTAGGGGGTGATGTCAGCTCTCTCTGTTTCTCCCAGACAATTGAGCTTCCTACAAATCAATAAAAACAAGGTTTATTGGTATGTTTGCTTTATCACACTTGAGCCACTTTCATTGTCCTAGTGACAAAGTCTTCACAAATTGAATCATTAAACACAGTAATTGTGTTTCAAATACATTTTAGAGAGGAGGAAGGAAAGAGAGGGTGTAAAAGATTATTTGCTACAGTATTTATGGCTGCAGAATTTAGATTTGTAACAGTTTGCCACATCTATATTTTATTTTTCAATATGGAAAAAGGAGCAGGGGGAGGGGGCAGAGGAGGCCTCCAGTAAGTGGAACAAATAGTTGCACTCAAATTCAGACCAGCTAAGCTTTTAATATTTCACTGAGGGAATGTTATATAAAGAATTTCTCAACAGCTTCTCACACAAAATGTCAAACTTATTTTAAAATTATTTTTTAAAAATAGATGGGCTTTGGAAAAAAATTGCACCCTGGAGTCAGGATCTAAGGACTGTTGCCATCCTGGTGGTTAAAATAATTCCTTCCTCGGTGTTGCTCAGTCCCTTACGCAAGCCTGTAAACTCATTTCGCCCCAGCACTCTTTAAATCTTTGTCGCTTTTTGCATATGTGGTTGCAATTTACATGCCACCCACATTTAAAGAGGTATCGACATTTTCAAGTCGGCTATTTTAGCCCCTGGATTTAAAACGGTATCAATCACACTTTATTTCTTCACTTAGGAGCTCAGGCCTGTATTTGTCGCACACCCACCTCTCTCACTGCAGCCCAAGAGGCGTTTAAAAGCCATCCATTTGCATATTTATCAGCCCTTCAGCTCTCTTTCAGTCATGGATTATTGAACCCTCGTAGGGACGGGGCTGGGTGCCCCAACGATGGAGGTTTCGGCCTCCCTGTTCTCACAGTTGCTATGCAAACCGAGCTCGTGGCTGTTCGGCGGATGGCATAGCAAAACACAGGCACATTTCACAACTATCCAGCATTATTCAGCAAAATCGGGTGTGACTAGCGTTCTGGGCGCTGAAGAGGCCTTTGACGAAGCTGGTGTAAATGGCATTGTTGTGTGCTGAATGGCGGTGACCTGTGCCGGGCAGGGTCAGGTCAGCGGCAGGCCAGGGCGAGAGAGCTCATAAAAGTTCCACATGCTCCAAGCCTGACTTGGAAGTAAATCGGGGATTGCTCTAGACAATGGCATTTGCTCTTTTGTCTTAGACAGCACCCCTCGGGAGTGGGGAGGGCAGGAGGGAACAGGACAGGCTCTGTCGTTGGAAAGCCAGGCTTAGCTGCACCCACACAAGCACGAGTTTGTCTAAAGAGACACTGTGCAGGTTAGCACTGTGAACACCGTCCTTTCCCTTTTATTAGGTTCCCTGTGTGATACAGAGAATATTTCTCCCTCCCCTCTTTTTATCTTGTTGCATTTTTCTTACTCAATTAGCCTGAAATGGAACATGATCATGTGCTTCTAGCTGTAGTTTCCTTCCAGCACAGTGGTATCAGACCTTTCCACACATTATACAAATTGTATTTTATCATTGAAAATTAAATCTAGAGGGCAATGATGTCCAAGTACAGAATACTATAAGGATGTACAAGTGCTTCCTCCACTGCATTGGCTCTTAAGATGAATGGAGGAATGTCAGTCAGGAGCCACTGCTCTTCCAGCAGTTCTAAGTCATTCAGGGCCCTTCACCACATTACCCTGATGCTGTCGGGGAGCCATCGGCAAGGCTGCGCGTTAGGGAACCAGCAAACCACACGTAGTGCCCAGCACACGTACTGCAGCAGGAGATCTCCAGGTAGAACATTTGCAGTCTCTATCCTGTCTAGCAGCAGAACTACAGCTGTGTCCTGGTGGGACACACAGGCCTGTTTGGCAGGGATTAATTCAAGCTTCCCTTACACCATATGTATCACAGCTCCAGGAACTATGGCTGTAACTTCTGTTCTTTATGCAACAAAGAAATGAAATTTGAGCCACTTGCGCCCATCCCAAATCACAGCAGCAGACTGCATCTCAGCTAAGCGTTTTGTTAAATATACCTAAACAAGGAAATACACACCTGGGGAAGGCCTAGCTACACTCTGCCACTCTCGGCTGCCTTTTGGCAGCCCCTGCAAACAGGGAACACATTTGGCACCACCGCACCTACAGCTGCAGCTTCTGTAATGGTCACCATCTGCCCATGCCCACCATAGTCTGAACTGAAGGAACCATTTCATGGTATCCTTGAGAGAATCCTTCAGGCTTGTTTTTCCTGAAAGACCATTGCTGCTTCTCTCATTTCATTCAACCTGATTCCTCTCTCTTGCGTTTTTTTAATTCAGCCACTGAACTGTTATACACAATTATTTACTGTCATTCCCTTGCACATGAACGTAGGATGTTGGAGAGCTGTTTGCCTTAATGCATAGCTAGGAACAAAAATCTCGTGCTTTTCAATGACGACTGTTTTTTCTTATGAAGGTATCGTCTCACACAGAAATAGTCTTGTATGTGCTCTGCCAGAGGTTTGTTTATTTAGAGATGTTAAATGGTTAGTGATCTACTTTGATCCTGCCAATTAAGTGTGGACAGGATCGATAGACTTGCTTGGTGACCCTCCTTCGTTTCCCTTTCTGAGGTAGTTGTTGAGGTAGGAAAAAGTCCCGGTGTGTGTAGAGGAGATATTCTCCAGGGGCTCCCTGGCACCATTTCCAGAATCACATGTGTAAGGGAGAGCGTCCACCAGCTCACCCTGCTTTCATCCAAAGCTGCTGATGCCACCAGCAACTGCAAACCCAGCAGTTTCTGCAGCTGGAGGAACAGCGGCAGAGTGGTTCTGTTGTCACTCTGCTATTCAGAACAAAACGACACCCTTTGGTACTAACTACAATAAAAGCCTTCTTGAACCTTAGAGGGGAAGGATATGCATATATTGTTCATGTGTGTGGAAAAAAAATCACTACATCTGGGTCATTTCCTTTCACCACACCAAGTAAAACAAATGCATCACGCAAACAATCCAGATGCACGGGCTCGCTGAGAGCTAAACCTCGCATTTTAGAATGATCATGGTGCAAATTAATTCAGTTGGCTCTATCACACACCATTTATCTTGGAGAAGGTCTGCTCCAAAATGAGAGTCTGGGTTTGGTAAGTCTGTCAGTGACGGCTCTATTTCCCAGTATATATTTACACTCACATCAAACTTGCTGAGTGGGTTTGCTGTCGAACTCGCAAAGCACAAACTGACAGTTTGGTTTGAAGTTCCCTTCTCCACAGTAGGGTCACACAAGAACACTGAATAGATGCATTGGCTATAGGTTATAGCAATCTTGACAGTAGTGAGTGAATGATTGCTCCTAAAAGTACATCTTGTTCTGACATTACTGCTTCATTGCATTCTAAAAGTGGCTAACCCAGAGACATCCTTCGCCGTCTTTCCCCACCCCTGCTGCCATTCAGTATGTCTTCTGGTTCAGCAGTCTGTATGTTCAGACTGATTTGAAGGGGTTATGGATTTACACCAGTGGGACATGATGCACAGGGGTAACATTTAAAGCACAACAACTGTACATTTTTCAAGAGAAGTGCTTAGCTTATTGATGAAAGAAAAAGTATTTTACTCTCTTGTGTGTCTAACTAGTCAATATCCCTATTGAAATGAATAAAATTCCCATAATCTGTTCCACTGGAGCCTATTTCTATTATAACTGAAAGCAGGAAATGTTGCTGCAGACTTCCATGGGAGCAGCATTTGCCTCATGCAGAACAATTGGTTAAACATTGCATAATTTAGTAACTCCTGACTTAAACAAAACTCAGAGAGACATGCTCACCAAGAAAGCCAGGCTGTTTGCAGCTAGGGACAGCCTGGCTGGATCAGCAGCAGTGGCAATAATAAAACGCTGTAAAACATAGATATGAAAAATGATGAATTTACTTTATATGACTATTTGTGCTTAAAATTAAGGCAGACACTTGAGAACTTTGCTGAATCAGGGCCTCGATTATCAGTACCAGTAATGAATGCAGACATTTGGGAAGGTATGTTTCATTGCTGCCATCATATTTTATTTTTGGAGATGTTCAAGAAAGATATTGAGAAGATATAAAACAAGTAATTAAATTCCTGTTTTGTGTAATGCAGAGAAAATATTTGCTTCAAGTTTTATGGGCATCTTACAAATCAAAATCATAAAGGCAGATGAGCTTTTGTTTAAAAAAGTCGCGCTCTGATGGCTCAGCAGAAAAGAATGAGAGAGTTTGTTTTTGGAAGGAAAAAAAAAAAAGAATCCTGACATCAACCACAAATACATTTCATTAGGTGACACTAAAGATTAGAAACTAATTAAAAGAGAATGAGTTGAGGAGGATAGGGGTTGTCGGGTGCCTTCAGTAACAGCAAACATCCTCTCATCTCAAGTCTGTGTGGAAGTAAAGAACACAGACTTAGTTCAGGTAAGATATTTGATTTGTGTTTGCTCAGGAAAGTGCTCTGATAGCTTAGCTAAAAAGAATTTGTGTTTAATTTGAGTAAAACTTGGACTAGATAACAGCCAAGAGAATACCGGTGCTGGAATGGAACCAGCATTAGACAATGGAAACAAGTTGGTGAACAAGTTACTAGCGAATGTGTGCTGAAGCACATTCTTTCTAGCACGAACCTTGCAGAAAGTGAAATTCAAAATGCCAAAACTGCCTGTTTTGGACACAGTAAAAAATCAGTTTCCAAAGAGTACAATTCCATAATTTTCTTCCTTCTTTCTTTCTCCTTTATTTTTATTAACACCCTCTTACCCCTCTAAAAACTACCTTGAGCTTGTCCTAGTCAGAAGCCAAGGGAATACAAAATAGTTACTATAGTTTTCAATAGTAATTTCATGTTTAGGGGAGGGAGGAAGGAGGAAGAAATACTTAGATCCTGAAAGGCCAGTGTTTGAAGGTTTCATAATTTTATCCTCCTCCCAAGGCTGAGCTCCCTGTCTGTATTGTAACTCTCACAATCAGGCCTTTCTTGCAGAAAAAGGCAGCGCAGCCTGCAGTGGAGGTGTGTGGTTTTCCAGGCATGTGGCAATCCAGCCAGAGAACTGGGTCCACAGAGGATTCTAGAAGCATAAATCAAGAGCTTACAATTCCCCATCAGGCACTGCAGGCATTCCTGGATTGAAATATTTCCAATTTTTAGAGAAAATATTTCATTTAGGTTGATCAGCTCCTGTACTCCATTAACTCCATAACTCCCTAACATTTATAAAATAAGGGACTTATTGAAAAAATTGTCTGAGATGGACATTTTTTTTTACCTGCCCTATTTTAGACTATGTCCACATTAGTTTTTCACCTCTCTGTTGACATTCCTAAAGCAGAGACCTACGTTGGTATTGATGTAATGTCCATATTTAAAATAGGTGCACAAGAAAGATACCATGAGCATCAAATTCTTCCCTTTCTCAGATAAGTTAACCCTGCAGTGGAATACTTTCAACATATCACGCCTTTGTCTCTGCCTCTTAATTCAGTACTATAGATGACAAAGAGAAAAGGTGAGGTCTGTAAGGAGACAATCTGTTTTTCTCAGAGCAGCCAATGCAACTAAAAACAAGCAAACAAAACCAGCTGAGCTCTGATGTGCACAAGCCCTTCCAATAGCAGAAAAAGGAGATGCAAGTCAAAGTAACACAAATCTTCCACTGTCTAATCTGAAAGAAGATGCAGATGATTGCCGTTCTTTCCTAACTGCAAAAGCTCAGCCTTGCCTATATTTGCAGCAACTAACAGCAAACATACTAATACCTTTTCTGCTGTTTCATTATCAGGCAGGGTTTCAATGATGCACTAGCTTAAGTAATGCAGAGCAGAGCGTGTATTTATAGCTCAAGCACCATCCTTTACCTTGCTGCATGAACTGCATTGACATCATTGTATTACAAACCTCCTCTGCTGCAGATTTCCTCTAATATATCACACCAACACCAAGTAACAAATCTGGCCCATTAAGCATTCCTCTACTAGCACATGAAATACTCTGTTGTCCCTGCGGAGTGTGTAGGTAAGACTCTCCGCCATAATGTCTTTTAGCATATGGTCAATGGACAGAATTTGGGAGAGTTCCAAAGAAATTTGTACTTCCCTGGCTTTTGTCATTTGTAACACTGTAGTACTATGCCCTGGGGGTAAATAGTCAGCCACATTTTCCTAATGAGGAAATTCATCCAAGGTCAAATGGTAAGTCAGTGGCACTACAAGGAATGAAATTCAGGTCATGGGCAGGAATTACCTACTAGTTTCTCTGCAGCTTAATTGCATTCCAGAAACTACATTTATTTGGTATGATAATACACCATCACCTGTTGTAACAAGACAGTACAAGAACAAGAACCAAAAAGAGGCAGAAATATGTCAAAGAAATGTGGTAAGCAACAGTAACTAACAGGAACTATAATAAGGCTAGGGAATTAGGCAGTAGCTAAGAATATTCCTGGAAAAATTACAGAAAAATATTACTGATCAAAGCCTGTAGGCTCTAATCCTGCAAGTGCTTTCTTATATGTAGAATCATCTTACACGAGTCACATCAAATTCAGTTTAGCACCAAATTATAAGGTTATATATAGTCTTCCAAAATTCTTTCTAAACTAGTCTAACTAGACTAGTTACAAATGTGAAGTTACCTGAGGGGTTAGTGGTCTTGAGTTGAGACAAGAACTGATCTTGTGTAAAACCAGCCATTCCTTTTTTCTAATTTGTACTTTTTTTTTTTCACTTGTCATTGATAAGTAAAACTTGGCAAGGTAAAAAGCGATGGGGATTCATCTTTCTCTGATCTTTTTCTTTGTGCTTGTATTTCCCTTATCAGATTTTTTTAAATATGAGATTGTTTAACTTCTAAAGCTTTTCTGTAATATAAGATCATCAAATGCATCATTTATTTAAATGAAATGGTCTCACCTTCCCTCTATGCACATAATGGGTTTAGGCTTTCTGTGTCAAGGAAAAAAATCAAACAGAATAGGATAATACATGTTGGAAGGTGCCTCAGTAAGTCATCTAGTCCAACCAGCCACACAAAGCAGGGTCCATTTGGAGGTCAGACAACATTGCTCAAGGTTTAATCCAGTCTGGTCTTGCACACCCATTTGGCCCTGTGGGATTATTAAAGCCTTTCTCTGTCAAGCATTTGCTTAACAAGATAACATTTCCCCATTACACCCTGATTAAATGTTTCCTAGTAGCTCCTTTTCCTCTGCATCTACAATAAAGAAGAGAAAAAACTTTATATTCCAGTTAATTACATAGGGCCATACTCTAAGATATGCACATACAGATCTCATTGATTTCAGTGAAAGCCCCATCCAAGCTTCCTCTTCACACAGGGGCTGTTAGCAACATGAAAGCTCCAAAAGCAAGCAGCTTTTTCTCCCTCATATTCTCATGTTGCATTAAAAAGCAGAGGAAATGGAAATGCTAAAACCAGTAGGCATTTGTGTTTTAGTGTACAACTGTTCTGTCTGCACATTTCTCAACTGGTTGCTGTGGCCCCTAATTGGACTTAGTGTTTTCTGTACATACAATCAAGTTTAATGCAATCTGAAGACTAACCATGTCTAATTAGGTTGTCCTATTACAGAAGAACCAAGGAAATTACAAAAACTTACAGAAGCTACATACTAAAGCACAGAAGTACTGTGGCCAAGTAAGCCACCTGTCTGAGCCTTGAATGATGTAGAGAACAATAGTTCTACATAGCGGCCCTACTTCCCGTTCCCTCCCTTCCAATCCACACCAAAAATACACTTACTAGTCCCTCTTCTGTGCAATTCTGATTATTCCTTTACCTCGAGCCATAATTTCAACACACTGGATAATTTTCCTTTAAGGTGTTTCCTTACAGAGTTTCACGCACTGCAGTGTAGAAGGCAGCATTAATATTCAAGTCAGTATAGACAAATAAGGGACATTCTTTTCCAGACAGATTAAGACACCAGTAGGAGGCACAGCCCAATGAGAAATCAGAGATAAAAGAACTCAACTTGCTAGTAGACTGATCAGATATTTTATATACCTGTCAACAAGCCTAGTTTATTTAATACCCACTCCAATATTTTTCAATAACTCACTTAGGCATCATTAATCTAGTATACATTTAGTTCACTTTCTGACACAGCTCAAATGATGATACAGCCATGGGTATGAAGGGAAAACACCCACCCAGCTACCTCCTTTAGAAGGCTTACACCTTTTAAGTGTACTAGATTTGCTGATATTTATATTGACATTTCTCACCCCGTTTCTGTGAATTTACTCCTGGACTTGTAATACATTTTATTCTTAGTTTTAGACATTTTGGCAATGAGCACTGTGGAAAACAGAATCTGGATAACCATGCATGAAAAGAAAACGCAAAAGCACGGTATACTGTATACTTTAGGAGTAAACGTAAGCATCCCGGGGAACTTCTGATCGCGTTCGTGCACAGACAACTGACACTTTCTTCTGCAACTGTTTTCAGAGCCAACAAGATAACATCCACAATAATTTCAGATATTGAAAAACAAGTCCTGAAAGTTCTTTACCCTTGCAGATCAAGGCATGTTCAATATCAGAGATATTCTGACCAGTTTAAATGCATTTTGCTGCTCTCATAGAATCTAGTTACCTAGTAAAATGTAATTTAGTAGTCTGAGCTGGAAGTTTGTCTGCGAACCGCGTTTATTTTCTGGAGTTATTATTTTTGTATACTAATGGGGAAACACCCTTCCCCAGCTCAACAAAGAACCCAGCAACCCATATTTTTTGTGTCTAGCTACAAGCAGGCCATGCTTCTAAGCTTCCCACCACGTACTGGCTCCGCTGCCTGGAATGATCTTTCAGGCTGCAGGTATAGCTACGTTTAGCTCATGACCCCACTGTACTCAGAGTCTTAGTTTATTAATATACCTATTCTTCTTTTTCCTGCTGGCCTTATTGATTTCCCCTTACTGTGAAATACTGAGGTTATTTTCAAACCTGTCTTACACCAAAAGGCTTGACTTTTCCCACTTGCACCTTGCCATGACAGACTTGCAAGAAGGAGATATGAATTAAAAAACAAACCAAAAAGATGTACTGGACTAAAAAACAAATAGAAAAGCAAAGCTCTCATTATACAACATTTTTTCTACAGGAAAATTTAGAGTAGGATGCATGCTATGTTTATTTTCTAGCTCGTCTTCTCACTTGCTTGTGACACTGCACTGTAAAAGGAATTTAGCATCATTGCAATCAGTTCTGCATAAAAGGAGTCTTTTTTATGAGGACTGATGGCATGTGCTTGGAACTGCATGGAGCAGTGGACAAGAAGATGTATCGAATGGGCCTTGCCATCAAAAGTAGATAGAAACAGGATAATCCTTATTTACTGGGCCAAAGCTTCTGAAAAACATACAGGCGCATACAGAATTTCTGCAGGCCCAGCTCACACGTTACAGAGCAGAGTGATGTGTAAGCAGTCAGGTTCTCATACAGGTTTTCCAGTACCAATCTTCCATCCCTTCAGCCTCCTGTCTTACTAAAGGTGCACACCAAGCAACAAGCCGTGGACAGTGGACTTTCTTCATGTTTTTACTGGTTTAATATAAAGAAATTTGAAGGAAAGAGTCTATTCCCCAAAGGAGATGTTTGAACATGGAGCAGAGGTTGCTTGGGAAATAAAGAGAAATGTTTATGTGCTTATGACTGGGATAGAAAAACAAATCAAGAGAGATCTATGGACGAGAAAGTTAGAAGGTGTTTTTGCTGTAGTTGTGAAACAAAAAAAATGCTAAGTTGTCTCCTCCTAAGTAAAATAGCCCACCGAGCTGCAGTCACAGTTGTCTAAGCAGTATTCCACTTAGCACTGATACTAAGGTCACTGTTTTGCACAGCACAAGCAGTGTCCTACACCACCCAATATGTACTTCCATAGAGAACAGCTGCTCTTCCATCCCACTACAAAACTGCCACCACAAAAATACTAGCTGAGCACTCTTACCGGGTTCAGCAAGAGTCTGTTCAAGTGGATTTGGTCAGTCATAATTTATCACTCATAACTCATTCTTGCCCTCCTCTCTCCCTTACATAGACACTCCTAGGATTTATGGAGTCTTGGACCGGACGGTGAGCAAGTGTTACTACTTTTCCAATGTTTTTTCATACAGGCCTTCCTTCTCAGGATCACAGAAGAAATTGTTCTTTAAGAGGTCTCTGGAAGATGATTTTATTTCCAGAACCTTTTGTTTTTCTGTAGCAGGAAAACACTGCCATTCAGAGTTGAGTCCCAGAGAGAAACTCAGGGCAATGCAAGGCCAAGTTCAGGCAAAGTGTGAACAGTACACGTCTCAAGATGGCAAGATGCCAATAGCAGGTTGGTGGGTGTTAGCAACAGGGAGCCAGCCAGTGGCTGGAGTGCAAGCATGACCTCAGTGGCAAGTGGATGTGGCAACAGTTTGTTAACACTCATCAGTTTGTATCTGCAAGAGGCTACCTCACAGGACCTTGTCCAGCAAAGAACATCAACTGGAAAAGTGCAAAAATGCTGCTAATGTCAAGTGAGATTGCCACGCACAGACATTTATGTAAGTGTCTAAGCACTTCCCTGGATTCTGTCCTGGGACCACTCAGAGGGTTTCCTACATACTTAGTAAAATATATATAGCCACGTACTTGACTGTGAATGAGAAGACAGCTACACCGCAGAAGGCTAGTGAACTGGCCACTGAATGTTCATGCTTGCACGGTAGGAAACACTGGATACTTTAAATGGAAAATCACGGCAGGGAAATGTAGAAATCAGGGTGCCGAATGTCAACAATTCAGCAGATATTGGTAGTTAATATTTTGTTACAAGCTACACCCACAACCAGAATAGCTCGATGGAGAATGAGGCATTAATTTGTTGCTGGAAAGAGAAGGGATGAGCGGCAAATCACAGGAATAAAAACAGGCACCAGATGCTGGCACCTGGAGGTTCAGCTCACGGTAACCCTGGCCCACTGCAAAACTGCTCCTGAACAGAATTAAATCCTAATCAGTCCAAAATAAATACAAGAGACAAAGCCATGAGGGGCCTAGTTCCCGTACTCAAACCAAAACTTTCTGGGCTTCTACTTAGAATCTGTTAAATTCCAAGCTTCCCTGAAGGGTTAAACACTACCAAATATAATCAGATTTAACTGCTGTCCTTGTGCTGGTGTTAGAGGTTACTTTCAAAATCCCTCTTTCTCAGGAAAGAACCCTTGTCAGGCTTTTAGGACCAATGGACAGTTGGAAAACTGCTATCGAAGTTGCAGAATCTCATCATTCTTGAAGTACCAGGCATATTCCAGGGGACTTTTTTTGGTAATATAGATCACTCCTGCAGGAGGCCTCTAAGCTGAAATGCCATGGCTAGTTTTATTGCCTGTTTTAAGCTTGAATTTCACAGAACTCTCTCTGTGCTGGTTGTATCCCACCTGCTGGTATATTTTTGTTCCTAATCACGGGGAGACGTGCAGCACATTAACCTTCCAGAGGAAAAGCATTTCATCTTTCAGTACCACATCAGCGATAAGACTTGTGACTTACATAATTTCTATATCAAAAAGAACTAAAAGCAGTGGGTATGGATTTTAAAAGGTCGACTAATTGCAATAGAGCCACTATTGTTACCATCACAAGACACTTGTAGCAATAAATGTCACTTGAACAGGGAATGCTAATTGATTAATTGTGATTAAATAAAGTTGTTCCATTCCCTGCAATGCTCACGCTATTGCACAGATTTCTCATCCACAGTGCGGCTGCCCTGAGCAGTGACTGCATCCCCGAGCCTGCCGAGCAAGTGAAGGTTACTGCAGCAGTCCTTAAAGGCCAGACACTGCTGAGGCGATTCAGCATTTTTATTAAATGCAGCATTTATTTTACTTATTTTTTTCTTCATTTTCAGAGTTACCAGTTGTTTTTTTTTCTTTTTAGTTGTCATTTTTATGTCTGCAATTCTTTACTGTGGTTAAAGAAAGAGACTGGAAGCTCAGACCCCTGGGTTCTGCCTGCTGTGCCTCTGTCTGGCTGACTGGCTATTTATAGTCTTTCTCTCACTAAATTGCAGAAGTGTTGAGAGTTTTGCAACTACATTTTGGGGACAGAATCCTGAAGTGTTTACTGCCAGACAAAACTGAAGTGAGTTAGTGAGATTTTTGCCTCATCAGGAGTATATATGAAAATAAATAACGCCTAAAATTATTTTTAAGTTCTAAGGCACCTTTGCTTCATTCTAGTAAGTAGGAAATTTCCAGAGGAAAACACTTGCCATTTTCCTGCTCTGTAAAAACAGTTACTAATCCCACATCTACCAGTCCAGGGGACATAAACCACAGGGTTTGCAACTGTGGATGGCAACTACATGGCACATTCCATACTGCTAAATAAGGAGAAGGCTTACAATGTAGGAGAAGCTGAGGACACCCGGCAGTTAAAACTATAATTCTGTATTATCCACACCACACCTCCAACTGTAACTGCTATATCCATAAGCAGAGAGTTTATTTTCCTTAGCTCCACTCTGATATTATTCAAATCCAAAGAAATCTGAAGCTTTAAATAACAGGGAGGACAAATTGTGCTTTCTGAGAAAGGGAATTGGTGCTCCTCCTTGAACAGATGTTAAGAATGTTTCTGAGTGTGCTAGACTCATTTACGAGTCTCTTTCACACATTCGAATCTTGGGGACATCAGCAGTTTGTTCAATATTTTCAGCCTCCTTCCTAAATGCCACCCTGGGAAAATGAGAGGAGTTAAAAAATGGAAAGAGAGAAAAAGAAAAAACAAAAAAAACCCGAAAAAACCACACCCCCAGAGCTAATCTTCTGTCAGTGTGACAAAGAGTGGAAGCAAGAATCGTGGCAAAATAGTCAAGGCAAGGAAGGCACAGCCAGACAGTTGGTAAGATAGAATCAGGCTGGAAAAGCAATGCAAGATGACTTTAATTAAACAGCCGAAACTAGTCACCTTCTGGACTGTGATGCTGGGGTGAGTTTGCAAACATAAGGTTTTCCCCTCTGAGGGAGAACTGAACTGCCACTGGCTCAGCATTAGTGAGACCGTCTCTGTGGTCTCTGCAGATATGACGTAAAAAGTAGCCTAAGCAAGCAGCACATCGGAGCTCTGATTCTCCTTTCTCCTAGCATATTTTAGTCACCTTAGAGATGCACTAAGGTTTCCTGGACTGGAGATAAAGCGGGAACAGAAAGCATCCTTTTATACTAGGTCCATACAGTGCACAGAAGCACGGGGCTCGGCTGTGTTTGGTACACCGGGCGGTACGAAAAATAATTAATGACAGTGAACCAGTTTTGAATCAAAAGAGTGATTGGTCCTGGAAGATGATGAAACTCAGCCCCATTAGTCTCTCCAAAGCACACTGATAGGCACACCTCTTGCAATGGGCTAGCTAAGCAATAAAAAGGTTTTCCTCTTGTTAAAAATACCAAAAGGGAGGAAGGAGAGGTCTGTGGAGACTATGGTTTTGCAAGACTTAGTTTCTTTCCTGTTCTGCTTTTCTTCTGTCCTTTACTGATGCAAGTCGTTAGACTTGTAAAAGGTTTAATATTAGCAGTTATTATGGAATGCCTCATCAGATTACTGTAGATCCCAAAAGACCAGTTGCACTTTGTTATTTCAATTTGTATGTCCAACTGAGCAGACCACAAGCCATCAGCACTACCAGAGCCATGAGTCTCTTTATGCTTGCTTTGAAGGGTACTGTGGTCCAGCAAAAGAACATTTCTCTGGGAATCAGAAAACCTTATTAATTATTCCTAGGCAGCTACTGACCTACCATACAATTTTGAAAAAGTCCCTTCCCTCACCCTTGCTTTGTTTTCCTTCTCATCTTTGCTGTGTCTTGTTTCTAGACTACAGTTCTCTGGGGCAAGTATTTCTCTACCCACGTTCCTCCAGCAATTACAGTTCAACTTTGCTTCTGTACTGAGTTAATGAACAATGATTTTTATCAAGCATCCTTTTCTCTCATACATTCTGATATAAAGCCTTCTAGTTTATACTAGAAGATTAATAAAGTTTCCTGCCATTGCTAATTTCAGAAGGCTGAAGCTGGTGCACACAAGTAAAGGGACACTATCAGATAATTTACACTTCCTCCCACATGGACAAAATATAACAGCAGTTTTATTTGTGTGTGACTTCCTGTTTTCAGCTGGAAGCATTTCACCAAATTTAAAACACACACACACACACCCCAAAAAACTTCAACAAATATTTTTGTTTGCTTAGGAGGTTTCTTGTCCCTGGTGATTTTCCATCATACTTAGAAGGCCAGCCCGAGTGGTGTATTATCAGTGACAAGGCAGACACGGTGGTTGTGGATAATGGGGCCAATTTTGCTCTCAGGCAACCCCAGTGACTTCATTGTCTGGTTTATCTGATGATAGGGTATAAGCTGGTAGAATGACTCATCAAGAAAAAAAAAATAGGAAAAAAAGCAAAGGCAGCCAAGTAAAGACACAAGGCTGTCTCCTAAGGATAATTTTAATAGCAAGACAGCAAGAGAGCTTCAAAATGCAGCAAGGA
The DNA here is from genome assembly GCF_013368605.1 of Nyctibius grandis. Classification (NCBI taxonomy): domain Eukaryota; kingdom Metazoa; phylum Chordata; class Aves; order Nyctibiiformes; family Nyctibiidae; genus Nyctibius; species Nyctibius grandis. Next base: position 5,599,461 of record NC_090676.1, on the reverse strand, counting down.
GCCAGAAATCTCTGAAGAGTGGGGTTCAGCAAAGAGCTATGACACTGTGATCCAGAGTGTGGAGCCTAGGGGGTTTTTGGGTTTGTTTTTTATTTTTGTGGGGGGTTTTTTGTGTCTTTTTTTTTTTTTTTCTTTTCGTGTAACAGAGGCAGTCTCTTCTTGCTCCCAAATAGCCAGTTTCTCCTCTTCATCTGAGCCACAGGTCAAGAAAGGGGAGCTGAAGTTAGCCCCCTTTTCGTGTATGCTACCTTGGAGCAACAGCAACTGTAAATCACTGCATTTGTTAGACACAAGCTTTTAAAAATGTTGCTTCAACATATGAGTCTATTATGTTATTACTCCATTCCCAGAAACACAGAAGGCCCCAAACAAGGTCAGGATCCCTCATGCAATGCACTGTACAAACCCCTGCTGAGAAAGAGTCCCAGTTCTTAAAGCATTTAAATAGATACATCAATCAAAGGGAGAGGAATAAAATGGCTGACAGCCAAATTAGATGAGCAAGACATTTAAATTCCCAGTGCTCCAAGTCTCCTGCCCAGTGCACTTGGTTCCAGCTCCTCTCCTTCTGCAGAGCTACATGGCAACCTGGTGGGAGAAGCAGCCCAGTATACACTATTCTGCCTGTCTCTGAAAACATTTTAAAATGTCTTTAGCCAGAGCTGGCTGGGAGTTGTCTGGTCACTAGAATCAGCAGAAAACTTAGGGAGAAATGCTGCAATATTTGTCCCTGTGACTGGGAAAAGTTTTGCAAGTCTTACAGTTTCTCAGCTCATCCCACTGCATTTATTTACTCAACTCATGAAGATCTGAAGAAACATGAGTAAAGGACTGGAAAATTACACTGAAAAAGAAACAGACCAATTAAGTGACAGGAAAGCCAACACCACAAGAAACAAAAGGGGAAAAAAAGACTTATGGGTATTTGGACTGATACTAATTAATTTTTCAGTTTCTGAAAAATGTTCTCAAGCTAAGAATTTTTAATGTCACCTCAAGCCCACTTAAAATTTTTACAGCACCTTTATAAAATCCTCAGTATAAAGGATTTTAATGGGATTAGAAGTAAGAACACAGACAACACTGTTTAGAGATCGACAATGGAACATACATAGTCTCAAAGTATTTGAGGAGTCATGCTCTAATGTACTAGATGCTTGAGAACATACTGCTGATATTCTGGAGTTATTCAGATAATGTTCTGATTGTGGCTTGAAGTCAGTAATAACAAGCCATATGTTCACTTTTTCTGAAAACTATTGATACAATTAATAAAGAATAATTTATCCTATGAATTCTAAAGCAAAAAGCACATAATCTGTTCCTATAGCATTTCAGTAAATCCTGGTTTACTTTAAAGGTCAGATAATACTACAAGGCCTCTTCAGGATATTTCTTACTATGAATCTATTGGGTACATCTCCAGACTTTACTCCTTTTATTATTTTATGCACCAGTAATAGATACACAAATCTGCCTTTATTTAACTTGACTGCAGATTTGCTTCTACAGAATCCCTCTCACAAAGGAGAAAAAAAAAATTCATTAAACCCTCACCTCCTGCCAACCCAAAACCTTATCATTTAGTTTTAAATGGTATATCTCAATTAAGGAAGCTGAGAGTCCAGCTGTCCATTACCTTGGCTTTCAAATGCAGATAGGAATCATCCTAAAAGGAAGAGGATCTATCACAACGTCTGAGAACCCAGGCACCTGAACTTGGTTTGCTAATACTGCCACCTGGAACTGGAAGGTTGTACATGGTCCTTGTGGACAAAAAATCGCGATAGCCCATGCAGAAGATTTTTCTACATCTCCTTCCAAACTATCAGTTTATGTTGAGACAGGACCTAGTTAAGTGGTTTGACATGCTTTATCTCATCCTCAAACCAGAAGTCTACTACAGTTAACTAGATTCAATTTGAAGCTCAGTTCCTTCATTTAGGGAAAAAAACAAACAAATAAAAATGCAGCACTTTGTGATAATCTCTCTCTAATCATCAAGGACGCTTACTGTTTGAAAAATCTTGCATACCTAAATTAATGATCCATGTAAGACAGAAACCCAATGTTCTCAGTGCTGTATAAGACAATGCTTAACAAATAATAATAGTTATTACTAAGTCTTACGCACCACTGCACTTTCTAATACTGCCTTGAAGTGAAAAGGACAAGATGATGTGATAAGAATAAGCTGTTCCCAGGCTATTGCCCTCTCTAATGGAATCCCCGAAATCCAGAAATATCAGACAAAACCATGTTTTGGGGATGTTTCCTATATGTTCCTCACTAAATTAATTTAAAATTGGTTTTAGATAAGCAACTGCCGACATAAATCTGGTTCACGCAGTACACCGTGTGCAAAGTAGGATTGCATCAATTTCTACATTTCAGATACCCCTTCATTCCGAATCTTCAAGGACAGGGATAGTGAGACAACACAGGAGAACTACAACTTTGTTCATTAGCTATTCCCTGATTACATTATAACCCTCACATTATCTGAGCATACATGAGTTGATTTTGCTGAGATGCTAACAACCTCATTGTTGTATGTTACAGTATAACCAACATTACAGGATCTTGTGAACAGTCAGCACACTCGTGATGAGAAATGGGGATGAAAAATGAGAACTGAGAATTTGTAGACTCAACTTGCTTTCCAAGCCAGTGGCTACTGGAAATGGTTCATTCCTCAATGGGGTGGGGGGAGACCAGAGCCTTCTGAATGAAAACTTGAAAGAATTCAGGAAGGAGTAGCTGCTTCCTCCTTTCCAGATGGAAAACAACTGCTCTAGGTAGCACAGCTACATTTCAAATTATGGAATTGGGACAAAGGTTTTCATTAAGAGCCACTGTGCCAGGAAGAGCGATCTGCTAGTCAGCTGGTTAAAGATTCCCTGTTTGCAAACGCTAAAAAATAATACACCCCCACTGTAAAGCCAGTTTGAATATCTACACAAGTTCAGTCTTTACAGGACTTCTTTCCCCCCTTCATTTGTAGTAGAAACAGAATTGCAGCCGTGTCCTTTAATTAGAAGGCACTAACATCCTAAAAATTAATGTTGCAGTGCAGTAAAATATATACAGCAAGAAGGCAGTGTTTTACTCCCAATAAAACACATAGAAAAAGGGGGTAGGAAATAGTCATGCTTAACCCCGCTTTGTCAGTGGGGAAAAAAAAAAAAAATCAGCTCACAGATTAAGTGATCTGGTCAGACTGGGCTTGAAACCAACGACCTTCTTAGTCATCCCTGAACATCTGAGGCAGGTGATTGTCTTTCCACTCTAACTTTTTCCCCACAATGCCCATCTAATTAGGTTCGCCTCTCTCTAGCAAAGAGAAAAATCTATTTTGAAAATTAACTTGAAATTTTAGCCCAGATGTCCCTTAATAAAAAGGACAAACTGTAGGCAGAATATCACACAGTATTACTGTAAAAATTATGGTGGCCAGGTACCAACACACAAGACTTATTTACAGGACAGCAAAGAAATTTTATTCTGCCTTTGTAGGAAAATTAAAATCCCCTGAAAGTGTTCAGGATGTACCAAAACCAAACGCATCTGTTCTATCAGCACAGACATTTGGTTACTGAACTGTCCAGTACCTTTTAAAAGAAAGCAGATTGCGGGTCTATTGTAAAATCTGTAACAGCTCCATGTAAAACTATCAGATATATTCAATGATTTAGTTTCTAACAGTAAACATTTTATGTGGTTCTGAATAATACGATGTATTTTGTCTTATGGATCCTACAGAGTCAGCTCTAACGCTGCTCGCACGCAGACACAGACAGACAGGCAGCAGAGGGGCAGCAACTGGGTGCAACCTCAGAGCAATTGCGAGGGATCAGAGTGACACTGTGGCAGTCACGGAGAGGTGGTGCAGGACACATCACGCGGCAGAATGACAACGATGATAACAAGTGGTGAGTGCAAGTGGTGGAGATGGAAATCCAAACAGCCATGCATTTGGCAGCTCACAGTAGCAGGGTGCAGATTAGCGTCAAGGTCAAATAAACATCATAAAACATTGCTCAAGCTGTCAATTAAAGAACAAACAAGCTCATCATAATTATACAAGATAATTGTTATCTGCTGGGTGTTAATTAGATACATTTTATCAGAACTGCTGTCACTGAATGGAGAGTAAAACTGGTCAAAGATATATTTTTTTAATTGTAATGATTTCCTAAGTAGTTTTGTTCTTCCTTCAGATGAGAATAACATCTTATTTTCCCTATGTTTTCTTAACTATACTCCTCCTTTTAAGAAGCATTACATTTTCAAAATAAAGTTATCCTACTGTGTAACTAAGCCTATGAAATAAAAGCATGTGTAAAGAAAGATCTAAAAATAAAAATTGTAAGAGATATTTTCACTTTAAAATGGAAATAAAAAATAACTTCTCCCTATACAGTTTCAAAAAATAAAGCATTCCATTTTATTAATTTTAAATTAAATGGAAATTTCAACCCACTCTAAATGATAAATAAGGACTAAAACGCCTAAAAGATTAGCATGTAGGTCTTGAGTAATGCAGTGGTAGATCTGGCCCATTATCTAAGGCAAACACTTTCCTGAAGGGTTTCTCACTCCATGAGATAGGCTTTGGATAAGGCCCTGAATGCAAGTGAGAAAGACAAGATGGTCCCAGTCCTGTAGCACAAAGGCTGCAGCCTCCCAGTATCCACTCCTCGCCCTGAGAACAAGGATGTGAAACTATCTCAGAGGCACACAAGGATGGAGTAAATGCTGGAGTCATAGTTCTGTTCAAAGTCTGATTAATAAAGTATCATGCTGAAATAAAAATAAAGGGAGAAAGAGAGGAAGAACATTAAATAGTCACACACTTGCCTCCCCCTATTACCACAAACCTCTCTCCATACCTAATTCCTTTCCATCCTCAGAATTCACTGTTCATCTGTCCAGCTAACAGTTGCCTTAAGGTACCACTTTCTGGCAAGAAAAGACAAATGTCCAATATTTATTCGATCAATAGAAATATCCTGTCTTCGGGACAGGGACCTTTTGTTCTCTATTTGTACATCACCAAACACATCACAAGAACTTCCTGACACCATTGCATTGAACAGCAGCAATAAAAAGGAGGGTTAGTGGGCCAGCAGAAATACCAAACTGCAAGCTTCATTTAAATCCAGGACTTATTAATTATGAAGATAACCAACATTTATTTCATCAGATACAGAGCTTGGTATAATTTGTATTGGTTTTAGCACAGAAAGAAAATACCAGAGTTTTTTGAGGAGAACAGTGGCACAAAGGTTTACCACACACAGCCTAAAATAGTGTGAGAAAGGAACTGACTTCAGCTTGAATAATAGTCATTAAATCAAAACACTGGAAAATGCATTCCTTGTAAGAACATAGCCACTGGAGGTCTGCCCAGTCCTAAACAAAGAGTAGCAGTTCACAGCTGTAGGGGACATGCTGTGGGTATACACTAACCTAAGGTTTAAAATATACTTGTGGTCTGCAGCAAACTTGGGGACTCCAGTGGCTGTTGTGAAAAGACATTTCAGGTTGCATTCATTCCTGTACCTGATAATAGCATCTTTCTGGAGTTCTTTTATCATCTCTGCCTAAATTACTGGAACAGTTGCATGTTTAAGCTTTATACTGAAAAAATTTAAGAATTAAGAACTTCCAGAGTTATATAGCACGAAACAGTAAATCCACTCACAGACTATTTCAAGCAATAGGGAGTGTCTTCAAGGCAGAAAATGTTGTGGACATATTCCAAGAAGTACTCCTCCAACGTAGTGACAAAGTTCAACGTGACTCATGTGTGCAGGTAATTGATATTATTAACACAAACAGAAAATTTGAGGTCACTACTGGCAAGCAGTATAAAAATCAGGTTTGTTTTCTACGAACACCAACAAGGAATTACAAGAAAGGCAAACTGAACAAAGATCAAGTTAAATATTTAATATATACATGTATATTTAATATCCATCTAACAATACCTCATTCATAGCTTATGCAACCCAAACGGATCACAGGTTGAAGACATTTCCTCTTATTTCACAAGTTAAACATTGTAATACAATGTCCTTTTTCCCTTCTTTCCTACATTAAAGGTCTGTGTCATTGGTTAGTAGTAGATACAGATGATATTCAGGTGAAGAGCTGAGACCTTTCGTATCTATAGAGTTAAGCGAACTCAGAAAAACTGGTAAGGACTTGGAATAGAGACTATAAATCCTCTGAGCTGTGTAGAGCCAGACCCAAAGCTTAAGTGAAGCTGATGACATGATCCAAAGACTATTGAAAGCAATGAGAACCTTGCTGTTGCTGGATATTGAGAGCTTTTGCATTAGCAGAATGAGCAGCAGTCAGACATTCAGATTAAAAAACAATCTAGAAAGCAGACAGCAGAGGAGGGAACAGAAATAACAGCCAGCAGAGCCTGTTAAATTTTCAGATTCTTCAGAAGTTTGGTCTAAGACAGAAGAATTGTTCCTTTGCACCTGGGCTTCTTGCCAAAGGAGCTTTTCAAAGAGACATTTGAGATAAGAGGGGGCAGGCATCTATCACAAGTCACCTTTATCAGATCTAGGATGCATGATTGCTAACAAGGCTGAACACATTCATTTACACAAGATGCCGCCAAGAATGAAGGAAGTCAAAGCAGCACTGATTGACACTTCTGCCTCTGCTCCTCTGACCTGGGAACTCTGCTTCTGGTGATCCAGTCTTCCAAAAGAGTGATACCTAAAAATGCTCTTTACGTTTAGAAATTAGCAGATATGTGACCTGGAATTCAAACATGAATTTCTATTACCTTGTGTCTTTCAATGACACAAGTGCACAAATATGGAATAAAGGCACATGCCTGAGAGAGACAAGATTCTGTCCTGCTCTAGTAAAGGGATCCCTCACCTGTGGCCTAAAGGAGCAAAAAGTTTGACTGCGTTACTCATATCCCCAGAGATGTGAGTTCTGTGAAGAAAGAGCTAAACAGAAGTTATCAGAACACACAGCCAACCTGGGAAACAACAGCACTGCCACCAGCTAAGGTAATCAGGTGCAAGGATCTGTCTACTGGAGAAAACAGTGTGAGCAGGGAGATCCAAACTTTCATAGCCTCATTCCAAAACAGAGTTCAGAAGACATTTGTATTAGAATAGCCAAGGAGCATAACCCGAGTATTAGAATAGCCAAGGAGCATCACCAAATGTTGATGATTTAACAGCAATAAACAGCTCATCTCTGTTCAAATCCCACATTAGAATGAGAATCAAAGTCCCCTAAAATTAACAGCTTGAGAAACTCACACTAAAGTATCTGAAAAACACTTGCAGTCATGCCCTGACAGACAAGAGCTGACAGGCAGAACACTTGCCTCTAAGGGCTGCTCTCTGCCGTGGTTCGTGTCTCAGCTCCCAGCACTGAGTTTCCTCGTGTGCCGTTCCCAGCTCACCCACACCCTACATACACCGGGCCTTAACCGTCATCAACTGACCCACTTTTAGTGTCATATGTAGGGCAAGCCAGGGAATTTTCTTTCATGTCTGGAACAATACAGATTCTGTTCACTTTTGTCTCCAAAGGCAGAGATACATACCGAAGAGTATTTATATTTTTCAGGACTCCGATTGGCATGCCGAACAACGCAGACACCTTCCCAATGCCTTCCATGAGGAGAACTGAGGTCCTGTTACAGTTTCTCCTGTTCTAGTGCCTAACAATCAAATTAAAAGAAACTCATATCAACCCAGATAAACTGATTTCATTGCAAATAGGCATTTTTATACTGTGATTTCCTTTTACTTCATATTTTACAGCAAAAGCCTAGAAGGATGAAACCTTAAACTGACTGGAGTTCAAAAGATCAATGGACTGAAGAAAACTAGAACTGGTAGTTGGGATTTGTAAAACAAATGGGTCATTCCAGTTCTTTTCTTTTTCCTTCTCAAGCAAAGCAAGTTCCATCTTCTCATGAGAAATGGCCAGGTTTGGTACTGGAAATATCTCTGGTACATCTCCCAGTCTGTCAGGCAACACTCTTCCCATGAAACCCGTTCTGCTCTGCGTAACGCAACGAAAGGGTCTACCTTCTTTACGGAGAGTAGTACATTCCATGGAGATGGGTATACACTCTGAGGAGAGTGTTTTGTACGCAAAAAATACTTTGAGGGCCAATCTGGAAGACATTTTGTATTTTTATATTACAGTTGGAATAATCTAGGCAACTGAATTAAATTATTTATAGTAGGGGACCTTAATGCTTTTTAACAATGACAGTTTCTTCCCTTTCTCCTTCTATTGTAAAACTCCTGCCTTCCTTTAAATGCCATCTCTTTGACCCACACAAGAAAAGGTCAGCTGTCCTCCTGTCCTGAAAATACATTTATGCACCAGATTTCTACAAATTCTGTAGTATTGCAATTTTAGAACAGAAACACAAGAAGAGCACGCAAAGACAGAAACAAACACATGGGCTCTAGAGCTCACTAGGAGACACTGGCTTATAAGAGGGAAGACACAGCTGTAATCACCAGTTTTGAAGGCAGCATCAGGGAAATCAATAGCAGACTAAGATGACATCTTGGCACTGAATATATTGTAACAATGAAAAATCACCTAGTTAGTGTTGATGGAAACATTTGCAACCTAAATAGTATAAATGTTGGTGTTTTTCTGCTAATTCAATAACATCAAATTTTTTACATGAACGTGACACATGCACAGAAGATCAAACCATTCCTAGACATGCTGATGAGTGGAAATCCAAACCTGATTTATCTCCTGCCTGTAAAACTCCACTGGGCTTGGAGCACCTCCACTGTCCTGCTACTCCATTTGGGTTTCTCCTCATTTCTCAGTAGCTGAACTGATAGGAAAGCAACTGCACTGCATATTGTTAGGGAAGATAAAGGCAGTGGGTTGAGTATCGAACACAGCTATGCTGTTACAAGTTATAGAGCACCTCAAAGACAGCAGAGTGGAGATCTTGAGTGCTTCATACACAGCACATACTTTCCTAGTTGGTGAATGTAATTCATAACTGAGTTAATTTCTTCAAAGGGGCAAATAATGTAAGGCTTATTCCTGTCTTCTGAAAGTTGGGTTGTTGCACATTAAGTTATACATATACCATTTTAGTCCACCTGTGCACCATTGTCAATATTTTTTTCCATTGGATGTTTAACATAACACCTACCTCATGCTACAGTAATTATGATTTCATTCGTGCCATTTCCTTCATATTCAATCATCATTGATGGCTATTAATGTAACCTTTAACATGACCACACCAGTAATTAGGTAATTGCTGTTACTCCTGAATGCTACTGAAAGGTTTCCCCATGCAGCACTTTCCCATGCTGCAGGAAGATGGCAGTGACCTGCAGAATGACTGACTGATCAGAAGGTGACTAGACCAGTGTCTTGGGATCCTAGTTAAATTAGAGGTTGTTTCTTTGATGGTTTCAAGTCCCAGAAAGGAATCTGCAGGAAATATCCCCAGAATTTTATCCAGGTTATTAGCATTATGCAATGGTAAATGTATGAATGCATCCTCATAGAATCACCGACCACACAATTGATATTGTTGTAAACTGATGAAAAGCATGTGTTACATGCTAGAAATAATACACTGCCCACATTGTACAAAAGGCACCTGCTGAGTCATTTAAATATATTTTTATGTAGCTTTGTCAAGTTTACAGACTTAATTGAACATTTGTACAAAATAAAAGAATTCAGTGCGTTGCACAATAGATATTGTTTAGTCTAGTACACTGATTTATGCTCAAGTGGGACAAAATCTACATTTCATCTTCTCTATTAGAGCTTCCTGAATACTGCCAAGAACTTCTTGGAATAAAAAATGAACATTTGTTCTCATGTTTGCAATTCTTTATTGCTTTCACTAACAAATCATCCGAGTACTTTATTTTATTTAATTTTCTCTTCTATTTTTAGGAACATTGACAGAAAATTCAAATCATGTAAATATTTCTCCAACTCTTCTCCTCATTTCCTTTATTATATTTGCTTTGGGAATGATTTGTCTTATTGTCTTTATGACTCTTTCTCCATTTCTTCAAAAAAGCTACAATTAAGCAGGCACAGAATAATAAAAAACCCCAAACAAAAAAACCCCCATATGGCTAAGATAGCTAACTAAACATCATAAAATAGGCAAATGTGAAGGGCTCCTGACCAGCCCAGTGATTTAAGTATATTTGCATGAAGCATATGCCAAACAATACAGCAGACGAAAAACTAAGAAAATTCAGTCGTGGGAAATCCAAAAGCAGAAAAGGGATAAAGCTTTTGAATAAAGTATTTAATACATCCAGTTCATCCAGTTCTGCTCCCTCTTCCTTATCCAGAACCAAGGCCCATTCAGATGTTCTGAATACAAAACATCCTTTACAGTTATTTTGAACTAGTCTGCAGAAGTCTAAGCAGCATAAAACATCTCCCATACATGTTTACTTTTTTCAGGGTTTCTCTGTCGCCTGCTAAAAACACTATCAAAAAGCATCTCAATGAAGGTGCATCGGCATGTACACGGAGTACGAGTCAGTGCAATTGGCATGTAGAAGTTAAGTCAAAGTGGGCAGAAAACTCCACGCCTCCCCCCTATCAGATCAGTAGTCCCACGAATGCAAATGTTCAGTGTGTAGAATCTATAGAGGATACTTATATGTCAAGCTGTAAGTGGCCTGCAAATAAGTTTTCCTCTCTCCAAAGCATAAAATATCTGCCCCAAAACATAATGTAGAGTATATAGTTTAAATAAATAGATTTTAAAGTATATCTTTCTTTTGTCAGCTACTCCACTGGTGTATCAGTACCTCTGAACTACGTACCTTTATTCTGGGAACTAAGATATCTTCCTCATCACAACTGAGCATTTTTTGAGAGATAAAGGTAGATTTCATCTCAGAATTTTGTACAATCTCATGACTTGGGTTTTGTCCCAAGTCAGTCAGGGTTTGTCCAAAAGCAAAAAAGATGTTTTCTGAATCACAGCCAAACAGCCTTCCCATGGGAGAGGGAAAAATAGGGGGTTCTCATCACCTGCTGGGGTGAATTAGAAGAATTATGTGACTAGATGGGGGAATTTCTTTCTGAATAAGACCCACTTTCTCCATTCCTCCTGAAGGAACAAAGACATGCAAGAGCATATTTCTTTGTGCTGCTGCCAAATAGTGGAAATTTATCATCATAATTAAAGAAACAAATTGCCAAAAACAAATATTATTTGCAGATGGATTCCTCTGTCTTCTGTGAAAATTCTCTGTTTACATTTCAAATGAGTGGAAAAATAAGATTATACATTTTAAAAAGCCCCAGGCCAACTACTAGGAGAGATAGTGGAGCTCTGAACTTTCTCCTGCAAAACACACCTGAAAGACTTTCTAATTTCTCAGCATGTTGACATTATTTAAATTCCTGTCTTACTGAAATATAGCCAAAGCTGAAGCTCTAGCCTCCAGAAAATAAACTCTTGTTTAATAATGTGATGGGTAAATGTATCCAGGAAATGTCACAAAATAAATCTGAGATAAATGAAACAAAACTGACTTCCTTTCTTATGTCAGATGCCTCAAAAGGAAAAAATCACTTAGAAATTAAAATGTTTAGCAACAGAGCTATAAAGAAAAAGTAGCACATTTCCAAATCTGTAACAGAATCTAACAACATACGACCTGGGTCCCCTAGCTATGCTGTACACTAATCTCTCATTGGCTTCAGACAGAAGCACATTATTTCTCTTTATTTACATGTTGACTGTTGCTCAGGAATATGGGTGCAGGAAGGCTACGCAGAGAACGCTAGAGGTTGTATTCATCCATCCTGTACAAAGCTAGATATTCTTGCCACTCCTTTACTTTCAGATAACTGTTTCCTACAAACCATCTGCCAAAAGAACAGAATGTCAGGATAGAAGACAAACTGGCACCAACACCAGATGTGTGGAGTTACAGATCACAGAAGCCATTAGAATCATGGTAGACATTGTTCTTCATTAATGGTAGATGTGGCGAATTGGCAGTCAAGACTTACACAGGCTGTTGATAAATAGCCTTGTGCAATAAAACAGATTAATATAATATATGGGGAAAACACAGGCATTTAATATGAAGAAAGGGTAATTTGGGGTCAGAGCAGAACACAGAATATGGTGAGATTGCAGTCTTTTTCTCTGTGATAACCGAACTTTTCCTGTTCCTTATGTACTTCCTTAAGTACCTGGCTCACCCTTTCAGTTTTTCCTCAGCAGAACTGCATTCTCTTTTGCAGGGTGCTCTCCAATGCAGGGTTATATGGACTTTCAGCAGGGCTGCATGCCGTGAGAGCACAAGAGGCAGGATCTGCAGGCTGCTACCTGAGCCTGTCACCTTTTACAGATGAGCTACCCAGCTGGCTGAAATAAGGAAACAATTATCTTTGCACCTGGCTGAGCCCTTTAGATCTTGCTAAGAGATAGATGGCCAACCATGAAAGTGTGCCAAATAGCGAATAGTTAAGAAATTGAATATAAAATTTGCCCGAGTCTTGTGGGTAGAGGTGATTTTTTTTTGGCCACATGCTCTCTGGATATCGTAAGGATGCCTACTCATGTACCATTCTAACCTTACTCATTACTCTGGACTGGGGCTTCATTTCTTTATAGCACCAGATGCTGCTCTGATTACAAAGTCACATGCCCTTGTAAGCCACACTTAGCAATGTATTTTGGGTGGGGTTGGGAAAAAAAAAATCTGTCAAATGAAAAGATAAGTGGGAACTAAAAGAACAGACTTATCCATTGAAACAAATCAGGGTAAAAAAAGATCTCTCAGCCAAGCTTTGCACCTCTAGAGATTTAAAGAATGTGCTGTTTGTGTTATTTAGTACACGGCAATTGCCCATTTTCTAAATAATAATGCAATTTCAAGCCTTTTCCCCACTCAGTGCTTTCCTCTAATCTCTTTTTCTGAGCCTCCACTCTTAATACCTCTCTGGGAGCATACAGGTGATGCTGAATGCTAATGAGATAATACCCACTGCAGCCCTGGCCCAACAGGGCCTCATTTCATCCCTTCCGAAGTAGCCAGCTGGGAGGTACTTCAGCAGGCACTGCATGATTCTGGTTGTCCAGCTATTGGTGACTCGTTCAGTGGGCAGCCTAGAGGTAATATACCCACAGGTTTTATTTTAAGCTGTGGGGCTTCTTCATCAGTACCTTAAACATAGCCATATATGTGATGCAGATGATACCAACAGTAGAATAGCAACAGCAAATGAAAGAACAGTCTTTCCAGCAGATTACTCAGAGAATGGGGAAAAGGGATCTCTAAAGTAGTATCAACTTTCCCTTACAAACAAATCAATTACAGCAAGCTGCTTTGCTCTCCCACAGCACCTTCCATCTGGTAGGGGACTTAAAAAAAAAAAAACTAAAAGTTTTCACAACAGCCTTCGAGAAAGGAAATATCACCTTCTTCACACGGATGAAGAAAACAAGGGGCAAAGAATGATGTCCTCAGGGTCATACAGAATAGAACAAAGACTAAAGAAAAACACCCAGAGTGTGCTTATTCAGCACTGGAGGAGTTCTTGGAAGCATGAGAGAGTTGCACATATTGTGATCACAGAGCATCACACGGGGTAAAGGAGGGGATGGGAAAGTCTCACTGCTTCCCACAAAAAACCCCACAGTAATAAGCCTGGGGAAGGAGTTTTCCCAGAAGACTTCTTCCCACATCACTTATTTGAGAGGGTGGGACATCAAACCTCAAAATATGCAGCTTGACCTGACATACTTGTTTTTGCACGGGAAGTCTCAGACAGAGAAGGCAGCTGCCTGCTAAAGGCACCCTGTTACTGCTGTGCAATTCCAGAAGTTTATTTGGAGGGTTTTCTTAGCCAACCATCTCCATACCAATCTTCCAGTGTCTTGTTACAGAAGAACTAGGGCAAGGGAGCTTTCCAAAGGGAGGAAGAACCCCTAAGATCTGATTAGTGGAAGACACTGCCATGCCCCATGTGGTTTCTTCCTCTGTGGAAAGAGAGGAATGCAGCCTGCCTTACGCACCAAAAGTTGAGTCCTGAGGGCCAGGTAATCTTGAGTGCTTATCCTATATTTGACACTACCTGACACCCTCTTACAGTAGATAGATCACTGACCCTCTGTGCCTCAGTTTCCTCCTTGCCACCTCAACGAGCTGCTTCACTGCTATGAAGCAATGTAGGGATGAAAATAGTACAGCCCATTCAGAATGAGAAAGCATCATTCATTTTTCTGAACTTTCTGTACAGTTTTGCAGTTGCCCTGGGTAGGTCACAAAATGCCTCTTTCTCAAAGCAACTGAAATGAGGAAATTCCTCATTTCTTTCCTGAGTAATGATACCAATAAATGCTACTCCACTATGTACTAAATCAGCATAACCCTTCACGGCTCATATGTCTTGAAAGTGTTTATTGAACTTTTTTTTGAACTGAAGAGGACTGCAGCACCCTAGTGAAAAAGAAAGGAGGAAGAAGAGGTAGAGAGACCAAACCTGACTTATTGTAAAAAATAGGTGCTCTAATCTCATAATGATGGAAAATTTCTGGAGAGACTTTTTTTCTTGCTCCTTAGTGGAAGCCTTCTTGGCTCCCAGTAAGCACCAGAAACTTTGAGAGAGAAAGGGGTGTTTATATGAATGCATGATTTTTAAAAGCCCAGCCAACTGCATAAGAGAAGCAAGGCAACTTTAGCCTCCAGAGGAATAACCTTCAAATCACAATTTGACAAACAATATCAAAAACTATCAGAGAAGCAAGCAATCTAGCTGACTGCAGTGTTTTCATTCCCTTCTCAGCAGTGTGACCTCATCACAGTCGCACTCGCACAGAATCCTATTACTGCTGCCTCAGCTGCAGAGCTGCAAGACAAAGGAAGGTTACAGACATCACTCCCCTCTGTGCCTTGCTAATCAATAGTTTTTATCTAATTTCTTTGCTTCAAGATACAGGAAAACAAGGTGCTGCATTTGAAATGGAAGGCTGGGAATAACTGAGCTTTGTGGGAATCAATACAAAATAGAATAGCTGACAATGTCATCCTGCCTGAAACACTATGAAGACAGATTTGAAGTTCCTCTCATTATCTAGATGTTTGTATTTTTAAACACTGACTTAGTGTCTACAGAAAAATTGGCTTTATTTGATAGCCATTGTGGTTTCAGAACTTTTTGCATTACTGGTTAGTCTGCTCAATTTCCTTATATTTCTAGTCTGGATGGAAGTTTTTCCCTTTTGGTGTCAATTTAGGACTCAGTATGCTGCATTTAGATAGGTAATTTACACATGGCAACATAGTGGGCTGAACCCTGCCTAGTAGGGATCAACACAGCCCAGTTGATGGACAGTAGTTATTGCACTGGACATACTTTTTCCCATTCATCTAAATGCTAGGTGACTTTTAATAACCTCACATCATTATCCAATTTCCTCAAATTAGCTAATAAGAAACATGAAAGCCCAGCACTACTTAAACTAGAACCAGCAGGGTTAAGAAATCACCTAATAGTCAAAGAAGCAGCCCACAGCTACTTAACTCAGAAGAGGGCAAGAAGTCAGAGTTAAGAGAGGTTAAATGATCTTCAGCTATACTCCATTGTGAAATGGAAGTGTCAATATTAAGCATACTCTGCCTCTTCCTGAGCCCTGAAAAGCACGCAGAAGAGAGTTGAAAGGAAGGCTGCTCAGCCCACTCCACTTGCCTTAGCACCTCTCCAGAGAGTCTTTCACCCAGGTATCAACACCAGCAGAAACCCACTACTTTGCCCATCCCAAACTCTTATAGTGTTCCTGTGAGAAGTCATTAATTCCTTACAGCTGGTGGGTCTCTGCACTCATGACAGGCAGCTGTGTTACTGCATCCTCCCCTGTCCCCCCAAGGGTGAATTAACACATTCCCAACAGCGCCTTAGCCAAATCAATGTGTACTTCTACATATCCCCTCACTTTATTCCAATGTATCACATCCCAAATACAAAAGAGGCAGCAGATGGGATATCGGAGTAGACAACATCATCCAGACTCTGCTCAGAAAAACCCCTCTTCAACTGCCTTCCAACTAAGGGACTTCAAGGTCAAAAAGACAGGAACTTCCCAAGTGTCTACAGTTTTCCTGTTGAATATGTGCATCAGTCTCTGCGAGGCTGAGAAGCAAGGCACCTATCACACATCCAAGTTACTCTGGGATTCTAAACTGAGCCATTCCTTTACCTGCTTCCCCTAAAATCCAGTAGCATTTTCTCAGTGTGTGCCTGCCATATTGCAGTGGCAACCAGTGCTTTCTGTTAAAAACAAGGGCAGAGGAGTCCCCTTTATCCAATCCTTAGTGGTTAGCTTGGTCAGGATGTGGATCCAGTTTCCTTCTTTGCTTGGAGGGATTCAAACCCACTTCCCCAGACATCTCCCCCACTTTGAGGTGAGGATCTTCACCGCTGGGCTGCTGCCAAAAAGGAACCATTCCCAGATCTCCCTCACACTGAAAAGGATAGCACAAGTCCTGCTTTATCATAACAGGGGGAAAAGAGGACTGGAGTACTTACCTTTAAAAGAGTGCTCCAGACAGCTAATCCCACATGGAAAGAGAAGTGAGCCACTAGCGCTGAGCAAGGAGCCTGGAGAGGGGTATGGCTGAAGGCACACCCTGCTCCTTAGCAGTGGCTGCTTTAAGCAGCTTCCTCCCAGCATGTTGCCTTTTCTGGCTGCCATTCTGAGGCTCCTCGCTCAGGGCTGGGGATCCCACTAACGGGGCAGAGCATCTAGAGCTCAGCATTTTGTCATCCACATGATACTTTGGGTCTTGGTCTGAGGTGGGCTTAGTGTTCCCTGGCAGAGTTTCCTTTCATCTCACGCTGCTATTAGAATAGCATCATCTTAGGCTTCGGCTGAAGAAATTGTGAAATCAAGTGAACGCGAAATTCCTTCTGTCACAAAAAGTAGCTCTTGCATATGAACTGTAACTGCTTCACAGCTGAAGCTTCTCAGCTAGAGTAAAACATTGTTTTTCAGTAAACCATATGGTTTGTTTTTTGTATAATTATGTGTAATTAATATGGTTAGCATATAGCATCTATAACCTCCCAAAAATGCAGTGCAAGCACCAGCTACACCAGGACACTACTTCAGTGCAGCTTGCGATCTTATTTTGGAATGCTGTGAGTTTGGTCTAGAAGGCGTTGTTTTGATTTAAGAATTTAGCTATAACAATCTCTAAAACCCATTCAGAATTATGGAATTGCTTCTGTTTAATGGATAAACCATTTTTTTCTAGAATGAACTTCCATAAATATGCCACTAGCCAGGTTTTAAAATAAAAATATAATTTTAATGTAATGGGAAATTGCTCAGTTTTTAAACAGTGTCCATTTCTCTCATTCTTATGTTCTCTGTGGACCACAGAACTGGTTGGAAGCTGGACACTGTAAAGTGCCAGAGTGAAGATGAATAGATAACCACTAACAAATCCAAATCTGAGCTGTAGTAAAGGCAAGAACTGCTTTATAATATATGTTTGTACAGTTGCTTGGCTAATGTTTTAATGCTAACCTGGCAGGAAGATTAGCTGCTTACCCAGGGAAAACTACCAACACAAGCAATTCGTATTTTCTAGACAAATAGTACATTCAATTTAAATTTGGTAAAGTTTCAGATTCAGAAAAGGGAGACATTTTTCAAAATGTCAAAACATTTCATGTTGACATTTTTTATCTAAAATGTTTGTTTCAGAAATGCCAAAAAGTTTCATTTTGACATTTTCCCAATTGAACATTTTTTTTTAAATTGGCATTTTTCACGTAAAAGTTCAGGTAATGTTTAAAAAATGAATGTTCTGTAAGACAAGCTAAATAGCTCAAAAATGAAGTGAAATATTTCAATTCAGGTCAAATAAAAATTTCCCATTGATCAAATACAACTTTAGTGTTTCCTTGAAAAGATCACTTTTGTTTGAACTCACAACAGTTATTCTCTAGTCCTTTATTCATAAAACAAAAGAGAAGTTTTGTCTAAATTTATAACCATCATGTTGATGTTTAATAGCTTTCTTTTGGTTTTCATAAATCTTATGGTCAGGTTCACAAATTGGTTCTTGCATCTTAATAAATCATTGTGCATCAGCTGAACGATTTTAGATAACCAGCTGCACCTTTTAGCCCATCACAGGCATGAGATAAAACATGTACCTTAAGCTTCTTCAGCTGATGTTTAGGCTAATGGGTTTTATTCTGTATTTGCTATGGGCTAAAATTTTTGTTAAAGATCATTCGCCACCAGAGGGTTCAATTCACACATATATCTGTGACTTGGTCTTGGCTGGGGAACAGCCATGATTTTATATTTATGAAGCTATATTAAAACTTAGGAAAGGAGCCTAAATATTTTTCCTGAAATAACATCAGCCAAACAAAATTACAAGCTAGAGATCTGGAGATAGATTAGATCAATTAGTAGATGAGCTGGGACAATGCATTGTTTCATCCCTTAATGTCGAGATCCCACAGCTGCAGCAAGTTAGAGATCAGTTAAATGTTTCATACGCATTGTGTCTGATTTATTTTATACTAGGGTGTGTTACAAACTGGCTAAAGCAATCTGAGAGCTGTTAGTAGGTACCATGGAGATATTGCCCTCTATGGAGAGTAGATCAAGTTGTGCATGTTTGAAAAAGGTCAATCCTAACATGTAGTCTTTAAATGGGGGCGGGAGGGTGAGGGGAACCAGCAAATAAGAGGTCAGTCATCTTGAATTGCCAGACAAGTATTACAATAAACTGCCAAATATATTTTTATAAGCGTCTCATTGGAAAAAGAAGATGAGGGTGAAATTTAACCTGATCCAGGGATTTGTCAGCATCAAAGGAGGAGGTCCTACCTTTTTCTCCCTTCTCTGCATTCCTACTGCTTACTTCACACCTGGTCCATCTCTTATTGATGGACCAGCTCTGCTCCAGAGAAGGAAAAAAGGTGTAGATTCCATATTTATTAACATTAATAACTTTACTGTTTCATATGGTATCTCGAAAGTAAATGAAGAAAACATAGTCTAGGTCTATAAAATGAACTAAAAACTGGTCATAAAATCTTCTGTAGGTAGTAATGATCAGTGATTCACTGGAATGATATAATAAGTGGGGTGCAATCCTTCATCTAGTACTAGTCAATATTTTCACTATTGATTTTGGTGATGAGAATACACCAAAAAAAGCTGCAAGCACATTGGACAAAGACATGAGAATGTAAAAAGATTTTGACAAACTGGTGAAATGGAATGAACGAAGTAATTCAATAAGGAGAGGTGCAAGGTTCTACAGGTAGGCAAGAACAGTTAGTTACACAGAAGATTGAACAGGGGACCAAACAAGTATCTAGGTACGCCCATAGATCACAAGCTGAGCAAGACTCAATAACATCACACAAATTTTTGAAAAGTGGCATCACCTTCTGGGACACAGGAGGCAATCCTCAGCTCTACTCATCATTGGAAAGGCCTCACCTTGAGCCCGGCATTCAGTATGGCACTTCCAGAGGGCTGTGGACCACTGGGAGAGAACCCAGAGGAGTACCACAAGAGGATCAGAAATTCAGGTGCATGAGGAAATCTCGATGGAATGTAGCTTGCTCAGAGTAGAGAGGAAGAGACAGGAGGAAGACGTAAAGGCAGTCTACACCAAAGTAGATCACCAGAAGATAAACTGTTCTTCATGTCCATGTTCAGCAGGACAAGAAGTAAATTGCAGCTAGGAATGTGTCACATTAATGGAAACTATTATTAATTAATTATCATTACTAATTTATCAGTACTATACAGTATGTCTGCCAACATTCTGCTAAACATTGCCAGGCTGTGGGTACTTATGGTTAGTTACCGCTAATAAAGTTCTCCCCAGAGACCACTTCTGGACATCAGCCAACTGGTGTAGTCTTTCTTTAATTTGAAAGTTGTCCCACTTGCCCAGACCTATGAAGGAAGGCATTCTATGTGTTTAAGTTTAGACTAGTAGTTTTATGTCCCTTTGGCTGTTTATTTACTGAAGGAGAAGAAGAGACATGACAACTGTAGAATTCTTCAGTAGTTTGATTAAATTGTTTGGGTGCAACTTGACCAAGAGGAGCAGCACAATGTGGCTCAGGATTTGGGCTCTGCTGCAGCAGTAGAGCAGTGGGAGCGCTTTCAAACTGCAACATGATTGATTACGGCTGACAGATATTCATTACAATTAATGGGGAATCTCAATAGAGTTGTTTTATTTTTCCAAATAATGCTATTTAAATAAAAATTGGTTATAAATAATTGGCTCAGTGCCACCTCTAGAAGATGTTCGAAGCAGAGAAGGAGAGAAGTAACAAATCTTTGGGCCTGAGCAAAAATGGAATTTGGGGACACATAGTGTCAGAAGCCTGCTTAAGTCTCAGTCCAGTTTCATAAGTAGTTCTGAGCCACAGGAAAAAAGAAAAAACATAAAGCAAAATCCAGGAGCTGCATTAACACTTTAACATATTATATAATTAACTTGTGGCATACTCTGACTCAAGAAGTCAAGGGGTTAAGAGTCTATGCAGTGTAACAGAGAACTAGTTATATGGATAACACAAACATTAGTCAGGATCAACATCTGTAAGGAATGTCTATTCCCAACACTGATTACTTACACCTTTCTCCCAAGCACCATCCTATCCAGAAACAAGATATTCAGAGTAGGAAAATTTTTCATGTCCAATCTCTTTTCTGTGAAAAGGAAGAATCCAGCAGGAATGACACATTAATTTTTAATGACTCTTTCATTTTAAATAAAACTTAAGAATTCGAAAAGGATCGTTACAGATTTGTACATGAAACAGTCCCCTTTTCTGTTTGAGGTCAGTTTTAGTTTCAAAGTTTTTAAACATTGGTTTAAAACCCACTTTTTACAAAGCTCAAAGTAGAACATCAAAACGACATTCTCTGAAGAACTGAAAGCTTAAAAAATTTCACGTCAGTGAAAATTTGAAAAAAACATTTTCAAAATACCACAGAATTTCATTTCATTCATTTCCCATTCAAGCATTGCCAGGAAACGAAAACCATCAGATTTCTACCATCTCTAAAAATATTGGAGAAGTCTCTGTGGTTGTGATTCATTAAGGCAATACCCACATAGCTGTGGGCAGGACTTGTCTCACCTAGTCTGAGACATCTACAGTGTTGAAATCCCTGTCTGAGCTAGTCATCACAACTTCCTTTAATGTCAGTGGTAAGAAGCTTGTATGATGTAACATTATTTTATGGTAGGCATCTAAAATAGGTCAGATGCATCCTATTTCTCTCCATTGACAATAAAGGGAATCTAGATCAGATGGAGAACTTCTGCCTTGTTGATGTCTTACGCTAAGCATTCATGTTTCTATATAAATGAAGCAGTTTTAACATTAGGAGTCAGACTCAAAAGGTATCACACAGCATGTTAAGACAAGCACAAGGAAGGCAAAGTCTACAAGAGGTGTAATTCATTGAGGAATGGATTCTCTTCACCACCTACCAGTGTGACCTGGAGGATCTTCTTCAGGCACTTGTAAGGCCATACACTTTCTCTTCTGTTGTGTCTGCTTTTTATTTGTTGCTCAAGATATGTAGGTGTCTTTGATAGCTTTGCTTTCTGTAGCCCCAAGGACTTAAGCAGAGAAATAAGATTTCGCTTAGACACTGAAAAGATAGAAAATGTGTGAAAAATTGTAATGATGTTCTCAAGGTGGTTGGATTAACTTCCTGTTGCTATCACTGACAATGATTTATCCTGGTTGTTTAAATTCTGCTGGTAACCATGATGCAGTGAGGTCAGCTATGCTCTCATTGTGCCAAGACAGAATTTTCCAAAGCCAAGAGTGAATCTCTAACTTCCTCTCAGTGCTCTGCTGACCATGTTTTTAGTAACATGTACAAGGAAAATAACCCTTGCTACTTAGAAAAATTGGTGTAGGTCACTTGTTCCACCATAGTTGTCTGTTGTAACTGTTTAAGCTCCTTAAACATCACAATTGGCACAAATCAGCTAGTACATATGAAGTAGTATCTCCACTTAATAGTGGGAACTAGTGACATGGCACTGCTTGCACTCTTCCACCTCAACCTCATTTACTTGACAGAGTGTAAGTGTTATGATTTTCCAAGCAAGTAAGGACTCTCTCCTATGAATTTAGCAGCTGGTACCATGAAATATGCAAAGCCAATATTTAGGATGTATGAACAAAACATTTCAGAATTAAATGAGAAGTTCTTCTTTTTCTTTTCGTCTGATGGATGGTACCAGATAAAGCAAAAGGAAGGAAAAGCCATAGTGAACTGTGCTACAAAAATATACCATAAGGATGTAATGAAGAAAAGAATACGGTCAGTGACAGAGCAGTGAAAGCCATGAGTTAGCAGTGGAGCAGGCCCATGGTTCCACACAGCACAACACAGCACAAATATGGTTATCCTGCTGCAGACATGAGCTGGCTCAGATGGAGCCAGGTTGGCCACAGCTCCTCCTGTAATACAGTCAATCCACCCCCATAATGAAGATTCATTTATCTGACGCCCAAACTCTGTCATCAACAAGAACAAAAGCAACAGCAACAACAAGTTAAAAAATCCCTCTAAAGCCTTTTGATGGTTTTATTGTCCACAATATCAGAGGAGCCATTGACAGAAAAACCCACTACTAAAGTACTGAAGTGATACAGGGGCAGATGATTAAAACTTCATAAAAATAATTCAAAACAGGCTTTTTTTTTTAAGTTTATGAACTAAATTTTTTTTAAACCTCTCATTCTTCCTATCATTGTACTGCTTCTCTCATAAACTACAGTCAGTGGCAAATGACAATTGCCCTCTGCAGGAAACCAGAGCACATTCTCCAATGACTGGTACTCAAATAACTCTGGCATCCAGTATTGCCAAGGAATCTGCAGGGAGGGTCAGAACTTGTGTCCTGTAAAGTCATAGAGCAAGATGACAGAAGTGCTCCAAAAAAACTAAGTACTGGAAGGATTTTCTGCTGCAGTACTCATCTTCAATTCAGGTCAAATGGATTATTCAGGTTTTGGAGACTGTTTCTTTGGGATGCATTAATCTGTTTCTGGTTCCCTGTGGGAGCTATCAGTGCCATGAGAAAATAAACTCCTACCCACAGAGCAATTCTAGGACACTTCTTCCTAGTCCTGAGCTCCCTCTGTGATTGTGACTCTTCTTTGTGGCACAGAATACCTGCACAGTCCCCGTAAGCACAAGGACGGAGTCTGGACTCCCTTGCCCTGGCTCACCTCCAGTTGTGCCCTTTCCTGTAGGATATTACAGCTGGTGAAGAATCCATCTCCCAGGAAGACAAACTGTTTGCCCTTTCTCCTGCCTGGCTATTCAATTCATGGATCAGGCCAGGAGCTGACAGACATCCAAGACATCCAAGAGGACATGGGGTGGAAGGAAAGAGGTGGAAATCCTTGGCACAAGAAAGGGGAAAATCTGTGGTAAACCAGTCCACTTGTGGTCTTGGGAACCAGACCTCCAAGCCTTGGTATGTTCAAGGTCAAAAGAAGGGGAGAAGCTGCCTCCTAAACTTTTAGGGCCAGAATCCAGGAGGGATCATTCTCTCTTTGGTGAATTATAAATGACATTTGGCCATCATTTAGAGCAGGAGCAAGCCTAATACATACAATCCTTCAGACAAATGTGCCAGCAGTCACATCACATGAATTTGCATTGAAGTTTAGTTGCCTGGGATTTTTTTTTAATGGAGAGCATATTCAGCTCACTATATATTCTCATTGTGTAACCATCTATCCATCATCTAGAATATGCACAGCTATAAAAGCACAAACCAGATTGTCATTGTTATTTTTTGAGAAAACATTCCTTTGTTCAAGTGCAAAGCTTTGTCTCCTTCAGTTGTACTGGGTTTTAGTTATTCTAAAATCTGACTTTATAAAAACCTTCTGCAAAAGCAGATAAAATGAAGGCACTCTCTGTGTAGGAGTGATTAGTATTCTGTAGTGTCGCAGTACATTTTCATACTGATTTTTTGTGTGGTTTCCCCTATCAGAATAGTACACTTGTGGGTTCTACATATATTAAAATATATTGAAGATAACATTTTTTAAAATCTACACTTGGGCCCCTTAATTATCCAACTTTTTTGCAACTTTTGAGGGAGGATTATTCATTTTAGGAAATAAAAATGTGGGAAACTACAGTTCTGGGGCCAAAATGAAACATAACAGTGTTTGAAAGGAAGGCTGGAAATATTTGGCTCATATGTACTTTCCTTATTACAGGTGCTGAAGTCCTTGGGAATGTAAACATTGTATGGTTTAATTGTTTCTGTAATACCTTAGTGGAAACAGATATATCCTAATTATATAAAATTAACATACTGCCAAGGACACAGCCTTGCAGCTAGAATCAGATCTCCTCAGAAGTGCTGAGTGCCCGCTGCCATTCTCATTGCAGTCTGTGGAGCTGAGGTTGCTCAGCAGACTGGAGAACTGGGCTTTCATTGCCTGGCAGTTCATAAAAATCCACAAAAGATATATGAGGCTGTTGCAAAGCCTGGGCCTCGTATACGTCACAGGAGCATTCAAGTGAGATAGGGCATCAAGGCCTAGGCAAACATTTAAAACAGAAACAGCTCAAAGCAAGTGCACAAGCTGATCAATGGGAAGTTGTGTTGGTCTGGGCCAAATGTCAGGGAAATTTGAAAAGAAAAAACTCCACAAAGCCAAAAAACATTGTAATGACTTCACTAGCTTTCGAATTGGACCCCTCTAAAACAAAGAAATCAGACTTCGTTCTCTTCCCTCCCTGTGTATTTTATTGTATGATTGAAAAGATTTATCTTTTAATTCTTGTTGCCCTTGAACAATGATTTCCTTTCCTGTTTTCTTATGGATATTATATACATAAGCAACTGCCTTTCCTCCCAGTATCATTCCACTGACTTCAGCAATATTACTAATATGCTTAGTGATAGACATGTGCTTAATTATCAAGCAGAAAAGAGACCTTAAATACTTCCCCAATACGGGAAAGCTGGTTTAGCTTAACTACAAATGTGATTTGCCTTGTGGGAACCTTTGTCTCACTTCCATGATTGAGGGAAAACCATAATGGAGTAATGGACGGATAATGCACTTAACTCCATTTTTTTAAACAATATTTTATTGATTTAACTGAAAATCTGAAGTCTGTGGATTTGGTCTCTATAATGCCAGCCAATAACTGTGTTAAAGGAAAAAGAAGGCAGGGGGAAGCATCAACACTTCACTCTGAAATTTTAACCCTTTCAAATTTTTTTCCTTTATAAAGCTCCTTTGTCTCAGAAGATGGTATGAAAGAAAGCCAGAAGCATTTCTTTGGCAGAGCAATTGGAAACATAGAGAAGAAAGGCAAACAGGGACAACCCAATTTGTGTCACAGCTCACTACATTAGAGCATGTCTGAGCCCTGAATTTTTTCTCTGTTCATGCCAGCACTCCTTTGATGATTACTTTATCTGAAAAAGATAAGACATTATGAATTTGATTATGGCATCACTCCATGTGGTTTGACAGGGCCTCAAGCACATCGGTAAATTGCTGTCCGAGCAGTTCCATTATTATTACATAGCATGGCTCACAGTTAAGGACTAAGCTGGAATAAATATAGAATTTTAAAAAATGATAACAGTCACTCTTAGTGTTTGAAGAAACTACTCTTTTAAAGTTACAGTGTCTTCTCATTACCTGCAATGTCATTCAGTTAAACATTAATAATTGCTGGCCTGTATATTACCTGCAAGCTCAAAGCAATCCCAGAGCCCAGCTCTACAATGCTGAAATGTCATTTTTGACCATCTTTGTAGAATTTAATCAGTACTTAAACTGTACAGGACTGACAAGGAAAACTGTTAACAGCAGTTGCTTTGAGACTGATCATATAATTTTCAAGCTGAATTTTATGACTGTGCAGTATTTTAAGCAGAACAGTACAGTAACTGTATTTTTAACAAGAGGAGCATATTAAGGGTTTTTTTCCTATGCACTAGTCTGGAATTCTATGCACTTAATAGTGTCTTAGTTTAAAGACCTCAGTCTTGGTACAAAGAAAACTAATATACACTACAATTCAGAGTAGGTCATCTGAAGAGCAAGCATACACATCACTTCATTGTCGCTCTAAGTTCAGAAAACCAATTATGTATAATTATGCTTTAAAAATACAGGATTATAGTCAGAAGGAAGTCTAAGGAATCCTGAAGTGAGACCATTAAATTTCCTTCTGACTCCTTAGAGACACTAAAAGCACAGGTGGGGAAGAAGGTTTGTGGAAGACCTTACATGTTAAATGGAAGACATCCCACTGGAAGAGGGAAAGCTCTTTGTGGACACAGTTGGTTAATTTTGTCTTGTAAGTACGCAGTAGTCTACCTGAAAAAGAATGGTTTCTAGCCCTTCAGACAGGATGTGGCCACCAGAAGAGCTGAGATTTTATCAGCTACATCTGGGGGAAAAGCAACTTCCAGAGGACAAAGAAGGATGTAGCAGGGGCAGAAAGGGGTGTAAGTGGAGAAGGAAATTTGAGTAAAATTACTATGTTTCTTGAAAATTATCGTTAGTAATGCAGTTACTGTCTGATCATCCTTCAGCTAACCACAATCAGTGCAAGTGGTGGCAGGAATCCAAGACTGGACCTGACCAAAGCTGGGGAACACATTTGAGAGAGCAGAAACTGCAGCTTCATCAGTGGAAAGAAGAAACTTGAATTCATAAGGACCAGAAGCCCATAGAGTGATGCAGGGAAGGAGGGACAGCTCCCTCCTATATCATAAGATACTTGTAAATAAAGGCATATAATCCAAAGGCTAAATCCTTCTTTAACTGGCAAATAAAGTCCTTATTTTGCTCGATTAAAGGCAAAGTAGAAATCTCCCAAGGTGTCTTGAAAGGTGCTAAAACATGGTCATATGGTTTTATACCTTAGATGGACTGGTACTCACAGCCCAGCTGTTTGGGAAGCAGTTTAGAAGTAAAGCAAAATAAGAGAGTAAGAGCACTTCCCTACCAAAGCAGATACACACAACAGATGAGAATTACAGGGCAGTCACAAACACATACATATTTATCTCTGTGTGTGAACACATGTGTGAGTGCACATATGTCTTTCACTTCTCAGGACTTAAACCTGCTCAATTTTCCTGAGAAAGTCCCCCATAATCCGTCCAGCAGTAAAACAAGTTACAAGTGATAAAAGGTCTTGGTCTGTTTCTATTTCCCAAGGCTCAAAGTTCATTGCGTGAGTCAGAGGTATTGTAGCAGCCTCCACGTAGGGTCCAGCTCTGCAAAGCCTTCCTCCTAGAAATAGTTCATAACCGAGCAAGTTTCCTGGGGCTGCTTTTGTATATCAGGTTTGCATACCTCAAGCTTGGGCTGTCTACAGAGCCGTGTTACGCTTGCTTCCTCCTCAGCTGACATGGTGTGCATGAAGCCAAAGCAAAGAGGGGCCCCTGCTTTGATGTGCCTCACTAGAATCCAAGAAAAGTGTATAAAGAGTATTTTAATAATTAAGAATTATGGATTTGAAAGCAAAGCTGCTAGCATTGCCAAACTCGACCAAAGTCTTTGAAAAGAACTCTGTCAAAATGTGTTTCTAAGAAGAAATTATGTTATAAATTATTTTTACGGAATGTTCCAATGTTAAATGAATATTTAGGTTGCAGTTCATGAAAACCTCCCTCTTTTGAAAAAATGTTTTCATTTTTTAGATTTCTCTTTGTCAGCATTTCTAACAGTAAAAATGACAAACTTTCATGGGTAGGTGCCAATGGAGACAGCTGTATTTTATTATTGAATACTTCTGGTGCTTAGTTTGGCACCAGTCCTGTTTGTATTGCTAGTAAGATTTCATGCAAGCCTTTGCAAGGTCTTGTGTTTAAACTTAAATGTCTGATATGGTTTGTAATTGATTCCACCCAGTTCCCTCCCTCCTCCTTCCCAGTCCAGTTTGTAAAAGAGAATTTATCACTGCGTGGGGAACAGAAACCTTCCAGTGCTGCAAATTCAAAGACAAAAATTCCATAGCAAGATCCTAGAAACCTCTGGTTCTATTATGATTCTCTTCAACTGCTAGGAGGTTGTATTAATCCCTGCTGTTCCTGCCCTTGGATTCTTTTTTGTGTGTGTGTGTTTTGATTAATTAACTTTTCTCAGGGTTAAATCAAACCAACTCGTGTGCTTCCCATCTTAGAGCAAAAATCTAGCTATTGGCTGTACTTCCCAGTTCTTTATTTTTCTGTTGGTCTGTGCCATAACCTCTATGTTAACTACAGATGTACCAGGTAGTTTACTGCATGCGTGCATGAGAGTTGGTGAATATCAAAAAGCAACTTCACAATAATATCCCTTAAACAGGAAGATGGATTTGCTTTGGTGCCTTTCTGCAAAACACTGAGTAAGTGAACTTCACTTCTGTCAGGGCTCACATTACATGAACATGAAGTCACCAAGACCAGAGGATTTGTTTTATATGACTGAACTTCAGAAGGCAGCAAAGAGTTTTTTAAAACCCATCCAGTAGAGCTCCATGATGATAAACAAGGCAGATTCATCTGCCTTGGTCTGGTGTATACAGAGCCAAATATAAACCAAGAATAAAATACCCACTGGCCAATTTAGCATGTAATGAGCTGCTCCTAATGCGAATCAGTGAACTGCGGTTGGCCTTGAGAATCACTTGTCGTTGCCAAGACCTCTGTGATAGCCAGTCTGATCACACCTCTTTTATCACTGCCGTGTCTTATAGCAGATACTGCTGGGCCTGAGATGCTCTTTTTGGCATTTGCCAGTACAGTCAGTATTACAACATCCATGTCTTTGGCTGGGGTCTTTAGGGTTACTGCAGTGCAAGAACTGAGCGTGCGCCATATTTTGCAGCATTCTGATCTTGTCCTTATCAGATAATGCACAGAGTTTCACAATATTTAAAATTAGGTTTTGCTTTTGCCTTGTTTTATATCAGAACAGCTTCCATGCCTTCAAAACTCATTCCCTATGCGCTGCTGATAAATATTATGCAGAAAGATAAAATGGGTTATTCACAATCAACTCAGGTTCCCATGTTATTCTGTATTCTGTGGTGACCCCCTGTTAAAACTGTAAACATACTCCCTTACCTCATTACTTTAAATTTTGTTACAGTGAACTGCATGTGCAGCTTATCTTACCATAACAAATTTGTCTATAGCCATAGCTGGATTGACAATGTGTTTTTGTAGAGGAAGAAAAACTATATGGGGCTTTAAAAGTCAATGTTTCTCTCCCACCCACCATAAAAAAATGTCTAGAAACTTCCTGTAGCCATAAAACTATGAAGATAGTTGCACAGGGTATGAATGTCCTTCAAGGGAAATGAAAGAATACAATATAGATTTTGATATGGAAAGAAAGCTATAATTGCATGTTATGCAGATATTCATGACAGAATTACGACAAATATCATATGCTGGTAACTCAGACGAAGAGCTGTTGCATTTAGTTAATCCCTCTCTCATGGGGTGAACAGAAGATGGTGTATCAGTAAATTGGCACCAGCGTCTAATTAGTGCTCTCATCCAGCCTATGAAGCAGGAAGAGATGGCAGAAGAAGTAGATAATATACAACAAGCAGAGGGGCAGGCAGGCAGATCTGGTTTAATATAAATTGCAGACCCAAAGTTCTCTAGAGAGTGCAAAACACAAGCTAAAATTTTATCCAGCTTAATCACACTAGAATGCAAAACAGAAGTCTTATAACTTCTTTTGCTGCAATGGATATGAAGCCAAATGAACCCATGCTTCCTCTAACTGTTTATTTCACCTTCTACTATGCAGGAAGGGGTAGGGGAAGTAGGGCTAGGGCTAGGATAATAACTTATCCTGAAACATTTTTGGAGCTAAAGGTCAGGTAGAGTTCCAGGAGAAGCGAGTTCCAGAGGAATGTAACTCTGAGTAAGAACTCCCACATCCAGCTCCCACTCCCATCCTGATGCAGATGATTAGCTGAAGTTTCCTGATAAATGTAGGTGTTTGTAACAAGTAAGAGAGAGAGAAGTGATAGATGAGGTCATTTAGCCTAGTCTAGCACCATTATGTGGCTAGGTCAACACTTCAGATTTGACACAGGACTCTTAGTGAGGCATATAACACGAGCGTAATGAAGTTCTCTTCCACTTGGAAGGTGGACAGCTTCGCTAGGATTCAGCATTCATCAAAGGTGCTGGACAATATTCAAGATTCTTCCCTGGTACGAAAGCTTCACTACAGGCCTGGCTAGAAGCAGATAAGCTTTTTGATTTTAATGTCTGAGGATAAGAAATACATGTCAATTCTTGAGTAGGGGCAGATAAAACAACCATTTTGCTGGACTGGGATAGCATTTCAGACTCTTGGACAGAAGGTGCATCTAGCAGGACCTTGACATGATACACATTTTGACAAGAGGCAGGTTTATTGATTGAACACTAGTCAGGAAATAGGACTTGCTGAGAATTGACTCCAGTAAATAGAGCTTGCTCCAGTACCACACAAGCCCGTGTTATAATTAATTTCATTTTATGATAATAATAATCTGCATTAGACTTAGCATCCATTTAAGTGGAACTTTAACTATGTTTAGAACTTTCTATTCAAGGGAAAAGTTGCAAGAACTATAAAACCATAATGCACTGAGATAGAGAGCACCAGTTGGAGAAACTCCAGCAGAAATCACAATTTTCCTTGCCCACAGAAAGTGCAGGCTTTTTCTTCATCGTCCTATTGACTGAATCCTATTGACAGGATCCTATAGTAGAAGAAACAGGAGGTATTATTTACTAACATCCTTCAAAAAAGGATGGAAGTACGTGTTTGGGGATCCCACCACACCAAGGCTCCTTCTGTTACTTCAAAGAGAGTACAAAATTTTGAAGTTTTGCCTTTGACATCCATAGGGGCAAGATTTGCCTCATGGGATGGAAACTAGCACTGTTTATATGCAAGTGAAAATGACTGCAAAAGGAGGGGCACAGACAACTATTACATTTCCCTGGGCCTGGCTTAACTGCAAGTCCAGACTGATGCTCCAACCTTTAGCCAGAGTTCCCACCTCACTTAGCAGAGCCTCCCATCAATGTTAAACAGGCACTTTAAGTTATAGACATTCAATAGCCAAGAGAAAGAAGCCACTGATAAATTATTTAAAGAAATGCATTCTCTTTTCCCAACTGTGTTAAACTAAATAGGTCACAAAGATCTAGAGTGAACCCAGAGAGCCCTAATGGGCATTATAAATTCTGAAGATGTGTTAGATACAATTAAATCCAACAGCAGAGGTGAATGTGGTCCACAGGATCTTTAAGAAAAGAGATCCTTTCTTCTAGAAAGCATGAATCCTCATGAAGTGAGGACACTGATATTTAATGATGAAGCCTTAGCTTATCTGCATACACTGAGTAGAACGAGCTTCACAATATCTTTCTAGTCCAGATTGTAATGAGCAACAGTTTAGTAGGATGTCTTTGTAAACTCCCGATTAAACAGTCCTAAAGGGCTGCTGATGACAGACTGGAGCAGTGTGATATTTTGGGGTCTGAATGGCAGAGTTTTCATAGGCAATCAAACACATTACTTCAAATTATTAGGTCTGGCAGAGATGTTTTCATTAGGTTTCAGCTGAAAATATAAATGAAAAAATATTAGACTTTTGATAATAAATTCAATATCTGAAGTTCAGGTTGGATCAGCAAGATGGAGCTTTGAGTTTAGAAGCAAAAAATAAGTATTAGTATTAAAGGCCAGATCTGAATCCCACTGACATGTGAGCAGGTGGACCTAGATAAGAAAAAGCCCAGATCTGGTTCAGCCCAGAAACTGAACCATAGACCTGAGAAGTTCAAGCTACCTCTGCTTGTTGTTTCTTTTCTTGCTTTCACCTTTTTTAAGCTGTTTTTTATTTGTAGAAACAAAAAACAAGAAAAATAAGGAAAAAATATATCCACTGCTAAACTGCCCTTCCAGATGCTCAGTTCCAGTCTCAATCCAGCTTTTACGGGTAAGATTACAGAGCCTTGAAAAATAAGGTTTTTAATGAAAAGACTTGTGCAATGACACCTTTAAGGCAGCCTCTGGAAAGAAATGCAGAGTTGCACATTTCAGCAGAAATGCATCTGTTGTCACACTACAAAATGTAAGAGGTGCCATCCTTCAGCCTGCTTGTTTAAGAAAGAGAATGCAAGAAAAAAAGACACATCAACATTAATATCTCCCAAAGGGAATATTCAGTGTCCAGGAATGTAATAAGTCCAGCTCTTTTTTTATGCCAATGGGAAACTAAAGCAGCAACCTTTCCCTTGGTCTTAAGATAAGCTTATAACTTTTAACAATCATTACAGTAACACAGCTTCAGAAGTACAAGGAGAAAACTCTCTTTGACTTGCTTTGGGGCTTTAGCAGTTTGAAAAGATTCCCAAACTGTTCATTTTCATTCAATTGTTTATTACTGATTTATACAATTCCCCACCAAAATGGTTTCTTATAATTTTCATTTAGGCAAAGTGACAGCACTCTTCACCTTTTGTGTTATTTTCCTCACTGCCTCCTATTGCTTCTGAGAGATTTACTGCTCTACTGACATAAGTTTTCAAAATCCACGGTACACAGCATGAAAGCTGTAAGGGCTCTTAACTCATTTGGCAAAACCCATTAAGATTTTGTGAGTGTTGTAGAAGTTTAACAACCTTCCCAAGGGAGGCATTCAGCAGGAGTGATGACTCAGAGGACAACAAACT
Source organism: Nyctibius grandis (assembly GCF_013368605.1). Classification (NCBI taxonomy): domain Eukaryota; kingdom Metazoa; phylum Chordata; class Aves; order Nyctibiiformes; family Nyctibiidae; genus Nyctibius; species Nyctibius grandis. Next base: position 5,566,642 of record NC_090676.1, on the reverse strand, counting down.
GCCACGCACCAGTTTGTTGTTAAAGATGAATGCTGTTCTTTGCTGCATTGAAGGGAAGCTCTTAAAAGCACGTGTCGGACTGGTTTGATTCTTGACTTTGACACATACTTTCTGTGTGACCTTGAGCAAGACAGGCAGCTTGCTTCTGAGATTCAATGAGACTGAGGGCAGGTGGCACTCAACAGATCAGAATTACAATTGCCAATGGCCTCATCATTCACAAATATATATAGTGTACTCTACCCACTTAAAAAAACAAAACCAAATGCTGATCCAGCTCTGATGCAGTGAGTCTACTCTGAGAGAAAAGCTCCAATCTGAATGCAAACTCTAGGCTTAGTTCAGCAACAACTTTCCACAAAAGAAAAGATCCTGGGTCTGGGTCTAAGAAACAACCAAAAATCATCCCAGTTGCAGGACTCTCCCAACCCTGCTAACAAGGCACCTTTATTTAGCTCATAGGACAGACACAGATGTTTAGTTCAGCTGTTGCTCAAACCAATTGATTTTGGAAACCTGCATAATTCATATGAATAATCCCTAAATCTTCTGTGCAACCATCAGGGGAAATTCCTGATGATATTTTGCTTCTAATTGTACAAAAAAGATAATGGTTCCTGGGAAACATGGGACAATTAGCAATTTCTCATCAGCTCCCTTTTCAGTTCAATCTGCTTGGACACTTTAAACTTTCTAGACAATGAGAAAAGCACAAAATTGAACATTACTGCCAATGCTTGGTGCAAAAGATAAACACACTTCAATTTGCCTAGCATGCTGAAACAGCGCTCCGCATTTTTAACTTCTGTTTGATGCCTAAATTCAGCCCAGCAAAATATTTCTTGGTTTATAAAACTGTATTAATTAAGAAAATGTCTGATCTCATTTCCATGAGTAGGTTCAAAATGACAGATTTGAAGGGAAAGTTTCATCAGATTTTGGTTCTAACTAGACACTGAAAGTTGATGACTCAAATGATATGTAACTCTCAAATTGCCAACCCAGAACATGAATGCCCAGAGCACAGATATCAATATAGAAACGAATCAGCAGTGTTTTAATTGCATGCAGTACACTTAGATCACCAGTGCTTCGACTGCTTGCAAAATTTTTAGGCCCTGGTGACAGATGTGGAATATTTAAAGAGTCTACTGAAGTGTGGCAAAATTTTTTCCAAAACTTGTAAGAGAAACAAGCATTTATTACTGCTTTATAAAAAGATAGGTGATGCCTTATCAAATTCTGCAAATTTTCCTGAATAAAGATTGTACTTTAAAAGACCTCAGAGTTTCCTATCCACAAATACAATGGTCGTATCTGTGTAAAGTTAATTGTTTCAACTACAACCATGAATTTGGAAGTATCAGAAGCGGATCCTGGGCATGCTATTTGGAGAGTTCTCAGCTTTATCACTGTCTACTGCATGTGGGTCTTCTTGCTATGTCCCAGGGCAGGATCTACTCCTACACCATCATCCTCCTTCTCTTTCCCCCATTCCCAGGTATTGAGACTGGCCAATGAGGGCGAAGTCATGCAACACACCAGGGACCACACTGGTCAAGGCTGAAAGTGGGAGGAGGCATTCACTACCCATCTGCTGTGCAGTGTCCCATGAGTTGTCCCATGCAATACATATTTGCTCTAGGACCTCAAATATCCTCTGTGGAATAGAGAGGAGATATATACAGGGAAGAAACAGCCTTGTTCAGTTGGTCCAGAAAGAGCAAGAAACTAACAGTGAAAAGGTAACTTTTTATTCAAGACGATGCTATCTCATTCTTTTCTTGAAGCTAGAGAGGCCTGCAAATCTGTAGCAAAACATGTTCAGTACCGGTGTGGTTACCTGCAGGACAGTGTACAGAGACATTTAAATATTCCAAAGCCTTTTGCAAGTGAGTGAGAAACTGCAGCAGTCCCCATCCCCTGCCCCTCATCCCAAGCCTTATATTTTATGAAGCAGGAGAAATAGTCTCATACAGATTTATATATATTTTTTTTTAAAAGAGATCAGTGTACTAAATGTTTACAAAAGAATCCATAACTATCTACTGGAAAGTTCACCAGACAGAATCCTTAGTAAAATATATTATGTGGTTTCTACCTACTAGACAGAAGACCACATCACATTTCATTTTGAATAATCCTGCCATTAAAATGGCAATTCTTTTTACAGAGTAGTGATGGAGACTGTTTGCCAATGAGACACCCTCTACCAGATGGCCTCTCAAAGTCACCTACAGGGCAGAGCAGATGAGTGTACTTTGAGGCTTTGTGTCTGAGAAAGGTACTGTCAGCACTGAAAAGGAAAGCCCATGAGTCAACAGAAAATTCGGTTTCTCACTGTTGCCAGTTCTTTGGGCTCTGCAAACACAAATATTAACCGCAGGAAAGAAGTGCATGAAAGAAAGATACTGTGGGCTGCTTGGAGTTGTTGCTTCCATGCCACCCACTATACTAACTCTTAAAAATAGGACTGCATTAAAGTGATCCCTACACATTTCCTTTACGTAATGGTGGTTGAACACTGGTACCCAAATGCCCATCCCTCTTCCATGGCATTCTGTTGTAAATTATAGCCACTTGGTGTTAATTTTCAGCCCTAGCAATTATTCAATAATTTCTGTGTTTTATAGAAGGTGGAACAGGAATATTCTTCTTGGGGTGAATCAATATCAGCTTATGCCAAGAAAAAGAGTATTTTACAGTATCTAATTACCCTTTTTTTTTTTCTGCCTCACAGAGAGTCATTAATTCTGCGGGTGATTCTAATATTAAGTGTACATGCATGTGGTAGGTGGGTGGCAAAGACAGTTATTGATTATTATATGGACATATCTGCCAGAGCTCATACTAATGTAATCAGAAATCCATTGCAGTCAATATTGACCTATGCACATAGCTTAACAGCAATCTTTGGAATAGTTCTTTATAATGAGTGTAGAAGAACAGATAACTACGGAGAACGAAGATCTCTCCTTACAGAAGGCAGAGGTGTAGAATAACGAGTGGCAGAGCAATCCAGTGTAGTTTCATTGCTCTTTATAACACATGTAGTGCTTATTTATTTAGACAAAAATGCTACAAAACTTTGTAGGTGGTTGGATGCATATCATCCAAAATCTTCTTCTTGATTAATGGTCTAAAAAGATAAGGGGGCAAATTAAACCCATGACAGTTTCTCTCTGCTTTGACTCAAGAGGAATGAAGATCTATTGAACTCAGAAGAAAGGGCTTCAGTGCACTGGATGGTAAAGTCTGGGCCAGAGATAATCTTCTGACGTTACAGCTCTAGACTACATCTGGTTAGAAGATCCCTGTTTTGTTACAAGTTTCTAAGCCTGCTCATCTCCTTTGTTATGGGAAATTATTTATAAATTGCATTGCTGCAATAGTGGAATCGGAGAGATGCCATCAAAAAGCTCAGGAAGGATTTTTTTTTGCCATTCCCACACTACACCAGTATATTTTCCCACCTGCACTGTAGATTCATACCAATTTCAAACGCTGAGGTGAAAACATACACACAGAAGAGCATGTAACAAATTGTATGAATGATAAATACCCTCGGACAGCAGCTTGGATTGTAGCAGCTCTGCGAATCTCTCCATTGGAGAGCAAAAATGGGTCTAAGCTGCCTGTTTCTGAAGAACTTAGAAGTGTTCTTTAGGAAAGAGATCTTCTCTACAGAAATTTATTTTCTACAGAAATTCTTTTCTACAGAAATCCTGAAAGTTCCTAAAATCTTCTGAGAACCACTAATCAACTCCAATTTCTACTGCTTTTGGTAGATGTTCAGGGTGCTCAGCATCTCACAATGATTTTACCTTGAATCTCACCAGAATGGAGCATCTAATTTAAGCAAAACGAAATTAATTTACTGTGTTGCTGTTTGTAGCAGCACCCATCTCATGAGAGAGAATCAAACCTCCAAACGAATAGCTATGAATGCAGAAATCGGATATCCTCAGGACACTTTAGCATGACCAAACAAGGATACAAAGAGCAAGATTTGTAAATTAAAATGCTTAAATTATTAGCAAACATCCAGGTACATGTAGTAACCGTGAACCTCGTATTTGACATTCAAATTAACTCTGAGTAGGAATCTAAGCAATTGCCTCAATATTGTTGATGAGGAGCTTGACAAAAGGATATAGCTGTCTACAATGAGATATGTACTGGACAAAAGTCTGGCAACTATGACATCGACTTCTGTAACTCCAGCAGAGGATACCTATGTAAATCCAGGAAAACCTCTGTAGGCAAAAGTTTAAAATGGAGCACCTGCTCTGCTAAATCTACTTTCTAAAACTTTAGCATTCATATTTTAAAATAGTAAATTCTACTTGTGTCTGTCACTTGTAAAGTGGATACTATTACCCACCACAAAACATCACTGTGCAGCTCTAATAGCTGGTCACCTTCTTGCATCCAGAATATTTTTGGACGGAAAATTGCTTTTCCACATTGTTTCTTTGGGAAAACCTATCCATTGGATTTCCATTTAAAAACAAATAGGGAAATGAAAGTGGCAAATGTTTCTTTTTTCCACAATAGAGAACTGAATTAAAAAAAGGAAAAACTATTTTTTTATAGGAAATATATATATGTATATATATATATTATAGCTTCACTGAAGGAATGTAAGTTGTCTTGAAATTCTGTGCAGGAAAAAAAAAAGCATGACTAGCTCATGTGTTTGTAAAATGTTCTGAAATCCATGGAGACAGAGCCATATCCTGATAGCCTTCTTCCTACTACGTGTCACACAGAAGGCCCTGAGCATGAGCAAGGCCATGAGTATCTAGCAGAAAATTACAAATGGCTACATGTGCAATTTTAATTAATAAACTGGTGACCTGACAATGCAGTATTCAGGAAACACCAGCTGGTAAAACAGTACAACAAACTGAGGCTAAGCAACTGGAAAATCACTAACAGCACAGTGTCTTTTTGTGGCATTCCAGCTAAAGAAATCCATGTATTTTAAAAAGAAACACAAAAGACAATGTTTAAATAAAAAGTATGATATAAACATCTTTGTTATCAGTATTTCTCTTGTTGGAAATATTCTTTTATTCGTACACTAAGTTTAATTGCATTAGTAACAGTGTAAGAAGTATCTTCAAAGCAGTTAAGAACCATAATGAGTAAAGGCTGATCAAACTCTTTACAGAGCAGAAAAGTGAGCCTGAAAAGATCAGAGTTCATTCTGTGTCAACACTAATATCAAAACACAGCATTCCCTAGTCTTTCATTTTCACACTCAAATACTGTTACTTCTGAGTAGATCAATTTTAAATGCGAATGCAATGTATTAAACTTAAAAGTGGAGTTTAAATTATTAAAATTACTTCTATGAGCTTCAAGCACCATGGCTTCATTTAAGCAAATGAATTAAGCACATGCTTAAGTACATTTCTGTTGAGTTTAGCTGTTTAGCAAATGTTTTCCCTGAAGGCGTACTGAAGCCAAAAGCATGTAAGCATATGCAAAAATTGGGAATAAACTTAACTGCAGGGTTTTAATAGAGGTGCAACGCTCAATTTGAGATTAATCTTGGACCCAGGATTCCACTCTGTACGAACGAACGAGTGACTGCATGGCTTTGTTTTGGTTTTGCCCTTATCACACAGTAAAAATACAGTTGGTAAAGAAAAAAATAATTAAAAATCCTTTCCAAGTATTTATGGAAAGGTAAATTCCAAGAATGATTAATGAAGTGGTACGAGAGGCAAACAGACTCCAAAGCAGGGGAGAAAAAAACACCCACAAGCACTAGATCAATCCATCCTCTGTCACTGCATAATAAACACTGTGGTCTTCCAGCCTATAATTCACCAGATTCAATATTAGGTCATTTAAGAATCCCTGTGTGACACAAATAGAAAAACAAGTTAGCAGCAGAAATATAATGATTAATTTTACATGTAGCAAAGAGATCTGCATGCCTATTCAACTCCTCGGGAGCCTGTTGACAGCAGATTTTTTATTTTGATTTTTTTCTTTTTAGTCTACCATTGACACAGTGTTCCTGATGACTTGAAATGAGGTAGTCAGGGGGAATGAATATCACTTGTGAGGAGGTTTCACTGCCAATGGGCATTAAACCAACAGCAACACTGTCCTGCAAAAACGAATTAAATTAGTAGTTCCCTTTGTATTGGTGCAGGGCAATATATATAAATAAACAGGAAAGCATGAAGCTAAATAATCATTTATAGCAGCACAAAGACTGCTCTAGTCCCAGCATCTGCATATTTATTAGTTGCTGTGATACAGCTGAATGCTAGAACCTAAGTTACAATGAGATTCAACGCACAACTGAGAATAGGTAGGCTGAATTAAACAAACGTGATGGTTGTTCCCTTTCAGTTGGAAGAATGATGGTATGGTACACACATTTCAATAAATATGCAGTGATGATACTATCAGGAATTGGAATAGCTGTGGAGTCACAGGACTAATTAGCAGCTTTATGACTGGTAAGTGAAAGAAAATGTTATATAAATTACTGAATTGCTTTATATAATCACATAATCCCAATTAATAATTGCAGGGAACAGCAGCGATAGGCCCAACCCCGTATGTAGCCACAATGATGGGAAAACCCCCACTAATTTTAACAAGAATAAGGAACATTTTAATAATTGGTAGTAAAAGATCCCCACATTTTTAGAAGAAGTATTTAGATACACAAAAGTCCATTTTAACCTCAGAGTTGCTTATAAGAGCTGTAGTATAGTATGACCACAATCAAACGAGCAAACACTTCCACGGGTCTCCAGAGTCTGGATAATGTAAAATTTTCACGTGAATGCTATATTTGTAATATTTCCTGGTAGGTCCCTAACTAATTCTTTCTAGAACCGGTATAGATGAGAAATAATTTGAAGCAATGAACAATTAAGTTTACAAAATAAAAGGGAATTTCAAAATCTTATCTTTACAGACAACATCCAGGACAACTAAGGTCAAAAGAAAGGGAAAGCTTTGCAGGCCGTGACACTTCTACAGACTCCTCCTTGTAAAGGCTTCTCAACACTGAAGAGTTTGAAGCACTTTTGTGAAGGAGGGAATAGAAAAACAAGGTCGCACAGATCCTCTCAGTAAGGTCAGTGGGGGCTGTGACCATCAGGACAAACACGAAAGAACGCTGGGTAAACAGGGAACAGGCCTCGTGAACTGATTGATCACTTCAGATTCACAGCTACCAGAGACTTCTGTCTTACTCGCTTCACATTCTAGATTTTAAATGAACAACCAGTTCTTTGGCTTCATGAAGCAATACAAGACATACAATTATTAATACTGTAATTACTAGTAGTACTGTCTATTGTGAGTAGATTTTTGCTCTTTACAAACTCACAGGCAGCATAAGGAACCTGAATATTCTTTCTCTTTGACTTAACATTCTCCCCCTCTCTGCTCTGAAAATTTTTTCCTGAGATCATATCAGACAGTTATCCATTCAATTTTATGACTTTTATGAAGGTGGAGTCCCTGATTCCAACTTAAATTTGAGCTTGCTTTTCCAGGGAAGCCCCACATTCCCAGAAGCAGGGTTGCTTTAATTTATAACCTTTACCTTGCATTATAAAATAAATGCCAGTATGATGGAGAGCTGCCTTTCTAGGTCAGACAATTGTAGAAAAGTCAGGGAGAGGCTGGAGGGGAAATGCCTGTTCAATCAAGAAAGCTCACTAATGATTTCTAAAATGTCTTAATTGCTTCAGCACAATCTACAGGCATCCCTTTCATGCCTCAGACAGGACAAATAACTCAGTCTAATATTTCAGAATTAGCAACTTGCTGAAGTAACCAGACTATAATCTTCCTAGTCATGGGTTAGAATTTTTGAGGTCTCATCAGCACACCACAGCTTCTTTCTTTAAGTGTTTTGTGTAACTGCAGGCTTATCTTCAAAGAGCAGATGTATGAACTATCATTTTTGATTAAAGCCATCCAGTTGGAACAAAAAAAAAATCATCTGTTCGCTGCAGTTAGAATAATCTATTTTAAATACATTTACATATTCCCTTAGCTGTCCAACTATTTTTTTCCCCACTTTCCCTTCTTTTTGCAGCTTGGAATCCTGCCACATTTATATTTTGTACTAACTACTCAGGGTCCTAATTAGCAGAAATGGGATGTCAGCAGGGTACCAGCCAGCAAGGGAGGCTTTTTGCTTCATTGGGATGATGTGCAGCATGTGGCATGGATCAAAATCTTTGCATCCCATGCAGAGAACAGCGTGACGTGAATTGCAGAGCAAGGTAAATGGGAGAATTTGGGTATCTGGGAAATTTGTGAATTGGCAAAAGCTGCCGATTCACACGTTTTGGCTATAGGCAAAATGAAGGGGATTTTGCCAGCAATAATGTAAATTATTTCAAAATTTAGTATTTGAGCATGTGACGTACTCAAAAATAATCTACAGTTCTGGTTTCTGAGCCCACAGCTGTTATGCACAGCCCAGTCTCATTGACATCTAGGGCTAGATAAAACTAAGAGGTTCGGATGTGACAACACATATCGCAAAGTCTCCAGAGTCCTCCAGAACATACAGATTGCCTACAGAGCACAGGGGGAGCTAAATGTCTCAGATAAGGTCCAAAATGAACAAGAAGGGAGCTGATTTGGCAGTAGGATTAGCCACCAGCAAATGGGAAGGAGAAAGATGTATCTCATATTGCGCCCCCTTCAAAGACTATGTCCCATACTCAGCGTTGCCCCGTGCCTCCACCACATGGAAACCACAGCTCATGAAAAGATGGAGGGAAGACTGATATCCCCTAATGTGGATGTCTGTGGAAAAGAATTGTGTGTCAATGTCATTAATGGCAAGAAAGAGACATAGAATGCACAACAGACAGAGACAATAGAAAAGATTATGTCTATTCCTATGTGTATTTCTCACCATTTTTCAGAAGGTGTTTCTGCCATCACACCCAACTAGGGCCTTCTTGCTTGTTTTGTGAAATCCTATTTTTGAAGACATCTGAGGAATTAGTAAGTAGGACGTGGGGAATTCTGCAATATCAACCCCATGGGTCCTCAGTCAGACATTTGAACAGAACAGTCTGTCTGATCTTACTCTACTTACTTCACTAGGACTATGATATTTTGGGAGATTTTCTGTGGACATTTGGGAGAGAAGGAACGGTGTGGAGTGTTCTCTACAAATGGTGACTGAAACGGATGCTTATCACGAGACACGAATTCAATATACAGAGACCTCACTTGCACAGAATGAGATTCATTGATCCATGGAAAGAGTATTTCACCCAAGAGTCCCTCGGTATATCAAAATAATTTAGGTTTGAAGGGGCTTCTCAAAGCAGGGCTAACTTCAAATACAAATATGGATCCACTTCTTCACAGAGTGTGTAATAGGGGACACTTCTGGTCCTTCATCACGTCATATTGGGATATTTTCACAGGGCTAGGAGCACGGTCTTTCTCACTACAAGGGGGCTGTGTCCAACAAGAGTCAGAGATGACACTGCTGAAACATGAAGAAGGGCCAGAAGAGAGTTGGTATGAGTGAGATGTAAAGGCAGAAAAAAAACATCAGAAAGGGAAAAAGAGGCTGAGAGCCAAGCCATAGAGATTCATGCCTAGGAAAAACCTAGGAAAGGACAAAAAATGTACAAAGAATAGAGAAATAGTTCTCCATTTCCTGATGCAAACCTTGTGCTCATTTTCAAAACATTGATTTCTGTAGCCCACATCTACCAAGTGCACAAACAGCAGTGGGTTGTAGATGGCAGAGCTGTTGATTTGCATGTGTCCAGGCATTTCCTGGTATTGTTCATTGCTTAACCCTGGTATTTGTAAAAATATAGAAAGAAAATCAAGCGAAAATTACTTACCCTTCATGGGCACAAACTTCCCGCTATGTGTGTTTCTGACTAGTCTGTCTGTCCCTCTCTTAACAGAAATACAGCAATAACAAAAGATGCAACCAGGAAGGTAAGAACTGCAAAAAACATGTGGGTTGCAAGGTCAGACTGATCTAAGAAATCATCTGTCTTTTCTTCTCACCTTTGAAATATATGTCCATTGCAGCTCTGATTCTTTTCAACAGACACTCAGAATAGCAAGGAGGATTTCAGTTCTGCAATGGACAGGAACTCCTTTTGAAAGCAGACATAATTTTAGATACACAATGAACTGGAATGGACAATGCCAAGGGCAGGTGCATTTTTCACATTTTTTTATACGTATATAAATATATATATATATATATTTCCTTGTTTAAAACTAGTCTTCCTGTTTAAACTCTGTTTTTTTACCAGAATTTTTTATTTCTATCTTCTGCTAGTTTGTTATTCTTCACACCTGCTTAGAACATAACTCTGTGACAGATTTCATTCTTAAATAAAGGGACAGCGTGCCGTTTGTTCGGAAGGCATAAGCCAAGGGCTCAGACCCTGCCCAGCTCAGAAGCTCAGAAGGCCACTGCCTCCTTCTGTTGGCGTTTAAGGACAGAAGGGACACAATTAGTGAGTCTGACTGCATTGCACAAGCCATAGCATTTCACCAAGTGCTTTCTGCAGCATGTGCTACGTAAGCTATGCTTTCAGAAGAGCATCTGGACTTGCAGTAACAACTTTGACAGAGAGTATGTCAGTGGTTAATTGCCTTCATAGTATATGAGTAGATGCTGATTTTCACAGTTGGTCATGGGCTGGTTTTTTCAATAGTTTAAGTGGAAGCTATTTGTCAAAATATCCAGACCCTGGAAAACTGAGTGGCTTTTACCATTGGTCAGGGTGATGGCTTTGGTGCAATTTGCTCATACACTGTCAAAGGGAAATATGATCCTTGGAATTACAAGTATGGTCCTTTGAAGTTACAAATGTGGTGCTGTCAATGACTTTCCAAAGGAATGTCGAGCGTTGCTCACTAATGAAACATGAGTTATGATAATGGTTGGCAATGATAATTATTAATATGCTAACTATATATCCAGTATTAAAATCTTATCTAAGCACTGGAAGACACTAAAAGGTGACAGACTGCAGGGATGAGGTTTTAATCTGTGGTGAAGTCTGGTTTTAATGTAGATACAAGAGGAAAAGAAAGAGAAGACAGGATTCTGCTGACAATAGACAGTAAAAAATGAGATTTTTTTTCTTTGCTTTTTGAACAGTTTTGGTTTTGCTTTAAATTCTCTCACTTTCACTTTTTTTTGCTGTTTATGAAGTGACAGAGGTTCCTTTTGTCTTTTGCCATTAGACAAATGTTGGATCTGTTTTGAAATGTACAGAGTGGCATAAAACAGAGAAAGGAATGACAAAATACCTTACACTCACTCTTCCTTTGTGTTCAGGGACAAAAATCAGTGATAGGAGGGAAGCAAAACTGAAAACAGAAAAAACACCAAAACCTTGAGATTTCTGAATTTGAAGGAAAATCTCAAAAATTAAAGAGGATACTTAGCAGTTTTGAATATATGGCCCTTTCTCCGGTTCTATTTGAAAAACAGCCATGAGTGCTATTCCACCTTTGCAAGCTGGACTGTCCCTTGCTTCACAATGACACAACACCAGGAGGCAGGTGTTTACAGTCTGTGCAAGGCTGACAGTTACACAGAGTGCAGAAGAGTGGAGAATCAGTCATGTGGGTCAGAACTACAAAAGGAACAAATTAAGGAACCCTTGGAAGCCACAAGGTTTTAATTAAAAAATCCAAATTACATTAAAGCCAAGATTTATCTACCTGAAACACAGGCATTACTCAGTAAAAAGGATTTATTTGACCCAGTTGTACTAGCTTTGTTTCGCTCACTTCTCTCTGGTGTTGTGCTAGCAAGATATTGTCATCCCCATACAGAAAGTTCCACGAGATGAGTGTGGTGATGAAACGCTGCTCTGTATCTGCTGTAGAGACATTCGGTACTGCCCACAATGCTGGGCTGCAAAAATAACAACACAGGTACCTAAAAAGAACAGATTCTGCGGTCTCTTTATTACTTTCTTCATAGTGACTCTGGAACACAGTAAAAAAGAGTGGGTTATAAAGATTTCTCTAATTAGAGGCATGAATATTCTGATCAATTCAGAGCTCTTAGGCAGTTGTTTTTATCCGCCTAGTGGAATGCAGTTCACAGTACTGAATAATCTCAGCCAACCTCCCTGTTTTCTGAGCACTTTGTAGGAGGTTAGATACTATTATGCTGTCATTACTCTGCATTACAGCAAAGCTGAAATCTCTTGTGACTTTCTTCATGGAAAAGTTAGTCTGTGTCAGGGGAAACATGTCTTTGACAGTGTGGGATAATCCTGTGAATGACTAAAGAGCTAGATAGAGTGAAGACAGATAAAGCTAAATAAAGAGTTTTCAAGTTGCACTCTCCTCTGAGTTAGGGACTGAAGTATGAAAGCCGACCACTAGAAAAGCATTGTGGCCAGTGACAATAAAGGCAATGCTCCACAGGTTCTGAGAGGCCAACTATGGGCTAGAGTGGAACTTCTCAGAGGAAGTGAAATATTGGTCTCAGTGCAATAGGTGTGGCTTTGACCAGAAGGTGGGCAAGAAGAATTTGCTACGGATTAGCAACTCCAGCCTGAACTGGCTCTCTTGGAATAACTCCCTAATGATGACAGCTTCTTCCAGGGAAAAAAAAATCGTTGGGCTCCACTCTGGGAGGGCACAATGAGTCAAGAGCACAGGCACTTTATTCTGGAAGAGAATTCAGTTAATGTCCCTCTGCAGGCAAACTGCATAGCTTAACAAAGAGAGAAAGAAGACAATTTCACTTTTTTTTCTTTTTGGTAGAAGCAGTAAAGCCCATCAACCATAATCCTGCAAAGTGCTTTACACCCACAGCCCTGACACAAACCAGAACAACTTAAATGAATATCTCACAAGAAGTTTTGGTCTCTGCAGTGCTGATCTCATCCAAGGGCCTTTGTCTCCTGCCCCAGGCTATGAATAACTTATCAGCATCGATGCACTTTTATCTTGCAGCAGGGAGACAGGACCCTGCAGCATCACAAGCATTGTTATTTGCAATGGTATGGCAAGGGCTATGGGACGAAGTAACCAAAGCAAAGGCTGACTCTGGAAGTTGTTTTTCTCCTTATCCATTGCACAAAACTGCTGTATCAATAGGTCATAACCAGAATTATCTGTATATTTTAAGTCTGTACCTTAAGGATCTGTCTAATTAGCCCAACACAATGTTAGCACATTAACTATGCTCCAGCAGACTGAGAGTATTTATTACTGAGAGAACTCCTACTAGAAACCTTGGAATTTTTACAATACATTTTTGTCCATACTTTTTGGAGCAATAATAATGTAATACCACACTCCCTCCCCAAATAGCTGCAGGGTCCCTTTTAATGAATAGGAACAAACAAACTATCCAGCTAAGCCCAGAAACATGACCCCTATCAAAAGCAGAATCAAACAATACCCTGAAACAATCTACATATACAAAGAACAAACTTTTCTTGTTCTTCCAAAGATTAACTCAGCAGGTATTTGGCATTCAAAAAAATTCTACAACAACAGATATGAGTTTGTGTTTGAAGAGGTTTTCTTTAGCATTATTGTTGCAATTATTTTGGGAAAAAAAAGGAAAAGAAAAGTTTTAGAAAACAATTCTGAAATATTAATCTAGGTGGCATTCTGTACAGCCAGTGCTCCTGTGCTCTCATTCAATGACAGTTTGTAAAGTGTGTTATGCTTTTAATGTAGAACTTTTTGCAAATCTCCTGGCCACCTACTACCAGCTCCTGTTCAAAATTTATTGCTCAGTCAACAACAGTAGGATTTTCCATTTCTCCACACAAAAGTGTCTGGTGACCCCAGCACTGTACTGGGCATGGAAGAAACTGACCCTGAGCTCACAGAGGAAAGGACACAGCCATACAGAAATGGTGGGGCCGAGTGGAGACACTGTGATATTTGTTTGCCCCACACTGAATACCACAGGTTTGTGATCCTTCTATCAAGCCCAGAGAGGGGAATGACTCCAAAAACACCTCCACCTCCTTTGGGGTCAGGCAGGACCTTTCCACTGGTCCACCTGTTTCATGGGAGTGAAGACTGGAAAGAAAACAGAGTGTCTGGCAACAAGGTGTTCAAGTTATGCTCTCCCCCCACACACTGGCTGCTCTACCCCCCTGCCTCACAGAACATCAGGGTCCAAGTGGCACGGACCAGCGCAGTCTGATGACTGCCCAGGTTAACCCAAGGCAGGTGGGGAGGGGCAACTCTCCATGCTTTGCATCTGTAAAACACTTCCAGCAGAAGCTTGTGAAAGCACAGATTCCCCCTGGGCTGCCCTTCTCTCTCAGTAAAACTAAAATTATCTATTTAGACTATCAGTGCCCTTTGGCAGGGATTGTCTGACATCAGTGTGTAGCTCAGGATGCTCTGATCTTCTTTAGGATATCAATGCACCCCTACAAGTCAAGAAATACCACAAGTGCATGACAGAATTTATAGATCCCAGTGTTGCTTTTGGTGATTATGGCCTTTAGGTTTATTAGTACATCGAGCTCTGAGTACTGGCTACCTCTCTGTGAAAAAAGTCAGTTCTCCTTCTGGTCATCTACATTTTTAAGCTCACGTTCAGAAGCACTAAAATTAGTGGAAGCAGAGGCCAACATTTCACAGCTCTGTGTTAGGAGACTGGAAGAGTGCAAAGAAATCAGCACTGAACCTTGAAAGTAATACAGATTGTGCGGGCTATCCGTCATGGTGTCTCCTAAGTGCTCCTCTTGCAAAGTGTAACATTCCTTTAGTCAGTATTATGGGATGAGATGGGAAGGCAATGAAAATATTAAATAACCTGGTCAACCCTCTCAGAGCTGGAGTTTCAAAGTAAATATTAGGAATTTTCCAAGTTTTTATTAATGGAAAATGCAGTCTCCACATCAGTAGTTTCCAACAGAAGGGTTTGATTTTGCTTATTTTTTAAATTATTTTCACTAGGAAACCTGAAATGACACTGCTCATCCCCACTCAGATCCAAACGATCCCAGCACTTCCACTGAGTGAACCTTTCTCTGTGTGTGGGTAGCATCACAGCAGACTGTCATTAAGCAACTGCTCCCGTTCCCTTCACCACTTTCATCCATCAGAGCTTAGGTTTTTTAATTGTGTTGTGAAGCCTATATTGCTCACGGGTGCTCCTAAAAGAGAATGAGTAATAGGATGAGTGTGTCTTGGGCTTGAGTTGGGGGGCTTATTCTATAGAGGATTTATTGATTTGAAACAAGTCCAAATATGAGTCACTATGCAGAAACGTTACATGGAGATTCTTATTTGCAGTCTTGCAAAGTGCTGAGGGCCCTCGGGTGTTGCAAAAAAAATTGGAGCAAGTTCATTCTTCACAGTTCTGATGAGAAATCACTTGGGGTTTTTACAGATGTTGAGGGCACATGACCTCTGGCTCAGCAGTAGAAGGGCAATGGCAGTGACCCGAGGAAGCGGGCAGGCTGCAGGCAGCGTGGGCAGGGGAGCACTGCCGCCTCCTGACAGCTCTGGTCACTACAGAGGAAGCCTGGGTGACATGGGGGCTGGCTGGCAAAGCTGGAAGAGTAAGTGACAGAGCAATGGGAGAAAGGTCTAATTCAAGGTCAGTCTACAGGGATAATTGAAGAGTGGTAATAAGAGCTAATCACTTAAACTAAGTGTGTTTATTGTTTACCACCTGCCTGCGTGTTAAGCAAAATGCTCAGTTACCGGGTTTGAAGTTGCTCTTGGGATTTCCTCAGCACAGGAGTATCACGCACACCTACACACACCCCCCCACACACCTCTACACCGCTGCCTGAGGACCAGAAGCATCCTCCATTTCTAGAGCCAACAAGGCAGAGAAAGCTGGTGACAGCCACATGTTGGCAGGGGTTTGGTTACAAAGGTGAACAGGGCAATACAAGATTCTACATGGACGAGACTAAGCAGCCCTTCAGTCACAGGTAATTGTCCTGCTCTGATCTATAGCCACCAACCTGGGAAACAGAGGTGGATTAAAACTATGGCACGTCAGTTTTGAACCCAGCTTTGCCTTCTCTACATTTAATTAGAAATGCACATCATTTAGCTCGGTGACTCCAAGCATATTGTCCAAAGCCTCTGTCTGAACATGGCTGCAGGGAGGAGGAACACAGCAGCATGCATTTCTCTAGCTTGAGGCTGATTATTGAAACACAGAGGCCTGCAGTTCCTGAAGACTGAATGTGAGAGAGTAATTAATTTTTCCTGGCTGATTTTCTTTCCCTTCCCAGCCTCCTAATTATTTCTCTGCCTTGGTTGCTGTTAGACTCCAATTGATTGGGCTGTTAGAAAGAGCAGCTATGGCAAAGAAATGTACATGAGGTGGGATCTTGCCTTGAAATCTGCAGGTGATGCATTTTCTGATTATTGCTGCAGTGTTGCAGAGACTGATGTTATTTTACAGGCAGATGAAAAGATTGCTCTGGATATTGAAAATATTCAGCATCTACTTCAGTTCTGGAAGGACAGAGTCTTTTTTTTTTTCCTTAGTTACCAAGCAGGCTACTAAACATATGTCTTTTTCTTATTAACATGAGGAGCTTTTGTGTTAGTTCCAGTGCCCAGTTGTCCAGTGTGATTAGAACTGCCAAAAACAATAACCCACAAAATTTCATTTTCCACAACATCTCAGCACTGGCTGACTTGGTGGAATCCCGGCAGTTAGCTGTGAGCAATGATATATGAAGTGAAAAATGTTTGCCCCCCCTCCCAAGCTCCTCTGCACACTGCCTAGACTTCCTGCTCACAATCCATACTGAGGTCATGGCTTGTGCTGTCAGACTGCGCTCCAGAGTAGATGCTGTCTGCATGTTTGCCAGGTGTTTCTGATACCGCGGTGGCCAGATAGATAGCAAATTACCTTCTCAGAAGAAGTGTTCCCTATTGCCAGTATTACTTTCAGATCAGAACTTCCCATGAGATAACACAAAAAGACTGGCTGGAGGCCCAGGGTTCAGGATAACTTGCCTTAAATTTGTGTTTGCTTAGTTCGTGTTATAAGGAAATAGTTTTGTCTCTAGGCACAGCATATGGTGTAGAGAAACCCTGCAAATAGCCTCAAATGCCATATTCCAAGGGAAGTAGATGGACTATAACAAAGTTTGGCAGTTGGAAAGTTTGTGAGTAATGTGAAACTGTGCTTGGAACAGGAAATAACGCAGTTTACTGCAGTATGGATAGGTACTAAGTGGTCCTTCCGAAAGCTTTTCATGTGGAAAGAATAAAAGACTAGGGCCAGGTAGGCAGGTAGAGTTCATAATAAGCCACAGCAGGCTTTCACCAATGGGTTTTATAGCTTTTCACTCCTCAGATGCCATTTCTGCATTCAGAGGTTAGGACATAATGGGATGTGCAGATGCATAGATATTTTCCCTTCTTTTGACTGACTGATTTGAAGAATAGGAACTGCAGGCTCCATGCCACAAATGGGAAAGGCAATTCTTCAAGCTTTCATGAGAAGTTGCTTAAGTTATTAGTTTCAGCAGTAAAAAGTTGGCTATATTTATGTTTACAGAAGAAGTTGGGTATAGACTTTCCAACAACTATACAGACTCTGAAAAGTTTTTCTGTTTTTTTCTCCTCCTCTCTGGCATGGCTATAATATTGCTAAATATGCAGTGAGTTTATTTTTTACTCTTAAAATCACACAAGAAGGTCACCAATTAAACTATTCTTTCCATATGGAATTAAGCAGAAGCAGATTAGTAGTTAAAGTAGAGATTCTCATGGGGGTCGTCTCTAGATCTTTATGTTTTATTATTTTAATATTTCAAGTCTACTCTGAGTATCCAGTTTAGCTGAAAAGAAGTCACAGACCTGACAGTGTTTTCAAATTTGTCTGTGCTTTTTATTTCACTTCTTTCAGGACACCACAATCCTGTTTATTCAAAGGTCACTGTGCTGAAAGCAGTATCTGCAGATAACAAGAAACAGTGAAGACAGTCACTGAGGGCAGAAAAATATGAGTTCCATAACCCTTCACTTCTATTCCTTTTTGGTCTGTCTATTGGTTTTACAGATGAAAACAAAGGAAATTCTATTGTCTTGAGTTTGCCTGTGCAAAATAAATAAAATTTAATTCTTGGTTCCCCCTCCTTCTCAAAAGAACACACTAGATTCTGCAGCAGCAAGAAAGCTTTGGTTTTGTTAACCCTTCCATGGCTCATGTATGCTCAGTCATTTCAGTCTTCATCTTCTAGTCACATAAAAATTTCCAATATTGACACATTGTAAATGAAAGCCACTCAGCACTGTGGGTAGGAAGTGTGGTATACTAAAGCAAAGAAGTAAATTTATGCCCTCTCAAATGTTTTGATTAGACTATAATTCAAAATAAGATTTGAGTCTAAGAAAACCACTGATCTATTAAAAAATTCTTCCAAGATATATTCTTCTATGGCAAACACTGAACACTTGTGTACATGGCTGGAATGGGAAACCTGAGCCTCTCGAGTCACAGCTTCTGCTGCTCAAGGCTATTCCAGGTATCACGTAATGTCAAAATGACCTTACTGTACATGAATTAGCCAACGTGGTCCGTCTGTAGGCATCACTTCTTTCTCAGAGAAGTATTATCTATAGCATAATAATGACCTGATGGCTGCTAGCAGCTGACATACTGCTGTGTAAAGAGGTATCACTGCAATCAAATAGGTCAATAGTACTCGAGATGACTGTCAACATCAAACTACCGTCTTTGTGATTTGTCTCTTTGACTCTTGGAAGAAGTTTCAGGAATAGGGCAAATAAGGTGGCCATACCAACCAAGCATGGGCTTGCTGTGAAGGTTCTTTGATTTCCCTTGGGTTCATACGCCCCTCCACAGTTGTGCATATACAGATATAGATGTATGCATGTTGTACATATATATGCGTATATATATTTGCAACATCTTTTCTGAGATTGTTCTCTTTTTACAGACTGTAAATGTTATGTAATGCTCTTGGATCAGAATCATACTGAAAATAAATGTCTCCTGTAAAGAAAATTGTCTATCCCTTCAGAAAGAGTAGCGTAGATTTACAGACTGAGCATACTGGTAAACTTTTTCCATTCATTACACCAACGAAAACGTTTCAAGAGAAGTAAAATTTAGGCAAGCACTGAACTTGGAAAGCAGAACACAGGAAGCTGACATGTGCAGCCAATTCAGCATGCGGAAACTAGACATTAATATTTTAAGACTGGAATCTGGGGCCCACAGCTGATAATGTAGAATTCAATACTCTGGGTAACCTGTAAAATTTCCAATGGAAGCCAAAATCTCATGTATGGAATTTAAGCAAAATATAAGCCATTCTACTGACAAGAAACACATGCATATCGACCATAACCTGCATCAGCCTCTTGAGGTAGCTTTCTCCGTTGGGTCTATCTTTCCCACAATCTCCTCCAAGGCCTTTAGACAAGTCCGAATTTCCTTGGAGCCACTTGACATCAGAAGCAGGCCTTCAGACAGACTCACCCTGCTCACAGAGTGATCACCGCAGAGGAAGGTGGCACACTTTCTCTCTAACCAAGGACTGATCTTAAACAGTTCTGTTCCGGATAGGCTAACAAACAAATCCCTAGTGCAAACTGCTTTTTTCCATTAAGCCTTTGTCAAAGGAGAGCAACATTGATTTTCGAGGAAAGAGCCTGCTTTCCTCAAACATCTTTGTTATTTAATTACAAAACAAACAAACAAGGTGCAAAAAACCCTGAATTATTTTGTGTTCTTCGTCAATTTTTCAGCCAAAACAATTCATAAAGGTTGGCAGTTTTTGACCTTGCAAGAAAAGTCACGGTTTTCCATGTAAAGGAAACCCTTTTCCCAGGTATTGCTAAACTCATCAGGAGCCTATGTAGTAAATAAATATAGCTGCAAAAGGATGACTAGGGAAGATGTGGGCCTACTGCTGACTGGGGCAGGGGACCTGGTGACAAAGGACATGGAAGATACCAAGGTACTTGCTGCCTTCTTCATCTCTGTCTTTACTGGTAAGATTTGTCTTTAGGAATCCCAGGCCTCTGAGGCTAGTGGGAAAATCCTGAGCAAGGAAGACTTACCCTGGGCAGAGGAGGAGCAGGTTAGGGAACATTTAAACAAACAGGGAACCTGATGGCATGTACCCATGAAAGCTGAGGGATATGGCTGATGTCATTAGGAGGTCACTCTCAATTATGTTTGAAAGGTGATGGCAATCAGGGGAGATTCTTGAGGACTGGGAGAAAGCAAAATCAACTGTCAACCCTATCTTCAAGAAAGGCAAGAAGGAGGATCCTGGGAACTACAGGTCTCATCTTGATCCGTGAGAAAATGATGGAGCAAATAATTCTGGAAACTATTTCCAAACAGATGAAGGACAAGAAGGTGATTAGGGGTAGTCAGCATAGATTTATGAAGGGGAAATCATGCCTGACCAACGTAATACCCTTCTGTGATGAGATGACGGGCTTGGTGGATGAGGCGACAGCAGTGGATGTTGTTTATCTCAACTGTAGTAAGGCTTTCAGTGCTGTCTCCCATAACATCCTCATAGAAAAACTGATTAAATACAGGAGAGAGAGACAGACAGGAGATAGATGGGTAGATAGATAGACAGACAGCCAGACAGATAGATAGATGGATGAGAAGGCCATGAAGAAAAAGGATTCATTCTATTTAGCAGTACTAGTCCTACTCCTTTTTTAGTGGCTGGAAGAGGATATGAAAATCTTGTAAAACACTTGCATGGGGCAAGTAACATGTTGACATGACTGAACCAACATTACCACTTGTTATTTTTTCCTTCTTCATCATTATTACCATCATAATAAAAGGAAGGGTTTAGACAGGGTATCTAAGATGGCAGTTTTGTAAGGCTTCAGTATGGGTGGTCACATAACAGATCAAGCATTTCAGATGACAAAGGCACACACTAATTGTCAACACTGACATTAGCCTGCAAGTTCATTACTATCTCTTGCCTCTCTGTCTCCAAACAGTAAACGGCTTCTTAATCCAGCTAGCACAGGGAAGAGGAAGATACCTGAGAATGAACCTGACTTCAAAAGAGGCTGATGTCTATCTACCTGAGTGTAGGAGCAGCAGGCTTAAAATAACAGATGGCTTAGGAGTGAGTGGGCCTGAATCCTGGAATGAGAAGGCCAAGGATCTTGCCAGCAATGAATACTGACAGCAGTAGCTCCATGAGAAGACAGGGCTGAGCCCTGCAAAAAGACATTACGTTGCCTTTCAAATCCTGGGATTAGCTTGCCTGGGGGCTGTGTAGAGAATGCAGTTCTTGTTTGGGCTGCAGCTGCTGAAGGCATCATGCATAACATGTTGCTGCCTTTTACTCCTATGAAGATTCCCTTCATGCAGGCATCTAGTGATTTTGGGGAAAAGAGTGAGAGCAGTACCCTCTACACCTCAGCAGGTTCCTGACTGCCACTTCACAGACCACCATAATACAAAGCTCCCCACGTTGCCCCAGGGTCAAGGATCTGCCTAATGGCCCACAACATATATCCTTTCTGGACCAAACTCTGAGGCCACAATAAGTGAACTGCACAGTAGTGTGCAAGTACAGTTTGGGGTGGGCTAAGCACAGAGCTGCAAAGCCAAACAGATGCTAAACACGTGCATTAATGCTCCCCAGAGCACCCAGGCCTGCAGCTCCCTGGGATCCCCTCCTATGCTGCCCTTTGAAAGTGAGGCTTGTAACAGAAGAGTTACAACAGTGTTTCAGCATTAACAGTTATTAAAAATGAAAAAAGCCTGTCTACCTAATCACCAAAAATGCCAATTTGCAGGACCTATTAAAGCTCTTATTTAATGCAAACCTCTTCCATTTTTAGCTTGAGACTTACAAGAAGCTTTCTACAATTCTGTAACCCTGCCAAAACCCTGCCTTTCTTTCATTTGCTCTCTCCCTCCCCCTTTCTTCCTTTCCCACCCACACGTTATTTACTCAGAATATGACCTAATTACAGTTTGTGCTTATCTGAAGGACCTGCACTCCACTGCTTCAGTTAAGGGGGTAGTTTGAATTAGGATGGACAAAAGATCTTGCTAGAGAGAGGGGGAAAGAGCGATTGTTAAACTTGTTGGCGTAATGAGCAGAATCCATTGGGGAAGGTGACAGGGGAAAGGCAGTATCTCCTTGAGACTTGGATCTAAACGGTTGTTGTTGCAGGTCTGGAGTATGGTGTATTGTTTTAGCCAAAGTCAGTTTCTCCTCTATTAAACTCAGGGTTTTTTTTCCTTGCCTAATCTTACTCACACTGAAGTAAGTGGTGATTTCGCTGGAAGCAATGCTGTGTCCTTTATTGCTAACCATAATGACGGCGTTTGCTGTGCTTCTAGCCAAGATCCTAAAGAGACTCCAGAGAAATTTTTTTTCTCCCTGTAGTTTTACTTTTCTCTTTTTTCAGACAACGTAAAAGAAATAAGCAAAGCAGAACACCGGAAAGTGGATGAAGAAAAAAAGCCCTGCCTTTGAAAGGAACCTCTGTGAATCTCTGGCAAATATGAACAAAAGAGAGGAAATGGGAGGTTAAGAAGGACAGAGCATCTGCTCACATTGTGATTGCTGTCTCCTTCCAAACATCAGGCTCTAGAAGGCCAGAACACTAGTTCTGACTGTGAATATCTTGGCTTGTGTCAGATGCTCTTCCTGCACCCACTAACTTCAGCTGTATTTTTGCCATTGACTTCCTTGGAAGCAGCATCATGCATCAAAATCCACACTGGTTTAGTCTTAATATTTAAGGATTAATAAAAATGATGCCTAGGACCTACTGGAGCAAGTGAACTGAGTAAAACATGAGTTTAATGTGCTGGCTAACATCTTTTCCAGCAGCTGGCCCACAGCAAGCTGCTAAAGGTCTTACCCTTTCACTCAGTAGTCAAGGCTTCTGCTGTGGTGAGGAGTCCTGGCCATCACTGAACCCCACAGCACCTTGGTTAGCAGTGCTCTGGCATCCTGGCTAGGCAGGGAAATACCTGCATTCGCACAAGGGCTTATTTGTCACATAGGTCAATCACACACATGAATAACCAAGGAAGCATGTCTGTCCTGCATTCATCGTGTCAACTGCTCCCCTTGTACAGACCTCTGCACATATGGGACAGGGTTATCATTACGTTTGAAATATTCCTCAGTGCAAGAATCCCAAATGCTTTTCACCTTATGGAAATATAAGGAAATGTGAACTGCCCAGAGGAATTCCAGTTTGGAGTCCTACGGTGCACCAGAAAGCTGACTGCACAGAGCTGGAAAAAGTTAAAGAACAGTTGGAGAGGCTACAACTGAAATCCATCCCAACAGGAAAAAGGGCAACAGAGGCCAATGGGAATAAGTGAGGATGTGAAGATTAGCACCAGCAAAATGTAGAAGTCTTTCAAACACAAACAATCTGGGAGGGAGGCAGATTGGGGAGAGCTAGTCTAAGAAAAAAAAACCCAAGGCTGGAGCAAGTTAAAAGAATAGTTAAAAGAGGAAAAGAAATACAGAACAGCTAATAACAGCCCTGCATTGTTCAAAAGCTCTATTTTTTGCTAGCAAAAGATAAAAGAGAATGGTTTCTGTGGAAAAATAAAGGGGGAAAAATGAAAATTAGGAAAAAAATGTTAAATATTTCCTTCAGAAACATAGGAGACCCCTGTCAGCCTAAGTGGGAGTCACCTAGGGAGGCCTCCACGGACAGATCGCAGCTTCACTTTGTTGCTGTCTTTACAAAGGAGGATGACAGACAGTGCTAATGTATTTCCCCTTGGAATGGCGGCAATACAATTATGAAATGCACACAAACACACACAGAGAGAAAAGCCTGGGAGCACCATCAGCCCACGGTGCCTCTGTGAGTTCCAAAGCGGGTAAGAGCAGGAGAGCCTCTTGCCTGACCATCAAAGCTGTTCCTAAAGAGATGGGAAACATCTGCATGGTAGAGACAGTAGTTTACAGGGATATCTGCCCAGATGCAATTTGAGACATATTAAATGTTGTTTGTCAGGTTTAGTGTGACAGTCTAATCTATTATGTGAGTCAGTGTAGCTTTATTGGTGAAAGATGACTTGACTGTAGAAATCTTGGGAGTTTCCATCTACACAGCTGCCATGACAAAATGAGAGAAATGCAGCAGACAGGAAATAATAAGGACACAATTCTGCCTTCACTTATATTTATGCAGTTGAGCTGAAATCAGCAGGCTCACTTTTGTCTCTCACAAAATGTTTTTTTTTCCCCCAGTAGTCCTTCACTAGGCCTAAATGGAGTTACCTCTCTCGTACCAATGGAAGTGAAAGGAGAATTTTGTTCGCTGATCTGTTAGGAACACATAAACAAGAGAAGAATTTGGCTGGTGGCCTTTTTGAAGGCATTTTGTGTTACACTTTGTTGGAAGGAGTCACGAGTTGAAGAGCATAATTATGCTTTAGGGACTTAAGTATTTCAGCACACAAGTGTTGTCTAAGAAACTGAAATTGGCTGCACCACAAAGTCGTTGTGGCCAAAAGGGGTATCTCCCAGCTATCTTCTGTTTTCAGTCACAGCATTTGCACTGGTGCTTTATAGGCTCTTGAAGTCTGTGGGGAGATTCCCACTAACGTAATTGTGTTTTGGATCACTTCCAACAGACATCTTGTCTTTTACCTTTCCTTTCTAGGTAAAATCATGAAAAGGTTTGCAGTCCATAAATTCCCGCAGATTTCATAAAGTAATACCACGGATCCTGAGATAACCTCCTCTGTTATCAAAGATTGTTGAGGGGGTTGCAAAGATACCCATTCTGAATGGTTTAAAAAAGAATAGCAAATGTAAGATGTTCGTATCTGCTAACACTAAAACTGCAGATATGGT
This sequence comes from Nyctibius grandis, assembly GCF_013368605.1. Classification (NCBI taxonomy): domain Eukaryota; kingdom Metazoa; phylum Chordata; class Aves; order Nyctibiiformes; family Nyctibiidae; genus Nyctibius; species Nyctibius grandis. Next base: position 5,541,797 of record NC_090676.1, on the reverse strand, counting down.
TAAGAATGAAGACAGAGAAGAACCACAGCATTAGAGATATTCTGATCTTTTAGGAGGATGAGACAGAAAACAGGAAGTGCTGCTTTCTTGTGCTGCTTTCTTGGGGCAATGACCTAAACCAGAAAGGGTTTATTAAATTAATCAGCTATACAATATGATGGCCAAGAAAGGAAGATTTAGAGGACTGTAATATGAAAATCTTTGAAACTGTCTGTCCAGTATATGGCAGTTATAAAATCAAGATATAAGAAGGAATTATATCGTTGCCATATACAAGGCTCTGATTCACTCTTCTGGAGAATGCTGAGCCAAGTTCCATTCCAAGTCACACTGGCACTGCTTCCTTGTCCCCAAAAGCTCTCAGTACTATTAACAACTATAGAATTTTCTCCATTGGGTAATTTTGGCTTTTTTTTTTTTTCCCAGAAAGGTTATTTCAGTTGTGCAGAAGATGCTGCATGAAGCTAATAAGACAATTCCATTAATTAGGAATATTTCTTGTAAGAAAACTTGTGATCATGCAGGTAAGAATTTTTCCAGTGGATCAGAGGCAGAACTAATTCCAAAGTGATTTATTGAGGAAATAAAAATAATATACCAAACTGCAAATGCTCACAAAGCTCTTTCTTCTGTTGGCTTGTCTGAGACTGCATCCTAGAACAGTGAAGAAGTCTGCATTAAAATAGAAATGTGAAATTCACAGCAAGGTTTGCTGAAGTTTCCAGTAAGTCTGTTAGTTTATAGCACAGCAGGAATAATTACAACAGCACCATGGGGAAAGGCTGCAGTGCCAGGTGGCACGCAGCAGCGTAAATCACAGACAGCACTGCCCTAGCCGACTCACTCATGACCATGGCAGCTCCATACTGCAAAATCTCGATAGTTTCTGCCTGGCTTCTGCAAAGGGGTAACAAGCCAATATATATAGTTTTTTCAGTCTGTAATGAATAACCTGCAATGCCTATTCATTATTTATAGGCATTCAAATTGCAACAAACGGTTCTGATGACAATTGCAGCGCTTCTTTATTTACAGAAAAATGGGTACACACAGCATGTAGATAAAAGCCCATCTCTGCACTGATAGTTAGATATGTACAAATCTAGTAATTATCTCTGGATTTGTTGAAAATTCAGAAGCTGATCAGGAACAATGGCATTATATTGTTTATTAAAGTAAAAGAAGAACATTTCTTCATCCTTTTGTTGTACTGGATCCATTTAGAGTTAGTTAGATCTGCTGCTTGGTATGTAAAGCCATCCTTTGCGGAGGGAAGGTATATAAAGCCGTAGAGCTTTAGAGAAACCAGATGCATGAGTAAAGCAAGAAGTAGAGGAGATATGCACAAAGCCAAAAATTTGTGAAGGAATTTGCAAGGAAGGAGAAATCACACTGTGCCAGCCACACAAAAAAAAGATGGAAGGGAGGAATAAAGGGGTGGGAATAAATCCAAACTCTTTATGAGACTCCTGGAACACGGCCTTCAGTGGCAAGAGTTTCATTTAGAACACAGATGAGTCTAAACACTAATGCATCTAGTGAGTTATATGCTGGTCTGTAAAGCCATTTCTCCATTCTCTCTCAGGCCCTACTAAAGGCAAGATGTCTTCTGACAGAGACAGACAGTTCCCTGTCTTTGCATCTCTTAAGTCCTCAAATCGGCACTAAAGTGACACACAGGTTTTATGCAGACTTTCTGCAGCCACTCTGACTCTGCAGAGTAGTCAGTCCAGACTACAAGGCAAACACTCTCTTGAGCAGTAACAGTTCTCTATAGCAGGATTGGTCAAGCAGGACCCAACTGGATCAGTGCACGGATCACTTCAAGTTGGGACCTTCATGCTCTTTCAAAAAAAGAGGGTTTGTTCTCTACATAAAAATATTCAGTGGCTGGATACAGGCTCTTTGCACAGTGAGACAATCCAGTTAGATGCTGTGTTTTGTTATGTGCCTTTTATAGAATACAGAAGATGGTGGTTAAGGTCCTACAAATGTTAGCATATGGAATCCCTTTGCATCAGCTGAATAAATAATTTTCAGAGCAACCATTGTCCTTCCTCTTTTCTGCACCTTGGCTGGCAGTGGAGAGTTGTTGTAAACAGAAAAGAAAATACTGTGAATAGTATGACTTTCCTCAGTCTCAGGAAGGAAGCAGAAGGTGCTGAACTAAATAAACATCTGCCCTGGCAAATAGCAAACAATGGAAGTCAGAGAGAGGGGAGGATGAGAGAGAGGAAGCCAAGATGGCCGTTTTGCCAAATGACTTTTTTTCATGCTGTCACGGTTTAAAGCTGGGCCAGCTATTAACCCAGTGGCAGATGCTCTCTGTTAACCCTCTTCCCCCCCCCACCCTAAGGGAAAGGGAAAAGGGAGAGAGACTTACAGGTTGGAAAGTTAAAACAGTTTTAATCAACTATAGTAATGAAAAAGAGTATAATAGTAATAATAGAAATAATCAAATATATACAAATATACACAAAACCAAGATCGAGAGCTTGGAAATCCTCCTCAGGCAGAGTTGCTCCCCCCAGCACAAGCAGAGGGGAAAATGCAGTAGTTCCCCCCAGCACGGGCAGAGGGGAAAATGCAGTAGCTCCCCCCAGCACGGGCAGAGGGGAAAATGCAGTAGCTCCCCCCAGCATGGGCAGAGGGGAAAATGCAAAAGCTCTCCTGCCATCACACCTGCAGGCTTTTAACTGGAGATTTGGCAAAGCTGGTACCAATCAGTGGGAGACAGGAGGGCCCCTCCCTCCTGGGCCCCACCTCCAGGAGGCAGTGGGTTAGTGATAAACAGGAAAGTGAGAATGACATGTATGGGATGGAATACCTTGCTGGTCAATCCTGGGTCACCTGCCCCGTCCACTCCTCCCTGCAGGTACAACCCCCTTCGGCTCTTTACTCGTAAGCAGTGACCTTGGGTTCTCTAAGGCTATTTGGCCTGGTTTGAGCCAAACCAGGACACATGCTCCAGCAGTCATTGTTGTAATTACAAGGATCTCTGGGGAACTGAGGAGTCTGAATCTTCATTGCTTTAGAACATTGCCAATAAGATACAAAAATTGCTAACGCAGTGAAAATATTCATATGCAATGGAGGTTTGGTTTTTTTAATGAGCAAAATGTCTATTATGCAAAAGAAAAATCCACTACAGGTTCTTTCATCACACAAATTTCATGCTCATCAAAAGGGCCAAATGAACAATGCCAGGAACTGACGTCTGGTGTTTATTCAAAGGTGAGGCACAGGCATTAACAGGGCACACTTTTCTGCTAACACATCTTAACCCTGCCGTGAATGACAGCTTCGAGATCAGGAGGTTAGTGACTCTTCATGAACCCACAGAAGCTCGCAGCCAAGGTGGCAATAAGAGGAAGTGTATGAGCAAATTAGCATGAGACTGTGAGGAACACTGAGAACACCTCACCACATCTGCAATGGGTTATATATCATTTTTAGATTTACTGCAAGAAGCCTCCAGATCAGGAACACCTAATCGTACATTTTATGCTCATGAGGGACACACAGTTTATGAAATTATACAGACACATACACAAAACCTGAAAGGTCTACCAAGGGCTACATTACTTGTGTGCTCCACCACGTCTGTGGATATGTCAGGCAACTTTGCACCAATGTAAAATGAGGCAAGGGTGGGAATAGAAGTCCCTTAATCTCCACACTGGAGAGGTTCCTTCTCCCGTGGCCTTTGACAGACACAGAGTTAGCACATAGTTCAGAATAAACCTTCGTGCCCTTACATGCATCAGCCTTGTTACACCTTTACATTGCAGCTGGTAGTAAGAGATCGAGCATTCAGCAGGGCAGGCTCTTCAGCACTGCTAGAACCCGAATTCCCCCAGCCATTTTATTTCTTTTTCAAAACCAGTTCTATGCTGGGTCACAGCTTTTTCTCTTCTGTCTTCAACTTTAGTGAGAATTTGTACCTTATTTTGTACATAAGAGCTCTAAATATGGATGTTTAAATCAGTTTTCAGCCCTGAACCTCAGCTCTCAATAAATGATGGCAAGTGTTGAACATATGGCTCCCATGTGCAATGTTTTCTGATCCCCGAAGAGCTCCATATAAGGTGCAGTTTGAGACAGCACATTCATTCAGTGGTGGCTAGAAGCAACCATTGACCCCACAGACACTGAATGAGAGAAACTAAACTTGGAATTCCCTGCCTTTATTAAATTTTATCTATTTTTTTTTTTTGGCTTCACAATTATTTTTCCATCACTTTTATATTAGAACATCGTTTTTCTCTACATGAAAAGCAAGGCTGGGCCTTCAACCCTTGATCTTGTTCTTCTTCAGCAGACAGGAATATGTGTATTTTATTGAGACAATAAAATTAGTTAACTATCAAAATGTGCATAAGTCTTTTCCAAATACTGTAAATGCTAATCACTGTTGTAACCTTCAGTGGTAATTGACAATAACTCAACGACTACTTCCTTTGACTTTAATGACTACAATAGCTTTTGTAACCATTTTGTTGGTATGCTTCAATGATTTAAATTTATGACGTGCAGGGGTATATTTCTCGGCTCCCCTATTTCAGGAAACCTCTGCAGGCACTGAGAGGAGAACAGAATTTGCAAATTGGGGGAAGAGAAACAGGACTATAAACTGGTGGCTGATTTAAGATATTCTAGTCACACAGCCTTTGGTGGAGCACACCCAATGCATTGCAACAAAAGGAGAATTTAATTTTGTTTTTGAAATGCTGTTATTACATTCAAGAAATCTGCAAAGGCACCTTGACAGAAAATGATCAAATATCTGAACTTACAGTGCAACAACATTTACTTAGTAAATGACATTTTAATGCAGAAAGTCAAATTTGCATACTAATTAAAATTTTCCTTTAAAACATTTAGACTTTTTGGCCTTCCCACCTACCCACAGTGACAGAGATTAAAAGATTTTTTTAATAAGTCCTGTCAAACAAAACACACTTTTGTAAAGTGCTACAGTACAAAGTAGCACTTTTAACCTATTTTCTAGTCATTCAGAATTTAGGCAGTGGAAGCATTTCCACATGCTTCTTGATCTCAGAAAGGCAGCTGATGGCAGAGAGATGGGAAAGATTGGGTTTTCTCCCTCACTAAATTTATACATTGTGGGAAAACAGCTTCATGTACTGCATGCTGGGTAATAAAATAAAAAGACATTACACTTGTAAAACTACAGTGACTCTTTACTAAGAGATTTATAGAGGTGCTGCAAGTTAGAGTAACACTTCAGCTGTCTTCACCTTGTTTGACTTCCAGGCAGGGCAAGAGGGTGATATGGGTAAAGTAGGCAATAAATAGTCTAAGATGGCAGAATGAGGATGTTAACATCAGACTGGAGGGGGAGAAATAGCTGAGCAGCTCTCTCAGCCTCTCTTCTTCCCAAGCAGCCTGGGGCTTCCAGACCAAGTCAGCTCCTCAGCCCCAGCTATAAGTAGCTGCAGCCGCGCAGTGGCTGTGGACTGTGCACGTTGCTGCTTTGCCAACTGCCACCTCCACACGTCTCCAGGCACTCAGCACATGCACGCAGCTCTATCAACATGACAGGGCACTGTGAGTAAAGGAGGAGGAGGAGGAGGAATGCAGCCAGCCTGCAGCCTTGGTTTGAGGTTACTTTTTTGAAAAAAATCAACCACTGAAGCAAAATTCCTCATATAATAATTTCCTGGCCAAGCAGTTTCTTACTGTGAAATGACCATTTCTGTATCTTTTAGTGGAAACAAAAATATTTCAAGAGGATCAAGACAAACTTCTTACACCATTTTTTCCAATCTCCTCTTTGTATGTGCTGTTACCAGTAATAACTTCCTAAGATGTGGCCTCCCGGTAAACCACTAGGATCACTACAAACAGGCAAGCAATTCTGCTAAGCTTCAGTTGTTTTTTGCTCTTTTGTTAAGCCAAGAACTGAAAGCTTTGCTTCTGTTTTGCTTGACAGGACAACTTCAACCCTCTTCAAAGGCTGTTTTCTTTGAGAGAATTTTTATTCATTTCTGTGTACGATCAGACTTGTCTGTTCTCTGCTGTATTGTGTGAGTAAAATCACGTTTACACCAAGTACTGGGCTGCTACAGGAAAGGCTCTTGAGAGAGCTGGCATGGCCACACGGTGCACGGACAGAGCACCAGTGCCGCATTCAGGGTGCTCCCCAGCAGGTTATTAAACATGACAGAGAGGGCAGTGCTATGAGTCTGTATTGGTCCCATCTCTGGTATCGACTTCACCCTGAGGACTGGATGTGTCCAGCTGGGCTCAGTCCTACAATGCACAAAGGAGTTTTTCCTCCCCTTAGCAGCAAGCAGCTCAGGATCACGTTTTCAGTGCTTGTGCAGTCGCATGGAGTACAGCAGACACACCTACTGCACTCATGTTTCACTGGAGTGGGAGAAAGTTTAACATCTCACAGGTTCCCTCTGTAGTAAAAATGTGTCGGTAACACGTTCCTGTATCAGTTCAGGGATTTCACAAGCTCTGCTGAAACCCTGACAGGACCATTCCAAAGACACCCGAGAGGCAGATCCTACAAACATTGAAAGGCTGCAGACATTGAAGTCACTGGAGGTACCACCCTACCATCACCCAGGACCCATGCACAGCGTGGATTCCAGAACTGCTAGCGCAGACTTCCCGTGACATTAACGACAAAATTATGTTCCTGGGCTTTTTTCCAGTGGACACTTAGGCCACCTTTTACTGCTCTGCCAGATGTGTTTAAGTGAAGCTAAACTGCATTTAGCTTAAGTGCCATCTTAGGGTTTCCCCACACAAATACTGTCTTGCAGTGGTACAAACAGGGCAGCTCCCATCATCTGGAATTAATGACATCGCCGTGAAGAACAGAACTAACTAGACATACCTCCATCTGTCCCAGGAGGACAGGGCCAAGTTCTGTCAGCACTTAAACTTTTCCTCTTGTCCCGTGTCTCATACCTGGGCTATGTGCAGAAATAAGGGCAATTCTGGACCTGGAATAGGAGTAATCTTGATACCCTCCTCTACCAAAGCAGGCTGGCCTTTACGTCACCATCCTCTGAGTGCACAAATACCACAAACAGTTGTTGTTAGAGAAAGGGAAAATTCTACACAATGTAAGGCACTTTGTAACTTGTGCAAGGACTTCCACAGGAGGAGTTTCAGTGATAGAAATACTTCATTGAAAATTATAACTCTAAAGGCAAATTATACCCACAAAACATACTATCACAGTCCAGTCCTTAGCTCAAAATGTGAACCAGTTCTCTGTTGATGCTGCCTTCTTTGCTGAAGGACCAGCTCTTAAACAGAGACTGGGGGGTTTTCCCCATAGTGATGAGTACTCAATTGCTTTCTTTAATGTCTGTTTCTGCAGAGCTCTGAATATTCCACATCCTGAAAAACGCTCAAATAGTTTCACTTGAAATCCCTACCCTGGCTATTTTTTTCTGTATTACTATCATTATTATGATTCAGAGCTCTGAAAGGCTATTTCAAACACAAGCACCTGTTCTGTTTTTTCCTCTCCACACAGCTCAGAAGCTCCCAGTGTAGTCATCCCTTTCCTCCTCCCCTCTCTCATCTTTATTTCCTCCCTTCCTAATTTAACAAAGCAATATCCTCTACTCTTTTGGGACAGTTTTCTATCTGCAGGGTACTGTAACAACTCATTTAATTTAACCCTTTTAAAAATAATGTTTTGACATGATGTTCTGACACATCTTCAGCTGCAAGGAGAGCAGGTGCAACAATGGAATCACGCAGAAGAAAACCAAACCCACTTATTTTCATCTTTTAGAAAGAGCCCTGTTTGTCTTTAAAATAGAGAGAGGAACTTTGCAAATGCTCCTTATATGTTGGCACTCTATTTCCATGTAGGGTAATGTTTGTAACTTTGCTGTCTCTGGAGGGGACTGGAACATCAAGATTGTGCTGTCTGATGATGTCAGTTGCAGCCAGGCATATACAACCCTTGGGCCTCAAATCTTAATTATATCTGCTACTGTTTACAGCTTATAATTATTGATGTTAATTTACTGAGTGATTTTGCACTTCTAGCCTCAAGTTACGTTTTTGGCATGTTAATCCATTTGCACACAGACGCGTCTGACTGTACAGGCTGAAATTAAAGTGTATTTTTCACTTTAATTTCATTTGATTTTGCCATGTTCTATATGATTTCAAAAAAAAGTAATTTGACAAATTATAGTAATGTTATAAATATTGTTTAAATTATACATGATGCTTTGACACTATAGCAAGAGAAGAATACTTTGCCCATCTGCACAGCATAAAGTGTGTTCGTGTCACATGTTTCAGCAGGCTGCTAACCCCATCAGAGGGCAGAGCGTGGAAAGCCCAACAAGTCTCCTGCGTGAAACACCTTCCCACCTAAGGCATGGAGCTGCGTGAGTCAGCTTCAGGTGTGAGACAGAAAGGTTCACCAACAGCCCAGGAATGTGCACTTGACCGGGTTGTGTTTCATTTCAACAGACTGGGTAACGAGCCCTGACCCTGCCTCATTGCTCACAGCCCTCAACAAACATCACCGCACCCTTCGTCGTTGCTGCACCAGATGGCGATGGCTGCAGCAGAGTGCACATGGCATCGTCATGTCACTGCACGTGACTGGTCTGGGCAGTCGTGTGCTTCAGGATAAGAACTTGCTTAAGCAAAGTCTGAGTGAGGATTTATACTGACACAGTTGTACGGGGCTTTCTAAGGACTGAAGCCAACCATTTCAAGCATTTTTTACATGGAGCTTTTAAGAAATTGCTTTTGAACTAAAGAAGGATTATTGCTGTTGCTGACTTACTGCTTCCTTATTGCTTCGATTTCAGTGAAGACTAGATAATTATGTCTTCTTTAAGAAGAGCAATTTATTTTAATGTTGGAAGACCCTGATTCTACAACGTCTTTAGGCATGGGAGTACGTATAAGCTTCAGCGTGCTCTCAGTTTCCCATGAGCTTCACACTGCCCCAGAGCAGCAGGGTGGCAGAGGCTGTAAAGGACAGCAGAGCAACCTCTAGGTTAAGACAACGTGCAGAAGAGGAGGCAGTTCCAGGCTAGTTTAGGGGGCTGGGCAACCGTATCATGGGATGTGGGAGCGCTTCACATGCCAGCTAATCGGTTGGAGCAAGAAGGTGATACAAACCCTCCCTCAGCCTTCCCACTTTTGGGAAAAAATCCTATCATCCTACACTTCCAGGAATCACCTTAAGAGGAATAAGAAGTGCGCACTACAGCAGGATACCTAGCTAGTTCTGACCCTCGTCAGAGCTGTGTCAGCCGGTATCATGACTGGCAATAGTAGCTCCCACCTCGGTGTCAGGACACAAACCACTCTGAAGTGGCTCACATACCTGGTGCGCAAACTCCTACGCGATAGCAGTGTTTTGTGCAGGCAGGGAGCAATCTCATCTCCGGCGCAATTTGACTGACGTTGTGGTGGAGTTACAGACACTTTCCATGGGAATTAAGTGTCTACCTGCCATTTATGCCTTTCAAAATCTCACCCTAAGTGCCAAGAGAGAATGTTGAATGTGAAGTTATCCCACTTTTAAAGTCAAAATAAAGGAGCAGATTTTTAACAGAAGCTGACCCTGAAAGAAGAAAGGTATTTTTTTAAAAAAACAAGAAAACAGGAAGACATGCAATAACTTAAAGAAGTACCCCTGCTCTCTCATGTGGAATCCGAGACCTTGAACAAGCAGTCCTACCTTCCTCTCCAAATGGATACCACAGTTTGAGATACACTGACTGAACAACTACCCTCACTAAAATCAGTGCTCCGGCACCAGAATTTTATTCATTTATTCATCATCCTGGGGCCAAAACCTTTCTCTGTTCCCTGCTTCCAGCTCGCATGACAGAGGAATTTGTACACGTATCACTGTAGGAAGAAATGTCATTGTTCTAGAAGGAGTTCTAACTTATCATGTTCTCTGGGAGCCCATGAGGTGTGTGAGCTGCTTCAGCCAGTATTGCATGTCCATCCAGGGTGAAGAATAATATTCCTAATGGCACTATGCTACCAAACACTCACCATGAAAAACCCCCACATATGGATCGTACCCTTATATCACAGCAATTCTTTCCTGCAGTAAAACAGGCTATTAGGAAGGATGATAATATTCATAAACCAAGGCATTGAATACAAGTCAAGGGAAATATTCTTGCCATATAGAAGTAACAGAGAGAACACATTTATTGTACACTTCTCGTATCAGCTTATTCTAAGCTGATGTGATAGTAATGTAAGGTACGGGAGAGGGCAGACAATGATAGGGGAATGTTGGATTTTTTATCTTGTCTAGAGGATTAGAGAATCTGAGTGCTAACAGTATTGTTATCTGGTAGTACTTACAACTGAAGACATAAGATAGCCCTAGAGGAGGGAAAAAAAACCACTATTCTTAAGAATATGGTACTAAGCATGTTCTACCTACTGCTGCAGCAGACAGATGTGTTTCACTAGCGTGCTGACTGGGAGATGAGCCATGAAAAAAACCCTAACTTTGAATCATAGTTATCAGAACAGCAAATTAATTTGTTCTATGCCCCATTTTTTGTCTTCATCATGACAAAGCCAATGGCAAAGCCACTTGGAAGGGTATATAAGCAATAGATTCTCCTTATTAAATTTTTTAAAGCCTGATTATCCTTGCTAGGGAAATTCTTGGTTGTTACAGTCAGTATCATCCAGAATAATTCCCTAACATGGAGGCACAGATGAGGACATATGCCTAGATTGCATCAGCTTCATCTATGTTACTTCTTGGGACACTACAGGAACAGTTTATTCCATAATATATACTTGGCACTTGCTTAAGCAGCAGTTTTGTCGTTCCCAGGTGTTGGTGAACTGTGAAGCCCTCTGAGATCGTGATTTTATATGTCACTTAGGTGAAAACTGAGGCATAAAACAGTTCTATGACTTAACCTATAGTCAGTAGGAAGGATAGGAAGTGAATCCAGGACTCGTAACTGTCACGCTTTTGTCTTTCATACTAGAAATCTTGCCACATACGAATAAGCCTATGGAAGAGGAGAAGGAAGGGGAACATGGAGAAGTGCAGCCTGCCTGCAAAAATGGTAACAAAGGTGGATTTCCATAACGTTCAGCACTAGCCCAAGCCTGCTACGGCAAATGGGACTGTTACCACTGACTCCAATAGAAAAACATTTGGCTCAGTGCAGAGTGATTTTGAAAATGCTGCTTTGACATTTTAGGCTTGAAACCAGACATTTTCCCTGACATTATGAAACATAGCGAGGTAATATTACAAATAAGTGTAAAAAAAAAATCCAACTTGGAAAACATAAATGACCTTTCAAAGGCTGAAATCATGTAATAATAACTGGCCTGACCCATTGCTGAGTTTTTATTGTTTGAGCTTCACTTATGTTTTTGCCTTTCTCCTTTGGATAAAGCGAACAGTTAGGGACTGAAATCCCAGAACAAGTGCATGCCTATTTACCAACAAAATGAAAAATGCCTTGAAATAGTTCCAGATATCTAATCTGCTAGAGGGGAAATCATACAAAGGAAAAAAACCAAACCTCTCACCCTGCTTTCTCCAGGGTTTGCCTATATTGTTTGCTCCAGACAGACCATTTCTAATGAATTCAATAATCAGCTGGAACTTGAACCTGCTCTGCCATCTCTCACTGTTCTTTCAGTTCCAGGAAAAGTGAAGTAAATGATATTTTTCTTGCTCAGCATTAAAAAAGCCATAATAATACTAATGTTTACATCTGGTTCCAAAACCAGTTTTGAGCTTCAGTCAAAACAGAGATGAAATTTAATACATACAAGGTTCAACTGTTTGGGAACCCATAATGTTTTCTTGGTTGTTTTCTCAAATCTTTTTTTCTAAGAGCTTTTCTGTCCCCAAACCTGGTACTACTTTACCTAAGTTGGGATTATTAGATCAGTACCTACCCCCAATACAGTTATTTGGGTATTAAATCAGCATAGCATTTTAATAGCATTCTAACTGCACCCAGATGAGTAGTTGTGCTATAGAAGTCTATTGCTAAAAAGACTCATACACTGTGATTTTGTTACAGCTCTACTAAAAGTGTGTGGATCAGGGCTCAGCTCTTTGTGAGAAGACAATGGCAATGTTCTCTGAAAGCAACATCAGTATTACTTGTTTTGCCAGCTTCTTCATTTCACAGGGATGCCATTGCCAAGAGTACGCTAGCATGCTAGGTGGTATCCTTTGGTGACAGGTTCTTGAGTGGTGTTTTTGTTGAATTATAATCTAGCCCAGAACTCGGTATTTTAGCAAGAATTTCTGTGAATAACACCACTAACGGAATGCAGTTGTTTACTGATTTGGGTCCTGTGTACCTTACTTTCTCCCCCTCCCTTCCCATACTGTATTACTTCCTATGTCTCTAACATCTTGTCCTCCACAGACAGTTCCCCTAGTCTGCTCCCACATTCCCCAGCTGCTTGGATGGGCAAGTGGAGTAGCTACTGTCCTGGTTCAAACTGGTGAGGCAGTATATGCCTGCTGAGGCCAACAGGTCTGATCTGCATTCCAGTCTGGGAATGGTTAGATATTGTTCCATCTGCTTTTCCCTCCATGGAGGCACTTTGGGTCTTCTTCTGCCTCAGTTGCCAAGTTCTGTTAACTTTGTTGGAATTCCGTATGTTTGAAAACTCTCTCCTCTTCCGTCATTTTCCCTTGATAATGGCAAACGGATTCATAAATTAATCGGAGAGGATAGACGCTGACAGACAGAAAGACAGACAGGCAGACAGGCTCATTTCCTTAGGAAATAAGGCTAAAAAATGAACACACTCCCTAGAGGTTCTGACAGCAATGACTTTAGTACAGTAACACAGAGCTACCTTTAATTGGATACTGTTGGATTATGCTCCATTTTTCCTCTTGTCCTGACCTGCTCACTGAGTAAATAGAGCCATCTGCCAAGGCAATGGCTCCTGGATTAGAGAAGTGCACCTTCCCCCTGGGAAAGCAAAGTAGGCCAGCAATTCACCAGGGCTTTCTGCAGCCGAAATTATTATTCAGGTTTCCACACTGTAAGAGCAAGGGATCTGTATCTAGCTGAATAATCTGGCAGGAAATGTAGCTAAGTCACAAAAACATATTGGCTGAGAACCACGGGTATCTTATATAGAGAGTTTAAAGTGACATTTTCAGATAAAAGTTTGTCATTCCCTTTCCCAGCCCCAAACTGTTTTTTATTCACTGAATGCACTTCTCACCTTAGACAGCAGCAAACTGTTTGCATTGGATCCTTTGCCAAAGTAGAGATGCTAAAAGTCCTTAGCCATAGGCAGCAAAACTGTACACTGACTGTTGTTTGAACTCTAGATGATCAGGAAAGCAGTTTTTTATAGTGTGAAAACATGGGGTGCTTTTTTTCCTTTCATTTTTGTCAATAAAAACTAATATTTTTTTTTACAAAAAGCCCTACAAACAGGATAGTTTAGATTTCTCCAGCTACTGTCTTTGATGAAGAGGGTTTGTATTTCCAATGACAAGCATTCTTTTTAGCAAAATAGAAAACATTTTCACAGAAAATATCTTTTTGTGGTTAGACATTTCTTGTTAAAAGTGTTTTTTCTATAATCTCTGCTGGTAACTGTGGTCTGGAGTTTTGGCAAAGACGCAGGAGGACTGAGCCTCCAGTCGTTCCTCTGGCAATCTAGAGGGCTCACAGCAAGAGGCAAAACCAGTCTTAATCTAACTGGGAGAGAATGGGGTCTTGCAGAATCAAGCAGCCATGTCTCATACAGGTTAGTGCCAACAGAAGAGACAAGGCCAATGCCTCACTGCTCAGTAAATCCACACCTCTTAGGAAGCACACTAGCTGGAGTGAGAGAACCAACTTCCCAACTCCATTTTACCTCTGAGGTGAACCAACTGAAAATAATGGTTTAAATAAAGATTTAGTTTTAAATAAGTTTGAAATAAAATTTTAAATAAAGATTCAGTCTGTCAATCCATCTCACCCTCCTTTTTTCACTTAAACTATTCTTCAGTTAATTATGTAAAAAATAAAGCAAGTAATTTTTTTTCCCCAAGGAAATATTCCTTTGCCATAATGAGCACCCTGTGTTCTCCTACAATTGTGTAAGACTGTGGGAGGCACTGGCAAAGGCTTGGCAGAGGCAAGCAAAGAGGAACCATCTAGCAAAAGGCCGTTTGCAAAACTCCCTGAATTGCATGCTATCCACACTGACTGGCCCACGCATGCTCAAGTCTGCTTGCATGGCCTTGATGAATGTTATTGATGCTACCCCAGGGACTGTCTGGGCACCTTCTCCCTTCACAATGATCTTTCCATATTATTACAGGATGCTGTGGGAGCATCTGGGAAATTATCCCAACTCCCTTCTTGGATGGACTCTCTGCCCACATGCATGGGAGGTTCATATCCAGAACACTCAGCCAGAGCTGGAGGTGCTTGCATCATTTATTATCTCTGGCTTGCACAGTGTACTTTGAGCAGCTGGGTAAATTCACCGGCATGGAGGCCTACAGGTGGTGTAGCCTTATGGCAATGCTAGGAAAAGCTTACTTACCCGGGTTTGGAATCCAGGATTCATAAAGACTTCAATGAAGTGCTACTACAAATCAGTTCTGCTAAACCAGTACAAAGGGCTGTGAGACACCATTAGATCAATTTAAACTTAGATTATATCAATTTAAATTTAATTCATTGGGAACAAATCAAAACCAGTCTAAAATAAGCCTTTGTTAAACCACAGTAAGAGTGGCCTTCTCTAAACTCATTTAATTAAATCTAGTTGCCAACTAATTTAAGGTATGGTTCTGACACACGTACAAAAAATCTGCTGTGAACATCACAAACAGCTAATGAGGGCTCACACCAGGACTCCAAAGGCAGATACTTTTGAAAATTAGATGTGTTCAGACAGGCTTCACATTCTGCATTTTGTTTTCAACCAAGACACAAAAAGGACCACTTTAAGATTTCCCAGATCAAATCCACCAGTTTCCCACTGTTTCTAAGAGGTTTCTGAAAATTCTGTTCACTGACTTGTTCAAAGACTCCACAGGCATTTTGATTAAAAAAAAAAAATTAAAATTACTTAAATAGTAAAGCAGCACTTTGCAGTTCAGAAGCAAAGCAAGGACAAGTAGGCCATAAAGAAATGAGGCTCTAAAGCAGAATGAGATACGAGTCACCAAGCCACTATTTCAAAAGTGAGGGAACTGCCCACCTCCGTGCTCCCACCTGCCCTCAGGATGCTCAGAGAAGCGTATGGAAAACTATAGCAAGAACAACAGAAAACAAATCATTTAGACAGCGAAGTCTGAAACTGTAATGAACATAAATATTAAAAGTTTCTTGAACATGAGGCGCGTTTTGTCTTTCTTGTTTGAGCCGGCTAAGTACCTAATGGTGTGTGATAAAAGCAAAGTTAGACAATTATTTTCCTCTGTTCTGCAATCTGTGTAAAAGCATGTGGGGAAACGTCATGTCTGGTTGCAAGTATCATACTGTAAGGTCTGGAAATCCACGTTCTTAGAGCCCAGACAGACATGAATTGACAAGCACTAGCCATTCCTAGAGCAAACGTCAGATTCGGAGAGCTCTTGTCTTCATATAAGTGCTCCTGTTTTCCATGCAATAGCTCAAACCAGGTCTTAATCCTAACAAGACAACAAGCAAGCACATACGGAATCTCAAAAGACTGATTTTTCTTCTTTCTGGCTGCTAGACTGGAAGGCCAGTTAAGAAAACTCTTAAAAAACATTTCAGGAATTAGGTTCTTTGAATCACATATCAGTATCATAGGTTTCATGAGAAGCAAACCAACAAAAAACCAATCTAATCTATCATAAAATCAGCCTACAATAACATTGCCAAGTCCTACAAGAACAACACACTAAGAGACAAGAGTGACTTATGTGAGAGTGCTGATAGCTGCTCTGGGTAATGTTTAATTGTTGAATTTGGGTTTAGTTTGAGCTAAATTGTCAAATTTCATTTCTCATCAATCCAGAATTATGGTCCCGTCTTCTAAGGCAGAAGACATAGAGACACAGAAAGAAAAAAGGAATTCCCCATTACTCAATAGGATTAGAAAAAAAATGAATTTTTCTTATTTCTGTAAAGTCCTTTAACCCATACTGGTTAGGTAAGGAAGTCTAAAGTATTAATTATAATGAGATATAATTCCAGTATTTTGAAGTGTTAGTAAAGCTCGATTTTGATGTTAGGATTTTTGGCAAAGAAATCTCAAATTAGTTTAACTTTCCTTTCTCCTCAGGATCTGTTTTCCTTGTACCCAGGACAACCTTATCTCTCTAACCATATTCAGTGTATGTTATTTTACACTTACCTCATACTAACCAGGTAATTATATTATACATTCTTGTTTCTGAGAAATAATAAAAGATTTGCTTCCTACTAACCCACCCACTCAGAAGCAGTGTCTTCTCATGTTTTGCTTGATAAAGTACATGTGGTCCTTTCAAACAGTCTGGTTTGACATCTCGAATAGATTAAAAGTCATATCAGAAAGCTATCTGTTGAGTGACAACATAAGTACTTATTTAATAAGTATATTCAATACATATGCATGGCTATATACTGTACATGCAAGGTTTTAAATATATACCCTAGTTAACTGCCATATGGATATGTTGTTATGGAAAAAAATATTTATAAAATGTTTTTTCCAAATGTTTAATCTACAGCAGATGCGCCTTGCATTCATCTGTTTGGCTTGGCATTCACTACAGGGAGATCTTATTAATCATACAGACCTCCTGTAGTAGAGGAAACAGAGGCTATTATAGGATTCATCTGTTTATGACTAAACAGAAAAAAGGATCCTCATCAAATGAGAGATCCCTTTCTGAAAGCCCTCTGAAATGTAGAAGGTTGTGAGTAAGCCACATGCTGTTTTTCATCTCCCAGCATTGTACCCTTACTCGTCCTCTTTATATTGAAATAACAAAGCAAGACAGGCTGTATGTATCTGAGAAAGGAGTAGTAACTATGGGGACAGACCTGGAGAAATCCAGATGTCATTTGCTGCCTTTCCATGCCAAGATTGTGGAAGTTTTTTCTCCTGACCCATTTGTTATTCCATTATGTTTGGAAAAATATATAGAAGGATTTATGAAAAGTGCTTCAAAGTCTAATCTCACTCTCAACATCTCCAGTACACATCTCTTTGAGCACGGCTTCACGTGGGACGTCAGTGCCAATGTTAACAACAAAACTTACAAGTTTATTGCTTCCCTATTTTATTACTCCTCAGTTTCATTAGTTCTGTCCTGACAAAGGGAGTAGCTATAGCTGACCTCTTGAACTGGGCAGGGAAGAAGCAGAGAAAGCCAGTGAGGAGAAAGAATTAATTGGGTTCTACTGAGCAGAGAAGGTCAACCGGCCTAAGCACACCAGGTGAATGGAAACCAAGCAGGAGAAGCAGAACCCAGGCTTTCGAAGGGCCTACTTTGAAACAAAGGGAAACTTAAGCCCCCTTTCTACTTGCCATACTTCATAAGGAAATTGGGCATCCTAATGATGAAGGGCACTTTCACATTTCCTTTCCCTTTTTATTTCTTTTAAACTTTACTGTTTTCCAGACATATTAGAATTAAATATCTAATTTGTAACAAATAATGTATCTAACAAATTGTTCTTTGTCCTTATTTTCAAAAGGCACACTGGCAGATCACCACTTCTGGTTGTCTGCTGGGCCATTTGAAGGCCAACTTATCCAGGCTCACAAACGCGTGTATATCTGGGACAGCTATACTCTACTTCTAGTTGTCATCTGCATTTCTGAATTATTAAGGTTTGTTTTCAAATGTATCATATATGGGCCAAATATCCCATAAATGCAACTCAGTGCTTTAAACTGAGCTCAGTGAACTTACACCAGTTTGTACTATCTGAGCATCTGTCCCAGTGAATCCAGATTTCCTTACTCCATTTTCCTGCCTTAAACCCTAATCTGCCTCTCTCTAAATGTACATCTTATATACCCAATATTAACTAGATCAAATCAGCTTAATTAGTCGGTTAATGTTAATTCAAGTTCATGCACGATCCTCTGTTTAAAGTGGGTACAATATTTTCCAGTATCTGCCAAATGTCTCAGCTTAATAAACTGATGGAAGAAAAAATTATTTAAAAAGAATCAAGGGACAACTCTTGAATCCAGATTGCAGCATTACCCAGAGAACATCTGCACACAAATCCTTCTTCAAGGCAAGTGCTCCACGACAGGCAATTCACCAACAAAAGAATTCCAATGGTATTTGAAATCCTTTTCTGGCTTTTACAGTGTAAGTCTGTGTTCTCATCTACAAACAAGAGAGCTCAAAACCCATAGTTGCGTTCTGCTGAGCAAGCACCAATCCCGTGGCCACGCCAGTTCTGTGCTGTATATCTTGTCACTGTTTTGCACCTCTGTTTCTACCCGCATCTCTTCTGACTCGCTGGTACCTAGCACAGCACTACCGAACGAGCCTGGGTACATTTGGAAGCATGGCATACTTTCAGGTTCATTTCCTGAAACATGTTAATGTCTTATAGTTAATAGCTTTTTTCAAGCATTTGATATACGCATTTCACTAAACACGGTTAACCCTAACACACTATTTAGACCATTTGTGATTTATAATTATCCTTTTCTAATTTGTCCACATTTATGTATTGTAACCCTATATATCATACACAGCATTTAATGCCGAATTTTGAACTGTCAGAAGCAAATCAGCGAGCTTCAGCTCTGTTTTGCATGGTTCAGACATGTCTGAAATATAATGAGAGCAGGGATTTGTCTGCCCTGATTTAATTACTACAATCCAGATAATTCTGTCAATCAATTTTTCTCCTTGTGACTCCTGGCAGGGTGAAAAATGCCTTCATTATGAGGACTGATCATTAGTGGATGTGAAGTTGAGAAGATGATGAAGATGAGTTGTTGGCTCTGGCAGAGAATTGACCCATCAGTGTCATTAAGTGAACTCCAGCAAGCCCAGCAATTCCTAGGGGGCGAATCATTGAATTCCTCAGGAGCAAAGGTCTGTGTCTGTCTACACCAAAGCACTTTGAAAAGTACACACATGCAGTTTGCAGTAATCTGATGGATAACTAAACAATTACACAAGCAATAACTGATTCGTCCTTCCCTTTTCACAAAAGAAACAACTTCTAAGGTACCATATTTTAGATTCCTTTTTATGTGACAGTTTAAATAACACTTAGTTACAACCATTGCCCTTTCAACTCCATATTACAAAGTTCGGCTCAGAGCTGCATCAACCTCCCAAAGCCCAAATGCTCTTTATTAACAATGTAAATTGCAAATCTAAGTCCTATTCCTTCTAAATATTGAAGGACAAGACTGAGTCACTCCAAGCCCTATATTAGGGTGGGACTTTTAATCAGTGTTGTTCATCCAGCAGTAAAAACAGAAACTAAAAAGACCTTGCCATACAGCAGCCTGAGTTACAAGCAATTTAATGAAAAATGAACATTATCTGCTCCATGTTTTTTTCTAAATTATGCTTTAATTGCAAAAGGTAATTTCATATAATTGACTAATTAATCCTAAAAAAATAAAAAGAAAATAGAAGCAACAATTACAATGCCGAAGAATTGCTAACAGAGCTATGCACACAGAGCAAATTCTGCTGGAATCAAAGATATACTCAAGAGACGTACAGACAATTTTGGTAACCAAACTAAGAGCCAGTGTGGGTGTGAAGGTTACAGGCACAAGATTACTTTTAGAATAAGTTGTAAAATACATTCTGTGGGGATCCAAGGCTGATTGTGTGTTAGAGACCTCCATGTACCTTTGTCCAGCTTCTTCAGCTGCAGCTTTGAGACTGCAGAGTCAGACAGTCCTTCCAGTCCCCAGTTCAGCTCCCTTGGCTGCGTTAAACAAACTGATCCCCGCCACCACAGCATCTGTCTGATCCTGAGAATTATCATTACCAAACATCCCTGAACTATACTTTCTCTGGAGGACTACAATATTAACTGAGTTGGTTTGATTGTAAGAACTTTGATTCCTAGCACAGGCTCCAAACTCAGGTTTGAAAGGAACTTAAGCATGCAAGTAGGGCAAGATGAAACATGCAAGCAACCTTTGGCAGGAGTGGGTACCGAAGGGAATATAGTTTTATGTATTTTTGTTATTGAAGTATTGAATTAGGTCTTAAAACTGAGCAAGAAGGGAAGGTGTTACTTTGATGGGAAGGGTGATGGCTCAGCTAATTGATTCAGCAGTGAGACTGTTTGGAGCAGGTTTTTAGTGCTATGAGTCAGAAGAGCTCAGCATTAACTTTGCTAAATAGTTGGAACTTTTCCTACAGCTTACAAAATCTCTGAAGTATTTTTCCATCTTGATGCCTCAGATACGCTTAACCACTGAGAAGGCTCTCCCAGGCACTCTTGTGACACGGACATCACTTAAGTTCTCTTTCTTTCCTAGCCCACAGCTCTTTTTGAGAACAGCCTGGGTACTCTCTTCAGCATTAGTTCCTGGATGGGCACTGTTTAGAAGAAATTCTCTTTTCACTACAGTGGTTCACAGCTGGAATCATAAAGGCTGTCCACGGTCAAAACTTACACAAAATGGTATCCAGGATATGCTAGACTTGATAGCATTCACTGAAATAGTATTGAGGGAGTCCAATTAGGCATCTGGGGTCTAGGTATCAAATCACATTTTAAGAAACAAGCCCTTTCGCCTATATTGTCAAAGCATAAGAAAAATGAAGGAAGGGAGAGAAGAAGCAGGGACATGGAAGAGTGACAGTTAAATCTTCATTTTGTCATTTCACGTAAATCTGCAGCGTGACTGGAACCGGGCTTCCCATAGCAGCACTGACTAAACAGAGCACTCTGTAGGTTTGCTGTGGCAAACACTTCTAAGGGGAATTCTCTTTGCTCCTCACCACTTCTTCCATATAATAGGGCAGGGTGGAAAATTACTTTAAAAAGTCAAATTTCATTTTTCTTCCAGCCTCCCTTAACTAATGCAGGTTCTTAACCAATTTTCTTCAAACTTTCCAAAGCAAGTGACATTTTGGCTGGAGATAGGCATGAAAGGCTTTGTCCCATTTTTTTTTTTCCCAGAAAGCTAAAAAAGCATGAACATGTTCCTTCCCTAACTGAACCCGATATTTGGCCTCATGACCTATGTGACTTCCAGCTCCCTACTCTGCATCTTTCTGTAAATAAAATACTAGAGAAAAAAAAAAAACAAAAACCTGACAGTGAAATGAAAAACAGCCTTTGCAAATGGAACTGATCCCGAAACCTGAACATGGAGTTGTGACTCTTAGGCCTATGTTAAAAAAAGACCAGAGTCTGCCAGCTCTTGTCAATGCCATGCTCCACAAGCAGTTCCAATGGAAATCACTAAGACCATCTAGTGAGGTAAGGTGCTTCATGATTAAGGGCAGCATTTAGGACCAGCTCCCCAAGGGACTTGTACAGCACATAATTCAGAAGAATGTTGAGAAAATCGGAAAAGGAGGAGTGGGGAGTAACAATATGGCAGAGGTGTTATATTTTGTGGAATACGTGAAAGAAGGAAAAACTGGCCAAAGTGACTGCTCCTTTGCTTCAGTCAAGACAGCAGGCGCCTTCCCAATTTCTGCTTGCTTAAATAGTTTGTATACCCAAATCTGTGGCTGCAATTTGAGATGGCATGCTTGAAAGCTGCTCCCTAAATCACTCGTGGACTGGAAAAATCAGAACCAAGAGGTTCTTAAAGCAAACCAGTAATCTTCCATAATCATGAAAACTACACATAATTCAATATATTTACATTAAACAAGTCAACCAAGACACAGCCATTGCACCCAGAGTGCATGATCATACTTCAGGAAGCACTTGTGATGATGGGTCAGATTTACCCATGGTGTCATCCCACCAATTTCAGTGAAGTTATAGTGGCGATGAACGCGGCCCATTTCTGAAGGCACAAAGCCAGTAAGCACTCTGCAGTGGGATTCTGATAAATGCTGCCATCTGCAAAATGTTACATCCAATGCAGGGCAGAAACAGATGGAAAAGCTTTTCAATCCAGAGTACCAACTTAAAATAAACATCCTTAAATGTATCTGTTCCTTCAACGGGTACTGAAGAACAGGCAAAAATAAATGAATGAAATGAGGGAGGCTTATAAATTCTTTTTTCACAGTGACCAAAGTAAAACCTCTTGAGCTCACATAAATCTTCCTCATGCAGAGATCAAAAGCTTTGTGTTTTCAGGACAAAATGAGCATGTAAGTCACAATGGTTCCTGAAGATAAAAAACACATGTGTGTGTGTGCCCATTCTGTATCGTTCTGATGAGAACCCCCATTTCCCACCTAGTTATCTTCACCTCAGCTCCTTCCAAAGACCCAAGTTGTTGCAATCTTCTTTATAGCAGCTGCAAAATTTTCCTCCTGAGCCCATTACCGAGATCTCAATAGATGGCTGAGGCTGGCCAGTAAGCACTACAAAGGGTCTCTTTCTTTCCACCAGGATGCCCTAAGTATGCTGCCTCTATAAACCAGGAGTCTAGATTTTAACAGTACAGTTTCTATTGGTGACTACAGATATTAGCTCCTAAGCATGGGAAATAGTGTAAGATACAAGCCTCAGTCCAACAGCAGAGACGAAATACGCTGCCAAATGGGAAATGGTTCTGCTTTTTTCCTTTATGTCAAATACTAAGGGAAAACTTTGCATGCTTGTGTACATAGATGTGAGTTAGCTTCAAGCCCAGGAGAGCAAGCAAGCAAAGATAATACTATCCCTGGTTTCCAAAACAAACTTTAAGTTTGGTTGCCCTTCATTATCAGACACCACTTTGCCTATAAAGTCAGGATCGTTTTGTTTAAGAGAGCTGCATGTCTCAGAATGCAAAATAAACTGCCACAGTCACAATGCTGAAAGGATTGACTTGGAAAATTGCAAATTGAATGAGCAGAATTACTCTGGCTAGACACACACATCATTAAGAATTATTGGCATGGGGGTTTCAACAACACTGGGTGCCTGAATGAGAGAATTTCAAGCTTACAGGAGACATTTAAAAGGCTTTAAGATAAACTACATGGGCTGCGGATTGCTTTATCTGGAAAATCTGTGTGCCATGGAAACATGCAATACACAATGAAACATATGTAACTAAAGTCTAATTTTATGGAGGCATTTAGGTAGGTAGCTTGGACATGCTTTCAAAGAGGTGAAACTGAATTGAAGAACAGATGTGTTTTTTACCTAGCAAATTGTATCCCCAGGATTCAGGAGATAACAAACTGACGGTTGGCATTTGAGTCAGCAACTCTTAAACTCTCCCAGAAGAAAACAGGATTATTTTCTCCTCAGCCATCTCCAGCAACTTTCTCTCTGTGCCATTTGCAAAAAGAAATCTCAGGGACAAACCTTCAGACACTGTAAAATTTGTGTCTCTCCAGTGCAGTGAACTTATCTGCATTGATTTGAACCAGCTGAGGGTCTGGCTCCTGCACTTCTGAAATAACCTTGAGGCTTTTGTTATTACAGCTGTATTTTGTAGCTATCTTTGTGTTGGTTGGTATGCAGGCAGGGCAGTGAGACAACACAGAGAAATTGGGGTGTAATGGAGCTGCACTGAGATAAACTGGAAACTGCTTTCAAATTATGACCCAGAGGCATCCAGACGGGATCCCTGAGTCAACGGACTCACACTTGAGATGCAGGAAAGAAAGCAGTAACAGCCTCAGTACATATCTCTAGAGGTTTACGCTTATATGCTGTCTCTCCTCATGATCAGTGACTTTTCCTTCTCTGCAAATTCTCAGGCCTGATTTCATTCTGGCATAAATAGGAGTGACTTCACAGAAACCAATGGCAACATCTGCAATTACATGAAATCTGAATCCAAAAGGCCAGGAGAGAGAAGCAAAAGGAAGTGTGAGAGCTAAGGGAAACGAGCAGGTTTGGGTAAGCAGCATTCTTGGAAGCTTCTCCTTCAGCTTCTCTACAGACTCACATCTCAACAAGTCCCTTGATGCAGAATATCAGACTCTCTTTTTGAAGTCACGATGGCACCAATAACAGGCTGCAACTTTTTGAACCCTCTCAGCTTCTCTTCCTAAAATACTCAAAGCCATCCTCTTTGTTTCCTGCTCTCCTCCCCAACATACACCTCTCCATCACTCTATGCCTTTCTCTGTAGGGCTAAACTTTTGACAGACTGTCATACGTCAGAGACACTCTTTAGTGCTAGCAGTACTAACGGAAAAAACAGCGGAGGAAACTAATGTGGGCCAAATTTTGCTTTCTATTACACCACCATTGCTCAGCCTTTTCCATCCTGAAACTGTTCCCTTCATCCTGGCATTTAATACACCTCTTCCTTTTAAAAAATGGTAGAGGAAGGAGAGAATGGCCCCTTGGACACGTGTTCATGAAAATCCATGGCAGCCAAGCATCTGCTCGGGCTGAGAACTATTGTGCATCTGCAATGCAAATGCAGAATAACACATTTATTCTGCTGTAACTAAAACCCGGAAGCTGGCTCTGCAGATTCCTCCCACTCCTGGTGCTTGTTTCCATCCATAACATTTTTTTCCAGTAAGCACCTGCCTGACTCCTATTTAATACATCCACAGCTGCAGTTTCCATAGCTGCCTTTTGACAGCACAGTCCAAAATGAATCATTCTCTCTGTGAGGAAATTTCTCCAAAATGCTTTCTCTTTCTCATCTCTTCCTTAATCATCTTTGGTTTCCCATTATTTCTAGAAGGTATATGATTAAATTCCCATCAGAAGATCACCCGTCCCCCGTCCCTTTCCACCCACTCAAGAGTCAAATAGGCTGCCGCAGCACTAAGTTGCCTGGCCCTTTTTTAACAGTCAGGCTCTTACAACTCTTCATATTACTAGCTACCACGAGACATCACTGACAATTCTACTAAAGCCCCTATATGGATAAAATATATTCTGTCAAAAAATGCTTAGGACAAACTGTCTTTTGTCAAGCACCTTCATCTATTTAGTGTAGAATATTAATCCTGCCAAGTATCTTAAAACATTCTGCCAGCAAACCTCCATCTTTTCAACATGGGAAAGCAATGCACAGCAAGATTTCTTGTGACGAAATTTATTTTTGCTGTGTCTAAGCACCAGCTCATCCTCAGCATTGGTTATCTCTTCCCCGCCTTTGTTTCTGAGATACCCAACAATAAACATTGATCAGATACTCAGGTGTAGGAATTCCTCCCTGTTCGCTTTGATCTTGCATTACACTTTTCTATTCTCAGCTACTCAAACTCTCATCTGCTCAGTCATGGTCTAGACCAGAAGTTGTCATGGATTCATAGGGGCATAGAGAAAGAGGTCTATAAGAGAATTCAGAATTAATCCCATCCATCTGTTTATCCCAAGGCAAGAAATACTGTCCACATAATCATTAGCAAATATTCACTGACCCTCTTTAACAAGTAGCTACCTGGTTTTGGTTTGCCAAGTGAGCAACCAGGCCAGAAGTGGTCATCCAGACCTACCCACGCTGCAGGGATTCCCTGAATTAACTCCAGTTTGAACTACAACATCTTGCCTAAAAACACACCCTGTCCCAAATTCAAGTTTAGGTGACTGAGAATCCAAAGGTCAAGCACCCTCCTGGCTCAGTGCTCAGCTGCTTCTGAGACTACACAGCATGGCCAGGCATTCACAACATCCCTGTAAGTTATTTTCTAGAGGCTAGTTCCACCCAAAACCCAACAACTTGTTTCAATTGCAGGCAACTGATTCATTTTATCTAGCAGTGACTACTGCCGAAGTTCTGGATAAATCAACACAAGCTCTCAGGTGCAAGCAGAAAACCTCTCAGAACACGGTTTAACTTGGTTCTCTCTTCTTCACATTAGTGAACAGTCTGTGTTACCATACGCAAGGGGCTGTGCATGACCCCAAAGGGAGAGATTTGGAGAAGAAACAGGGCAAAACCAAAGGAGCTCAAAAGGAAGTGTTTAGCACAGAGCTTCTCCCCATCAGCTGTACCCGTTTCTCACACATGCCACACGCCTCCTTAGGAACGTCTGAAATTTCAGTGACATGAAGTGTTCACTAGAGAAACATGTTTGCTCAGGACTGAAATCAGTACCATATTAAGGACAACATCCTCTTATTTAGATCAGTGACTAGCCCTGGAAGTCAGGGGAAGGGAGGAGTACATACAAGCAAAGAATTTGTCCAGTAATTCAAAATCCAGTCAGTAACTACAGCAAACTCATCACCAATGACCTGCATGCCAAAGATTTAATCTCTGTCTACAGAGATGTAAGAACAGGACTGGGATAAATTTTGCTGCATCTACCACATGTTTTGTCATTCACAGTAAGATATATAGAGCTAACAGAAATTAATTTTGGCAACAGTGTAAGTAATTAAATTAAACAGAAAGCATTTTCTATGTACTGGAGATGAAGTTGACGGGAAAGCATTCATACAATAAAATGAGGAGAAACATGGTATGCAAAGGTTAACCAAAGCTTGCAGTGAATAAAATGTGCTGCTTTCTCTGCTCTTCATGCAAGCAATGCTTTTATAAAGACAATGAAAGTTTTACCTCAAGGTAAAAATATTGAATCTGAATCTTATCAGTAATAAGTCATTCATATAGATTTATATAAAACCAGGGACCAATGTGGGATATTTTTTTCCAGCCTCAAAAACCTCCTCAAGGAGATTTAAAAAGGAGAGAGATTCCTCTTATGAAGTAGTTCTGCTTCCTGCACCCCGTCTTGCAGCCTTCTGGAGGCTGGTTGAACCAGAGGAGATGAACAGACACCCCCCTCAAAAGCGTTTGTTCCTGGCTTCCCTTGAGGACCTCACGCCAGTGGCAGTGATGGAAAGGTCATGGCTCCTCACAGATCTTCCAGTAACACAGTTCTTCAGTGGGAAAAAAAGGCATTTTGAACCAAATTATACTTTCCTTTAAAAAAATCTGATTTCCTCCAAAACCAATAAGACTTCATTAAAAGACATATGGCAGAAAATCACAAATGCTTCGGTTTCAGGGCTGAAAAATATCAATATAAGCTACGGAAAAGATGTTACAGTATTAATCTGAGTTTCTAAGTGCTACGACAAGTAGAAATAAAGATTAAATACTCTATCTTCCAGCTACAGTGGGTTTGATCCTGAAACCTGGAAGTGAAAGGTCTGCAATCAGGGGATTAGATTTTTTTAAAGTATTAGATCAAAAGTCAAAAATCAGAGATCCTGATACAACCACCTGGAACCGAAATCACATAGAAGCAAAAAAAAAGGGCCAGTAGCAGGAAATCAGGAAGGTGATACTTGAAATCTGTGTCACAATTGATGCAGATTCAACAGTGCTCTTTCATATCAAGACATCTGAAGCAGTGAACACAAACAAAACCATTCTAGTCAAAATATTTCACGTTCTTAAAATGATTACCATGTGAATTTACAGAACTTTACTTTCCAAATAATTTTATTAGGTATTTTCTTCCTCCAGCTGAAATAACAGCAATGAGCTATTCTCACTACTCCTTTCCTGTAGTCTTCCCATAATCAAAGCAAATTGGCAGAAGAAACAATATGGAAAGGACAAGGCCACAGTTATCAAGATACTTTGAGTCTTCCTCTTGCTGAGATTAAGACCTCAACTTGTTGAGAAGAGCCATGGCCTAGCGGTACTCTGTCTCCACTTTCTACTATAGGAATAGCAAAAATGAGGGAGGAGGGGGCAGGGAAGTGAAGCATAATATTGTGAACTTCTGTTAAATCACACAATCTGTTATCCTGCACTCAGATAGCATTCCAAACCTCCCTTCTATCAGATCTTCAACACAACACAAGCCACCAGGATAGGCTGCCTCCCATTGTGCTGTCTTTTAAAAGCAAACATTGTTCCTAACATGCATGTTTTAAAAAGGGTGTGCTCTCTTCAGAGAAATGCTTTGGCACGTGGATTTGGGCCAGCATCAACAGAGCTGATTTTCCTATGAGTCTTCTGCCTTGAGAATTGTCACATGGCAAGTACCCTTGTCACTCTCCTTTTGTGAAGACCACCCCTTGCATTGCCTTGGAACCATAGGCTCCTATTTAGTGCTGGTTATAGCCAGCACATCAAGACAGACTCATAGAATATCTCAAGTTGGAAGGGACCCATAAGGATCATCGAGTCCAACTCCCTGCTCCTCACAGGCCTACCTAAAACCAAACCATATGACTAAGAGCATCATCCAGATGGTCCTTGAACTCTGACAGGCTTGGTGCCATGACCACTTCCCTGGGGAGTCTGTTCCAGTGAGCGATCACCCTCCCAGTGAAGAGCCTTTTCCTAATGTCCAATCTGAACTTCCTCTGACACAGCTTCATTCCATTTCCATGTGTCCGTGATTTAGGCTTCAGCATCAAGCCCTGCTCTAGATTTGCCCAAAGCCTGAGGGAAAGGGGCGTGTTCCATAACTGAATAGTGCATCATCAAAGAGAGCTGTGAAACAAAGGGCAGAAAACGAAAGTCTGTTGGGAACAGACTGGAGATAGAGGAAGCTTGTTTGAAACCAGCATTTTCCCCTTTGGTTTCTTTGGACCTGGTGTGAGATTAGTGCTCCCAGAACCACAGATCTTCTGCAACGGCTAAGGAGAGACTTACCCACATCATGTGTGGGCACACACACATACACACACATAAGTGCTGTTGTAATGGGCAAATCAGAAATGTGAGAAGCAAATCAGGATAACAACGAACATCTCAGAAGAGAACTCCTGGCCTAAAGAGCATGTCTGCCTGCCAAAATATAAGCACTTGTCAACACCAACTCATTTTCCAGGTGGGCCAGGCCAGGGTAAACTTGCTGACAGCTTAGCTATTTGTTCCTTTTGGGAGCAAAAGGTGCCCTCCATCTTCACCAAATGAAGCCAGTAGTTGCTGCAAGCAGCAAGCTCTAATCAAATTGTAGCCCGCAATATTTCTTCCTTACGATAATGTCAGGCGCCAGTACAGCTCCATAATAGTAACTCAGCAGATGACCAAGGCTTTTGCAGCTGTGGTGAGTAAATGGTGGCAGACCAATAGCTTTTGGTATTGATTTTTGTGATAAATCAGCCTTTGTGCTCTGTGCTTCAGCATGACAAAGATGGCTGCCAGCTCTTGCCAGCCCCAATACCTACTCCTCTGGAAGCAGCCATCTCGGGTGAACATCACGTTGCCAAACCACAGTTGGCCAGCACGTTGCCAAACCACAGTTGGCCAGCACTGTCAGAATCTTAGCAGCTTTCTCTTAAAAGGGAGCAATGTGAAAGGGAAACTGGCCAAAGAGCTAACCTCCACAAGCAGGGAAAAAATGCTCCCAGGAAGAAAAGTTCCCTGGTCTCCTCTACAAGTACATTGCTGAAATAAAATGGCTGAAGTAGCACCGTACTCTGATTCCCATTCACAATAAACCCCTGTAGACCATTCTCCCAGGAAAGGTAGTACCTTATTCTGCTTTGCTTACTGCCTTCCTGATGGCCATCTTGCACAAAGAAACCAAAGGGGAGAATGTTGCTTTCAAACAAGTTTCCCGTAGCTGCAGTCTGTTCCCAGAACTGTCTCAGGGAGCTCCTGGCATAAAATACTAGCCCTTGTATTTCTACATATCTCAGTGACTCGAAGCATTCCACACCTGCACAATGAAAATGAACTTTGCTTGTTATCAAATTTTGTGGGCTTGTGGATTTTTATTCCCATTTCCTGTTCTTGGGTTCCACTGGCGAACATTAGGTGCTGTGGAGAGGAGAAGGAAAAGCAAATGCAAATAAAGGAAGAGCTTTGTATACATCCCCAAAAGAGCAGCCAGAAAAGGTCATATAACACATATTAAAAACAAATAGCTGGAAAAATAAACAGGATGCCTTGAAAATGAACCAGATGAGTCAAAATGGACAGGAGGAATCTATAAAAAAATAAGGGAATAAAAGTGAACGTAGGATAATGTGGTTAAAGCAAGATAGTTCTTACAGAAAACTCAGCTGCAGGAAAAAGCTGCAACACGCCTCTACAGTGGAAAAAATAGTTGCACAGAAATAATACAGGGAAAACAAATATGGCCATAAATTCACTCAGAGGTCCAGGGTTCCCTTGGAGAAGAGGTGGAGAAACATTCTAAAAACCAAAGATGCCGTTAAGAGTTTTCACAAAACCCTGATCCAGCGTTGGGTGATTTCTGTTTCTCACCATTTATGTTAGGCTCCTACATGTCCCAAGCCATCTGCATTGCCGTATTTGTTTGACAAGGTGCATATATACAGCAGCTTCTCTGGGTCACTGAATACAAGGGAGAGATGGTTTCCCATGAAACCTTTTACAAAAACTAGAAGTTTTTGAAGAAATACGTCAGTTTGAACAAAAATGTTTCTTCACGGAGATAGCTGAAGAAGCTGCAATTCCAAAGCTAAAATAATACTACGCGGGCTAAAATTCACATTGCCCTGTCCTTAGTAAAATACACAGACTGTTGTCTACTCTGGGGCCTGTATATATCTGCCTGTCTCTGAGAATCTTAAAAGGCTTTACTGTCATTTCCTATTGGAAAATAAATACACTTCAAAACCTCAAAATCTTTTGCTAAACAGAATGGTTGTTTTCCCAGTCCAAGAGCAATACTCTCCTCTAGTAAATTCTGTACTGCATTGGAACCTCATGGCTTGTTCTCTGAATGTTGATTTTAAACCAGCTTTCATGGGCAGCTGCAGTAAATAAACCCCTCAGATGGTTTTTCATGCCGCAGGGGGTGGGGAGGGACAGGGTCAGATCACACACTGCAGTGATCCTGCTCCAGCAGCGTAAAGACATTCAGAAGAACTGCATGTGAACTTCTCAGATCTCCGTTTAACAGCATGCTGCCAGATCAGGCCCTGAAAACTTTCATATGTCTGAAATGAATTATTTTCCTAAATTCGTGATACATGTTAGCCAGGGCAGGTGATGAGTGTGTAATGAGGTAAAGAGACACTGGGATAGGGGCAAGGCCTCTCACACGCTACCATAAAGCCATAAATGAGTGGTAGGTATTGTAGTAAAATCAAGGGAAGAGAAGGGAGTCTGCAGATCCTGTATTATCAGCATAAAGCTAGAGTTTCATAAGTTAAACCCATCACACCATAACCATTATATGGCTATGTTGGTAGTCAGGCTGAGGTATATTTTAATGCTAACATCTGTATTGTTTGCATATCTTTAACATAAATGTATAGTTTAGCTAGGGTTTTATGGCAAAATTGTTACTTCCTGATAGTTTTATTTAGTTTCAGACTTTAGTTGCAGGCTGCAAAACAATAAAACCTTTGAAGAAAAAAATACATAGGGTAAATAAATAATGAGGATTATGAGAAATCTCCATGCCTTTAAAAACATATTTGTTTTAAAGGAATAAAAAGGCAACAGGCCAAAATGCAACATACCCAAGTAAAAATAGAAGCTTAATGCTGAACGAAATGCAGTAATTTCATCCCCTGTATCCCAGACATGAAGTTACTGAGCTCATCCCAAAAAACAGGTTCAACTTTAACTCTGTCAGCTCAGGCAGACAAAAAGACCCTTCATTTAGGGGCTAGTCCAGAGCCCTTCCACTCACATTCCTATTTTGCAGGATTAGAATCCTCTGGGACAATCACTATTATTTTATACTAACTGTTGTCAGCCATCTGCGTCAGCCATTACTGATTCAGAAGCCCAGATCATCCTCATACCCCTTCTAAATCTGACGTAACTGCATTTGAACCAGTTTAGTAGCTCCAGGTATTAACTGGAAGTTGAATCTTGAGGTCCTTTCTGAGCTTCATGAATGGTGTGTTCACTGGGCTGGTGTGCCATCATCCACTCTTGACACCACTACCCCATCACACCTTGCGTTACTTGGTCTCTAAATAAATACTTTACTCCTGTCTCTATGGCTGTCTGGCACTTATCATCAGCCCTGAATTGATATGCAAAGCCCAGCTATGACAAAGAGAATACCACAAGAAAGTAATCAGTATCTGAAAAAGGGCTCAGATCTACTAGGGGTAAAAGTGAACACCATGCTGAGGAGAAAAGGAAAATAACACATTTTACCTGCACAACAGGAAAGTCAGACCCTTCCCCTGGAAAAGCAAAGGGGAGTGGGAGGTGTGGCAGTGCTGATGAGAGGGTGAAAAGTTGAGAGCAATCATAAGTAACCATGCATCCTTCCCAGCACCACTCTCTTCAGTACCTTATATTTGTTTACCACTGCCTTTTTCTTCAAGCATCTGTTTTGTGTGGCAGTACGTAACACAAGGGTCCAGTTGTGAGAATTCCTGATCTAACAAGCTCATATCAAGAGGCTGAGCTGGGAGATTTAAGCATTTAATAGGAAGAAACATCTATCATCAAGCGGAGGTAACAATTTTTAAGTAACCTAAAATAGATATTGATGCATAGCAGAATAGTACATGACAGAAGGAGAAACATATTAAAGCTGAAAATCTAATCAAAATTATATATTGCTTTTGATAGAGAAGTGGACTTAAGGGGACACAGAATGATCAGGAAAATGGAATAACAGAAATACACAATGCTTTTTCCCTTCCTATAAACTTTCACTGAGCAAATTAAAAATAGCCGTAGTATACCACGAATCAATGGGCTGAATCATGCTCCGAAATAATTCTTTAATGCACCCCCAGTGCAGAGTGGTTAGCCTAAAAGGAGAAAATCTCTAGTGACTTCAAATATGTTCTCAAGTAAGTTACTTGAATTAGCTGCAATATCATTTATAGTGTCTGTCCTCACGCTATGCAAGCATCAGCATTTAAAAATTCAGACGAGAACTGGAGATGTGAGCTCCGCAACTTCCTTTCAATCTGCTTTGCTTGTGGTCTTGGGGACTAACCCATATAAATATGAATATAATTAGATATTTAGAAATAGCAAAGAGAGTTCATTTGTTACAGAAATCTACAAAGAATAAGGAGGGGTTTTATAATCCAGTTTTGGATTTTAAATTGGATTCTTCATTGTCTGAAGTCTGTTAGTCATTATTCCCTGGGTGCAGTGCTTGAATTGACGTCTGCAAGGGGTTGTGTATGTATATGCCTCTAAGAAAACATTCTGAGTAGTGACATTCCCCAGGGAGTGCTGACACAAATAATGGACACAACATATTTTATCTATTAAAAACACTTCAAGCTTTTAAGTAATGCCAAAACCCACAATTAAATCAATATTAGACACATAGGAAGAGATGATTCAGAAAAAGTTCTTCACAGTAATGCACAGGTGGATATTTGCATTGTGGGAACAAGCCAAACTGAAGTTATTTTAACTCTGCACATGCAGAATGTTTCCTGGGAGTGACAATGATCCAGAACTATCTTATTCCAGAATTCGGAGCCCAGTTCCAGAAACTCCAGGCGAAAGTAATTCTTTCCCAAATGAAAGCGTTTACAGTAGAGCCAACTGTAGTGAAATCATGTTTGTGTTCTGATCATGCGTGTTCTAGGTGCTATTCAGAAGACAGGTATACAAGCAGCTGAGCTCCTGAGAAATCAGAGATCTATCAAGTTTCTTGAAAAACCCTCTTTTTTACCAGAAGAGGTTCCTTCCTGACCACTTTTTCCCTTATTTGTCTAACCTCCCCATCTCATCTTTCAAGCTTTCCACTTTGACTTGCCTTTTCATCAGTTTTGCAAATTTTTTTCTTCTTCATTCTAGCCGTAAGGGTGCCGTAAGACCCTTAGTTATTTTTTAAGCTAACTGTATCCTGCATGGTTAGTATTCTGCCTGGCTGGTTTCACACAAATTGGCACACATCCAATACCTTTTTACTTGGTTATTTGAACACCAAAGTCAAACATGCTCAAATGTTTACACACTGAAAGCTTTGGAAATACTGGTCCCTTCTAAAGCATGTATCCCTTCTCCTAAAGCACGTGTCCCTTCCTAACCTGTCGTTTTAGTCTCTGTTCTACACACAGTTAGTAACACTTCCTCACTTTTATTTAATAAAAAATATTTATAATAGAAATACAGATTCACAAGAGTCAGGCTCTGGAAAGAGTTATTTATACAAATGAATGACGACTCCTCTTCTCCGAGCATTTTCATCCTCCACTTGCACATTTTTTTTCTTTTTGGGGGCTTTGACATGCAGTATGCCCAAAAAGTAAGTTGAGACATGTCATGATTGAAAGCTGTCTCATTGTTCCACATGATTATTTACTTTCAGTTTGAAAATTTCAGTACAGGTTGCTTGTTTGTTTGTCTTGGTTTTATTTCTTGTTTATCATAATAAGAGAATATCATAAGAAGACTGGATTTATAGTATTGCAGGAACAGAATCTGAGCACTCTCTGCGTCTGTGGTGTAAGACACCTTCATGACAGCATTGAGTGTAGTAGTGGAAAAATTATGCACACGGTGAGTTTTATTTTGCTCTCTGCTTTGTTGCTACATCCACGCAGTCTCAGTGATTTCTGAGAAAGGGAAAATGAAAAAAGGACTTGGTCATCATTATTTGAAATACAGCACCTTCTACACTAGTCAGCGCTGTCTCAGCTACCCTTCTCAGCTTGTACTGTAGCAAATGTTGATCTTCAGATTTCTGCAGCTAGGCTTGTCAGTGCTAAAAGGCAATTGTGTCATTCTTTTGTTGAAAGAACAATAGATGTCACCACTAATCTCATATCTCTTTGCATCAGCTTGAGAAAGCAGGTGGATTTATTTTTTCTGCACTCGCAATGATACATGTAAGTGTGCAGGGACTGGAAAAAAAACATTCTGCAAATTTTTCCAATTAGACGGATCCTGGTCCTTGCAAAGAACTGAAGGAAATAGCTTGTGCCCAAAGACATTATGGAAGGAGCTGCTGAACAAATTCCTGTCTATAACCAGGACAAGGCACAGATCAGTCTTGGCTTTGTTCTGCAAACAATCTGCATCATTATTACTAGCCCTGAAATAGTGCATGTCCCTTGTTACAGATGTCTACATATGCCCCTATCTGTAACTTGTTCTTCCAGTCATCAGACACAGAAATTTCCAATATGCTGTGAACTTGGCTGAAAGACTTCTGCAGTGTTAATGAGCAGCACTTTGGATCAACATTTCCCCATCCACCTTGCTATATTTTTGGCTTACCAGTTTGCTCCCATTCATGGAAAAAACAACCAACTGTTTTCTTGTTGTCTGGCTGTTCAAGTGAAAAGAGTTTCAGGTATCACCTACTGCCTGACTGTAAAAACACAGCTAGCAGAGACCGCATGTTCAGTATCCTGCAACTGAGAACAGCAGACACGAATACAAGTCTCAGTATGGACCTTGATTCTTCACCTTCCACGAACCAGAAAAAGCATATGGAAATTCAACAGGTCTTGTTTTGACCTTCACGATTGTATTCAATGTGTCTGTTCACTGAGACTGTTTGTGTTTATTCCTTAAACTGTTTTTAATCAATATTTAGTTTTGAAATGTTTGCAGAGAAGACATCTGGAAGAAAGAGAAGGCCAAGTTCAGAGTACTGCAAATGTCACGGCAGTTGTCTATGGATTGGTCTATCATATAAAGTTGTGAAATGGTAGTTTATGTTCCATTAAAAAGAGGTGGGGATAATTAAAAGCAAAGCAACAGAAGAACAAACAGTGGAGGCAGATTGCCTTGACAAATCAGTGAAATATTTAAACCCCTGTGTTCTCCTTCTCTCCACATCACTGGATATTTTTATCCCTTGGTTATATCACATTGAAACAATGCAAATATTTCACAAAGGCCATGTTTCCCAGCACGTTGGGAAAACCAGGCTCTATAAATATAAAAGTGCTATTAGAGAAGGTGAAATATCTAGAGCTGACTCATGGGCAGCCCCAAGGAGACTCAGAGAAGGCAAAAACGCCTACCAGATGCAAACAGGAAAAAGAAGAAAACCCATCCTTGACTACATTTACTTTTCATCCTGTCCCAGTATTCCTTATGGACCAAACTCCAAAATTAAATGGACGTTATGGGCATGCAAATATTTTACCAACTTAAAAATAAATTTGAAAGCAATCCTTTCATTTCTATATCCTTCAACTTTAAAACAGCTTCTTGTTTCTGTGCATCTGACATGTTTAATAAGATTAGGGGTTAGACTCCATGGGTTTCATTAATTAAGTCAACTTTAAATATACTTATACAAATAATACCGTACTTGTCATCAGTTTGGCATCCTCAAAGGAGAGACAGACAAG
This sequence comes from Nyctibius grandis, assembly GCF_013368605.1. Classification (NCBI taxonomy): domain Eukaryota; kingdom Metazoa; phylum Chordata; class Aves; order Nyctibiiformes; family Nyctibiidae; genus Nyctibius; species Nyctibius grandis. Next base: position 5,505,573 of record NC_090676.1, on the reverse strand, counting down.
ATTGCCTTGGAAAATTTAACTACTCCCTTGCTTTAAAGCATTCCCTTGTATGGCAAATTGAGATTACAGTGGAAGAGAGGTTTAGAGGCTGCAGGTAGAAGTCCAAAGTACCAGCTTTAGCTCAGCAAGTTTATTTTAACATTCCTCTCCCTGTTCTGTATTTCAGCTGGGTACGCTGGAAAACCTGCTGCTCAGATTCCACTGGCATCCAGATCCCACTTTGATTCAGTCACAATCTTTAACATTCCCTCCTGTCTTTCCTGCAAACGTTCCTGAATCATTTGTCCACACAAATGCTGGAGAGGTGCTTTCATTTGGGGAAATAGGGGGGTTCACCTATTACATGTGAATTGGGAGCACACAGAGCAATGGATTGGAGAGACTAAGGAGGGAAAATTCATGAAATATGAACACAGAGCAAATACTGACGAAAGTTTGCATATCCCCAGTGTAAGCTTATGTTTCACATCTAGTATTATACCTCCTGCTACTAAGACTATATGTAGGGCAGTAAAGACAACACTGTGGAAATCTTCATCTCCTGCTGCTGCTTCCTGTAGCTTGCTTTATTCTTTTAGGCCTTCCATATTTTAGTTGCACTTACCATTTTCTCTGCTCTAGTCTGGTGCTAAGGCACCCTTACTGCCAATACAGCAATCCCTAAGGGTCCAACAGTAGAGAGGGAAATATTTCACAGGAGGAAACATCCTTTGCACACCTTTCAAAATATCATATTCACCCATGCTATACATCTGTTCTTGATGTCAAGAGAGTACAAAAAGACAGCTTTAGTTCAAGCCTATGCTGGTAGCTTTATGCAGGAATCTCTGGGTCCAGTTCTGTGAGTCAGTTGAGAAGATCAATTTGATTTTTACGGCTTTAAAAATCTATATGATCTCCAAACTCACAAGACTCTGCTTTCATCTTCAGTTCACATAGATACTTTCTAAGGTTGTGGGATTACATCACATTGAATGAATAAGCAACACAAAACTTTTCCTTAAATATCTTCTTATGGATAGTTCAGGTAATTTCTAACAAATTAAATGATAATTAGCATAGCACAGCCACAGAGGCAAGCAAACACAAAGACAAATTTAAATTTTAAATGGTATATGTAAGGCAACTAAGTATAGCCTGTCTGTGTGGAAGAGAGAAAAAGTGACCATCTACAAGCACTGAACGGGGGTTGTACACAGAAAGGGGAGAATTATTTAAGATGCAGGACTGTGTGTTTAAATGGAGAGGGAAAGCAACTTGGGGGGGGGGGGGGGGGGGGACGAGGAGAAAATAGGAAATAATGAAAAAATTAACCTCACAATATATTAATTTACAAGACTGTCCCTAAAGCCAAGTTGGAGATTTTACACAAGTCCCACAAAACAGGAAAAGCAAAGCAGTGGGCAATACACCTCTGGGAAGAAGTACGAAGGACTAAGACTCATGATGGCAAGTTTTTTCTATGTTGGATGTAAATTTATATACCCAAAGGACTGTATGTAAAAGCAATGACTCTCAGTTGAGTCTGAGGGTAACTACAGTAGCGCGATGTGCGCATTTTTAATTCTCACACTTTTCAGGAACTTCTGAAAGAAAGAAAGGAGGGTAATAAAAATAGTAGACAGATTAAAGGACTAAAGATGGGCGAAGGATATATGCACAGAAGAGAGCGCAGAAGAGAGAAAAGTTCGGAGTGAAAGAGATATCATATTCTAAAATATCTCAGAAAAAAATTCCTATTAAAAGGAATTCTGCCCTCAGTCTCTCTAACATGTTCCCATTGATTTTAATGGAGATGCAAAAGCGTGCCATGAAACTATAGCTTTGGGAATCATTCCTAGTCTTGGAACACAATACACAGTACAAAGCATAGCAGTTTAAATTAAGGTGCCAAATTAGGAAAATTATCTTAATAGAAAAGAAAGAGAGAGCAGTAAAATTCCCCAAGGGACAAGGCATCATCACTGCACAGACCAGAGAAAAACAGGACATAAACAGAAATTATGTCAATAATCCACAAATACAAGGTTTCAGATCAGTCTGTTGTAGCACAACCTTCCACAATGCTCCAGAGATCTACCAGCTGCCTTTTATTCTTTGATATTAAATTCTAATATATAGGTACATATATATGCCACAGGAAACAAACCATCCAAAATAGTTCTTGATTTGTTGTGTTAAAGTAGCAAAATGGCACAGATCTTTGAAAACCTAGTTGAACCATACGGATGTGTAAGGCTAAGTAGCAAGTAAAGGCAAGCTGGGTGCCTCAAAAGAATCATAGTTAATCGTGGTCTGTGAAATATGATGAGATGATGAAAAGCAGGATGAACAATTAAGCCTGATACATAACATATGACAACCATAAATGGCTCTGCGTTGAGTCTAATCCAAAGCAGCAATGAGAAGAGATGACACAAAAGATAAGGCAGGAAATGTGAACAATGCATGAAAACCTGTGGAACCCAGCCGACCAGCCTCTGCTGGGTCTAGTACTCATTTTTTTCAAAATGTACAAAGAAAGAATCAAGGAGGAAATAGAACACATAAACTAGAAACACAGTTGTGTTTTGTTTGGAGGTCTTATTTATTTGTTTATTTGTTTTACATTTGAGAACAAATTGGGTTGCAAAAAAGAGATTATGTGACTGTGGTTTGGACAGCAGTTCAGATATAAATCAGGCACAAAAGGGGTATAAACAAAACCTGCAAGTTCATGAGGATTACATGAATCAAATTCTACAATGTTTCTTTGCCAACAGCAGGAGGAGGTTGTATTTAATTGACATTCTCCTCTTCCTCAGCATCTTGGGGCACCTTTCCTATCCAACACTGCCAAAAAATAGGGAATCCTGTATCACTAGTGGGAATCCTAGAATCACTACAGGGAATCTTGCAATGGGTGTGTGCCATTTTAGATTTGTAGGGCTTGCTACCTCACAGTCCTACAAGATTTGCCAGGCCAAGTTCACTCACCAGTCTGTCAAATGAAAATCTAAGCCATATCATCAATATATCACACACGTATTTCTTTAGGGATGTGCTGCCACAAAGGCACTGAGAGTACCAAGTTATTGCATATATCATTTTCCATAACTACTAATTTAGAGTGTGAAACAGCCTATATATACCCCTGTATGTGCATGAGCATGTGTGCACATACGTGTACATGAGTTTATTAGCAAGGAGGTCTCTGCACAAGAGCATTTAGCATCTCTGCGCCACCATTTAGAGGTACTAGAAAAGAAGAACTTATCCTTTTATTGTGAGTGGCAGAGAAATTTTGCTTCATTCTTTCTTAGACTTCTTTTCCATTTGGAAGTGATCTGGAAAAGCGCAGTGGATATAGCCAAGGGAGTGCCTGTGTTTACATTTGTAGCTGTCCTTGGGCACATACAGCAATAAATTACGCTAATTTAAAGAGAGGCCTTCTGACAGCTTTAAAATTATGATTTAGCGCTACAAAGGAAACATATGAACACAATGCTTCCCATGTTAGATCAGCCAAAACTTCATCTCTTTTTGCATGAAGATCCTGCTTTACATAGCTATACATAGATCCTTATATGGCCTGAGAATGAAGAGGAATTTCAGTCTCTATTTTTAGCTGTGCCATAGTTCTACCTTTTTTTTTTTTTTTTTTTTAAATTTTGCAGTCACGTCACTAGAGCTCAGCTCCTCGCAGTGACGACCTTTCCTCAAGGATCTCAAAAACTTTTCAAACATTATCTGACCGAACCTTCCAGAGAAGTATTACTCTGGTATTAGAGAAGGTCTACAAAGAGTAAAGGAAGGGCACAGAGATTTTAGCAAATGAAAGGAAGGTCACAGGGAATCAGTGCTCATGAACACACCCAGGCCTTAGGTTTGTTTGGAGCCAGGTTGCTTTTGTTTTTAAACCCTGCATTAGTACAGATTGAAAACCAGGATTTATTGTTCCCAGAAGACAGGCAGCTCGTTGGCTAATACAAATAATTTTATGACTCTTCTTGTATTATTATGAAGTACACACTAAATATTCGGATGAAGGCAAAATGTCCCAAGGAAAGGTGAAGAAGCAGCAGAATATGCAGAAGAAAGAGGTTTTTCTTTACTGTCGTCTTTTCTTTTTTCAACTTCCTTTAGCAGTTTTAACAATAGCCCCAAACAGGTCACAAGCTATTGCAACACCTTATTATACCACCTTAGAAATCAAACTTAGAAACACATTTCCAGAGCAAAATCTACCTCGCAAGTAGTTTTGTGTTTTGGCATCAAAAGAAGGAAAAGGCATGTTAGATATTAAACCTCCAAGCATGGAGTGACTCAAGAAGAAACATTCAGAGAACCCTGTATCACACCTCACCATAGATGCTTAATTCTTAACGGTGAATAGTCTCACTTAGATGCTTTCTCACAGCTTTCTCACTACAATGAAAAAACAGACGCTCATTAATTTACAGTGACACCCAAGATGTCTCTATACTACTCAGTGAGAAATACTTCCAAATACACATTTGGTATAAATTTAATAATACAAATATTGTTAGATTTTAAAAATTCTCCTATAAAAATACTGAATTAAATTTTTAAGTGACTCACAGTTTATTTCTGAGTATACAGTCTGGGGTGACTTGGGAGTCCTTGTTTTCACAAAATGCCTAGCTTCTGTTTTCTGAAAATCAGCCCTAGATACGATGTGGAAAAATGAGCATTCACAAATGGAAGCGTCCCAAACCAACAGTAACTTCTGAACATGTTGGCCACTGGGTAGTCAATACTGTAATAGACCTGATTAGCCTGATCACTGGAACATGGCTACCAAATGTAAAGGGAAGATCTAATGCTGTTCACATACTATTCAGGCCAGGATCTTCTGGACTGCACAGGTATGCAAGCAATACATATTTGTTTGCAAGCACTGAGAATACACAAGCAAAAGTCTCGGTGTGCAAATTAGTCACTGGGCAAGCCATTTTGTTCCCTTTATTTTCCCATACTCTTGGCTTGTTAGTTCTCCTGAGTGCCTGCCAATATCCACTGAGAATTTCACTAGATACTTCCCCTGCACCACCTTGAAAAAACCTGAAGCAGCTCAGTTAGTCTTTGGGGTCCTTAGCTTAATACAATAGTGGCTATTTAGCATCCAGGTGATCAATATCCCCATGACAGAAAAGAGAATAATGTTAGTTTATTACTGATTGTATTATCCTCTCTGAGGGAAACTTCTCACTGAAATATTCAGATAAAAGTGTATATTCCCAGCTTGGTTTTCCTGACCTCTCTGCTGATTTACTGCTTGTGCACCAGTGATTGCAGGTGTGTCTACATTTAGTAGCTAAGGAAAGGATAAAGACAAGCATGTCCTTTCCATCAGCACTAAGGGACAAACATGCCTCACAATCAGACCTTGAGTTGGAAGCTCCAGCTGTCTCTGCAGACTAGTCTAAGAGAAGATGGAAACTACATACTTTTTTAATGGTAGTTTCCTCCAGCTTTTAGAGCACATTCAACAGTCCCATTCCTGACATAACAGAGGAATGTGTCAGTGGAAATGATGGAGAATCCCATCTGGTCATCTCATTCTGACATGAAGAGATCTCTGAGAGAAGACAGTGCTTAAGAGTCACCCTCTCCTAGTTCTTCTCTTGGATAACTTTGGGAGTGTCTGAGCAGTCAGGATACAAACAGGCCACCATCAACATCCTCTAAACCAGTAGCACATTAGTGTATGATTCTATCAGTGCTACTTTGTTCTGCCCTGAACTGACATGTAATGGCCTGTCCCTAAATGTGTAAGGACACTCAGTTCTTGGATATTACCTGATTCTTGGAAACATTCCATTGACCTTCCTCCTTCTGTTTCTCAGAAGCCTGTGTCTGGACCCAGCCCTTAGTAAGACACCACTTCCAATTCTGATCTCCGTTTCCCAATCAACACCTTTCTATGCCCAGGTATGAGCCTTCCTTTCTTCATTTCTTGTCTGGCCCAATGTCATAGACCACCAATGAAACACCTGCTATTTGAAATCTGGTGTTCCATCAGACTGAGTGTAAGTTATCCAGCAAATAACAGCAGTGTCTGTCAACCACAGCGAAAGTGTGGCCTGCTGCACTATTCCTCCTTATTCCTGTTCCTCCTAATGCAGGATCGGTGGCTTATGGCTTATTAAAACTTTTATGTAATAAAACATTCAGTTTCTGTGTAGTCCTCAGTTTTGTCTGCATGCAGCACAGCTTGTTTTTCATAATTTTCTCACTGGAGATTAGGATGCTGAAGAATACACGTCAATCAAATGACCTATATTTTTCATGAAAGAAACTCCTAAGGGTGAAGTGCAAAACTCCAGTTTAATTAGCAGACGCACATAGCTCTGTGATGAGGCTCCAAGGGGATGAGGGGAAAGAGAGCCCTTGTTTCTTGCCTCTGTCTAGACAGTGGCATTGAATCTTTTCCAAAAGCCTGATCCATAGCAGCCTCTTCACTGACGTTTAGTTGAACGAGCAATTTGCCATGGCCCTGTCAGTTTTTCCCCCGAGATACAAGAACTATAAAAAAAGGTGTTTGTTCAACATGCTGCACAAGGCATATGGCTTAGATGCAGTTAAAGCTACAACAAACACAGAAAGTTGCTCCACAGATCAGAACTCCCTGTTTTACAGTTCTACCTGCATATTAACTGTACCTAGACACACACACAGAGCCCCAAAACATGTTCCAAATCTTAAAACTAGTCTGCTACTCCAGGTAACGTTAGCAATATGGTCTTCCACTTTTAAACAGTCATAAGGCCATTGGGAAATATCAATTTTTTTTATATGCTTGTCTGAAAGACTCAGGCATCCACCCGTGCTCGTATCTGAGCAATGCAGACAGCCATATGACACTCACCAATACACACTCCTAGTGTGGAGTTAGGCTGAAGAATGCACCGCTGTTCTCAGCTATAATTATCACAGTTGCAGTTCTTGCTGTCACCCACATAGGTGTATTATCATCTAACATGAAGCTGAAAGAACCTTACTAAATAATAGGAGCAGCAGGGGATAGAAGACCCAAAGCTGTAACTTCTGATAGCAGTGAGTCTAGAATCCCAGATTCAAACTCCTCTCGGTAGCTGTGCTTCAAGTCTGTCTCAGGCTTTAATTTGTATAACACAGTCTCTCTTTGCTTTGTTATTTTCCTCATCTTTAAAAGTCATGATTCATAGAACTCATGCAAGGAAAATACTTATCAATACTAACTGAAGCTTCACTTGTACACAAAGAATGAGACTGAAACATATGATCCCTCTAACACTAGTGTCACTCAATGGTTTAATTTAAGCCAATCACATCCAGTTATATGTTCACATTAAGTTATATGTTTATTAGTTACTGTTACCTCCTCGTGTTGCTGGGTATTAGGTAGAATCAAACAGAGATACCGAGCTAAGATTTAAAATTTCTTCATGTTGCATTTTTATGCACTTGCCTCATGTTAGCTAAACTGAAGGTTTTAGCAAAGAGACTTCAGTGCCATACTCAAAATATGCATCAAAGACTATAAAGCAGGAAAAGAAATTCTGTATTATAATCGTTATCTTTGTATTGCATTGGTATCCAGGGATCTGGGCCTCACTTTAGGCACAAAGCCCTAAAATGCTTGGGAAGATTTACTGCATGAAATATAATCAGGATGCTACATGAAAGAAAATTGTCAGTGTTTTTCATGGATATAAGCATAAAACATTTAAATTGTGTAATTCAGTGGTTATTGTGTCTCCCAGGGCGGGCATCAGGTCTGACATTCTAGTGACAAAATTAGCCTTTGTAAGTCCCTGCAGGTCTGACCTTTGAAAGAAAACATTTATAAGCCAAATCAGTTATTGCAGTGGCATTAGAAAATAGTTTTCCATGTTACTAATTACAAAAAGTATTGTATCCATACCAGAGCAAACAAAAAACTCATCTGAACAGGCTGAGAATACTTATATTAGTGTCTGTTCAGTTCCAGCGCTCTGCAGCAGATGTAAAGCAGCTGTGCTTTTCTGCTTGTGCGCCAAGAACGTGACTAGAATGGTTTAACCAGAGAAACCCAGCTTCCCTCCTCCGTATTTTCTCTTCCTCTTGGCACCGCCTTTTCATTCTTCTGCTCAATTGTTCCTTTAATCCATGAAAGCAGTGCAATGATGAAGGCTCTTTCATGTAGATTTCATTCACATTGGCAATGCCCTTGATCTCCCCTACTCCCTTCCTGAGGCACATCATAGTTTGTGGCTTTTGCTCTTTCATTATTGATCTTAAGTGTGGTACAGGCTGTTGGGAAGTGTTTTGTGGCCTGTGGTGTGGTACATACAGAAAAGGCAGCCTGAGGACTTTGCCAGGCTGCTTGAGACTGAGAGAACTGAAAGGGATGTATCCAGGCTGATGCCTGTCTGTAACTACAGCTGTATTAAAATCTACTTGGGGGGATTTACAGAAGCTGCTAAGACAACTTTAACATGCACATTGATCAGTTAGTGACTGTAGTCCCTTATCCCTCTGATCCAGACCAGACGTGCTCCTTGCAAGAATAATTCAAGCTAAACTGCCCACAGACCAGCTTACCCAAGATCTCCTCTGAGCCTAGTACTATGTTCTACATGGATTTCCCTTCAGAATTCTCCTCTCTGTAACAAGCTTCCCCTCAAGGTCATCAGGACAGGGAAAGAGGGAAGCAAGCAGAGAAGTTTGTCCACACCCTCTGTTGTAAAAAGTAAAAGACCCTGACCCACAATCTTTCAATACATCTTAATGGAAAGACATGTGGACATCAGCTTTTGTCTTAGGCAGACTTCTGGCACCATTCAGGCACATCTGTGTGCACCCCAGTTTTCTGCTCTAAGAGTCCGTTTCCGAACTATCATCTGTCTCTGATGTCTCATGTCTTGTATTTCCACTGCCTGTTTCAAACACAGCAAGCAGGTCAGCTTCATTCAATAGATCAAAGCCTCCTTTACAAAGGCATTCTATATACAATCTGTGTATGCTTTTGAGAGAGTTTAGGGGAGCATTTCCTGTGGCGTGGGGTAACTAACATTAGTGCTGATGTCCACAGGTCCTGCTACCCTCTGCTTTCCTCTTTTCCTCTTTCCTGTTCACATTAATGCCATAACTTGCTTTGATTTTAACAAATGCAAAATAATTAATTCTTTGAATCAACACAATCAGCAGGGCTGTTGAGAAACACTTTCATGCCCAGCCAGGCTGTCAGTTCAGTGTCAGTTCTTTTTCCTCCCAGATAAAACTACGTGAGGGATGGACTGGATTCAGTGGAAGAGCATATAAGGATTTTATGGCTGACCCCACTGACAACAGATATTTCAAATAATGTTCTTGATCCCATCAGAGTATTTGCCATAATTACCCTGTTGTGCTTATCTGCACTAGCGACTAGTTTGATTCCATGTGTTTGTTCTTTAGGCCACTGCAGGTATTGTACCTTGTGTATTGTTTTGAAAGCACAATACACTCAAATACACTATTTACATATGCAAATGTTATGTTTTCATGTGCAAATGACAACAAGTATGAGAACTATGATCATAAATGATAGTGCAAATAAAATGATTCTCCTGTTAATCAGAGGCTAGATTTGATTCTTCACTGAAAACAAAGCTCTGTGATGTTTGCCAGAAATTTGCCATTTAATCTCCAGCACCACAGTTGAAGACTTTTGGCAGCTTGATGAAGAAAGTAACAGGAGAATCAGAGGCAAATATAAATACAATTTGAAATGGGGGGAAAAAAAGAAAAAGAAAAAAAAAGAAAAAAGACCAAGCATAATCACTTCTCTGTGCTTTGAAGTTTTCCCAGCGTTATGCTATAAACAGTTGTAAAAATCCCACTAGTCACCTTCTTTTCTTGGTAGGGGCATTAGAAAAGGAACCACGTGGAATTTAAAACTGTCAACTTTGGAAAATATAAAAGATTTTGAAGAAAAAGTCAAGATCTCAACTATAAATCCATGAGATCCTTCTGTGAAAGATTAAGTCAATCACAAAGGAGCTTGACAAGCTCTGAATTCCAGAATTGTTGAAATCAAACCCACACTGAGGAAACAACTGTGAATATAGCCCATATATCTGTAGTGAACTGAAGCAACTGTCAAGCCACTGTTTTGGTAAAACTGAAATCAGGAGAGAAATCTTGGTTCTGTTACGAGTCAAATCCAGTTTTGTAACTGTTTCTCAATTATATGGGAATTTCTGAATAGAAGAGGCCAAACCTTAAGTAAGTGTAACCTAACTCAATTCCACTGTCTTTCAACAGAGGAACATCAGTTAAGAAATCTTGTCCTCTCTATTTAGACTAAACCTCTCTGCAGAGAAACCTCCAAATATCCTTTATCCTTCATATCTAATATTAATGTAATTTTAATGAATGCTCTGATGTCTACCTCATTGTTTTTCCAGCTTTAGGTACTTTTTCCTCATATGCTTTTGGCCTACGGGGATTTTAAAACGAGCTCAGCTCACGTTTAAATGCCAGATAAACTTCCCTCCTCTGCTGCCAGCCATTTCACTAGTAACAGTCATGGCTGCTTGTTTTGGGGTCTGAACAGAAAGTACACTCAGCTGAAAATCTGACTTCAAATGTGAGGTTTTTTCCAACTACTGTGAAAAGGAGTAAAGGAAAACCCAATTCAAGGCAGCAAGCAAGCCAGTGAGTAAACTGCTTTTGTTCTTTATGTTTTGGACGCATTTAAATTAACCCATTTGTTGCAATTTTGCCTCTCTGATAATGAATGGGTATTGCCATGTAAAAGGAAAGATACCTACCTACAAATATAGAATGGATTTCAATGACAGAATTACCAGAAGTTGGGAAAGGGATCACGGAAGACATTTTAGCATGTTGATTATTTTTTAGAGACAGCACCACCTGCAAAATCCCACTATAAAATACATTTTTGCAAAGCTATCAAAGGAGTAAAACTAACTATATTTGCAGAACATTCACAGTTGCAAAATATATCTTGCCATGTTCATTTGCACCGAACCTCACAAGGCACAGGGACTTCAGAACTGAAAGCACTCAAGTTGTTGTCAGTTGCCAGTAGAATAAATCAAATGTTCCGAGAACAGAAATTAAAGACAATGATAGTCAAATACGTGTATGTCTGTGACTCTTCACTTGTGTTCAGACTACAGAACTAACACAGACAGTCAAACTGCATGCTGCATGATGGCAACTGACTGCTAGTGAACACAGGTCATTACTGCATGACTTGCTAAATGCATCAGGAGATGGTTTTGCCTCTTTCTAAAGAACTGGGTGTTGGCTATCAGTATTGATTCCATGTTAGCTGAACTAATAGCTTAAGGCTGGATTTAAGCTGAAGTAATAGCTCAAATGCTATAAGGAATCAGAGGCTCCTTCTGGCTGTGCTAGAGATATCCCAAGATGCAGCAAACCCTAAACTCTGCGCCTCAGTTTGCTCCTCTGTTTCATTTGATCAAAAGTATTATGCTCAGAAGGAGAAGTGCTGTTTTGTTCTATTTCTAAAGCTTAGTTATTCTGTCACAAATAGTAGTACATCTCACATTTCTCTGTATCACAGGTTTGCTGTGAGGTTTAATTCACTGTTTTTTGTATAGAATTTCGAGATTCTGGATAAAAGACACTGATGAAAGGGAAAGCTTTAGAAGGGAGGAACACAGAAGATCTGGTTCTGAACGCAAACTCAAAGCTGTTCATGCTGCTGCCTTTATAAAAGCTGAACCAAAAGAGAGCAAAAGACTGAACTCAGCAGGCCAGCCAAGTGTCCTGGCTCTGTGCAATGCTAACTTCACATCTTGTTTATGGAACCCCACCTGTCTAGATTATCACAACAGGAAAAGTCATAGAACCATGAGGGACTTGATGAAAACTCGCTACACCACAACAGCTTGAGAGTTACATGGAGAGGAATGGTAACACCTAGCAGGGTGTGCCACCTCCAAGTGTCGGTGTCAGTGCAACATACAGACCATCGAGGGGAAACTCAGAAAGAAACAGAGCACTTCTGTAAACCTTCTCAGCACTACCTGGAAATACGCAACCAAAAGCAGTACCCAGCATAAATGAGATGCAGGCTGGTCAACTAGCTCAAACAATGTTTCAGCAGAGGCCAAAATTAGGCCTTTGTGGATTTTTGGTATTTTGTATGCTAGTTCTTCAAAGTTAGCCTTTTTTTAGTGCTGCTGTAATATGAGTGAGGTTTTTCTGTATCTATTTTTTAATTTTTACTCATTCAGATTTAGAAAACTTGAAAACATTTCTCTGAGGCCTCAGCTCCCATTCTTACCAGTGTCTTTACATTCACATCTGCTCAATGAATGCTACAGGCTGCTCAACAATTCTAAACCCTGAAGATCAGTAAATTACTTAAGCTTGGACATAGAAACCTGTAGCTCTAGACATTAATGTGTGCTTAGCTGCTTAAATAATAATAATAATTCTGTTATTTAGATGCTGTGGAATACCTTATAGAAGAAGAGAGGTATTAAAAACAAATCTGTAGTAGACTATGAAGTTCTTTTCCCAGAATATTTTACCCAGATTATGGTGTATAACCACATAACGTATCTGGAACTAAAATATGCACCAGGAGTTTTGACTATTGGCAATTTCGTTTTAAACTTTGCACCTGCAGAAGCCAAGTGTGATTAAGCTCTTCATAGTATGCAACAGAGCTGGCTTACCTTAAAATGAAGTTTTGTGCTTGGGTTTGTTTCTATATGCTTAAAAAGTGGCTCCATGGAAACACACGGAGCCCTCTAAGAGAGATTTAAAGGAAGGTAGGGGGAGTTTAAAAAGAAAGCTGTTTGCGAGTATTGATTTTACAAGTAAGTACTGTGAAAAGGAAGGTGGAAAATGTGCTAGGAAAGAAATGTGGAATTTAAATGAATCCTATAAATAACTTTTACAGCATACACATCTGTACAAAGGCAGAAAGAACAGGGAGAAACAGATCTTTCGAATTCACTCTAGTTATCATGGTGTTAGTAGGTGTAGTCGTCATTCAACTGCAATGTATAGGCTTGGATTTCTCTGTTCTTATTTCCAAATTATTATATACCTTGTAGAAGATTACATGGAAGACCAGTGCAACCAAACCCCTGCAAATTTAAAGGAGCATGAAACCCAAACCTTTATAAGTGCATTCTCTTCAGCTCCATATTTCATATAGTTAATAAACCCCGAAGAAATATCATTCAAGATCCCTACAGCAAGGGAGTATGTAACCAAAGAACTTCTCTACAACTAGATGAAAAGGACCCTCAACAGATGATATAAGTTATGCTGAGTGAAAACCATGCATACGAGAAAAGCAACTAGAAAAGAACTTCCTAAACAGGAAATAAATTATAACTGACTGCTACTAATCCATAACATTAAACCACAACCCAAAACTCCTGTCCCTCTAACCAGGCCTTCACAGAGACTCCTTACATGGTTACAATAACAGGAGACCAGTTGATTGCTGAAAATCACTGTCCTTCATCAGGTTTCAGGTGCATTTTTTTAAGTTCAACTCACAAGTGCCTGTCCATCCCAACAGAAGTTCTTGAGCTATCTCTCTAGTGAGAGAATTTGAGTATTCACTCTAAATCTGTTGAGAAAAATACCGTAATTCCTTACAATGATCTATTAGTCCCTTCTTATTTCCTACCAAGTGGAAAGGGGGAAATATGCTATTCCAGATGAAATTTACTTTTTTTTTCCCATATGAGTTTCATAGGTATCCTTCACGGATTCATCCAAAATGCAGGAGCCAGATTCTCATTAACATTAGGATACCTTCACATGCTTGCATTGTCAGAGCAGAAAAAGAAAAAAAGGCCTCAGATCTAAACCAGATACGTTAATATAACTCATACATATGAATGGATGAAGCTTTGGACTTAGGCAGCTTGGATTGTTTCTGTTTTCAATATGCCACAATCAAGTTAATAGATTTCCTCCCAGTCTGGGCTTGTTCTCAAAAAATCTAGCTTATTGCCGGCAACAGATTCTTGTATAACTCCTTTCACAGACCAAAGTTCAAGAATAAACCTCTAAATTGCAAAGATGCTTTTGCTACACAGGTACCACAGGAGTGTACTTCACCACCATGCTCCTGCATGACACAAGCTTGACCGCACGGCACATTTCTATGTGCAAAAGGAACGCATTTGTGGTGTCTGGGAAATTAATGACAAAATATTGAAGGCCTGAAACACACTGCAATTATTTTGCCTACAGTGCCCTGTACAATTAGGTAAACCTGGAGTTGAATTCATAAGGGAATATTACCAAGTGCATTTGTTGTTTTTCTTCCTCTGCTGAGTCATTGTTGCTTTGATGTTATAACGAACATCTCAGAGTACACTACTATGTTACAGCTTCTTCAGTAGTAAAAGCAAATATATGGATTTCCTGCCTTCCCCTCTCCAACCTCTCAATCTAATCTCTCAGCCCTGGCCTCTCACTCACCAAAGCAGATAGGTGAAATCATCTGGCAATACCTAGCACTGTTTATGGGAGGACTGGTTGAGACCAGTGCCTGCTGGAATGACACTAGCTACTCCATGTGTTTGCTGCTGGAGGAAATGCAAGAGGAAGCTGTTCACTGAACAAGCACTGTCACCAGCACAATCACCTAATATCTAAAATGGCAAAACAGCTGTTAATGGAAAAGACAATATGTGGGAATCTAAATAAAGCAAAAAAGGCAAAACAAAGCAAGCAAAGAGAAGATACCTCTTTGGGATTGCTCTACTCCTTTTTATCACATTCACTGGAGTCTGTAGCTACCGGGCCCTACTCAACCACAGTCTGTACTGTGGTTTAAACTGACACTGAGTTTCTCTATATGGAAGTTGTTGTATACTTTGTAAAACAAAGTATTCAGAGAAGGAATATTCTGATTTCACACTGAAGCATTCATTTCTTTGCAAGTAAGAGAGAACATGTCTGCAGTGTTTGGGGCTGCTTGCAGGATGTATGCTCACCTTGCAATGTGGGGAACCTAGCAGCAGAGTGGCTCAAGCATCCCAAAAGTGCAAGAGCATACACCAGGCTGGATGTCATTTCCTAACTTACTGCTCTCCTTTGAATCAGATTCCTCCTTTTTTGCATATTCATTTTGTTTCCATCACTTTTCATCTTCTTACGTTTTTCATTGTGATACAAATGCAGAACCCAACAACCACTGCACATAAACAGTGTCCATCTGATGCAGCCACATGAGTGCAGTTGTTCACAAAATGGAATGGCAAGCTCCATACTTCCCAGTAGAATTCTCATCAGCAGATCTGCCTCTTGCTCAGGGATTTTATTTTTCCATGCTCGTTTGTTGTCATGTTGATGACAACAGTTTTGGAAGTACAGTATGTTTATCAGAAAGATGCATATTCAATTAATATTGCTTTAGGCAATTTTCACTAAAAATCAAGGCTTACAAATCTCTCCACAGTTCACACAGATAATAAGCCCCTTCAGAAGGATGTTTCAGCAGTATTTCTAAGATAATGCCACTCTACCCTGCAAGACTCTGCCTTGCTCATTTGGAACTTGACTAGAACTTTATTTACAGTCAGTCTAAACTAGATACATCAGGAATGGAAACCTAAAATGCTGATCCTTTGATCTGTCATCACAGTTTTCCAGACATTCGTTATCAAGCAGTTTGGTACCAATAACTGTTTGAGCCACCTTAAAATAGTCTGGCACTGTAAAAGCAGATATATATTTATATCTGGTACATACACACAAGCGCACACACGCACAGTTCCTGAAATAGGAATACAAACCCCAAGCATTTAAAAGTTCAGCCTCTCTCCATTAAGCCTTTCTACATTTTTCAATTAGGAGAAGAGATGAGGTTTTTTTCATTAAAATCTTCAGTTCCCTGCATTTTTAATTTTAGTCCTAAAGAGCAACCTGATGGGTCATGCCAGGAGGGCAAATATAAGCAGATGTGTATTCATCTCTTCCCAGATCTTCACTAATATCTCATTTTTCTTGTCATTATGTAGCAGAACAGCTTTGCTGGAACCAAATGTCACTGGGTTAATTAAGTGAGAGCACAAACGTCTTTTAAGTGGAGCCCTCTTTTTGAAGGCTTCCTATCTGTGGCTGATAATGTGTCCAACTCACCACAACAATTACCCTTTCAGAAGGGTGAATATTTCTAAATATTTGTGTTGCAGTGCAGCAGAATTTAAACACATCAAAATGATTTTCATTGGAATTTCAAAAAAGTGTAAATTTCTGCCTAAATAATTTGGAGAAGAAACCTCACCAGTGACTTACAGTCATCATTAAATACACTTCGTGGGAAATTAAATTTGGTTTTATGAGCTCCTTTTCAAGGTATTAGACTGGAGTTCTGCCATTTGTTTAATTAAGAATTGATTAATCTTTCTTTTTTGCTTCTGATTTTAAGGGTGCCCATTCTCCAGTCTCAAATGTTCCCTACATCTGAAATATTTTCCTTCTTTTTCATAGCCTTAGCAGCATTTCCTAGACCCAAGAGGAATAACACAGTGCAAATTATACGATGACAAAATAGTAGGAATTGCATTTTCACTGCATCATCACTACTAGTTAAGAATTTATAACGATCAACTTTTGTAACATTTGCAAAACTTTCATCACAATGCACCGATTTCCTAACCGGGTCAACGCTTAGAGCCTTTCACAATTAAAAAATGTTTTAGGTAATGCTTAACATAAAACTTTAACAAACAAAATAATTCTTCTGTTTGGAAACCATGGGGAACAAGGGGAGAGCTGCTCAATAAAAATCATGTTTCTCAGATGAGATTTAGTTTTATTTTGATATTGACAGCAGAAGACAAACATCTCTATTACATATAAATATGCTTTTGGGCTAGATCAAATATGTGAAAATGGCACCTGTTAACCAAGCTGTATAACTGCCACACTGAAATCAACACAGTAAAACTAGATATAGCTAGATATTTAAGGCTATTCCTTCTCAGGTCTTAATGTTTGGAAGTACCATGTTGGCAGCAGAGAAACACGTAAGATCAGAATGTTCTATGTGTACAACACACATTGCTGCCACTTGAGACTACAGACATTTTAGCTGCACAAGAAGCATGGAGCATCCTGATGCACCCTTATAAGTGCAAAAGAAAACTGAAATACAATCTGTCTTGCCTGGGAGTCCCAGATCTTTGCAGGTAAGCCCATGAATACCTAGAAAGTGAAAATTAAATACCATAGCCTATATGTTTACTAAGCGATTCATTGACTAACGCATGAGTAAAATCTTGTCTTTTCTAAAATCAGTTGGGAGTTTTGCCACTGAATTCAATGGAATGCAATTTCATTCACTGTGTCCCAATTCTCTGACTAGAAATAGATTTGAATAAAATATTCAGATACATTTGAATGATGAGCCTTTGCCCTGTAATGAATCAAGGGGTCTTTCTGAGTTAAGATAAACTTCTATGTGCTTTGTTTAAGAATGATGGTCTGCAAGGATCCTTCTGGGTCAGCAAGTCTCATCCTGTGGCAGTTAAAACTCATGCTATCAGGTGTATCCATGCATAACAGCCCTTATATTCACACAGTCCCATTTGAAAACAAACAGGGGTTTATTAAGGCCTGATCAGTACAGAGGGCAAGGCTCATAAGCACTCTTACCTCATACTGGGTTGCAAACTTGACCCAAAAGTACACCTGCCCTTACCACAACAGAAGTGTCTTAAAATCAAGTCAGTGGACTTCAGATGCAGTAGACAGGGATGTATGCTAGTTTTCAAACTTCCACAGGTTTCCTTTGACCTGTTTTAAGTCATGCCTCGTTTTGTACCCCCATTTCTTAGTCTGTAAAATGAAGACTGTGTAAAATTACTATAGAGACTGTTCTTGTACAATAGGTTAAACATCAGTTTTGAACTAATGATCTACCGGGTTTGCCAAACACGTGATTGGAGTCCAGGACCCCAAGGTGTCAGGTAGGGAACCAATCCTTCAGGCAAACAGTCAAGCTAGTTTCATCAGTGCAGACATATCCTGATAAGGATTCTTAATTTAATGGAGCTCCTGCAAATAAACAAGCTTAATGAAGATTACTTGCTTCCTAGAATCATTGTGCTGCTCCAATTTAATGCTATCACTTGCATAAGAAGCTGTGACAAAGTCTCTGGAAAAAAATAAAATATGAAAATTCAGACACTTCAAAGGCTTTTATTTTAATTGTGTAGAATGCAGAATAGAACAAGAGTAACTCCACTAAAAATGGAAAAAACATAAGAGAGGAAACTGATACATTTCCATCATTTCTTTCAGCTCTTTAAGAATTACTCACAAGCACACGAGTTCTCTGAACTACCAGTTCCTCTGAATCAGTGCAGTTCTCATGATGGGTCTGCAGAACTGCATGAAATGTCCACAGAAAAAAATTAAGACCTCACAATACTCCCTCAATGTCAGTTTTATTGCAAATGTTGAGTTGTGCGTAGATTTGCTGAAGTTTCTAAATATTATGATCCAACTTTGGATCATATTCAACAGAACCTGTGACCAGTTTTAAGCCATTTTCAAACAAACCTGGGCTGAACTGTGGCTTGGCACTCCGACCAGTGAAGCTTAGTGGTTTTGATAGAATTTTGCCTAGAATTTGGGGGTCCTTTTGAACCAGAGATGAGCTCAAGATGAAAAATTCAGATCTGGGCCAGAAGTTGTGAGTATTTGGATCCACAGTTGTGGTTCTGGCCCAGTTCTAAGCAGAGTCAAAACCACAACTCAAATCAAAGCTGAAAAAAAAGTACATATAAAGCCAGCCAACTACAAAAAACTAATTTTACACAACTCCCTTAGTTTAACGGTTTTACTGATTGCAGTGGATGTTTTAGGCCATTTTGCATGCACTAATTTCTCTCTTAGTCTTTCACCGGAATATAGTATTGTGCAATGACTTTGTATCAGATGAAAATTTCTTTAATGAGCGCAAAACAAATTTTTAGAACTTCACTATTTTACTACATGTGAATTGATTGTGGATAGGAATACTTCTGAATTTACTTTATTAACAAGCCATTTTCACTCTGCAATTAATGTCAATTCCAGGAATAGGACTAAGAGTAAGCTCTTCAATAATGCTGGAACAGCTAAGCAAGGAACTGTAATGTTAGAGACTTACAGGGTTTGATAAAAGCTAGTACAATAGCAATAAAGCCTTCAGCTCAGTTAAAACTTGTAGAATCAACTGTGGTCAAACTGCTCAAGGATTGATAAGAACAGTCCTCAAGTCACAGCTGTGTATTATTTTTCCTAGTGCTCTCCTGGAACACAGTCATTGTTAAGTGAAAGTATGAAAAACTACAGAGAACAGAATAGAATTAATCAAAAAGCAGCATAGGCCAGAATGTATCACCCAGCTTTCAAAAACTTTACCAAAACCTGGCTTTTTTCCAATTCATAACTGAAAAATTAAAAATAAAATCAGGCAAAAAAGACAGCAAGTGATTAATTAACATTACAGGTTACCCTATCATTTAAATTCTACTTTGTAAGACTTTTCCTCAACTAGCTACCAATGAACCACACAGAGTTTACTGCAGTCTGACAAGCCCTCATGTTCATTTATTCTACATTCCAGAGACATGTTCTAATTTCAGGATAATTAACAGTTTTGTAATGTTGACAACATAATTCTCTCAAATAGCTAACAGCTACAGACATATTTTATAGACATGAGATTATAAACGGCACTTAATTGCTGTACAAAATTTAAAACTTACTAAAATGGGGACTCTGTGCCTGAAGCAAAGGTAAGACACAGCCCATAAGTTTTTGCTCTAAAGCCAGCACTATCTTAAGCGCAGGCTCAGGGACCCTCAGTGTTTTCAAATGAAGCATCCCAACAGTCTGTCCACAAAGAAATCTATATCCCAGAATATGGTCCAGGATGGTAAACCCTCTGATCATATGTGCATGTGGCTCCCAAGACCATCCAGAATTTAAGATGGCCTATTCTTAAACCACCTCTTCCGCGGCTGTTCTGCAGAAATGCTATTTTTGTCTGTGGTGTCCAGATAACCCATCTGAAATACCATATACTACAGGGCAACAGCCTTGTGATTAATGTCTATGGAATTTTGCTCATTTTCTAGCCTCAGTTTCCTGTATAGTTCTGGATAAGTTATCTAGGCAGCTACTTTCCATCTAGGGTCCCAGCTTCTGTTTTCACTCTGTAAATTTTAATATATTACATGAAAACAAGTATCAATCCACAAGAGGCAGGTGTCTAAATAACTTGAAGAAACCAAGCCATAATCTCTGTGTGCTCTGTTCCTTACTTTACGTATGCAATTATTGTGTCTTTCTTCACCTTCTCCTATTTATTAAACAGAACAAACCTTTCTGGGCTTGATCTTTATAGAACCTACCACAACAGGATTTGATCTCAGGTCTCTACTTCCGATACTCCTCTAAAACAAACCGATATGTTTAATAATTAACTGTGAAAAGATTCAAACCAAGAGCACGGTTTATTTTATCCAGAAAATACACAGGTTAATGTGCTGGCTACCAGTGCTGTTACACATAGCTTCTAATGCCACAGAATACAGCAGTCTGGAAAAACATAAAATATTATCTTAGGAAGATTACAGGGAATGGGGAAGTTAAGACACCTGCGTTCAAATGAAACAAAGATACTCTTTTCAGGAGGGCTGCCAAATATGATTTTGTCTTCGATCAGTGATGGTCCCCAGCATTATGGAAGAGGTGTCACTTCTAGGAGAGATTAGACTACAAACTCCCTCAGGTATTTCTACAGTCCTCCACTCTCCTCTACGGTTCTCCTGCCACCTGAAGCAGGCAGCACTGCTATTCTCCCATTTTACGAAAAATGAAATTGAAATAGAGAGACTAATTGGGCACTCAGGATTTTTCCTGTTTTCCTGCGTGAAAACAGAGTTGAACTTCCACACCATGGACTAGTGTCTTCACCCCTCTGGGCAAGATTTGCACAATGGTTATCTGCTTGTATTTGTTTCTCAAATAATAAAGTAAACCAATGTTGAAAATATCAGTTTACTGTATAAGCCAATTCAGTTTTCAGCTGGAAGCATAACTTCTTTTGACTGTTTTGAAACTACCACTCTTCATCCTGAAATATCTGGCCCTTGGATTCAAGTGTTAACATAATAAATGCCTGGAAATGCAGGTACTGAAGGCACACAAGTTGTCTGGAAAAACATGGATTGGAATATGGCAGTAATCACTGTTAGGAACAGTGAACCAGTCTTTTATTGACAAGGCCAAGCCTGTTAATGGAGCCTCATCACCAAAAAGATATAAAAACAAATCAGACACAATGATTTGTCCTGAGAAGGGCCAGTTTCCAGGACAGTAGAGTTCCCAGCTCACCTTCAGATCCATTCCTTCAATTTAAGAAGTACTTAAGAATTTAAGGGGGAGTGGGGACGGAGTGGGGGGGTGTTTGTCTAAAACTGATACCTTGCTGGCATCCAGTTTTTAAGCATTATTTTTCTGATATCCTTATAGCGCCAGTATACCAGAAACTTCTGAGACACCTGAAGGGAGTCTAGGGGTGAAATTTATCCTGCCTATAAGCATTTCAGAAATGCAGCTGTTCTACAACGTATTTGTCAATGCACACTTTGTTTTTA
The DNA here is from genome assembly GCF_013368605.1 of Nyctibius grandis. NCBI lineage: Eukaryota > Metazoa > Chordata > Aves > Nyctibiiformes > Nyctibiidae > Nyctibius > Nyctibius grandis. Next base: position 5,483,932 of record NC_090676.1, on the reverse strand, counting down.
CTTAAGGCTTAATTTACCTCTACTTTCTAGAGGACTAGATCCTGCTCTTAGATGCTCAGGTGTAGCCTGTACTGAGAAAGATCACATCTATAGAAAGGAAACTGATCTCCTTTCAGTATTCAAAAATATTTTTTAGGTTCTTAAATGCCTCATTATAAAACAGCTCAGAAAAAAAAAATCATTATAGAAAATGAGAGATATATCCCTGAAGGGCCTCAGACCCCAGGTTATCTTGTTTTACAGTGCATGCTTATATAAATATTTATTTAAAAGAAATTAAGTGCTGCTATTAATGAATAAAACAATAATCCTGAAACCTACGTTTTCCCCAAACATTATTTCATAAGATGATGATATTGTTCTGTTTGGTAGGTAAATTCAGCCATTGGACCTAGGAGGATGAAAAGCAGTTCGAACTCCTTTGCTTTGAATTTATAGATGCTTTCATGAGGAAGAGGCCCCAGTTCTTCAAGCTATTCTGCACAGTTTGTCAGGCTGAATTAGAAAGAAGATGATGAAAGGTAGTATCAGGATCCCTTTATTCTCTCCAGTTAGTTCCTATATAGTGTTTTAGTAACTCATTTGAATAGAATCATTACAGAGTGGAAGAGATTTCAAGAAAAAAAATTTAAGAGCAGGTATGAAAAGGATTCATGAGAATCTATAATTAAAGCCACATGCAGGAGAACTAGAGCACAGTGTTCTTGTGCTTCCTTTCAATAACACTTCATAACCCTAAGGATATTATCTCAGTCAGGGGTCTGTTGAGCAGGACAAAAGAACACCCATATCCCAAACCCCTTTAAAGTTTGTGTTTGGCAGGATAAGACAAGGGAGTGATCTTCAACACTATTTTGTGCTCAGGGTGTGGGTTCATGAAGACATACAGAGCTAAGAGTCAAGCCTTGATTTGGACTGCAATTTCAGAAGGTGCTGAGCATTAACCTCTGAGAAACAAGTCTTTTCAGGGTCTCTTAAATTTGGCACTTACTAATTGAAAACATGAAGAACTATTTACCTTTTTTAAAGTCTTGACCAATAGAACAAAAATACCATTCATCATTATAGTCAGCTTCCATGATAAATGTCACAACAGTTAAAGAATGGTTTATTCTGAACATCTGGAACAAATGATATTTAGGTGGGCCAGCTCCAGAATATTGCCTTCTACGGTTTCCCATTGTTGTCATTTCACTGTTACTGCTGGCTGAGAGAGTTTTGTTATTCACCTCAAAGGGACTACTCACGAGAAACAAGGCAAACCAGACACTGATATCAGATAGGCCACATTTTCTACTAGCAGTAATGTAAGCTCTGTTCAGAAGAGTGTTCTCCCGAATTTGCATTTGGTTTTCCCTTGCTTCCCCTCTGCTTCTCTGCACATAGTTGCCCTACTGCTTTGGTAAAGCCAGGGCCTCATTAAAGACTGGCAAACGTGGCACTGACATCAGTAAAAGAGAGATACTCTCATCAGAGAGGATGGTACCACATGAAAACAGCACATGGGGAGAAGCATGGGAAAGCTAAATCTTTCTGAATAGGAGTTTCTGAGAACAGAGAGCCCTGTGTGGTGCAAAGCAGGCACAAACACTGTGATTCTGCTGAAAGATGTATGTTGAGCCGCATAAAGGAGATGCAAAAAGGGAAAGAAAACAGGCCTAGAACTAGCAAATATTATGCCTTAACAAGAATGCATAATAAGGAGACACAGGGTTGAAAAAATAGATGAGAATACAGGTTGCTTGGATATCAGAGATTAATATATATATGGAAAGAGTAAAGTGGGATTTGTCCCCTTCTTTGTGATTTACAAAGTATTCTTTAAACTGCCAGTTAATGGAGAGAGAAAATACAGCCGAGTTAAAGACCTCAAAAGCCTGATGCAGCTGTAGCAGCTCTGATATGATAATGAAGCTTACATCCAGACAAAATGTCATTCCTCCAGATGGACCTTTGCACATTCTGCAGCTCCTTCATAAACCCAGGATTTTGGAAGAAGCCAAGTGAAGACACTCTCTGGCAAAGGCTGGCTCACAGTCAGCAATGGGCTCACGTACCTGCCAAGGGTGCCATCGCGTGGACAGTGAATAATTACTCTCCTGATTAGCCCAGACTGTGTTCTGAGATAGAGTGGTGCTCAGCCGAACTGAGTGACAGACACGCTTTAACAGTGCTGTATTTGACAGTTTAGGTATTTGAAATTATTTCAATGGCAAATATTTTAATGCTATCTCTCCAATTTCACAACAGATTAGTGGAGTAATATACAGTGATTTTTATGTACAATGACCAGGTTGAATGTATTTCCTATCTTTCTCAGCCAACATAATCTTCAGAGAGGACAAATAACTCATAAGTTAGGTGCTAAAATACATGTGAATTCATTTCTCCACTCTGGGCAAATCACATATGTTCTGTGGTTCAGATTAAGATGGTGATAGCAACACTCTGTCCTACTGCCTTCATATGTGAGAACAAAAGGTTTCTCTGATGCTATATTAATAAAGGTCATGTCAGTGCCAGAGAGACGTGAAGATACATAATGCAAGAGAAGAGTAAAGGTATGAATCAGAGAAAATAACATACAATTCGACTAACCTAGCATGCGCTCAACTATTTTTGCAAACAAATGGTGCCTTATCTCTGGCAAGAGAAGGAAAATTTAAAAACAAAAATGTAGAGGTGCTGGAAAAAGTTTCACCTGGGGAAGAACAGAGCCATCTGAAACTCCTGGTTTGTGAGTGCAATGAAGGAAAACACACTAAATGACAAAGCAATAATTCCTTAATCTAGACTTTAGATTTGAGGACTGGGTGTCATTTGCATAGTGTCCAGGAGCAACTATGTACATACAGTCATTCCTATTTTTTTCACCAGCCCTTTGAAGGAGCTCACTCCTTCAGACATCTCTTTTGGAAGAGAAAGTGGTGTAGAGAAAGGGGTCAAGGTCTTAATCCAGGAAAAATAGAATTAGTGAAGCAAAATGCAGCATCTACAAAACTTCTATAGGGAAATGGTATCCCATGGTTTGTAGATGCCTTCTTGATGCTTTAGTTTGAGGATTCTAAGTGCTAAGTCTGGTCTTAAATCGGCATAAAAACAAACCTTGATATTATCGGTCTGAAAAACATGTATCTGATCAGTCATGTATGACAAAGGCTTTTTACAATTAATGTTTACATACAGATCTTTCAGAAGAGCTCATCTCCCTTCCAAACACCTACAGAAGAGCCAAATTTCCAAAAAGGCTTCGTGCTCTCTGATAAAGCCAGCATTTACTGGCATGCACTCTTTTAAAAATCTGGACATTTATGTGGGTTCCTAAAGGGAATACAAGTTCTTTATCTAAATTCTGGCCCTGGAAGTACCATATTCCTGTGGTTCAGACACAGTGGGAGCAGCACAGCTATCCATTACGTCTGTATTCTAGTTCTTGTCTAAAGGCAGCATACCCTTGATATTTTAGATATGTGCTTAAATGGACCTAACATGCCTCTTTTGAATTTCCTTTGGGAGGTGGACCATGTCACCGAAACTCCTAACATCATGTCTTTGTGTTAACCCAGCCCTTCTTCTCTTATCAGTAGAGGGACATGGTGAATATTTAGCTGCATCAGTGTTTTCCATTCCTGCTCTTTCTACATATTATCAAGATATTTACTGGACAAGGACAAAAAGGTTTTTATTCGCAAATCTGGCAAGCTCAAGAATTTGAACTACAAACAAAGAGAAATATAGCTCTGTACATTCAAAAAATGAATTGGAAAAATGCCCTGGCTTTCCTTCCATTTCTGAAACTCCCTTTGTTTCATTATCTCTGCACTTTTAGTGTCTGAAGTTTATGACCTATTCATCAACGAAGTATTAAGACTAACTATTAAGGACATATTTATGTGAGAACCATGTGTAGTTCTTGGCATCATGTATAGCCTCAGCCTCCCTTTGAGCATTTTATTCTTGAAAGAATGACCTACTGTCAAATAAGTCATTTAACCATTGACAGAACGCCTGCTTCTCTGATTTTAAATTTGTAATCTGTATAGGAATAATTGTTTGATTCGGGCATTTATGTGGGCAGACAGCTTTACCCAACGAATTGTTAATGGAGACCAAATTTTAAGCACAAAAATTAGCAGAGACACACCAGAGTTTGGACTGGTATTTATTCCTAAAATGAAGGATGGACCCATTGGCTCTACAGTTGGTCTTGCCCACAGGATGAGGAATTCTTGCAGCCCATGGTTTCATTCAGCAACATTTTTCTTCTAACCAAATCCTGGGATTACTGCTCTTTCCATAAGAAATGCAGAGTTAATTCCTGGACCTAATGCAAATTTGGCCACAAATTTCAAGAAGGGTACATTTTCAAGATTACCACATGATTATCTGATTCTTTAGCCCAGAAGAGAATGGAAGGAGGGAATTTTGACACAAAATCTCAGATCTAAATAGGAAAGACAGAAGTTACTAAGATACCAGAATGGGATTCAAGAGATCCAGTTTCAGATTTCCTGAATGATCTGAAGAAATAATTTAATCATTTTTACCTTCATAATCCCTCAACTCCCCATTTTACTTTCTTTGTCCATTTTATTTATGAAAGTTAATTAAATCACAAAGGCAAGAATTGTTTTTACTACAGAGGAGCACAGCACATCCATAGGCATTCCTTGCCCTAATACTAACTAAATAATAGTAACAGATCATAATAACGATATAAAATCAGATCACTCTCTCCTCCCATGTTTGAATATTCTGAACTTTGGCATGGTTTAATTTTGGATTTACATTTTGCAATTCCAACCTAGATCTCAAATACTGAAAGCCTGTGGGTGACTTCTCATTCGATGAGAAGAGCAAACAAGAGAAATACAACAGTGACTGAAACAAATGATGCAAATCATAACGGAAAGACACAGAATGGGGAACAATGGAGAAAAATAAGAGTTCAGGAAGGTTGTAGAGGAAAAAAGGGAAGGAAATTGTGGAACACAAAAATAAGCATGGAAACAAACAAAAAACAATCCAAAATTTGGAAAGAAATTTAGAGAACCAAAGGATGGATCTGGAAAAAGAGAAATACAGGGTCATCAAGGAATCTTAGTTTTTAAATTTGCCTCTATTAAAAGGTCATGCGTTTTTAATTTTCACAAGAAATAGTAATTTTTTCATGGGAATCAAAACCCAAAGTGTAGAAGAGGACTTGCCAACACTTTCAGTTTTTTGCTGTTTTCCTCTACAAAATCAGATATAACAGGAAGAGACAGGGCCAACCATAGCATTCTTTATCTCAAGTATCACTATGACCCCCAATCTTCAAATCAGAAATTCTGAATCTCTACTGCTGAGCTAAAAGGCTGCAAGCCAGAGCTGCAGAAATACACCTATGTATGTAAAGGTTCAGGTAAGTACCAAGCTACAGGGTCAAAAATACATCTCTCTGTACCTGACTCATACTGACTTCAAAGTAAATTTCAAAATCCAGCTAGTTTCTTCATCTGTTTCTTTAAGCATCCCAATGTGACCCCAAAGCTGCGTGTAAAGAGGCCAGATATGTTTCCTGTGGTGATGAGGCAACGATGGGGTCAGACACACCAAGTAGTGGTTTACTAATAACGCTGCAAACTGCACCTCTGTATACAGTTCCCCCCCTGTTTTCTTGAGTGTAGTGGAGAAAGGGTTTTGCCTGTTTGATTCTTATCGTTCTGTTTCCTTTCAGTCCAAAACCATCCTCTGCTCCCACTGAACTTAGTACAAAGCAACTTTGCACTCCTCAGGCAATTGTTGATAACGTAGCACCTGGCAGAGAGCAGGTAAGTGCAGCACATGTGACTTGCAAAGTCAATGTCCTAGCAGACTTTATAGATTTTACACATTCTGTAAATCATATCTTTTCAAGAATACAGACACTTTTATTCTGTAAGTAGTGCACTAAGTAATATTTAGCTTTGCTTTCTTAGTTTTTTCTCCCTTTGTTTTACCTCCATGACACTAGCCCTCCTGCCTGCCTCATACTCTGCAGCACTGCAATTCACTCAGGCTCTAACAACCTGTTTGCAATGCATTAGGAGAGAGAAGAGGGGGAAATGAGGAAAATGAAAGCAGCAACAAAGCCATGTCGCCTCCTGTGATTACAAGTAGCAGAAGATCAAATATGAACTTTAATAGTAGCAAACTCAGGACCAGACTTAATAGTCGCAAATTGTGTCAAGTGCTCAGCACACCAATACGCAGCAACACTCAGAAATTAATCTAAGCAAAAGCTGCTAAGGGGGGTGGGGAGGGGAACCCACCAGAGTGATAATGTGTCATGGAGAGCTGTCACAATAAATGAAAGCACTGGAGCAATTAGCAGACACAGTACTAAGCACTGTGCCACTTTCCCCATTTTAATTGTACTTCATCTTAGTCAGACGCTAAACTCAAACTGAACTCTGTTGGATATGGCAGAATTGACTCATTTTGAAGAACACAATGGCCTAACAGTTAACTTCTACTTTTCTAACAAAATAAGGAGTAGGAGTTTGAGAAAAGAAACGTGGGGAGAAAGAACTGGGAGTAGTGATGGCTTGGAAAAATTTGCTCAGAAGAGTGTTCATTTCTAAAGGAAATCCCTATAAAAATCTACAAAATAACTCACATTTCTTTCTATTAAATGCTTTCTTTACATTCACCTCACCTAAGATACCATTGATAACCCAGCTGTTACTATGGACTGGGTACAGGATCAACAGTACTTTTTATTGTTATCCTTCCCTTGTTGGCTGGGAAAGCCTACATCCTCTTGTCACTGCTGCAGAGTGAACTCTTTGGAGAGGCAGGCATGGACCCAACACCACCACCACTGGGGCCAGAGGGGAGTCTTTGGGAGGTCCATGAGTTGACAAGTGTACCTTTCTGGTAGGAAGACAGCAGCATAAATAAATCCATTGGAGCTCAATGGGCAAGCAACTGAAGGCACTAACCTTGCATTATGGCAGGTATGTGCCTAAACCCTCCCCCATTTCTATCCTTATTGTGCTTGGCTTGCTTTCATGACTCACATGAAGGCTTTTTTGGTGGTGAAACACATACTTCTGCATACAGGGATCAGCCTGCCCTGGTACATCCCCAAAAGTGCAGACACTGGACCTCAGCAGCCAGAAAAAAAGAAAAATGCATTGCAACAACTGGATGAAACATTCTGTAATGAGACATCACATTGGTTTTGAGGTTGCAGATGTTGTGAGACAGAGCTGTTTACTTCATAGTACCTACCACTGGGTATCCCGGCATTTTGTTCTGCCTGTGGGTTTCTTTAGATGAGTGGATGTGATGTGCAAATTAAGCCGGATTGTTCTGAGGAACAAGATTCAGTTCCATATATTTAGAGGAGTTCCTCTGCAAAAAGTTCTTCCCAATAGGTATCATTTTGATGAGGAAATAGTTTTTACTTTTGTCACATGACACTGATTTGTCGCAATTTTAAAATCCAAGATTAACGATTCTTCTTCTTGGCACTACATTCTACTTTTTTTAGTTTTCAATGAGCTTTAATAATAGAGGAACAAAGAGAAAAGAAAGAATTTTTTGGCACACTCTGATTTCTCACAGAAAACAATAACTGTTTTGGCATCCAGAGATGTCAGCTCCATGCTCAAAGATAATCTCACTTATTTTTGCACAAAGCTGGAGGAATTACCATCAGCTCTAGCAAGTTTAAAAAAAAAACAGGAGTACTGATATGAGACCTCCCACTGAATAGCTATTAGGTATGCAGATAATGTTAGATGTTTACATACATATCATCATGTTTGCTCAGGAATACATCAAATGAGAGAGTGATTGAGAATGAAGAGCCAGAACCTGGCATGTCTGCTCTGTCCAAATATTAAACGTAAAGACAACCAGCCATGTGAGAGAGAAAAAAGGAGTCATCAAACTTGAAACAAAAAATAAGGCTAGAACATGGTCATAAAAAAATCTTAAATCTTATGGAGCGGTAAACACAAAATCCATGATAGGGCTAGAAAAGCAGGACGGGAGGATTTGCTTTGCTTTTCATTCTACACTACAAATCCTGAAACTGTACCTTCCATTGGCAAAGAAACATTGTCTTGCCAGGAAGAGACTAACCTGTGTCACAACAAGCATTGGTAGGTTACACACTTGTCAAAGGCAAAAAGTGCCACATAGTGTTCGAGCTCTTGGCTTTTTGATGGAGAGGACTCTCTTGGCAAAGCGTAAACACCTAAACTCCAGCCTTACAGGGGAAACCATCTTGGGGAGATTGTGATGAACTATGAGACAAACTATGAAGAGACACTGCTAATCTTAATTTCTTATTTTACATATTTCAGGGATAAACTTTCTGTCCCATTGAGAATACCAGATAGTACAGAAGTAAACTTAAATACTTTGAATGCACTCCTGTAAAGTGGAGGAACTGCTTCGTGCCTCAGAGTTTTTTGAGTTGGCTTGATCACAGCAAACAGTCTTGCAGTTGTGAGCTGAATTTATGAACCCTGAAAAGCTAATTGCAGGGTTATCTCTTTTCTTTCTCTGCTCACACAAATGAACAGTGGAAGAATTAAAGTCAACAGGTATTTAAAAACCAATGACCTATCCATAACCTGCAGCAACTTTAAACTCTTGCCTAAAATCTGCAGCTGAGGAGAAAATGAAGAAAACTGGAATATCCCTGTAACAAAATCTACCAAATGCAGCCTGCAAATCCAGAGCAAAGAAAAATATTTTTATGCCAGATACATCTCATAGTCCAGATGGCCAGACAGGTCTCATGACAGCTCTTTTATTGAGGAGGACTATAAAGGACTTGAGAAATAGCCTATAATTTAAAAAAAAAAACCAAACCCGCACAAATTACATATCTTCATCACATGAGATCAGATCCTGGGATCTTCAGTCAGTTTTCATTCACTGAATCCAACATGAACGTGCCCAAAAAAAGCTGTATAAGACTCTCACAACTTAACTTCTGCAGTTTACCTTCAATGTTTAATTCAAACCCCTTTCAATTTCAAAACCCAACTGGTAGAACTGATCTACGTTCCTTTGCCAAAACAAAGGCATTCTGCTGGAATCGCTGTGTTAGTCTGTGGTTTCCTCTCTTTACATGAATATGTTGTTTGGAGTAATGAACAGAACCCAGCTTCAAATGAAAATTTGAGTTTCAGTATTGAAGTTGAAAATATTTTTAAATATAATAAATCTTTTTTAAAGGGTTGCAGGGTTGGGTTTGGTTTGTTTTTTTTTTTTTCTGAAAGTCAAAAGCACTGAAAGGACGATCCATGCAATCACACTAAATATATACTGTGACTCTAAAACAAGTACAGTCACAAAAAACCCTCCAGATTTCCCACAGAAAATAGCTGCTGTCAATAAATTAGTTGTGCTATACAGTTCTGCTCACCAGTCAAGCTTTCAGTATACACAGTTGTCAAAGACATAAGCATTCTACACATAATATCCATTCTACAGCGCAATTCACACAGGTAGGGACAGCCTACATCTGGGTTTCTCATGTATGCAGGTTTCTCCTGAATATTCTTTTCCCAATGAAAGCAAAAATTTTGGATATTTGTCTTAGATTTCTAAACACTTGGCAGTAGCAACACCAAAGCTGTAACTCCAACCCTGCTGCCAGACGTCTGGAAATCCAGACATGTAGACAACATGAGTTCATATCAATTCTACCGCACATGCACAAGGGCTCCAAAAGCAATCAGGCTTCTCTCAATCAGACAATTTGTACGGAGCATGAACAGAAGGTCTGATTTTTTAGGAAGCACTGGACACACTGATCATACTTTACATTGTGAGTGCTTATACATTCCTGCTGATATTGTAATAAGTCACCGTACACTTGGTAAGCAAAGACATATGCTTTAATTCATTACGACACTTGTGTATGGCTTCATTTTTAAACCCACTCCTTTCCGTATTCATCCCTTTTCTAGTTTTTAATGAAACACGTTAACTATGTTCTTTTCTGTTGAGAGATTTTGAACTAAATTTTCTGCCAGGTTCCAACATTTTATACCCACTTTTGCAGATATAACTGATTACCGTGTTCAATTTCTCTTTTGCAAATGTGAGTTTTTTTCAGTGGTGCTGGCTGGGTACGCAAAAAAAAATGAAAAGAACAAAATTGTAAGCCAGGTGGAGAAATGTAGCTATCAAGCATGAGAAATGGCCTCCACTGAATTTAGATTTGGAAATTAGGCTTCAGGCTGTAAATTCTATTTCTTGCAAATACAATTAATATTTTCAGAAAAACTCCACATGAGTTCGTCATCCAAAATTGATGCTGTACAAATGGGAGCCTCATAAAGCATAGCCTGCCCTCTCTTTGAGTTCAGTCAAAGGGAGGAAGCATCCTGTGCAAACAGAACAGCATTCCAGAGATTTTTTGGGGGGAAAATGGAAACTGAATAGAGAGGACAGAATCTCAAGCAAAAGCATGTTTAAGTACCATATAACAAGGAATATACAATATTAATAATTATTTCTTGTCTTGTGCCTGCTCTGTGCAGTTTGGTGTACATTTACAAAACAATGAACAATAATGTGATTGTTATTTTAATCCTTTTTAGCCTTAGTTAACATCGAGTATCACCTGTAAGGATAGCAACTCCTTGTCTTGGATGGGATGAGGACAGCCACAAAATCAGAGAACCTCTAGACTAAAATAGCCCTTATCAGCACAGGGTGAAGTATGAGCCAGGATGAGCAGGAAGAGTGAAGGTTAAGCTTGCTCAGCAGAAGCCAGAGAGACAATGCAATTTATTTTAATAGGGCATCCTTCCTTATCCAAAGTATTACACAATGGTTCACAGAGGTACAGCATTTAAATGACACTGGCAAAGAAGTGTTGCCTAGGGATTGTCAGGGAATCACAAAATCACAGTAGGATCTCAGTTGGTGAGTTCCTAAATACAAATACCAGGCACACAAGCAACAGCATTCACTACTGATCTCAATGCTTATTTAAAACAAGTTTTGAAAATTGAACAATTTCTTCATTCAGATTTTTGTTGTTCAGAGAATGCAAAATAAGACAACACAGATCAGCCATTCAAAGTCCATCATTCTCTCAGTATCTAATTGCCTGGGACACCACAACAAAGAAGTACTAATTCTTCCTACTGACCATTCAGAACCTAATTTGAGTGACACAATGTTTTACCCCTGAATCATATCATTTTTATCATCATTATTTTCATACCAGCACAAAACATCACATATTAACAAAGAAGCAAAGAAGGAACGCTTCCAAGAAGAGAATAAAGAATGATTCAGAGTGGAGGGGGTTTTAGACTGGCCCTGTTCAGAGCCTTGTGAGCAATCATTTTATGTTAGTAACATGAAAAACCATTAAAGGTCAGATTGATCGTCAAATGTCAGATATACTCATTCCATTGGACCAGTTCCTGAGGTTCCTGACTCACTTTTTATTCTGGCAAAACCGAAGTCCTGTGAGGGAGGAAAAACTGTGTTCAGAGCATAAATGTCGGACTGCGAATGAAGAAGTGGTTTCAACTCACTCCTTCACAAACAGAATTCCTGTTTTGGGAGAATCACGTCACATCCCTTGCCACTGATCTCCATCTACAACCAGCAACAATAATATATCTTCTCCTGAGTTCCTGTTAGGTACCTGCACAGCTCAAGCACAGTCATGACTGTCAATATAAAGCAATATAGAAAACACTAATATTCATGGTGAAGTTATTCATACAGGGGGCATACCAACAAAGTACCACTGCCTTGGTATCTGCTACTGCCATTGGCAGAGAGCAGATACTGGAACTGAGGGGCATCTGAGCTGACACAGTACAGCTGTTCCTACGTTCTTGACTTTCTACAAGGTCTTAAAAACATATGTTTAATTTTTGGTCTTAAATTCTCATCTTTGACCTGACAATGCACTGAGCAACTCCTACAAACAGATGAGCTTACCTCCCAGCAGGTTCACCAAGACCTGGAGACTCAAGTCCTCTACAAGTCACTTCCAAATTAACCTCTTGATTAACTAAGACCACACTGAGAAAACAGAAATGGAAAAAAATTCAGGTCTGTAAGAGGTGATGGTGACTTGTAGGAAATACTACATCACACTTTCAATCAGGAATACATATGAAAACACTGATTCTGATTTTCCTGATTTCATTAAGGCCACTGAAATTGTATTTGTTTTAAATGAGTCTGCAAGTAGAATTAAGTCCTAATTATTAATGGAAAACCATCCAATGTATACCTTTATTGCCCCTAACTGAGGTTCATAAGTGACCTGAGTGAAGTTTAAAAAACCCACAGTATTTTAAGTTTCATGGTTGAACTCTTCATTCAAGTTCTTTCATGCAGGGAGCCTGGACAGGGTAAGAAATCGTACACCAAAATCTGAGACACTACTACCTGAAGAAGAAAAGTGTCCACTCTACAGTTAAATAAACCCAAAATAGTCTCATCATCGCTAACTGGTAGATAGCCTTCTTTAGCGAAATTATTGCTATTGTGTTTCCCATGGAGAACTCAAAGAACCAAATGGATCTGTTTCTTTCTCACACTGCTTGGTGTGTATGAACCCATCAATGCCTGATCGTCACAGGAAACATATCTGGCCTCTTTACACAGAGCTTCAGGGTCACATTTGGGTGCTTAAAGAAACGTATTGTTTCATTAGTGCAAGATAATTCTATCGGTACAAAGACATTGGAAACTCAAAAAATCTTTGAGCACAGTGGTGGCTGAGGCATTTACTATGGATGGACCTCTTACCTGAACAACGTGTTCTGGGTTTTGTGTTTTAGGGTGGTTTTTTGTTTGGTTTTTATTTCCTTGCAATTGCCAAAGGCTTTTAGGACATCACAAGAGGTCTCTGTTTAAAGCAAATCATCCCTCTCTGCAGAAGACTAGTATAACTTAGATGTTATTTTTTGCTAGAGCTCTATGAGGCAGCAGTCTGATGGCTTTTCAAAGGACTTAAGTTCAGCATTAAGGTTTTTAACTGCAAATACTGACAAAATGGTGATCTACCCAGCCCTTTTTGTTGCAATTTGAAGGAAGAGACAAATCTGTTGATCCATTTCGGCATGAATGGATTTATGCAGAGGTAAGAATTTAGACTTCTCTCCTTCATTAATTTCACCAACAAAATAGAAAACCTTACTTCACAGAGATATTGAGGGGCTAAATGAATTGACACTGATGCCAACTTTGCCTAGCAAATGCAGAGAACTTGATTCTTTCATAACTTAAAACAGTGTAAAGCAGAGATAAATACAATCGAGTTTCAGTAATATAAAAGTCATCTTGGTATTTTTACAAGAACTATTCCCTAAGCAATGATATGTGAAAAAGTAAATAAGAGATAATTACTAGCACTGTAAGAGACCTTCTGAGTCCCTTTCCTCTTGTAAATACAAAATGATGAGTTTATTTCATTTATTTGAATATTTCCCTTCCAGAATACACAGCTGAAGAATCAAGAGTGCTTTCTGCTGAGCTATGAATTTCTCACAAATTAATTTTCTCCTTAGCAATGTTCACTGACCAAATTAGAAGACTTGCCAAGTTTTCTCTGGCAGGTAATGTTGTTAAGTACTGTAAGTCAGTATTTCTGTACAAGGTTATTATCATAACATGCTTTTCTAAAATGTTTGCCAGCACATTGCTACAACTCTGACCTGTTCTTTTAAGGAAAAAAGCATACCAACATTTTTGTAACAGTAAGAATTCAGACTCAACAGAAATTCAGGACTTAATCCTACAAGTTTTACTCACCTTAATATTCTTATTGGCCTTAAAGAGGATGTCCATATAAGTCCCAATGAGCTGAGAATTATGATGATTTACACTTTGTCAGTTTGAGTGTTTGGAAGACCTAGGATTCAAATCCCAATTTTGCCACAGATTTCCTCTGTGACTGAAATACATCTATTAGGGCCAGCTACACAAGGTACTATGGTATTTAAATGGGGAATAAGGGAGGGAAGTATTTCTATTAACTAGTCCCATCTAAAAGTCAGAGCCCACTGCGCAGATTCCCCGATAGTCAAAGAACAGAAGTAAGAAGATCTGGAGAAAGAGTAAGCCCAGATAAGGCATCTCTGACAGTAATCCTAGGGATCACACACAGAATCACAGAATCAACCAGACCCTTCACCAGCTTGGTCGCCCTCCTCTGGACTCGCTCCAACACCTCAACATCTTTCTTGAATGCTTTAAAACGTCACTGCTTTAAAACTGGATGCTTTAAAACGTCACTGTTCCCAGCTCTCTGCCCTTGACCTTAAGACACCATTCCAAAAGTAAGGACACCACCTCATCCACCTCTGTTCACAGTCTGGTATGTCAGCTTAAAGTGTGGAGAGAGATGGTTTTTCATTTCCAGTCCAGTTTCAGCACAGTAGCTTTGGGCTACCGAACAGAAAGAGATCTGGGAAGAGAATGTCCAAAACCACCCGAGTAAGAGTCACTAGAAAACTCAGAACTAAAACTAGAAAACAAGTCAGTATTCCTGAGAGTGTACATGTTTCTGTGCCTCATTTCTAAAAGAGTAAGACAGAGGTGACAGGTCCTCTCTGTCTCACAGGGGCTGTATAAATATAAAGCGTTGAAGAGGGCAAGGTGTTGCATAATATAGTAATGACAGCTGCAGGAACATCAGTCCTTAGTTTTCCATTTAGAATCCTATTATTGGCAAAGAAAACAAAATCTTTTTCTTTTTGAGAAGCTTTCTTAGAAGAAAATGCATAAAGTATTAAGATTTTTCCCAAGTACTTACAACTGGAAAAAAAAAATTCCAACTAGCTGTAGTCAGCTGAGAGCTACCTTTGGCATGGCTCTCCCGCTCATGTACTAGCACAAATGTTTTAGCCCCTGAGAAATAGCTTTTTCATGCTAACTTACCCATTACCTGTGACCTCTTTGAGGAAATGCTCCTCTTTCAACCACATCAGACTATCTACCTGGATCTGAAAGCCCTTCTGTATTGTAATTATTGCTTCAATAGTAACATACATTATATTTTAGGCTTAACAAGGGGCTTTGTTTCTGTGAAGATTTTCAAGCAGGTTGTATGTACAGAGATGTAAGTAACTACGCAAACAATTTGCTTGTGTTTCTGTGTGTACCTTTGTCTCCACAGCCAAATGGCTCTTTTGTGAGAAAAAAAAAAAGCTTTCAAAAATCTGGACATTTTCATTGCTGTTTCTCTGCCACCATTCTTTCAGGGGAATATGCAAAGCATAAAATCCATAAGCTACAAAGAGTTTGGGGGCTCCAGCAAGGTAAAGGGCTTTGCCTATGTATCCCATGCTTCTATAACAAAAGCTTTTCACAGGCTTCAGTGTACCATGTTACTGGGAAACAAAAAGCAGAAAAGGATCCTACATTTCCTTAGACCATGGCGTTCTGTTTTCCCCCTAAGTACAGTGCTTATGTTCATGATAGATGGGCTTCTACAGGAAGGAGGAAGATGAAAAGGAAGACTGATGATGCAGGCGTTGTCATTAGTTCATGTAAGAGGATAGCTAATATTGTTTAATTTGGGGCATTGCATTAGGAAGCAAAGTCAGGACTCCAGGTTTCCTAAATTGCTTTCTTGAAGCTCTACTTGTTAGGTTCGAAACCCTAAAATATGAGTCTACTTTTCCCAGTTGACTATACAGTAATCTGTGTTCTTCTTTTTCCATGTTAGATACCAGAAATGAGATGAAGTGGGTAGCCCAACATGCTAATATCCCAAAAATCATCATGGGCAACTTCACTCTCTTTGCAAAAATAGCTTGTGAAAGTTCTACATGTTCCTTAGAACTCTGGTCAAAGATGGGACATCTCCAATACAGTTCAGCCTGTTTCTTTTCAAGGTTTAAAAAATAAAAGTGTTGCTAGTATCTTCTAGGTTATTGGGTATGTCAAGACATTATATGGCCCATAAATCAGAGAATAATTCTGAATTGGTTGATATTACAAATAAAATCATTCTGTAGCTCCTTATCACATAAAACGGACATAAAACATTTTAAGGAAGTAAAGACAACATAACAAACTGTCTGGAGACATGCAAGTAAACCCCTGTTTCTAAATCATTTCAATTATTAGACAACACATTTTTAGTATCTACAGTGACTCTCAGGCTGCATTCATCTGCTTCAGAAATTCTTGTACTCACTTTCAGTTTAAAGCTCAAACTCCCTGTTTTTTCTTTAGTTAGTGTTGCTTCTGGCTCAATGTCATACTATCTTACTCAAAAGCAGAATCAGATGTGAAAAACAACACAGTAATTAACAGCAATTTGTATAAGAGGTAACATATCTTTGTAGTAGGGGTATAATGGTATCATTATTGAAAGCTGTCTAAAAGCACTCCATGAAAATAAAGATGTTTGACCTCAACTACACCAATTTCACAAATAAAGCCTCAATAATAGCTTGCAATCACACTTGGCTGGGCATTATTTCCCAGACACGCAAGGTCTGCATTACAGGGCCAGAAGCAATGACTCACTCTGCCAGCTGCTGTGATGGCACAGGGCAGCTTGTTATTCTGTCATAAGTTGTTCTGTGCATGTTGTAAAAGCTTCTGTGCATCTGATCCCTCAAGAAATCATTCACTATATATAAGCAAGAAGGTAAGGAGTTTTCCCCATTTCTGAAACATCATTTAAAGTTAATTTCTGAAGATGGAAAAGACAAATCAAATTATCTTTTACTCAAAGAAAAAGAAGACTCAAAGGAGGGTACTTGTTTAAAGACATGACTGAAAAAAAAAAAGAGGGTTGAATGTTTTCCGCTCAAAGACAACATAAACGCGTGCATTCAACATTATGTGTACATCTGCATCCATCAGCACTGCAGGCTGTGTATCACTGTGCAGTTCTGAATTGTAAAACAAGCAGGCGATGCTAAAAGGCTGTGCATCTTTTCTATACCAGTCCTTGTCTAGCTCGTCAGCTGTTCAAATTTTCACAAGCTGAAAGCAGAAACTGGAAAGCTAGCCTACCACTTCTATAATGAAATACTGGCTAAGACCGCCTATTATTTGTGTCAGTAAAAGACTTAAAGTCAACATTATTGTTCAAAGCCCTTGATTAGTCCAACCATATGATCACTGCCATGTTTCAGAGACTGACTTTCTTGTATTCATGCCTTTTTGCTCTCATGTAGTATCTACTATTTTCTCTTCTGTAACAGGTATGACATTGGTCACACTTTTTGCAAAAGGCACAGCTTTATTTGCAATGACTCTCCAAAGGTTTGGAGACGAATAATCATAATTTAGCAATCGACTAAAACATTACACAACTTCTCTGAACATCTTCATTTTTTATAGCTTATCTGAGTTTCTCATAGATTGGCTTACCTCAAGAGATTTCTAGGATTCCTCATTTCTTAACTTCCTGGAGATAAGCTGTCTTTCAGCATGCTGACATTGCTCCTCCTCCTTCAGATTTTTAGAGGAGCAGTCTATGTTGGACGTATTTTGCAATAGTTTCTTAAACATTCAGAGGGAAACCAGCAATATTTCTTGTTGCAAAGTGATGAGGGTCTTAGTTTTTCTGGCATGTATCATCTGGTTCTTCAGTCTGCTCCTTGCAATAAGCAAGTAAGGCAGTAGTCAAACTCTTCAGAAACGCACTCCTGTTTTCAGTAGTTTTTATGATTGCTGATTTCCCACTGATACTCTCTTCAGATCACATACGGTGTTCACACCTCTTCAGTACCTTAGAAAAACTGAGTGAGTGAGATCTAGTAGAGTTGAAAAGCTTGTACTTTAATCTTTCTAAAGAGGGAAAATCACAGATAAAAATTTCCTGCTTGAGGTTATAAACTAGCCTTTACAGGCCTGAGGTTTAGGACAGCTCACCTGCTTCTGACCTCAGTGGGAGCTTTCCTGGAGTAAAGGTGAAGAATTTCAAGATATGAGCCAGCTTGTGTCTGAAGATGCCTTCAGTCATGTATGCATGGCTTTCAGATAATAAGGTTCTCTCAAAGATTTTACAGAATTTTAAAAGGCTTTAAAATGTTGGCCCATTGCATACCTGATACATATGACGGATGATTGCATACCATCTTAGCATTTACTGTCTTTGAAGTGATCTTCAGAGCCTAAGATAATAAAGTGGGTGGCTTAAGAAGAAAGAATACTAAAAAAAGTTTAAATCTTTTTTTGTGTGTCACAGAGTCCTTTAGCTATAATGGTTCTACACTACACATGTACTTCTCTAACTGTACCTAGTTTACACCTCCTTTTGTAGCACAATATTATTTTGCAATTTATCAAAGACATCAGAAAGGCTACACATAAAACTGTCATAAATACTCCCTCAAACACACCACCATAAAGGATCTTATGGTATCAGAATTACAATGTAGTGGGCAGTACACTGTGGTCTCTGCGGTGTCTGCAAAGAAAACCACAGAACTTGTAATATTTGGAGTCTCTCCTTCTGAATGGGTGTCAACTCCTTCATTCACAAGCTCATTCCTCCAGGTCTCCCGCACTCAGGCACTGCTCTGACCAGGTGCTACGCAGCTCTTGCCATCTGCTGAGGTAGGGCCTCATGGACTGTGCAGGTTCTGTTAAAGCTATGATGGGGAAATAGACTGTTCCCATTTGCACAAACACTGGCAGCAGCACGGGTGCAAACATAGGGTGCAGTTATTCACGTAATTTACAAACGTCAGGACAAACCTTTTGTTAAACCTCAGTCCACATTCACCCTCTTACCTTTTTGCCCTCTGTTGTATTGTTCTCTGCTACATCTCCTGTCATGTTGCCCCTATAAATGAGGTAAAATTTCCCCACTATTTATCTAACCACACATTAACATGAAAACAGAGGCCCTTACACTTGGGTCTCACCCATGATGTCGGCTCTAATATCATGGTGGATTCACAAGTTCTACAAAATGCTCACAGTCAAAAATCTGTTTCTATCATCTCAAAGCTTTACTGAATCATCTGGCTGTGGTAAAACATGCACTGCATGGTAGACTGAAAGTTGCAGACACATTCTAATACTTAGTTGAATATATAGACCAAGACCCTCAAACAACCAAATTTAAGATTTCAGATAAAACGAAGTCCTAAGGCATTCTGGATTTTTGTTCATTAGCCAGTGAATACACCTGCTAACCTCAATATTCATACCTTCAATTTTGATGCTTAAGTTTTCATATCTTTACATTTTTAAAGATTATTCAGTTTATTTACGGTGTCAACTTTGCTTCCTTTTCCCTTTTTGTTTTTGTTTTTTGTTTGGTTTTTTTTTTTCCCTTTAACAAAGTAAGACATTCACCACGTCTAGGAAATCATGATGACAAACTACCTTTAGCTGTCAAAGTGTCCTCAAACACAAACACACTCTAATCACTATTGGTTTGAGTCTATGTTTATATTTACTTGGAATGTGTATCCTGAATTGTATCTTAATTATCCGAAAACTTGTATGAGGTGAGTGGTCATTTCTATTAACGTTACTCAGCTACTGATTGCTATTGTTTCCCTAGTCTCTTCCTGAGCGAAAAGTATCACTGTCTGAAAGGAAGAGAGAAGAAGACGACTACAACTGTCCCACTTTTAGCACACATCACAGTACCTTCTCAGGAGAAGACCTGTAGCTTCTGAACAATCTATGCAGAACAATTTGTAGCTTAGAGCTTTGCCCTGCTCCTCTGTTTCTTTCTTGCTGAGAGCGAGGAGGGGAACCTGCTACATCTCTTCACACAGAGCAAAGCCCTTGTTCTCATGCAGGAGCAACCTTGGAAAGTAAATAATGCTCCAAAATCAGGACACAAAACATTCTGCCATAGGTTCAGTTCCCCTGCAATGCAGACAGACTTACAGTCTGAGCAGGATCAAACAAGAGAACAAGGGGGAAACTCTTCCTTTCTCCCTTTCATGGTTCAGTAATAGCCACATCAACCTAAGCAGAAGTAAACAGCGTTTGCCTAAAAACATCACCCAAAGCACACCACAGTGTTTCCACACCATCTGGAGCTGAAGAACAACTGGTAATATTTTACATTCTGGGAATGTAACATGTACTTGGTGATAAACTCAGACTGCACTTTAAAGTAGTTGCTTTCAGCTCATAATTTCATGCTTAATTCACATTAATGCTTGTCTGAATTTCACATTGGCTACTAAAATACCAGTGCACAAAGTGGAAATAGGGACTAGTATATGAAGAGTGCACACATTTACATCTATGTAAAGATCAATACATAATGCCTTTCATGACATAAGAAGTGCTTTATTCCTCGGCCTTTGTGCTTCATTTATAAGACTTATTGCTGCACAGATAAAGTTAAAGTTATTGGCTTTACCCTTTTCAAGGACTATGGAAAGAAGGGCAGTTATGAGTACCTATTAACTGTCCACTTCATTTGACTGTAAATCATGGTGAAAGATTTCAATTTTATATATTTAAAACAGTGGAAAATATACATGACTGATCACAACTTTTTGTTAGAGTTGTGCTAATTCTTCAACGAGTATGTTAAAAGAATGATCACGATTTATTCTGCCTTTTAAAAGAAAAAGAACTTCAGCCAACCGTTGCAGTTATACTGCTCTCAGAGCTGGAAAAACACTGAGATGCAAAACATGTATTGATTAGGAATATTTTAATTTTGAGAAGAATTAACAGTTGTTTCAGCTTTAGAAGAAAGGCCTGTAGCCCACACTGAATATAAAATATTCTACTATACAGGGACTAGCAAAGGCAAAGACATACCACTTTCACCATGATCTGAACTTTCCCTTTTCATCCCTATGTCCTATTAATCTGCTTTTACATCCTCTGTGGATGTGTTGCTAGTGTACAGCAGAAAGGATGATACCCTTCCTCAAAAGGCCACACTCCTCTTCAGTTTCTCCAAACTGTGCCATGAAAACATGAAGTACCTCTCAGGCAAGAGCACAAACTCGTCAGAATTTTGTGTTCAGACAGTTGATAGTTCTTGTTTCACAGTGCTAAAATTCACTAGTCTGAACATTTGCAATTTAAGATAATTCTGTTGTGCCTTAGGCTAGCGGTGCAAGAAAATGTTAATGAAAGCTCAATAGATAGTTGAAATAATTTTGCGGGAACTTTCTCTTTGATTCTTCAGAAAGAATTATCTCAGTCTCCTATACATATTTTGATTTCAAATATAAATTAAAGCTACTAATTCATACACCATGGTGTCTGCTCTGAGATATTTAGGTCAGCACCAAAAGTGAGCTTTTAATCAATTAAAAAAACAAGTAGTGCAAGTACTCTTCAATACATCTTACAGGTTTAGAAGTATTTTCTTCCCTTTATTTTGATTTCAGAAAGTCGACAATGTTTGGCATTTTTTCTCATCTCATTACTCATTAAATACTCCTGTGGCTGCTTTGCTGCTTCCAGCACTGTTAGCTTTTTTATTCTTTTGTTTTATCTCTCAAATGCACTGTTCCTTTGCCACACCGTTTGTTGTTTCGTAATTTTAAGATGAATTCATGGAACTGAAAACAAAGTGATTCATAAGATCTTCTCAAGGTCAAAGCTAAAAACAACTATAAACTAAGAGTACGAAATTTCAGCATCAACATGCTAGTATCTATGTCTCAATACTGTCAAAAGCAAAGAGCAATGTAAATTTTTATACTTGACAAGAATATTGAAGGTTACTTCAGAAGTTTCTAATTCAGATTTTCCAGCAAAAAGACTGCCAAACCTAAGCATAATATTTCTGTTTAGGATCAGTTTCTGGTGTGCTAACTCAATCTGAATGGTACATTACCCTTGAGAAGTCCAGTGGAACATGGTTGAACAAATCATGAAGGCAGTGCACAGCGTGAGTAATCATCTTAGACTATATCTGTGTTGTACAAGGAGAAGAGGTGAAGAAGGGGAAGTGTATTTTGCAAGGCCTGAAATTTCTCTGCACGAGAATTTTCTCAGGTAATTTTTTGCTGTTTTACTAACAGGACTTTCTCAATTTCCACTTTTTTTTAAAAAAAAATACAATATTTATTATGCCAGTGACCTGATTGGATCTCTCACCTCCCAGATAACCACATTAAATCAGTACAGTTTTTACCATGAGAAAAATATACTCTAGATTACCTTGTGCACGTTTATCTACACAGAATAAAGCAGAAGGAAAATAAGTAGTTCAAATTAGGCAAACACTATGGTGGACTGATTTTCTACATCACTCGTGTTCAAATAAATCTAGAATAAGTAGTAAAAATTATTCTGAACTGCTTTGAGAGGAATTGATGTCAGAGAGGGAAGTAGAGGAGAGAAGAGGTATTTAAAACTCCAAACTAAAAACAAATTCTAATCCAATGCACACTACAGCTAAATCTGATCAACTGTTGAGGACTTTATAACATAGAAAAGCATCTTTATTCTGGAAATTATATTCCTCTTCTTACAGACAGTTCTCTTCAAGGCACTTTTTTCCCACACACAAAAATGCCTCATATTGATAATGAAATTCAGTGACAAACCTGTGGGTTCTCCAAAGACAGATTGCACCTTTTGGTGAATTATTGTGTCTCCTAAAATGTGAACACAGACTCTTTTGCTCAACAATTCAAATAGATGTCAGGAACATGGTAGGTTTATGCATACTATTTCTTTTGCATAACACAGACTTCTGTAACATGCAGGAGTATATTTCTCTTTAAAATGCTTTTTTTTATTAATTTTTCCACGATTCAACACCATAATTCAAGTAACATAAAAGACACAAAGCACTGAAATCCCACAAAGAAGTCCAATAACATGCTATTATGCCTTGAAATTTATGAGATTCATATAACACTCTCTGCATTATGGAAACAATTTTACCAAGATTGCATACAAAGTTTGATACTTAAGTATGACTGTGTTCTATTATTCTCTGTTGGAAGGCAGCGTTTGGGTATTCTTCCTCAGCATTAAAATAAATTTGACAGAATTCAGTGATGCATAGAATCACACAATCATCCTTTTACCTTCAAAGAATCTTCAATCTGACCCCTAAGTCTACACTTCTGACAAATAAAAGTGAAATGGTAGAACATATCCTGGTGGTGACGATGAAAGGAAATTGATCGTTAATATGAAATAGGTCACCTATACGACTACGCGTCAGCTGAGAGTGAAAGATGCCTAGGAGAGATGTTTCACCCTACAGATGTATGAGTGCTACATGAAAATTTTCAAACAGAAGCTGCTTTCCTAAAAGCCAAAGAACATAATGAAGAGGAAGTAGCATCTGACCTTTAGGGGCAAGAAAAATGGAGAGGGATTGTGTAGCTGACTGATACTTTTGTAAAAATAAAAATTTAAAGTTCAAGTTGTACTATAGTCATATTGGGGCTTGTTCTTTTTCTTGTGCAAATTACTATTTTACCTGTGATCTCCAAGATAACACTAGTTGAAATAAGAGGTACAGAAAGGGTACAAAGAGTTACAGTATTACCCTAGGACTCTGTAAGGATAGACATTCTGTTATTCTTCCACATTTTTTTTAATCACAGCGGGTACATCATATGCTGTCTGTATAAACAATAAACAAAGGTAATTCTAGTTCCTTCTTCTCATACATTGCTTATCTTACCTAATTACATCCTATGCTTTTTGTGATATAGATGTCTCCTACAGCCTACATACAGTGCATACACAATAGTTTTCCCCCCACAGACTGTTGGAAGAGAGGTGGAGTGTGTCTCTGAAGCTGGGAGATGCGCAAGGAAGGAAAGGCAGGGAGCACGGTGAAGTAAGTTCTTACTTGACCAGGCTCTCTATTGGTCTCAGATTTAAGGATGGCCCCTTCTTCCATGGGACTTAATTTATACTATTTGTCAAGAACAAAAGAATGTACAGGTTAGTTGCTCAGTATTAATCACCTGCAATCAGTCTCCTGTCATTCCACTCCCACAATACTGAAAGTTCTTTCAAAGAATCAGTGCCTTGGAGTTCTGCATAATCATAATTTAATATTGAAACCACCATCAGGAAGTATCTATCTATCAACATGTCACTTTACGCACTAATAAAACAACTCTTCTTCTATTGTACCTGAGCTTAAGAATCTCAAGGTGTTTTGGAAACAGTAAGTCTTAAAATTTTTATGGGATACTTGTGATTTCCAGTGAAAAAGTTGATTTGGGGGCCTCAGTGGTTGTCTGATTTCTGGAAAGAACTCAGTTCTGACCAGTGAAAATTAAATCTTTTTAAAAGTATGTTTAGTTTAATGCTTAAAACTTGAAACACCAAAAGTGATCATTCACCTTTACATTTAAGCCATAGTCTGTCAGTAGTTACTAATGCTGTCTGCTGGATCACCTATTAGATACAGAGCCTTCAAAGAACACAAAATATATCACATGCAAACAGAATTTGTGAAATGTTTTATGCTACTTGATCATAACCTCAAAAAAGTATTGATTAAATTTAAGATATAAAGACAAAAATGCTAAGGACAGATAGCAAGGCTGCTGAGACATCAACATTCAAAAGCACTTTGCTGAGTTGAGTATTTCTTTTTATCTATCCAGAACAACTTTTGCACATTTTTATATTCTAAAAATACAGGATTAACTGCATCTGTTAGATCAATAGCATAAAGTAGCAATGCTGTCTTCCATAAACACCCAGTCAGTTTTATGAACCAGATTATTAGTAGTTAAATATTTAAAGATGCTTGCCCTTTAGATCTCACTTTGATGCTTACAGCCAGAAAATACTATCTTCCAACACTACATCCAGGCTCTACAGTGTGGGAGGAATATTTTGAGCTAGTTCAAGAGCAAAATTAATTTTCCATCCTTCTAGACGTAAAAAGAAAACCAAGACCCTATTCAAAAACAATACTGCACATTTGGGCTCATTAGAGATTGTCTTCAAGGAATGATGAAGAATGAACCACATGAGAATAGGCACAACAAATTTAAGAGGGCAGAGAGTTAGGCATAAGGGTTTGGTTATTGCCTATGAGAGTCCTAACGTACACAAAGTAACAGCACAGCAAAAGAGTGAATCAACCAGTCACGCTTCCTTTCTTTGTGCCATTTTCCATTTCATGACTTTCTCTTTCCTCTGCAGTGTTTGGCACCCTCAGTCCTTCTCTGTGTTTTAAGTGCATCATAACTTAATCTTCCCCATGATTTTCCCCCCTGCCCCCCTTCAGTTTTGAAAGTTTGAAAAGAAATGTGTGCCAGGGACCACCTACTACAACTAACTCCTTGAAGAAATATTTCAGTTAATTTAAAATGACTGGATGTCCACAAACTGGGAGGGCATAGGCAGCAGCAGAACTAGAACTGTTTATTAAGATGATTCCAGAAGCTGATTCAAGAATCCCAGGTATGTCTATGGGAGAGAGGCAGTGAGGGGTAGACAGGGTAATGATAAGGCTCTTACATGGGTCATCTGGTCCTTTCATCCAAAATAGGGTCAATCCAGCAGCAACCAAGGAACAACATATATAACCTGGAAACACAATTGTCTCCCTGGAATTTTGCCCATTTCCCCAGGGTACTAGTCAGGCTGTGCACTGAAATATAACAGTTGGTTTCAAACAAACTAATAGTTATACTACACTAAAATTTTAATAGACTGAAATCCTGCCTGATTTCGTTTCACAGCAACCAAGGAACAAACTTAAAGAGCTACAGAGTAAAAATCAAAGCAATCCCAATACAAAAATATAGTATTTCGCTAATTTTTGGTGTCCACTTGTATTTAGAATGATCCTTTTCTCTTCTGTTTTTTCTCTTCCTTCACTGCATACTCATCTTTGGGGGCCCCACCAACATGCCTCCAAACCCTCTGTGGCAGATGGGACAAGACTCACATTCACTGGACACACTGTTAAACTTTAAAAGAGCACTTCAGCATTCAAGGCAAGGGCAGCAGGCACCGAAGTGCTGGAAAGGTTGCTTATAGAAATACATTTACAGTGAAATTAGGGAAATCTAAGCTAGACAACATCTGTGAACAACAAAGAAAAAAGTGTAATGTGTGATTAGCCCAGATATGCTGAATTGTGCATTGACTCAGTAGGTGATGCTCAGCTAGTACTTGACAGCTGAGGAGGAGAGGACTGATGGAATTCAGAGAGTGAGAAGTACAAATGTTAATTAGAACCGTATCGAGACTGACTTCCAGAGAGTCACCAAGCATAGACCCCTTTTCCAAAAATAAGGGATATATTTATCTAGCACGTAGTCCCCACGATTGCTACTTAGCTGCATCACACAGGAAGCAATCCAATCTGTTCATATATTTGCATGAACTGTACTTGTAAATTAAATAATAAACGTGCATCCCAATAGACTCCCTTTGGTTTAAAAACACACTGCGCTATATTTTAAAGAAAAAATATATGCATGCAAATTAGATGTTTACAGTGATTTCACAGGCAAAAAGGTAGTGACACACCACCATTTCGCTGGGTAATGGTAATGAGCTTGTCACCATAACAAATTAGCATATCTGTGTAGAAATGTACGTGTATCTGCATACATCCATCTGCACACATATTTCTGTTCCTGTTTTAAAAATAGTTCATATAGCGTCATATCAAACGCCAAAAAAGTAGTCAGTACTAGTATTTACTTGAAGTCAGTTAAAGTAAGTTAATATGCCAGTAGTGCTTTTGTTTCCCTGAGACTTCTCTATCAATTTATTTCAATTTAAATATAGCATATTAGTTTTCCCTAAAAAATAAGAAAGGGAAAGAATTGATCTTTTTGTCACTTGGAATCACATTATCTCATAAGTATAATTCACATAACACAAATTAAAAGGCTGATCAAATGCTCTGTAAATGTAATTTTTTAATAATGATATCACTTAGATCTTAAACTGCTTAATTAGATTTCAGTCATTGCAATCAACAGCCTCATTGAAACTGTTCATTTATAATTTATGCACTTTGCATTTCACTGTTCATTTTAAAAACAGCATTAACAATAACAGCCAACAGCAAGTAGAAAAAAACAATAGTAACAATTAAAACCAAGGTGATTTGTAGAGGTGTTGCACCCTTTAGGTTTTGGGATGAACTTATATCCTGGTTCACTAAATATCAGTGTAAGTATTTCAATTGGCTTGAATGGATTCATGATTTCCTGTTAGGAAAAATACATTTGGACTTTAAACACAAATCTAGATCCAGCCTTTTGCATTTGACCACAAATCTGAATTGAATAAAATAAAATAAGCTGTGCTTTTATTGAAAAGTTGACAAACGAAATAGATCATTCAGACACACCTGAGGCCTGAACATATTCAACTTCTATTCATTAATTAGATTTTTCTGTGTAATGAAGATGTAAAGAACAGGCCTAGACAATGCAACATTTGCTGTTGTGAAGTAGTGTTCTTTATTTTATAGAAGAACATGTTTGCTTAGAACAATGTAGATGCATTCTGTAAAGAAGGCACTTGTGCATTTATGCACATTTGAACACAACCATGTTCACAGATAACATTTTTTTCTGACTGCAGATAGAAATAGGTCATCCAGGTCAGATAACTTACTGTCTTGGGATAAATTATCATTATATCTACAATGGTAAAGTACAACCTTTGGACTTGGCCTGCAGGAAACAGAACTCCATATTTGATACCATTCATCCCACAGAGCAAGTGGAATATTACACCTCCAGGACTTTAGATAAGATTTATGAGGATTGTGGTTCCTCTTTGAACAGAGAATATCTTAATGTTAATGAGACAGGTGTTTTACTTTTATTCCTATTATTTTAATAACCAGATCTTTATCTTCCTGTTGTTATTGCAAGATTATATACTTATATTTTTATATTTATAGTTATGCTCCCTTTAAATAAGCAGTGATTGGTTAACACATTGGTGCTTCTTCAATAACTACTTTAGCTACTTAAACTGAACACATTTCACCAGCTTCTTCGTAGCAGTGCCCACAACAGACCCCAGCATAATTTCAACACCCATCCCTCTAGAGCATTCTGCTGATATGCTCAAAATATATGTGTAAACTAGCAGGCATCTGCTAAGCTACCAGTGAAGTATCCAGTAAGTAAATAAATGCATCTGGGTTGCAGCCACTGAGATTTATAGCACTTTTCCCTGATTTCCTTTTTCACACTACAGTAAATACAGTAATGGTGCTGGCTAATAAACAGCCATAAATCTGCCTTCCTGTTTTTATGATGTTTGCTGATTGAAAAGTAATGCTGTGAAACTGATGAAGTCAGTGACTATGAATGCAGGAAGGCTTTGTGCGCTTGGAGGGGGTGTATGTTTTTAGTATATTTGAAATAGTTTATTTTGCAGGACTTTTCCACTCCCACATCAATAAGTTGGGGTTTTCTCATAACCTTCACCCCCTCTATTTTCCACATGCTGTAAGCTAGATTTTTATTCCTAATAAATTCAACAGATCCAGTGCAGATGTAGAATAGAAGAGGAGGTCTGGAGTTTTTTTGGACGTGGCTTCTCACCAACAACTTAATTCAGTTCCCATGAAGTCGTCGGAAAAATTCCTGTAGACTTTCATGAGAGTTGAATTGGGCTTCTGTTGCTTCCTTCCTTCCACACTATTTCTTTTATAACCCCCTCTTCCATCCTTGAAGAAGCAGGACAGTTTGGGAGCAGTGGTATACAACACACATCTGTTCTTGCAACTCAGTTAACAGAGCAGTGCACAAAACTTCTAGAAGTGCAGGAAACGCCTGCAGGATCTCTGCAGGCAAAGCACGGCAGAAGCATGCCAGATATCACCCTTATAAGAATATCCATTCTGTTTCTGTCAATATTTCAAATTTTGCTGAGCCTGATGGGACTGTCCGTAAAAGTCAGACATTTCTTTTCAAGTGATGACACTTTTGAGAAAAGTATAGAAAAGTGATAGTGGTTTTTTTCTGACATTTCTTGGTGATAGTATGAGAACTAAATCAGAAGCAAACAGAAAAGGCGCATTAATTAGATTAATTATCTTTAGCAACTCTGGAAACAATTTATTTTGTCAACTGAAGGTTTGCCACTTCCTATACACTTGTGAGAGGTAGCCCAAATATTAACTAAAGCAGTTTGCAGATGTCAAATCGGCCAGATGTCAAGTGATAGTTACAGGGAATTAGCTGTGTTTATATTTCAAAAGAAGGCGTATATTTTTCCTTCCTACCAATGAGAAGACAGACAGACTGTTGACATCAGCCAAGAGAAGTGAGTACTTTCTTAGCAGCTCATCTAGTCTTGCCTGTGTGCATTGTTACCTCCTTCCCTCTTGGCAGATGCACTAATTTCAGGAAAGTTTAAAGGGAGTTCCTTCAAAGAAAACAGTTGAGACAGACCTAGCTATGCTGACCTGTAAAAACTCTCCCAAGAGGAAGCTTAATTTCATTTTGACAGCCTTTATCCCCTCCAGCAGTTATGGCTACCAACTTTGCAGACTGATATAAAATCCCCAGGGCTACGGAAACCTCAATACAAAAGAAGAGGTGAGACCTCACGACTGACTAAACAAGAAATCCCATTATTTTCCTTCCACAAGAGCCCATGCTACAGTCTTACTCATCCCCTCATAGTAAAACATGTACTAATGCTAAAGGGGAAAAACCTCAAATCAAACACATAGCTATGCAGCGAGAATGCCCGCAGGAATTGCAAAAGACTCCCTCCTTCTCAGCTGTATTACCTCCTCAGAGCTGCCCAAGCCCAGCAGCTGCTACACCCACAAGACAGGTGAATTGGCATGAACACATTAGAGTTCACAGAGTGGGGGAACATCCCTTTTTATTCCTTTTTTTTTGATACTTAATAAGAAATGTGCAAAACAAGCAGTTGTAGGAATGACGCAGGTGGAAAAAGCCTTCTTTTTGAACATGAGAATATTTTACTTTCTGTAATCAAATTATATTTTGCTCAATGTTATTTAAAACAGGATTTAAACTGTACATCAGGACCACCGATGGTTTGATTCATATTTTGCAGGAGGAGAAACTAAAACTGTAAATTTCAAGTGCAAAAGAAAAAACATCACTGTGTAGCTCTGTAGCACTGAAAGGTCACTGCTTGTCTTGCTTTACCCCTGGCATTCCCAGTTTATAATTTCTCTGCTGTACATGGATCTCAAGTCCCATTTTTATTAGTGCTAAAATAGACTGTTCTCCCACTGTCACACCATCTGTCTCTTTTCCTCCTGCCTGCCAGTATACAGAACATCTAGGAGTTGTTCTGAAAAAGAGGAAAAAAAAAAAGAAAGAAAGAAAATGGTATTGTTTTGGTCACACACTCTGCTGGTGGCAGTCTGTTTCCAGCAGCAACTGTCTTCACAGAGGGACATATTCAGCCTTCGCCAGCCCATGACACACATTTAGTTTTAAAAAAAAGACCAAAACAAAACCCTCACTGGTTTGGAATGAGGAGAAATGTGATTTCCTTTCTGCTCTCCCACTGTGTGACTTCAGAGAAGGGCAACTCCTCCCAATATCAGTGCTGCCTTGTTGACATTTCAGGTTCTGTATCGGAAATTTCTCCTGACAATTTCTGATTCAGCCTGAGCCTGAATCAGCAGCAACAAGACCTGTTCACAGTACCCACCAAAAATGGGATTTTCAGAAAGTGACAGAAAACACAATATGGGCTGTTGCTGCCTTTTTAAAATGTACTTTGACTTTAAATCTACAAATGTTTTTTGTGGGGGCTTTTTAATAGAAGCATCAAATTCTTTTTTTCCCCCCATATAACGGCCCTCTGTATGAGTAGCAATGTAGGAGACTGCAAATTCCACTATATACTCAAGACAAGACAGAAATTTAAAAGCACTGAGTGGCCTAAGTGTGGCAACAGGCTGTTATTACAAGGAATGTCCTCATATACAATTTTATACCTGTTTAACACATAAAAGTTGTATCTCAAGAGAATGTTAACATTTGTTTAGTTCCTGGGCTCGTGAATGAACACTTAAGATGCCTCCAGTAACTCCCTTGCTTTGACTACAGGATATTTCAAAAGCAGTAAGTGTGAAGCATGACAAAGAAGGATAGATCAACTAGATCCAGAAAAATACAGACTTTTAAAGTTCTGGAAGCCATGTTTTCCACTTGTTTGCATGTGCGTACCCTTAATAATAAAACTGTTTCACAGAAATAAATCCCAGTACTATATGAATCTATTCCAGTACGTGACAGCATCTCATAGCTCAGATTGAGAAAAACTGAGAGGGACAGCTTTGAGAAGCTTACCGGGGAGCTTCTATTTGATTTTCATCCACGTCCAGAGATGTGGAATAGTCCTTGCAACACCCTGGGTTTTTTTCTTTGGGCTAAAAATGAATTTGCATTGAAGTAATTTGACTTTTCAAACTTCTAAGATTTTTCATGGCAAAATAGCACCACCTGTAGGAGAAAATGGACCCAATTTCATTAAAATGTGTTTCTATTTTCAAGCCATTAAGCAAAAGTTCCTGCTTTCTAAGAGAGCAGATACATTAATTTTCAAAGTAGCCTCATGTTTTACCCACAGAGCAAGCCAAATGGACTTTTGCTGGTCTCAAGAAGGAAGGACAATGTCATTGCCATCCCACGATAAGAGTCAAGGTGCTAAGACAAAAAACCTGCTATTCTAATCACCTCTAAGACAGTTCAGAGGGACAGTAGACTGTAGACTACAAACCCCATATTCTCCCTTGGCAGCAGCAACTGAGCCTTTACACACCTCAAAGCGGGTCCTGATTGGTTTTGTCCCATCAGCCATCCTCTAATGACAACTGCCTGCTACATTGATGTTCTTATTTTTCTAAGGGGAACAGACTGAATCTTTAGTTCCATGTTCTTATTCAATAAGAAGATGAAACATTACCTCAATTGACAAGAATACACTAGCAGTGATAGTAACTATTCTGAGCCATTTACTCTCTAAAGAGAAGAAAAGAATTCCAATTGTTAAATATTGCCTAGAAAAAAAGTCACTACTCTGAGACCAAGTCCTACTTCTACCCTCATCTTGCTGGGCAGCATTGTAAAATCATTAAAATATTCTGTTTAAAATACAAGGAAGGTCTGTTGGCTTTGGAAATAAGTATAGTTTATTTCGTGCCATTTGAAGTGTATATACTGTACCTTATTTCCTAGCAAGAATGTTATGCAGTTGTTTGAAAGGCTTTAAGGATGTATCATGGCATTTGTTGCTTTTAAATGTTGAAGTAGCACTTCATTCAGTCTAATAATGGTTTCCTAGGAAAACTGAAGATTCACTTGGAAAGACTGCACAGATCAGAAAAGCAAGTCTTCAGGCAAATGTGTGCATGTAGGCATGCTTCTGTCTTTCTTCATCAGATAGTCAGAATAGTGTTGTTATTTGCCCATAGACCTTTCTCTTCTTAATTTAGCCTTCACATTTCACTCTAGTTTCTATACTGACCTTTATTTCTTAGTGGCAGTTGGACTGTGCCTGAAGGCAAAATTTAAGACCCATCCTTGTTCACACTGCCTACAGAAAATCCTTATGTTTTTTTCATAATAGCTGCAACACAGCTGCACAAACTGATAATTCAAGAGATATTGCATTTGGTGTTCAACCGTTATGTTGCATCAGATAACATTACTAATGCCATTTTATTTGTCCTGCATTCAGATGAGATGTGGAAGAGCACAGTTATTACCAAAACACCATCAGCTTATTCCAGTGGCACAGCTGCTATATATGATAATGTAAAAA